>NW_004443958.1:14722114-14727980 GCF_000243295.1 Trichechus manatus latirostris
AAAAAAAAAAAAAGGAAATGTATGCACAGAGCAGCTAAGAAACTAGTCCAAGCTCACACAGCTTTAAGAGACAAAGCCTGAATTTGAACCCAGACAGCCTGGCTCCAAAGCCTGAGCTCTCAACTGCTGTGTAATCTCTAGGTTAAGGCAGGTGATTGTGGCTTTCAATGTAAAGAATCACCTGTTCAGCAGGACAAACAAATGTAAACAAGACATTATGTCAACATAAGGCTTTAAAATCAATTGTTTAAAAAAAAAAATTAATAATGCTTTGAAAGCATTGGGTAATCTACTCCAGATAATTTTATTTCCTTCTCCCAAAAGAATGCTCTTCCTTCCTTGAGCCATATGCTGCTCATTCCCAAGGTGGGTAATAGCAACTCTCTCTCCAAATGTTTAAATTAATCAGAGTGCTCCCTCAGGACAGCAGTAGACTGACAAATCGGCACTTCACTCACAGTAAGGAGCCACACTGAAACCCACCACACTGAGTCCATGTCCCTTGCATATTCCATCTTATCCATTCGTTAGACAAATATTTATTAATCACCCACTATGGGTCAATTTAGGAATTCAGATTCTCATTTCTAAAGAAAGCATAAAATGTCTGTAAAGCATCAAGCTAGAAGTCTATATTACTCTCAATTTCTCTGAAGAGATCCCCAAGGTGGAAGCAGTGCTAATGCATGAGGCAATATCCTCAAATATAACACTATATACAACTCACATCTCTATCATGGTTCATGGGTTACAAAGTGCTTACATATGCATTATTTCATTTGCTATTTATTCTCTCTTTTGAATGTCTCAAGAGATAAGAATATTAAAATAACACTAATTTAAAATACTCTAATTAAAGAAACCTAAAATGGTAAACAGTAATAATAGATAAACTCTAACTGTTGTCCCACTGAGGAAGAGAGTTTGAAAAAATACATCATACATAATGCTCTCCCTGATTAAGGAAGGAAGAGAAAATGCTTAAGCCGTGCCACTAACCACTTGGGTGATGTCAGATTAAGTCATTAAACTCTGTGCTTCAGTTTTCTTACCAATAAAGTGAGCGTTCAATCACATGTCAGTCCATCTCACAGAATGATTGTGGGAATCGATAATGAGTCCCTCAAGTACAGGTATTGTTGATCCTTTCATTTCTAGAGCCTCCATGCCTAGCACAGTTCCTGGTACCTTGAGGGCACTCAACATATATGTTGGATGGATGGATGGGTGGGTGGGTGGTGGATGGACAGACAAATAAATGACTAAATGAACTGACTTCCTCTGTCATTGGCCCTTTAAATGAAGCTGTTCTACCCATCCATCACATAAGGCACTACTTCAACTACGGTGTCCTCCCAGGGCCTTTATACTTGCCTCTGCCTGGTATGTTCTTCTACCAGTTCTTTACCTTCCATTCCTTTTTGTCATTTGGGTCCCAGCTCAAATGTCTTACCTAATTACCCCTTAATATTCTCCCTCTTGTTCTATCAATCACTCCATTCTATTAATCACCCTGCTTTATCATCTTCAGAGCTCTTACCACTCTGAATGATTATTTTTTGCTTGTTTACATATATGTTATATGGTTTTCCCATTAAATGCAAGTTCCATTAAGGCAGAGAATTAGTTGCTCTTATTTACCATTGAATTCCCATTCCATAATATGCTGTTGGTTCTTAGTAACACATAATGAATGATTGTTGAATAAATGAATGAACTATCCGAGACCACCATCCATGTACCAATCTGACCTCATATTCTTCTTTTTAACTACCCAGCTATCAGATCATCTGACTTTATGCAGTTGGTCCCAACATTTTCCCCAGGTCTGCCTCCACACTTTAGGAATGCCTTCGGACTTTCTTACAAATGGTATCCAGTGTGACACTATTGCTTCTAATTCCCAGGACTTTAAATAACAGAAGTTTCTCCTCCTTCACTGTCTTAGGAACTCTCACTGGCCAGGCTCATTTCCAGTTTTCCTGATAAGAGAAAGAGCTAGAAATCGTTAGATAGATGGATGGACAGACGGATGGACAGGCGGATGGATGGATAAATGAATGATAAATTCAGAAATGCTTTCAAGGTTTTATGACCATTTTTACCAGTAGAGAACTTGTGAAAGCTCTTTTTTTCTTTTTCTGTGAATCCATCTCCAATGACAAAAGAATTGGCATTATCTCAGGCCCCTACTATGTTCTTATAAAGACTGTGCACAATTGTGTCTTCAGTCACTATCCCATTAGCCTATGTGCGTGTATAAGAGGAGTTTCCTATCTTGAGTTTGGAGACAATTGACTGATAAAGACAAAGAATTCAAAGCTGCATCTGGAAATTAAAACATCAGCTTTATTACCAATAAAAACTGTATTTCATGATGTGACTTAGATGTATCATAGCAATGGGCTTTGTCCCAGTTATCCATAACCGCATAAAAACCACCTCAAAATCTGGAGACTTAAAACAGCAACAATCATTTATTATACTCATAAATCCCCAACTTGGACAGGGCTCAGTGGGGACAGCTTGTCTCTACTTCATGTGGCATCACCTGCCACAGGAAGGTGGCTCAACTGGGGCTGGAGGGTCCACTTCCAAGCAGCTCACTCACATGACTGGCAAGTTAGGCCTGGCTATTGACTGAGTGCTCGGCTGAGGCTGTCAGCTGGGAGCCTTGAGCCCTCTCCATGTGGACCTCTGTGTGGGTTACTTGATCTTCCTTACAACATGTGGCTGGATTCCAAGAGCAAAAACTCTAGAGAACAAGGGAGAAGTGCATGGCATTTTTAGACCCTAGTCTTGGAAGTCACAATGTATTGCTTCTGTCATATTCTATTGGTACAGGCAGTCACAAAAACATGCCCAGATCCTAGGGACGGGGACAGAGACCCCATTCTTGATTGGGGGGTGGGGGAGCAAGGTTCTAAAGTTTCTGTGCATGGGAGATATTTTGGTACCATCTTTGGAAAATAATATCTGCCATTGAGCTCCAGAGTTAAAGAGGCATACTCACCCAGTCACAGGCAGCTACGGTAAGTCCACACAGACTGAGTTTATGGAAGAGCTAGCCAGTGAGAGAGGCAGCACTGAGTTGTACCCTACCCCACTCAAAGCCAACGAAATGCAAGGAAACCTTTGCTAGAGTTTCTGGGAGAGAGAAGGAGACACTCTCTTGCTGGCTTTGATGTTGTGAGAACACGAAGTTTACAGTAGCTAATATTTGGTCAGTATGAGAAGAAATAACCAAGGAATAAAGTCAGCACACGGAGGAATCAGAGATAAGAGATGATCTTAGTGGCATTATTTACCTGAATCAAACTGTACCTGAAGCTGTCTCCAACCTTGGGCTATTGATTTATGTCAGCCAATACATTCTCTGTATGGCAAGGAGTAGGCAATAGACCATTATTTTGTTGTTGTTGTAGATGCCATCATTATTGGAATGGTGCTAATATGAGGAAATGGTGTGACTATGTTGGCAGTCCAGGAATGAGTGTGAAGGATGATGCCGTGGACAGAGAAACCATCTGCCTCCATATGACCCCATATCGAAGAGCCTGTTTTCACACGATGCAAAAGAAAACCAGTGTTGTTTATTCTTCACAATAAACATTTTTACAATCACATTTTATAATAAGGATTACTTATCTCTCTCAGATGCTCCTAAAAAAGAAAAAGAAATAGCAGGTTATTATCTATTATTCTAAGTTTTTCTCTTTTACCAAACTTTACCTGACGCTTATAATTTGCAACTAATTACAGAGTTTTACGCATTAAAATAAAGACTAATTTTGTCATATTTGAAAGACGGCCAAGGTTACATGATCCATTTCCCTTATCTTTATAAACAATCAAATGAAAAAAAGAAGGAAAAGAAGATTCTAAGTGGGAATGCTTATTTAGAAATATCTTGTAATTCTTAATGGTTTTTCAAACTCTTAATTAGAACATTAACCTTGAACCACTCTAGCATTTCCACTCCCCCCGCAATTTTAAGTGCAATACTATAGAAGTAAAACGTGGGAAGCATAAAAGTATATTTTTTAGCATAAAGACCGAGTGCAAAACAAAAAAACTCTAATGCCTTAAATACTATGTAGAAATAAGATACCAGAATTAAATACATACATGTGTACATACATGATAAATAAATAGCTCCTTCCCCTCTCCATTTCAATCTCTACCATTAATGAAATCCTCTTGTCTTCAGTTGATCTCAACGGATCTCAAAGACTGTTTTCATTCATTCATTCTTATGTTTATCTTTTTTAACAAATTTGGTTGTCTACTACCACATCAAGCCCTGTGCTCTACACGGGGGATACCGTGATGAAGAAGACAGACACTGACCCTGTTCACCTAGATCTTAAAACCTAATGGGCAGACAGACATTAGATAATTAAGTTTTTATTATAATTTTTGTTATATTTTGCATGCGATTTATCATAAATTTCATCAACTAACAGCACAGGGTGTTATGAGAAGAGCCCCAGATCTCTTCTAGAAGCTCAGAAAAGGCTTCCGTGAGCAGAACTGTGGCATGTCTTATGTAATGGCGTAGTTTTGCAACGTAACAGCCAACCATTTCCAATGCATTTCTACCTTTTCCCTTTCTTCCTTCACTAGAGAGGCTTCAAATGCTAGATCTTCATTTCCCAAAGCTCCCACACAGCTAGGGATAGCCATATTACCCAGTACTGATCAAAGAGACATGAAGGGGCCTTTACTAGAGGCTTAGTAGGTCCTGGGTGACACAAAGAGTTTGTGCTCAACTACGAATCTTCCCATTGGTGCCACGGAAGAAAGTTCTGTTTATCTGCTTCCATAAAGATTACAGGCAAGAAAACCTTATGGAGCAGTTCTATTCAGTAACACATGGGGTTGCCATGAGTCAGAATCAACTTGATAACAATGAGTTTGGGTTTTTTGTTTGTTTGTTTTGGTCATGGGAAACATTTTTCCTAGTTGTTGAAAGTACACAGGCATAAGAAGGGAGCTCTCTCTTACTCTCTGGCCCTTCCCCCTTTCTTGCTGCCTTTGAATGCAGTTGGCCACAGATCAGCCATTTTGCAGCCATGAATGAAAGGAAGAAGAACATTATTTTAGCTTGGGTACTGTGTTACTTAGGAGTCCCTACTTGGGTGGTGCAAAAGGCTAAGTGCTTGACTACTAACTGAAAGGATGGTGGTTCGAACCCACACAGAGGTGTCATGGAAGAAAAGACCTGGCAATCTGCTTCTGAAAAGTCACAACCTTGAAAACCCTATGGAGTGCAGTTCTGTTCCACACATGGGGTCACCATGAGTCGGCAACCCGTTTTTCTAGCTTACTGTGTTATTTGGAACTTAAGTCATTCCTAACTTCCAGTCTCTCAGAGAAAGTGACATTTACTAAATTATGAAAATCTCTACCCCACTCTTTGAGCAAACTCAGCATCTTGTCTATATCTTTTCTACAGCACGTATTTTGCCACATTTTGTATTATTGTTATTTGTATAATTTTCTAAGTCCCTCTAATAGACTACTGTCCTCCAGGGCAGGAACTGTGGCAAATTCATCTTGATGGCCCCAGAGGCTGGTACAGGGCCAGGCTCACAGCAATGCTCAGTAAATAGGTGCTGAATTAAATGAAGGTGGTGATGACAGTGCTCTTATTGGAGGTAATGGTGGGTGTGGTGCTGGCGTAGAAGCTATGGGAGTTTTTGATGGTCATAGCACTGAAGATTGGGGTGGTGGTACTGATGGTGGTGGTGATGGTACTGATGATAGGGGTGGTGGCACTGATGGTGGTAGTGTTGACACTGATGGCGGTGGTGGCAGCACTGATTGTGGTAGTGTTGACATTGATGGTGGTGGTGACACTAAT
>NW_004443958.1:14728436-14734819 GCF_000243295.1 Trichechus manatus latirostris
TGGTGATGACACTAATGGTGGGGGGGTGGCACCGATGATGGTGATGATATTGATGATGCGATGCTGGTACTAATGGCTGAAGTGAGGGTACTGATGATGGGAGTGAGGTAAAGGTTTTGATAACAGGGGTAGTGACAAGGGTAGCAATGGTGGTAGTGAAGACAATGGTACTGTTGAGTCCTGGACAGAGGAAAGGGCCCTAAATTGATGTTATTTTAATAATGAGGGAAAACTTAGTGACAGCTCTTGATTTTCAGTCTATGCAACATTTTATAGAAGGGAATAAAAGACTTTCTTTCTCTGACGGACTTTGAGATCTGATGGATAGATAGGTGGAAGCGATTGGGAGTGATTTTGTCAATGAAAAGAAAAGATGGCCTCTGGAGAGTCCTAGCTGCCCGATTCTCCAAACACCTCTTTGCCCCAGGACTTATGATCTTGAAGGTACTGAGTAATGAATATGAAATAAGAGAGAGAAAGAGTCATGCCCAGAGTGACTTTCCACTCCTTATTGTCTCATGCAAAGAAAAGAAATTCAAGGAAGAGAGCACCTTCCAAAAAAAACATCCTGAGCACCCCGGCAGCCTGCTTATGAATCCGCAGTAGCCCACAAGCTGACTCATTGACTTTTATGCGGTCCCTCCAGCCAGGGAATTACAATGAGAACATTCCAGACAATCAAACTATTGGGGCTGGAGGGTGGGGTAGTAGGGATGTGGGGGTTGTCCACTTAGGTCACTTTCTAGAAAGCAGGTTCAGAGAACATCTTTCCGTTCCCTGAGCATTAGATCTCACTATTCTAACAGGATGTCTCTGCCCATAACATATATAGGCAGAGGGAATTAAAATGCATTGGGTTTAACTGGAAGCTTATTGTACTTAAGTCCACAAAAATCAGGTACTTTTAAAGCTTATTTACCCTAAACTGTATCTAAACCACCTCCCTTCTGCCTTTGTTCTGTAAATAACTATTCCTAAATCCAGACTGCGTATCAAACAACGAACCAATGATTCAGTTAATAATTATAAACCCTAACAATGCAGCACACACCCACGTACAAAGGAACTAGATATCACTTGCCTGAAATATTTGACAATCATACAAGAAAGCAAATGGGGCTCCTTGAACAAAGCAGTCATGCTGGGAGCTGTTGGCGAAGGGGTAGGGGTGGGGAGGTTTGTTGTTTTCTTTTTTTGAATGAAACTTCACGTAAGCGGTTCCAGTTGATTCTTTCCCACACAAGCTCAAGCTTCCATCTCACAGAGGTATTGGATCTGCTCACTTCCATGTGCTTTGCTCCCAGAATTAGTGAGTCATGTTTTAAGCACAAATTCTTAACCTAGGTGCTACCAGGGAACAAAGGAAAACAAAACGCCTCATTCTGTTATTCATCCTTTGAAAGGAAATTCATGGTGGAAACATTTGTATAACATTCCGTTTATGTAACAGGAGAGTATATCAGCTGAAGGAAAGAATGGTGCCACTAAGGAAGGAGCATGGGTGTTTTCTTTTCACACAGCTGCACCCCTTCTATTCTAATCAGTCCATAACGTTCTATCACGGATGCTGGGCCAGCCGGGAAATGAGAGGGGCCAATCATGGAAAGCAATGAGGTGGAGTAGAAAACAGGGGGAGAGCCAAAATCACTCAGCAGGTAACAGGAAATGGTGCAGTGCTGGCAAGCTTGGGCTCCAGCCAGGCAGCCTGGAGTCAAATCCTTCCCTGCTATTACTGGCTGTGTGACCTTGGGTAGATTGCTGAGCCTCTCTGTGCCTTAGTTGCGTCATTGGCACAATAGGGATAATAATAAAACCAGTAAAATGAAGCAAATCCTCAATGAGATGGATTGACACAATAGAAGCAACAATAGACTCAGACATACCAAGGATAATAAAGATGGCGCAGGACTGGGCGACATTTCTCTCTGTTACACATAAGGTATCCATGGGTTGGAGCTGGTTCGATAGCAACTAGCAACAACAACAACCGTCTGATAGGTAATCTTCGTAAAACTGTGTCTGATGCGCAAACCCAGATCAGTAAAGCTCCTGGGATCCAACTGTGGCTTCTCCTCTTGGACCAGTCATCCTGCTTCTCTTCATTTCCTTTCCTTCATCTGTCTTTGTATCTTATGTCTTCAAGATGGATGAAAAAACTACATGAATGTTTCAAAAATGGGAAAAGTCCTAATGTATTGGCCACTGCCAACACGTGAGTCTTGGGTATAAACCAGGTATTACTGCTTTGTGACCATATATGGGAAGGAATAAAAATGTAGGTCATTTGAGTCTCTTATAGTCCATGTGTTTTGAAATCTTAGAAAACCTTTATTTACCATCTTTGAGTCAGCGTAATGCCCTATTCCACCTCCAAACAAATCACGTCTATCAGTTTGTCGTATTATGGTTGCTTGTGTGTTGCTATGATGCTGGAAGCTATGCCACTGGTATTTCAAATGCCAGCAGGGTCATTCAGTGGTGGACAGGTTTTAAGAGTGCTTCCAGATTAAGACAGACTAGGAAGAAAGGCACAATCAACTTCTAAAAATTAACTAATGAAAACCCTATTGATCACAACAGAATATTGTCCAATGTAATGCTGAAAGATGAGCCCTAGGCACTCAAAATAGACAGTGATCACAACAATGGACTCAAACATACCAATGATCGTGAAGATGGTGCAGGACTGGGCAATGTTTCATTCCATTGAACATGGGGTCGCAATGAGTGGGAGCCAACTCAGCAGCAACTGACAACAATAAATGTCCTATTTCTCTTGGCCCTTTCCATAATGGATGATGTCCAAGATAGGGCTTTGGACATAGACGGGCCAGGGGTTATATTGCATGTTTCCTACTATGTGCCCTGGAGCAAGTGAATTGAACACTGTTTTTTTCCCTTTAGCACAGAAACCCTGGTGGTGTAGTGGTTAAGAGCTACATCTGCTAACCGAAAGGTCAGCAGTTCAAATCCACCAGGTGATCCTTGGAAACTCTATGGGGCAGTTCTACTCTGTCCTATAAGGTTGCTATGAGTCGGAATCATCTTGACAGCAATGGGTTTTTCCCTTCAGCAGGCACTCATTGGTCTGTTCAAAGAACCAGCTTTGCTCCTCTTTATCATTTCCACTGTGTTGTTTGCCATACTATTAATTTCACTTTTTTACCCTTATCAATTCCCATGTAGTCCCTCATGATTTAATGTGTGGTTCTTTTTCTAATTTCTTCACTGGAATCATTCCTTTAGTTTCAATAATAAAATAATAAAAGCATTTTTGATGACTGTGTTCCCTCAACTTATAGTTTTATATCCAGTGCTTCTTGACAGAAAGTATTCACCTTTTTCCTGATTCCTGGTTAAGATTTAATTTCTATTTTTATTTCTTCTTTGTTCTCAGCCTTATATTGAAGATTGTTCCATCCTTCCCTAGAGCTTAAACATTTTTGGTCTATTTGTTTTACTTTTCTATTTGTTGGGGGTATGAACTGTTGGTCCTTGATTCCTAGGTTCATTGAATTATGATCAGACAAGGGGACTTTAAAAGTCTTTACCTGGGGAAATTTTTTAAGGGGTGTGTGCGTGTGTGTGTGTGTGGCCAAACAGAGGCTAGGTTTTCACAACTGATTGTTGGATATAAGAGAATAGTTAATATCCTCTATTTGTAGATTATATACATACATATATATATATATATATATATTCAAGCTTATTCCTATCATTCAAATCATCTGTAACTGTGAATTTTTTTGTCATTTTTTTCTGTCACTCTGAGACAGGTAGGTTCATCATTTTTCCTTGTGTTTCTAGGATGTTTTTCTGTTTGAGGCAAAAAGGTTTATGACACACCTACTTTTGTTCATCTTACAGTTACCTAATAAGGCTCTGATTGAGTGCTTCTATCTTTGAACTCTTTCTTACCTGATGACCCTCTCTCCAAGCCTCGGTTTCTTTGTCCATAAAATGGGAGTAGTAATTCCTACATTAAAGGCAGCTGTATGGCACAAGCAGTTAAGCCCTTGACTACTAGCTGAAAGGTTGGCAATTCAAACCCATCCAAAGGTGCCTTAGAAGACAGGCCTGGCAATCTGCTTCCAAAAGGTCACAGCCTTGAAAACCCTATGGAGCAGTTCTACTCTGCATACTTGAGGTCACCATGAATCAGAATTGACTCAATAGCAACTAACAACAGCAATGCCCTCATTGCAGAATTGTAGAAATACATAATGAGAGAAATATTGTGATAGACACATTATCCCATTATTAAGCTTTCTTTGAGCTCTCTGTCTCACGTTCCACAAGAATAAATTTTTTGGAATGGAAAAATGCCTCCTTGTTTCAATTTGGACCTCACAGAGCACAGATCATTGGGATTCTCTTTTCTTATTAATTACTGGGCTATGGGTTTGAAAGAAATTCTGCTGAAGACATAAGAGCATAATAGCCCCATTCTAGACAGAAGTATGGAATCAAAGGGCATTTTGTGAAATAGTGCAAACATTGTTCTCTAGAGTCTTACTCTAATAGGTCAAGGATACAATGGTGTATCTGCGGTAGCTCTGTATCCTGGGATTTCCCCATTACCACAGAAGAGATGATGTAGGTGTGAAATTCCAGGCATCTTGCCCATCTTTTGTAATCCATTCTTCTTTTCTCCTCTCACTGGTTACTTCAATTTCTACCTCTACAGCCTGCCTGGCTGAGAGCACTGATGCTTTCTCAAGGCTTCCTCCCTAAACTTCCCCAGCAGCTATGCCCATTGCAAGGGAGGCAGGAGTCACTGTTCTGGAAAATGAACTAAAACCACACAATGATTATCAATATCAGAGAAATTCTTTTGGGTGACTCATCCAACATGTTAACCTCCACCTTTTAAATTACGCACCCTTGCTTATTAAATACACACTTAGCTCTCTCTCCCTTCCTTCTCTAGTAAATGTTTGATAGTGTTTTATTTCCCCTGAGTTTAAATACTTTATAAAATTAAATACTTTAAGTAAAAGAAATGTTGTTGAGTCGGCAGAAGACACCGTTTGTTAAACAGTTCAGTGGGCATCTGCATACCCCATCATGCTGAGTTTTCACAAAAAGCCTGAGAGAAGATATTGTGCACTTTACTGAAGAGAAAACTGAGGCTCAGAGAATTAACCTATCAGAGGTCTCCCTGCCAGTACCTCTAGGAGTTTAATCCATTTAGGCTCAGAGCACCTGTTCCTTCCATTCAATTGTGCTGCCCTTTCACAAGGCTCCTTAGTGTCAAAGGAGTGCAAGGGCATGTAGGATGATTGCCTGAGATCCCCCTAGTCCCTGGATGCCTCAAACAGCTAAACACTTGCTGCGAATCAGAAGGTTAGTGGTTGAGTCCACCCAGAAGCACCTTGGAAGGAAGTCCTGGTGATCTACTTCCGAAAAATAAGTCATTAAAAACACTATGGAGCACGGTTTTACTCTGACACAATGGACTCACCATGTGTCAGAATAGGCTTGGCAGCAACTGGTTCAGTTGGCCAATTGAGCCACTTCTACAGCAATGTTAGAGTGGGAGGAATCCCGTTTAAGTCATTGTATCCCTTAAGATAGCCATTGATGGTCTCAATTGCTTCTATGGTCCAAATGGACATTTTGTGCTGTTTTGTTTGGCATAAAGATTGACAGTCTAGTGGAGTGCTATGTTGTAGATGCTTGTTATCTAGCAAATTGGTGGGAGAGTGTTATAGATAGTCTCCAAAGATGAACACTATCAATTCCTCTCCTTCCTATCTGCACATAACACTCTACCTATCAAAAGGTGTAGTTTATTTCCTATCCCTTTAATTCTGAGCTGGCCTTTTGACTTGCTTTGCCCAGTAGAATGTGGTAGAAGTGATGCTGTACCCGTTACAGGCCTAAACTTCAAAAAGGCCTGGCAGCTTCTGCTTTCATGCTTGAAGCCAGCTATCATATAAGAAATATGATTACCCTGAGAGCAACATGCTGTGAGAAAGCCCAAGCTAGCCACATGGAGAAAGCACATGGAAGAGAATAAGGAATGTAGCCAATGAGTGACCCAGCTGATACTACATAGAACAGAAGAACCACCCAGCTGAGCCCAGGCAACTCACTGAATCATAAGAAGTACTAAGTCATTTTTGTTTACATTCATTAAGTTTGGGGTGTTTTATTCCACAGCAGTAGGTAAGTAAACGGATATTTAAAAACAGGCAAAGGAAAACACTTCTGATATCCCACACATGATCAATGCAAGAAATTTGCTACTCTGAATGTGCATCAGTATCACCTGGAGAGGTTTCTAAACTACAGATGCTCAAGGCCCAATGTAGATCTTCAGAAGGCAAAGCTCTTAAGAGTTGGGCTTGTGCATTTGTTTTTAAATTCCCCCAAATATG
>NW_004443958.1:14735494-14737215 GCF_000243295.1 Trichechus manatus latirostris
CCTGTATGGTTGCTATGAGTTGGAATGGACTTGACAGCAATGGGTTTGGTTTGGTTTTTGGATCAGACCTCCTAGGAGGCCAGGGGATGAAGTCGTAGTTAAACTGATTCCTTTACCCTATTTATATAAATGTTGATGTTTTTGTGTGCTAAAGAGTGGATTCCAACTCTTAACGACCCCATGTAACAGAGTAGAACCACCCCATAGGGTTTCCTAGGCTGTAATCTTTACAGGAGCAGATCACCAGGTCTTTCACCCGCGGAGCTACTGGTTATCAGCCGAGCACTTAACTGTTGCACCACGAGGGCTCCGTATTTATATAAATAGAATGTGTCCATTTATAAGTCCAGCAGGTGTAAGGGATCTGTTCTGAAAGTAGGGAGTTGAAGGGAGAAGACTTGTGTTGTGACGTGGTATGGAAGGTTTCTGTGTCTTTCTCTCCTACTTCCTGGCTATACTATGTTCCCCTACGCCGGCCTCAGCATCTTCCCTACCAGCCTCACAGGTGGGCTGCTTCTCCCTGAGGGGTTCTGAGTCAGCTCCCTCTGAGAGCTTTTCACTTTTACTCTTTCCTTCCCACCCATCCTGTGCTAAGACACACCTGGGGATTTCATGCCCCCCAGAGAAAGGAAGTGAAAGGTGCTGCATGTTCTGCAAAGCTTCACTTTCCTTTCTCGATGTTAAGAGAAGAAGAAACCTCTAATTCCTGAAACCTCTTTACTTCCTGTGTTGCTGAGTCAGTAGGAAGAGTACTAGCGCGCATTAAGCATTGCATCACCTACAGCATCGTATTGAATCCTCATGTCCTAGGTTTCCTCCTTTCAAGAGGTCGGTATCATGATCCCATTTCACAGAATAGGACACTGAGGCTAAGAGTTTTGAGGCAACTTGCTTAAAATCACATGGTTAGAAAGTGATGGAGACAGGATTTAAGACCATTTGGTTGACGTAAATCCTATTTTTCTAGCCCACCAACTGTCTCTGCCAAGAATGTTTTTAAAAAATCCATTATTTCAGAATATGGGTTAAGAAATTTTTAGCAGGTCATTTTTGCATCATATAGACATGGACTAATCACCTGCTACAAGCGTGGTCACCGTCCAGCAGTGTCAGCCTTACCTGGGATTGTTGTCATGTGCCATCAAGTAGGTTCCAACTCATAGCGACCCCATGTATCATAGAACAAAATATTGCTTGTCCTGTGCCATCCTCATAATACAGGCAGCCCCCGGGTTACAAACGTCCGACTTATGTAAAACCCGTAGTTACAAACCAACCCCTGTAAAGCCTATTATATTAAAAATTTGAAACATATACAATGGTTTATAATAACAAACGGGCGCTACTTCGCGATGCTCATGAAAACATTATTGTTATTACTGTATTATTAAAGATGTTTTAGTGTATCTGGAGGAAACCTTGGTGGCGTAGTGATTAAGAGTTCGGCTGCTGACCAAAAGTTCGGCAGTTCGAATCTACCAGGTGCCCCTTGGAAACCCTACAGGGCAGCTCTACTCTGTCCTATAGGGTCGTTATGAGTCAGAATCGACTTTACAGCAACGGGGTAGTGTATCTGGAAGTGTTTCTTTAATGTTTTTTATGCATAGAAAGGTACTCTATATACTATATACTAAGACAAACATTTGTTTAGCTGACTTAGATACAAACCATACCTAACTGTTCTGACTTAATGTACAAATTTGACTTAAAGACAGACATAG
>NW_004443958.1:14741043-14742165 GCF_000243295.1 Trichechus manatus latirostris
CTAGGGCCTTTTTAGAGGGTCAGTGGTAGAATTTTTGCCTCCGATAAGGGAGATCCAGGTTCAATTCCTGGCCAGTGTATCTCAAATGCAGCCACCACCATCTGTCAATAGAGGCTTGAGTGTTGCTATGATACCGAACAGATTTCAGGAGAGCTTCCAGACTGAGATGGACTAGGAAGAAATGACTGGTGATCTACTTCCGAAAATCAGCCAGTGAGAACCCTATGGATTCACAGCAGTCCTGTCCCGTTGTGCATCAGCTCACCAGGAGTGGGGGGCCGACTAACGGCAGCTAACAGCAACAACAGGGACTCCTCTGGGGAGAAAGCAGGGATAAATGACTTTCTCTTGATTGGGCAAACCAATCCTTTCACTTTCACCAAGGAAAATCTCCTCTTCATTGGTGTTTATCGTTTTTCTTGAATAGGACGCAGCCCTATTCTCAGAGACAAGCCTAATACCAATGTGTATTCATCTTCTCTGATGCTAAGGGCAGAAAGGCTGGTTTCTGTCTTGGCATGTTTTTGTTAACTGACCCACCCCAACCCAATTATTTTGAATCAGAAGAGTGAAGTCAGTTCTATTCATTCATCAGATAGTTACTTAGCTCCTGTATGGACCAGGTCTGGGGACAATTTGCTCAGTAGGACATATCTCTTTCTTGCCCTTAAGAAGCTGTCAGTCTAATGGGTAGGAAGACATTAATAAATGATCAGACCGATAATAGGCTAAACTGTATTTGGATGAGTGCTGTAGAGGACTGTAAGGACACAGGTGGAGGTTATAGTATAGGCTGGGGACGCATGAAGGGCTATTCTGAGAAATGATATTTTGAATGAGATTTATGAGAATGGACCAGAAGGACTGGGTGCTCAGGGCAGTGGGAATGGCAAATATGAATGAGCTGGGTGACGAAGGAGCCCTGAAGGAAGGCCAGCCCGTGTCAGTGTGCCTTACCCGGAAACTGGAGGTGGCAGTGGTAAGTGCAAGGACAACTATGCATGGCATGCGATGGGAACCCAGAGGAGGGACACCAGAGTCAAATAAGTTTCCCTGGAGGAGACATACCTAAGCCAGGTGAAAGGAGGCAGGATGAAGCACGTCCCAGAGGAGGAAGTGTCG
>NW_004443958.1:14743758-14751437 GCF_000243295.1 Trichechus manatus latirostris
CTGCTCAATATTCTTCAATGACTCCTCATTACCAATTAGCTAAATCCGAACTCCTAGTCAAGCCTATCAGGATCTGGCCCCTGACAACCTCCCCGTTCCCATCTCCTGCTAGACAAAGCTTATTTTCCCACCTACCTTCTCTTACAACATTTGTTCTCTTCCCATGCTGTAAGCCAAAAACCAAATCCATTGCTGTCAGGTCAGTTCCAACTTATAGCGACCTTTATAGAACAGAGTAGAACTGCCCGTAGGGTTTGCAAGGAGCAGCTGGTGGATTCAAACTGCCGACCATTTAGGTAGCAGCCAAGCTCTTAACCACTGTGTCATCAGGGCTATATTACCTCTGTTTCCCAGAACATGGCAAGCTCTCTCCCTCCTGAACCTTCACACATGCTGTTCCCCTTGCCTGGCACAAATCCCCATCCCCACCTCACTGCTCTTTTCCTCTACCAGTATCACTGTCCGCTAGAAAAGTCCTGCTCATCCTTAGGTCACTCGAGGATGTCACCTTCTCTGTAAACCTTCCCCAAATTCCCCCAGTCACCATTTTCCTGGACTCCTTTTCCCAGGTCCCCACTGTACTGTGGGTATACCACCATTAGAACAATGTCATATTGTAATGGAAGCAGGGGAAGATCCAAGTGTTATGGGACATGACACCTTATGCAATTTTAGAGGGCCTTCTTGAAGAAAAAGAATACAAAATTAGAATTACAAAATTGGACCTAATTGAGTCCAGTTAAAATACCTTCCCTTTCAATTTTTACAAAACCTATGACCACGTGAACCTATTACTAGGGCCCTGGAAGGGGTCAATGCAAATGAGGAACCCTGAGTCCTAAGCCTCATAAGCTTCTCAGTCAATCTACCCCCAACTGTAATTGCAGGCTATCACATCATCACATCTGACTCCCCAGGAGAGTGTGCACTCCGTAAGGTCAGGGACTGTGTCTTCGCTCTCTAAGTTAATTATTTTTAAGGAGGCCAGCTTTATATTTCATAATCCTCATGTGTCCTTTTTACAGATTCTGCATCTATTAAGAATTAGACCTCATTGGGACTGAAGCTTATCTTTTTTTAGGAGTAAAAGCCTGTATAGGACTATTATGCTGGTTTACACACCTTACTGTGTTGTAGGATGGGGAGCTCATGGGGGACTTGGGAATTCTAAATATAGCAGCCCATACAAAGAGAGAGGGCACATGAAAACTATCTCTGCTCCCAAATAGGGAGCACATCAGAGCCTTTCTTCTCATAGTAAGAACTCAGTAAATATCAGCCATTTACTGTTATGTTATGAACTAGCAGCAATTCATGGAGGGTATCACGCTGCTGAGTTATAACCACCAGTTCTCTACAACAGGAGTCAGCAGACTTTTCCTATAAAGGGCAAGGTAGGAAATACTTTCAGCTTTGCAGACCATACAGCCTCTGCTGTAACACTGCCATTGTAGCATGAAAGCAGTCATAGATGACGTGTGAGCAAACAGGCATGACTGTGTTCCAATAAAACTTTATTTACAAAAGCAGGTGGTGGTGGACTGGATTTGGCCCACAGGTTGAAGTTTGCCAAACTCTGCTCTAGAGCACCGGCTGCAGGTTCAAAAAAAGGCCCAAAATGAACACTAACCATGGCACTATTCTCTTTTGGAGAGCAATACATTACGTGAACAACCTTGGTGACATTCCTTTCTAAGACAGTTGGTTTCTTGTGGTTCAGAAACACAGTGCGTCAGTCCATCAACAACTATTTCTTAAGGGCCTTCTAAGTGCCAGGCACCGTGCTAGGCCAGAGAATCAGTAAGAAGAAGATCAAGAGAGCTTCTGTCTATACGTTCAGGGAGCAGTATGTATTAATTGTCCACCGCATGCCAGACACTGTGCAAGGGCCTCAGGATTCAGTGCTGAACAGATCTGAGGGAGTGTCTCTTCTTCCATCAGTCTACTCACTGACCCATCTACCCAGAAAGTGCTTAATGGATTTCTACTATTGCAAGACATGTTGGAGAACTGTGTGGAATTCATGGGCAACTTAGCCATGGCTTCTGCCTTCATGTTGTTGGTGTGTGCTGTCGAGTCGATTCTGACTCATAGTGACCCTACAGGACGGGGTGGAATTGCCCCCTAGGGATTCCTAGGCTGAAATCTTTGTGGGAACAGATCACCAGGTCTTTTCTCCTTTGAAGTCTTTGGTGGGTGTGAACTGCCTTTTGGTTATCAGCCGAGCTCTTAACCATTGCACCACCAGGGCTCCTATGTTTACCTTCTGGGGGTAGATAAGGCATGTGCATTAATATCTAGGGTCCGCAGTGGAGAGGGGGGTAGGTATTACAAGAAAAGTACAGATGGGAGGACTGTGGGTACTCAGAGCAGAGAAGGATGACTTCCAGCTGGAAGAGATCAGGAAGGCTGACAAGATGACATTTAGCTTCCTATTAACACTTTAAAGTGACATACGAGCCTCTTCATAGATCAAGCAGAAAGACAATGTTCTCTTGTGCACACTAACAGCCCTCAGTACAAGCCTTACAGATGCTTTGTGATTTCAGAGATCCTAGGAATGCCTTCTGTCCCCTCCCGTCAAAGTGACCTTACCTCTCAATGTACATATCTGGCAAGAATTTCTGTATGAGTTATGCAGTAAAAGGAGTTGTTAATATACAAACTAAGGATAGGTTATTGGTGTATCTATTTTATGGAGTCCCTGGTGGTGCAAACAGTTAAGCAGTTGGCTACTAACCAAAAGGTTGGCAGTTCAAATCCACCCAGAGGTGTCTTGGAAGAAAGTCCTGTCGATCTGCTTCCAAAAGATCACAGCCATTGAAAACCCTATGGAACTTAGTTCTACTCTGAAATACATGGGATTGCCATGAGTCAGAATAGACCCAACAGCAACTGGCATTTTATCTATTTTACAGATGGGGAAGCTGAAGCTAAGAGGATTAAACATCACATAAGAGAAGGAGGCAAGACTGGAACCCATGTCTTTTGACTCTCAGATGGCTCTTTCTTTAACTATTTGGCTGCCAGTCTCCAGACGAATAACCTGAGGGTTTTCTTTGACTTCTTTCATGATCTTCCCTATTCAGGCCAGCTCCCAGCTTGACATTTCTTCCACCATTGTATTTCTCAGAGACATACCTTTCTGCTTCGCTCTCTCAGCCACCCACCAGGCTAAGATACATTGATGTCATTCATTGGGTCGGCAAATATTTATCCTCTGCCCACAGGGGCTCACGCTTTATTACCTAGACCTTTAAATTTACCTTTGTAGCTCTACGGAGAAAATATTGAAGTTGGGTCAAGGATTTCACTTTACTTGGTTCCACAGTCAACGCCCATGAAAGCAGCAGTCAAGAAATCAAATGTGTATTGCATTGGGCTAATCTGCTGCAAAAGTCCTCTTTAAAGTGTTAAAAAGCAAAAATGTCATCTTAAGGCCTAAGATGCATCTGACCCAAGCCATGGTATTTTCAGTCACCTCATATACATGCAAAAGCTGGAGAATGACTAAGGAAGGCCAAAGATTGATGCATTAAAATTATGGTGTTGGTGAAGAACATTGAATATACCTGCCAGAAGGATGAACAAATCTGTCTTGGAAGAAGAACAGCCAGAATGCTCCTCAGGAGGAAGCATACTTTGGACATGTTAGCAAGAGGGACCAGTCCCTAGAGAAGGACATCATGCTTGGTAAAATAGAGGGTCAGCAAAAAAGAGGAAGACCCTCAACAAGATGGATTGACACAGTGGCTGCAACAATGGGCTCAAACACAGCAACAATTGTGAAGATGGTGCAGGACCCAGCACTGTTTTGTTCTGTTGTACATAGGGTTGCTATGAGTTGGAACTGGCCCAATGGCACCTCACAATACCTCTTTCTTGCCACTTTCCAATCTATCAACCACAAAACGTTAATAAGCCACCTCCTTATGTAACCTGGAGTCCCTGGGTGGTGTAAATGGTTAACGCATTCAGCTGCTAACTGAAATGTTGGAGGTTTGAGTCCACCCAGAGGCACCTTGGAAAAAAGACCTACTTCCAAAAAATCAGCCATTGGAAACCCTATGGAGCATAATTCTACTTTGACACACATGGATGAGATCGGCATGAGTCAAAGTCGATTTGGGTAACTTAAGATACATTCACTAATCATCTGCCTTACACCATGCACTCTCCTGGGTGCTGGGGAAGAAAAATTACAAATTTACAGATGCTCCTAGTTTACAAAGCATTTTACAGATCCACAAAGGTTTCAGAGATAAATAGAAAACCTCAGTTGAGTTGGCCATAGGGAGTCTGGACAAAAGAGACATTCCAGATTTATGAAGAAAGAAAGATGGGTTTTCTAAAAGATATTAGTGACTGATCAGTTGAAGAAGTTCCGTGCAGAATCTGTCATCCCCAGAGCTTGCTTCTTCTGCCAACCAACAGGGGAGAGGGAAGGAAAAGAGAGCACTTCCTTTCCCATTCCAGGCAAGCAAAGGTACAAAATACCTGCAGAAGACCCAAAACTGAAGTGGAAAGGGGTTGGTATATCACCTAAGGCCAAAGGTTTAACAACCTTTTGAATGTTTTGTGATAATTGGTTATGAAAATTAAACAGTTTTGCTAATAGGAGCAATTCCAAAAAGGCAGGTTGACCTTCGAGAGAATTCTTAGTAGCAATCACTTCTTAATTGATTGAAAATATCTGCAAATGCACATGTCCTAAGAGGGAAATGAGAAATGTGTGTTGCCTTTGTATTCCCAAGAGTCTATTTGTCATTGTAAAGCAGTTTAGGGAAGGATCACATTGAGGAATTGAATGAATAAATGAGTCTTAGGAGAAATACAACAAGAACGCTCCTTGGAAGTGAGGATGGCAAGACTCTGGCTCACATACTTTGGACACGTCATCAGGAAAGACCAATCGCTCCTAGAAAAAGACATCGTGTTGGGTAAATTAGAGGGTCAACAAAAACGAAGGAAACCCTTAATGAGATGAACTGACACAATAGCCTCAACTATAGATTTGACCAGTCCCTGGAGAAGGACATCATGCTTGGTAAAGTAGCGGGTCAGCAAAAAAGAGGAAGACCCTGAACAATATGGATTGACACAGTGGTTGCAACCGGGCGCTCAAGCATCATAACAGAACACAGGACCAGGCAGTGTTTTGTTCTGTTGGACGTAGGGTCGCTATGAGCCGGAAGCGATTCGACAGCACTTAATAACAACAACAACAATAGACTAGAATAGCCAACGAACGTGAAGACGGCATAGTACTGGGCAATGTTTTGTGCTGCTATACATAAGGTCTCCATGAGTCAGAGAGGACTGGACAGCAGCTAACAACAACAGCGGCATTGAGGAACCAAAAATGGCCCAGGGATCCCGGCAGCTCCACCTGTGAATGGATTCCATAGTTCCAGGATTTAGGGGATTGGAGAGGGATACAGCAAGCACAGGCAAGAGGCACTGCAGAAGGGAGAGAAAATATAAGAAATAGTTTCAGTTTCTAGAACTAATTTTTGGTAGAAAGAAAGTTAATAAAAATAGAAGTCAGTGCTTTGACTGAATTTGAACTTCAGTTTTCTAAAAACTGCTTCTGTGGGCAGAGTGCATACGCTGGAGTAATGAATCACAATGACTCCCCTTGGTGTGACCCTGGGAAACGATCTGTTCCTTCAATGAGGTTTCAGTGGCTTCTCTTGTGACATTCAGAGAGAAAACAAGGGGAGAGGGAAATACCCTTTTCCCTCATCACGCTGTCAGGCCGGAAATCCCATCGAGAGGCCACCATCTATGACAAATATGCTCATGCGAATTCTGTGCTTGCTTCCGTGCTCCATTTCTCTACCAACTAACTATGTAGCTAAGCAAAATGGAACAAGAAATAGTGTCTTGGGAAAAATAAAATTGCTTGATTAGATATAGGCTACCTTTATATAAAGAAAAAAAAGTTAAGCTATGGTATTGCTGGAAACCATCTGTTTAGGTTCTTGTGGGATTTTATGTGAGACGGGGAGAGCTGATTAAGATGAGGATGCCTGAGTATCATAATTTTGGTAATGAATATTTCTAGAATTAAAGAGAATAAGGGTGCAGTGCAGAGAGTGGCCAGATCTGGCCTGCAGCCTGTTTTTGTTTCATTTTGTTTGGGTTTTTTTTATGGCCCTTGAATTGTTTTTACATGTTTCAATAGTAATATTTGAAATGATCCTATAAGCACCTACATGATAGCCTTGATTTTACTATTTGGCCTACAAGGCATAAAATATTTACTATCTGGCCCTTAAGAAAAAGTTTGCTGAGCCCTGGCTTAATGGATAAGAATGTATAGGTTCTTGGGGCAGAGAGATCGGGATTTGAATTCTGCCTAGACATGTCATTCATATCCTTGGCAAATACCTCTAAAGTATGTACTCTTGCTTTACTTGGTTTCCAAAATTCCACTGTTTCTTGGATTTTCTCCTTCCACATCACCACTCCTTCCCAATCTCCTTTGCCAGTTGCCCCTAATCTCCCTTATCACTGAACACCAGGTCCAGAGCTCAATAATTGGCCCGCTTGTCTTTTCCATCTGCGCTCGTATGCTTGGAGTTCATTTCTTCCCATAACGTTAATGAGCAGCTATGTGCTGATGACTTCTAAATTTATATCTCTAGTCCAGATCTCTCCCCTAAACTCCACAGTTGCCAGTGAAAGTGTCTTCTTACCATCTCCACTTGATATCTAAGGGGCATCTGAAACTTCACTGAACAAAACTCAGCTCCTGATCTTCACCCCCAAACCTGTTCTGCCTACAGTCTCCCTCGTATTAGCAAATGATACCTCTGTTCTCCCTGGAATGTCAGATTAGGCAAGTCACTTAACCTTTCTGAATTTCAGTTTCTTCATCTGTGAAATGGGCATAGCGGTTATCTCAGAGCTGGTGTGAAAATCCAATGAGATAGTGTGATGTAAATGCTTCCCCTAGTACTGACTACAGTTAGCACTTAATAAGAACAAGTGATTAGAGTCTAATCTTTCAATTCTTCCAACCTGATGTCTCTTAGCGAGGATGGGGAGACTTCGTCTCACTTCCTTTGGGTATGTTATTAGGAGGGACCAGTCCCTGGAGAAGGGCATCATGCTTTGAAAAGTAGAGGGTCAGTGAAAAAGAGGAAGACCCACAATGAGATGGATTGACACAGTGGCTGCAAAAATGGGTTCAAACATGGCAACAATTATGAGGATTGTGCAGGAACGGGCAGTGTTTCATTCTGTTGTACACAGGGTCACTATGAGTCAGACCCAATTTGATGGCACCTAAGAATAACAATGTCTCTTAGATCCATCTTTTTTTTCCTTCTCTTTCAGGCCCTTATTTGTTATTCCAGGACCATTACAAAAGACTCTCAACGGGGGGCCTTGATTTAGTAATAAAAGTGGTAATCCTCAATAGCATTGTTCTCCTCATTTAAATATTAGGAAAGCGAAACTCAGCCAAGTGTACCCTAGGTCCCACAGCTTGGCAAGTGCTAAAGTTGGGGTTCAAACCTAGGCCAGCCAAAAAAGCCGATGTTTTCCAGGCTCCTCCTCTGGAATGCAGGCCACAGGCAGCTTGCTTCCAGGTAAAGGGCAGAACCTGAGAGTCTAAATGGGATGATCAAGAAGGGCAACTGGAACATGGACAAGGACACTAGCGGTTCCTA
>NW_004443958.1:14752533-14754598 GCF_000243295.1 Trichechus manatus latirostris
TCCAATGAAATAATCTGAAAGGAATGAAAAAAAAATTGCATGTAAATGATATTTATAACAATGGTATTTACAAAAGCAAAATAAATGAAAATAAGCCAAATGTTCAACAAAAGGAAAAGTAAATTATTCAGCATCATTGTGTTATTAAGCATTATCAAATTTCTCAGAATACAGTATATTATTTCATTTTATACAAATATATAAACACGTATGCCAGAAGAAAAAAATGTCTGAAGGTCCTTACACTAATTGTTAACGGCAGAATCTACAAGTGGGGCACACTATTCTCCCCATTTAAATGTGTTCGTCCACAAATGATGCTAATTCTATGACTCGGCTCATGCTGTTCCTTCTGCTTAGAAGGCCCTACCCAGCTTTCTATGCTGGGAAATGTTTTTATTTTAAGAACAAATGCAGAGATCATCTCCCCTAGGAAGTCTCCTTTATCTCTTACCCAGGCTGTGAGCCATTTACCTCCCTTATTTGCTAGCATAAATTAATTTTATTTTAGCACTTACTACACTACTCAAAAATTATCTATTGATGTATGTATCCCTTCGAATAGACCATGACCTAGCTGCTTGAAGATAGGATTTGGGAATCACAGATGCCCAAAAATGTTTATTGAATTACCCTTCGTGGATGACAGAGAGAGAAAGCCCAACAGAAAATTCCCATTTAATGTCTTTGACTCCATCAAAAAGAAGGCTGTGAAAGACCTCCAGCTTCTGCTCAGGACGGCAAACGCTGGAAAGAGTGTCACTCCTATAGGTACAACAGAAAAAATGCTGAACAGTCTGTAAATTGACAACTCTATTTGAACCAACCAGAGAGTGGAGGTTGCAGAGCAACCAAGTAACCCTAAAGCAAAAGAAAGACAGATGCCTTCAAGAAGAGCCAGGATGGACATGGGCACTTCCTTACCTAGGGCATGTGCCACCAAGAGATATAGGGGCGGAGAAAAAGAATTCAGCCAACGTTTTTGACAGATTGCTGAAGGCCAATTGTGGACTAGCATGAGATTATAGAACCCTTGGCATTGCTGTCACGTGGGAATTAACACCTATTCACCAGCCCTTCTCAACAAAGGACCTCACTGGGTGCTCACAGACTGGGATGTGCCCATTAAGATACCTCCCAACTCAGTATGTCTACAACCATCATTCTCCTCTCCTTCTCTAGCTGA
Organism: Trichechus manatus latirostris; assembly: GCF_000243295.1. Lineage (NCBI taxonomy): Eukaryota > Metazoa > Chordata > Mammalia > Sirenia > Trichechidae > Trichechus > Trichechus manatus. The sequence continues at coordinate 14,753,720 of NW_004443958.1, forward strand.
CTCTGCCCTCATCTTTAAAACATCTGTAGTCCTTGTTCTATAAACCAGGTGGCACTCTAGAGAAGAGCGCAGGTCTGCCGTAAGTCAGCCGTGAGTCTGCCTGTGTTCAAACGCCTCTCTGCAGTTTACAAAGTTTGTAGTCTTGGAAAACTTTTTAACTCCTCAGCATCTCTCTTACTTGATCTGAAAAATGGGACTGTTAGTAGCATTTACCACAATGGTTTTTTTTTTTTTTTTCAGTGATGAAGAAATTAGTCAATATGTGTGAAGCACTTAGAATGGTGCCTGGCACATAGTAAGTAAATGTTAGCCATTATTTTTACTAGGCATCAGCAGCTTTTCAGGGTGGAAAGAGCATGGGCTTTTGAACTAGATCGATCTTGGTTCAAGTTCAGCACTGCCAATTAGTAGCTCTGTGACCATGAACAGCTTACTTCAAGCTCTTCACTTCATTGTCCTTATTAATTATTCCACAATCATTTATTAAACACTGTGTGCTGGGCACTCTTCCTGGTTCTTTTGTATAAAATTGGGATAATGAATCCCCTCAGGTTTCATTTGCCTACTATGAGGATTCAAGGAGCTAAAGGATTGAAGTCCATCACTTAGTGGTGAACTGGAAAGCGCTGGAGAGAGTGGAATTGCATAATTTGTCTCTCGGTCCTTTGCAATATCTTGTATGTTCCTATATCCCTTGAGTTTTTAAGACAACCTGGAACCTAATTAGTTCCAAATTGTAACAACCAAGCACATGGGAAATAAAGACGTTTCAAAATGTGGATTTTCCTCTCCAGTCAAAGGGTCAATTTACCTGTAACTATTCCTATTGTTAGTTGCCCTTGAGTTGGCTCCAACTCATGACAACCCCATGTACAACAG
>NW_004443958.1:14776694-14791108 GCF_000243295.1 Trichechus manatus latirostris
TCCTATATTCTAATTTATCTTTCTACTAATTTCCCTTTATAAATAAATCTAGTTACATTTAAAATATGAGTTGACTTAGAGAAAATATATTTACTAAATAGTAGTGTAGGCGATATGTAGCTAAAATTTTGAAGACTGTAAATGAATTATAGCTTGAGAAAGACAGCTTTAGAATTACAGAATGTTTTCCCACTTTTTGTTTTTTTTAACATTATGACATCCTGTAACAGCAGGGAGGATAGGAGTAATTAACCCACTGTTCAGTCAGGGAAGTCAAGACTCAGAGGTTATATGAATTGCTCAGGGTTACACAGCAAGCAGGTGGTGGATCCAAGACTAAAGTATGAGCTCAGTGACTCCAGGTCTGAGGCTGTTTGCACTTCCTGACAGTGGCATGCTTCCATTCCACATGTTTTTAAATAGAAACCCTTCTTAACTCAAGATGTAGATGCTAGACAGGGACTTTAGGAAAGGGTACTTCCCAGGAGTAAAGAGAAGAGAAATAAAATATTCATCTCAGGTAGTTTAAACTCGTGTCAAGTTAAGAAACAGTGTGATCTATAGCTAAGGAAAAGACAGTAAATCACTGAAATGTAAATAAGGTTTCTAATAGAGTGTGGCAGAAATATGGAACATAAATGTAACTCAAAGAAAATAATATAAGGAAGACTCTTGCATTTTTAAATATCAGATGTTTGGAAAGAGAAGTTGCCAAAAGATGGAAAATGCATATTCCAAGTGGATGTTGTGGTTGCCGCTCACTAGGCCCCGGTGCCTATTGACACATAGACAGGAGGAGCAGTAGGGGGAGAGGAATGAGGTGAACCAGGCATTGGTTGGGCTGGAAGAACTATCCCAGCAGTATATTTGGTCCCAGGGGAGAGTGGCCATCAAGGGAAATGGCAGTAAACAAAGCATGGTGTTTAACCTGAACTTCAGGAGGGTCATCAGGGTGTCATGATGACAAGTACAGGTGCTAAAGTCAGAACTGGCCCAGGTTTAAATCTCAGCCCTCTCCTTTACCTGGTGGGTGACACTGGTGACATACCTAATCTCTCTGTACCCTGTTTCTTCATCTTTAAGAAGGTGGTGATAATAGTACCTAGCTCCTACAGCTGGTGTGAGGATTAAGTGAAATAATTATTTTAAGACTGTTATCACAGAAAATGCCCCATTAGATGTGGAAACTTGAATAAATGCCTTTAATCTGTTCTTTTCCATGGCCCAATAAAATGATAGGAAAGGAATACAAATGATATAAACTCATTAAAACAAAACTGGGAAGGTAATGACATCCTATGAGAAATGTTAGAAGGATAGTGGTAACCAGTTGAACAGAGCAGAGCAAGCTGAAACCTAGCCCATAGTGGGAAAGCCAAAAAGAATTGATCCCGTTAGTGTCAGAGGACCCCGAAAGACTCAAGATTTGTTGGCACCAGGTATATTTGAATGGAGGAAAATAGGAAGGTTGGTTAAAAATACGTGTAAGTAGGAGTTAGAACCATAAAATGGCTCTCCAGCCCCAGTGGCCAAGGAACTACTTCTCCCCCAACCTGGTAGAGTGCAGAAAATTTACTCTTTGCAGAGATTATATCAGAGAAAACCAGGACTTGGAGAGTGGATGTGAGAAGTTATACTAAAAAAATGGGGGAATTTAGTCAAAATATTCATATCAAAAAGTGAAATTTGAAGTTGTTATGAATTGAATTGTGTCCCCAAAAAATAATGTATGTCAACTTGGCTAGTCCATGATTCCCAGTATTGGGTGATTTTACACCATTTTGTCATCTGATGTGATTTTCCTAGGTGTTGTAAATCCTACCTCTATGATGTTAATGAGGCGGGATTACTGATTATGTTTATCAGGCAGGGCTCAATCTACATGATTAGATTGTGTTTTAAGCCAATTTCTTCTGAGATAAAAAAAAGAGAGAAGTTAGCAGAGAAACAGGGGGACCTCATACAACCAAGAAACAAGAGGTAAGAGAATAGCGCATCCTTTGAACCCAGGGTTCCTGCACTGAGAAGCTCCTAGTCCAAGGGAAGATTGATGACAAGGACCTTCCTCCAGACCCGACAGGGGAAGAAAGCCTTCCCCTGGAGCTAACACTCTGAATTTGGACTTCTAGCCTGCTAGACTGTGAGAGAAAAAAACTTCTGTTTGTTGAAGCCAACCACTTGTGGTATTTCTGTTATAGCAGCATGAAATAACTAAGACAAAGTTCCTTCCCCAAATACTGTCAGCCAGGCTTCTATTCCCCAGCTTCACATTGAGGAATTTTTCTTCATGGAAATAATCCACGTCAGAAGAACTCTTCAGACACAGTAAATGGCAGATCCTCTTCTGGTCACGCCACGATGAAGGCCACCAGTTAACAAGCCCCAATCACGCAGAGAAATTCCAATCAACTTTTCTGTACCCCAATTTTAACTATCAGTGGAGAGCCAAGAATCATCTGACAATTGAGGAAAACCTTAAACATAATAAAAACATCCCAGAAACCAAAATAAACATCTAGAAAAAAAGAAAAAAACTCTGGAATGAAATGCATGTGAGAGCAAACATTAAAACACATATACAAAAAAGAAAGATTAGAATATTAAGTTGAGAAACTCTTCAGAAAATTGAAAAATAAAAGTTGAAGAGACAGAAAATATTGGAGAAAATGTAAGAAAATTAGACAATTAATACTGGGGGTCTAATATCTAACTTATAGTAGTCCCAGGGGTAAAAAATGGAGAGAAAAGGTGGGAGAGAATTATCTAAGAAATTATTTTAAAAATACGCACAAGATACAAGAGTTTCCAGACTAAACAGACTGAACAGATAACCCACACAATAAAAGAAGAAAGACCACACCAAGGGCATCACGGCAAAAACTGATCCCATAGAGAAGGAGAGAGTGACAGCACTGGAGAGAAAGGGAATAATTGGAAGAATGAGGTTCTTGAAAATGTAAGACATATGGGATCCAAAGAGTCAGAAGACTGACTTGTCTTTGAGAAGAATAGACAGGTCTTCAATTGTTTTAAGAGGGCAGGTACAGATGAAGGTAGAGTTGTGGAATTATTAGAAGGAACTGTAGTGAAAACTTGTCTGATATCTCTAATTTTTCAAGAGCATGAAAGTAAAACATACAGGAGGTGGGTGCTGGAGACTTAAGGAGAGGGAAGAAGATGTGCAATAGTCATCTCAGGGAGTAGGAAAGTGGAGAAATGTAGGGTTATCTGATATCCAAATACACATTTGAGCTTTGGGGTCACACATTTGAAGTGAGTCCAGTGAGCAACATTATGTGATTTTTCAGCTTCTCAAAAGCAGGCTCAGGCTAAGTGATATATTGGATTTATCCAGGGTTTTTGTAGGCAATAATAGCAAAAGGAGAGAAAGTAAATGAAGATAAGGAGTTTTGCAAGAGAGTGATTTTAATGACAGACCATAAAATATAAGCCGGATGATGAGGGAAGTAAGGACAAGAGGGAGGGAAGTAGGTGGTGATAAAGTTGTGGAAGGTTCAATGGATTTAAGATCAATGATGTCGGTCTCTGGAGGGCCAATGCTGGAGTGAATAAGCTAGGAGGAGAGGAGATAATGGTATGCAAGTAGGATGCATGAAATCAAGATGTGGGAGATGATACAATTGCTGGAGATGACAAAGCCTAGGACATGACCATGTGAGTAGGTGGCTGAGGTGGCGTGGAGGAAGAAATGGTTAGAGCTAAGAAGGCTAAAGGACTGAAAGTTCAGAGCTGTAGATGACCCATCCGCATGGATGCCGAATTTGCCAAGAGTGATATCAGACAGAAGTGGAGAGGGAAAAGTAATCCAGATGCTCAAGTTATCATTCAATTAATAATAACAACAACAACAAAATAATAATAACAAACACATATATGTGGCATTTATAATATGCCAATCACCATTCAAAGTACTTCACATGTACTAACTCATTTAATCCTCACAGTTACCCTGAAGATATTATTAGTTATCCTCATTTTAAAGACGAAGAAACTGAGTCCCAAAGAAGTTAATTAACCTGCCTCTCATCTCACAACTAGTAAATGGCAGAGCCTGGATTCAACAAAGGCAATTTGGTTCCAGCGTCCATGCTCTTAATCACAAGTTTCTCTTACAGCTTTAAAAAACAAAAATAAAATATATAATTAAAGCTAACACTTTGGAAGCACTTTCTCTGTGCCAAGTACTTTTGCATGATGAAGTCTAACGGTGTGCTTCAAAGCAGCAGGGGGTTTTTGAAGTAAGAAAAAGACAATATGGGGAAAAATGAGTATCTCCCTAACCCTCAGGCCTTAAGTTATCTGAAGTGTGGAAGTTGAAACAGCTACCAATGAGACGCTTGCAGAAGAAGCTGCATTTCCAGGGCACAGGAAGTCTTCATTTTAGCAAGGAGGTGATGAGACCTTTTAAAGAGAGACTTTGTAATGTAGGGGATTTGATCAGGGCTCACTATGAATTCCAGAGGATATAAGGGTTTAGGAGGGAAGGGAGAGGTGGCACGCCCATTGGTAATGGGTGAACCAGGATCCTTGGCTTTCTGATCGTAACTAAGGAGGAAGGGATGGGATGCGTGATGGACGAATTCTGGCAGTCATAGAGCATCAATGACAGACGTCCGAGGTGGAGAAGGGGCTTCACCAGAGTACACTGAGACCTGAGGGACTTGTAATTGCAGAAAGTAAAGTGACACCTGGAAACATGCAATGAGGTGAGGCCCTCAGGACAACTGATCTTGTCCACAAATGTGCTTTATTGGTCATTATAACCCCAGCACCCAACATGGTTTCCAACACACGGTTAGTGCCTATATTCTTCTCAAGGGGAGACAAGGTCCGACATCATCCAGCCCCTGCCTACCTCCCTTACTTCACCTTGAACTACAATCCTCCATGCTTACCCAACTTCAACTAGGCCCCGTTGTATTCCACAACCCCACCAAGCTTATTCTCATCTCAGAGTTTACATACATACTATTCCATTGGCCTGGATACCTTCTGTCCTCCCTACCCCCAAATCAGTTCCTCACATGTGTGGCCGTTTCTTATCACTCAAATCCCTGCTCACATGTCACCTTTTGTGAGATGCCTTGCTTGGTCTCCTACCTTTGACATCACTCCTAGCCTCTATCTATCCTATCACCCTATTTTATTTCCTTCATAGCACTAATTACTGATTGTTTTGTTCTTGTTCCTGTGTATATCACTTGTTTCTTGGATACTTTCTGTCTCTTTGCACTAGAATACCCATGAGGGCAGAGGCATTTAACTTCATGCCTTAGCACTTGAAATAGAAAACACAGTAAATATTAGCAGGAGAAAACTGAATTAACAACTATTCAGTTAAATTTTGTTGAAATGCATTCAAAGGTTTAGATCACAACCATGGGGTATCAGAGAAAACTCCATATCTCATGAACAGCCCTCTTTAGCCCGGCAAGATCAAGATCTGGCTTGGTATCCCCTGAAGCTCTGTGGAACGGAACTTACTTGATTACATTGCTTAGCCACTGTGAGATTCCTTCACTTTTTACCTATCTTTTAATATTGTTTTCCTATGTCAGCTCAACAGGTTTTCTCAGTTTATGGCTGCAAACAGTAGTTTGAATTGTTTTAGTACCTTCCAAAACTAAGAAATGAGTCTAGCAGTCATCCAGTTAGTTCCCAACTCTCCGCCCATTTTCTGGATGGGCAAAGTAAGCTCTAGATTGGTGAGGGACTGGCCCAGGAGCCCAGATACCTGGTGACAGATTGTAGGGCAGAGAGCCTGAGTTTGGGGTCAGGCAGACCTAAGTCTGAGTCTACCTCCACTATTTACCACCTTTGTGACAATGGCTATAGCTTCTGTATCTGCAATAAACAAGACTATTTCTCCTGTCTGAGCCTCGGTTCCCTCGTTTATAAAAGGGTGACAGTTCCACAAATTCCATAAGCATTCATCATGTACAAGCACTGTGCTGGGATCTGGGAATTCAGTACAGATACAACACAAAAAAAGAGTCCCAGCCCACATGGAGATTACTCTCTCAATAAATTGGTAACTATGGCAGTTCGAATCCACCAGCCACTCCTTGGAAACCCTACAAGAACAGTTCTATTCTGTCCCATAGGGTCATTATGAGTTGGAATTGACTCAATGGCAATGGGTTTGGTTTTGGTTTTATGATGATTTTATTAAGAGAAATCAGAAGCTAGATATTCTGGGTAGGTGGCTTAGGAGAAGGATAAAGAGTGATTTCTCCTACCCAGTGCTAAGGTCATGAAGACACTACACTGAGAGAAGACGTAGATGTGTCCAAGTCCATGTCGTAAGGCCTGCTGGAAAGGCTTACAGGTCTCTCTCCTCTATACCATAAAACTATATACAAAAATCCTCTCTGTGTCTTGGTATGTGGTATTCTAAAACAATGGCTTCCACTCAGCTGGAGTGTAACATAGACCTTCCCAACATTTTTTGTGCCATAGCACACACAGAAAATGTTAGTTTCTATGGCACCCCATGACCTAACACAGGGATTGGCAAACTTTTTCTGCAAAGGGCCAGATAATAAACAATTTAGGCTATGTGGACTACATGATCTCTGTCGCAGCTACTCATCCCTGCCATTGTAACGTGCAAGCAGTCGTAGACAATACGTAAATGAATGGACGTGACTGAGTTCCAGTACAACTTGATTTACAAAAACAGGTCATGGGATGGACTTTGCCTATTGGCTGTAGTTTGCCAACCTCTGGCCTACCACAAAGTAAGAAATCAAATATTATTATTTATTCATTAAGTCTACAAATATTTACTGATCACCTTCTATGTGCCAAATCCTGTTCTAGGTTCTGGGGCAAAGTGTTAAGTGAAACTAACCCTTATTGAACTGAGTCTCCCTTCTAAATAAATGGTTACAAAATATGAAGCAATATGAAGAAACAAATGTGGTTCTGTTCTGAGATAAAGAACAACCAGAACCCAGATCTACTGACATCAGAGCTCATGGGCTTTCCAATATTGATTATTGGGATGAGGAAGAAACCGTCCATTCCTTTCAGATCCTATTTCCAGGCCCAGCTCTGGGCACACATTCATCACTTCACTGAGAACGTGATGACTTACTATCATAGTAGGGGACTTGAGTTGTCATGGAGACTGTCACATATGCCTGCCTTTTCCCATCTCCACAACCTACTTTCTCCTTGCTGATGTAGTAAGAATTATCAGGCTAATTGACATGGCTAATCTTGTCTTTGGGCTCAAGGCCATGGGCAATACTAAAGTAACCTGTTCAAATTCCCAATCACAAATGGCCTTGAGAAAATTTGTGGGTGAGAAACAGGGAATCATCCCAAGGCTTTGTCTTCACCTGATTTCCCTCAAAAAGTGGATCCTGGGACAAGGTTTGAGTTCATTTGGGGGAAGTGATCCCAAGGAACAGAAGAGGTGCTGGAAGGGTGAAACAGGGAATGAAGAAAAGCCTATCTAAGGTATGTTATTGAACTGTTCACCATTGTGAGTAACTGGTGCTCAATCCCACTTCATGACATTCTCAGAAGCCTTATAGAATGCATCACAGAATTGCTACCCAAGGGACAGGTGAGGGGAATATTTATTCACTGGCTCCCATCCCTCACTGGTCAAGGGTTATCCCAGGAGCTGCTACCTCCTTCGCACTGCCAGAGTTTCATATGCATCAGAATGACTGAGTAGGCACCTGTAAGCACCCCACACTGGACATGTCATAGAAGCCCCAGGACAGAATGCAAGAGGTACAGGGGACAGAAAGGCCAAATGCTGTCAGGTTTGACCCGCGAGGTTGCCAGTTACTGCAGCAATGACTGGAGTAGAAAATGTGGACCAAGAGGATATAAGGTGGGACACAAGAAATGTCAAGTCCAGTCTCATATACACGTTCTTTCAAACCAGTATTCAGGGATATAGAACGTGCACCAGGGGAAAGTCTATGCTCTTAATCAGAGCTCTCATCCAGCCATCTGTCTACCACCAATTCTCACCTCCAAACTTCTTCCTTTGATAAGATTTAAAAAAAAACAAAAACCCATAGCCGTCGAGTCAATTCCAACTCATAGCAACCTTATAGGACAGAGTAGAACTGCCCCATAGGGTTTCCAAGGGTGGCTGGTAGATTCGAACTGCCGACCTTTTTGTTTTCAACCAAGCTCTTAACCACTGTGCCACCAGGGCTGGTAATAACAATTCTCCTTTGTGTAGTATCTATATAGCACTTCGATGGCTATTTGACTCTCACAGAAAGCAAGGACTGACTTATGAGTCTTCCCTTTTTTGTAGATAAGATAGGCTCAGAGAATCAGTAGTCTAAGTCAGCACTGTCCAAGCACCATCTAAGTCTGCAACGATAGAAATGCTCTACTTGCTGTCCAACCCAGTAGACACATGTGGCTATTGAACACTTGAAATGTGGCTCATGTGACTTAACAACTGAATTTTTTATTTTATTTAATTTTAATTAATTTTACTTTAAATAGCCACACGTGACCAGTGGCTACCATATTGGACAGCACAGCTATACGTAGTGGGCATGTCTTTTTTATATTGTATTCAAAATATTTTTCACTGTTATAGTACAATGAAATATGTTGACTTTCTTCATATTTCACCCCTGTTTACTTTAGTTCTAAACCAAACTATCTCACATGCATTCTTACTGTCACTTGGTTGCTTTCCAGCCATAACTGTAATGTGAAAAGGAGGCAGCCAGCCAGAAATGGTACTAAACAAGCCGATGCAGCAAGGCTCTTCCTGGGAACGTAACGAACACAAATGAGGGCTTCTCTTCCCTCTGCCCACCTTGCATTTGTGTTCTCAGTGTGCACTTAGACACAAGACCACTTTGTGTTTCCACGCAGTGCAAAAAAAAAAAAATTCTTGCTCATCTGAAATTATACTATGCACCTTGTGGAACAATGCACCTAAGATACAATTTGCATAAGGTGAGACTTGCATAACTCGGGGCACCTGTGACTAATACACGAGAGACTTGAGAGCTTCTAATTCAAACCTTCTGAGTTTAAGTCCCGTGCTTTTTACTTCGTATCTTACCACTTCTTAATTCAAGTATGATAAATATGTCAAATCCAAGTACTTTCAATAAATGATTCATGAGCTACTAACTTGCAGTACAATTGTTGTTTAAATATTTATGCGTTGTTTGGGGGGAAAGAGGCATTTTAAATCTAAGGACAGTAGCAGTTCATCCATCCTGAATTGTTAGAGAACAAGGAAACTCTGGTTCACGTATTTTTCAGAAAACCGAAGCTTCCTATAACCTTTAAAGACCAAGACTTCTAAAATCTTAACCACTTTTGACGGAACTATTTCTGAAAGCACTCTCCTGCTTTCTTAAACAGAGTATTTCAAACGTTTTTCACTCTTCCATCCATTCATTTATTAATTCATTCTTTCAAGAAGCATAAAATAAACATTCACCATGGGCCATGTATTGAGAAAGGCTCTGAGGTGAATGAAGCAAATAAATCATTCTGCCCTCAAGGAACTCAACAGTTGAAATCACCACCACCCTCCGGTCCTGCCATTATTACTCAGAATAATACAAATACACTGCAAATGCTGTCATGAATGTTATGTTTCAGAGCAGCGCTGTCCCATAGAAATCTAATAATTGCCACTCAAGTATTTTAAATTTCCTAATGGTCATGTGAAAAAGGTAAAAAGAAGCAGGTGTAATTAATTGTAATAACATAGTTAATATACACTAAATTTATCATTTCAATGTACAATCCATATTCAAAGACTATTAATGAGAGAGTTTACATTCTTTTTCATATTTAGTCTATAAAATCCAATGTGCATTTTACCTACTCTGCACATCCCAATTCAGACGAGCTACATTTCAAATGTCCAACAGCCACATGTGGCAAGCAGCTTTTGTACTGGACATCGCATTTCTAGAGCTAGTCAGATATTGATAATTAATTGTCCCTTCTTTAAATGGGCCCAGGCACTTGCATATTTTAACTTCATATGTTTGCTTTAGTAATTTCTCACTTTTTCGCCCTCACTCTCTGGCAGCCTGTTCATTGTTGTCGGACAAATGCTCATCTCTAGCAAATGCCACAACTTTCTCATTTTTTATTTATTCATATATTATTTATTCTTGTAGTCTGATGTAAGCTAGGAAAAATTATAGGCAATTTTGTCCAGAAACAGAGTAAATCGGCTCTGAGTGAAGGCTAGAGAGATGTTTTTGTGAATTAAGTACATAAGTATTAATGTATGAAACTTCCTTGTTGTACATAGGGTCACGGTGAGTCAGAACCGACTTGACAGCACCTAACAACGACAGGGGAAAATCAGTTTCCTTGCCCTGTGCAGCTTCTGGAGACCACCTACATTCCTTGGCTCATGAAGCCCTTCCTCCATTTTCAAAGCCAGCAACATGAGATCTAGTCCTTGTCACATCTCATCTCTCTGGTTCTCCCTTTTCTGCCTTCCTTTTCCACTTATGAGAACTGTGTGATTGCACTGGGCCCGGCTGAATCATCCAGGATCCTCCCCACATCTCAAGGTTGGCTGATTAGCAACCTTAACTCCATCTGCAACCTCAATTCTCCTTTGCCATGTAACTTAGCATATTAAAAGTTTCCAGGAATCAGAACATGAGAATCTTTGGGGGCTGTTATTCTTCCTACCACACTATGTGATTAATGAATTACTGACATACCTAATGCAAGATTTTCAAAAGTTATTTACCTCCTGTATATTTTTAGGTTGACATCTAGCATTTTTCATCAGAGTTGCAAAGGATGTAATTTCATGCATATTTTAAATATCAATATTTATAACACTTTTAAAACTACCTAAATGAATTTAAATGTGATGGTGATTTGACACAGCCATCATCCACTTAAAATTGTTTTCTTTTTAAATACATGAGTAACTTCTTTTCTGAAAGTTGAAATTATATATCATTCCTTTTCTCCTTGCAGCTCTGTTCCTATTTTATTCCCCATAGAATGTTATATTAATATATTTGTATTCTTGAGGTTCTTTCATTAATCAACCCAACATATAGCTTTAAAACAAAATTATATCTATATTTATATATTATATATATATGCAATGTATGCATATATAATATATACATATACAGTATGTATATATAGTAACACACTATATACATATACAATATGTACATATATAATATATACATATATATTCAATTACCTGTGATCACAAGGCTCTATAAGTTTAAATTTTTCCTCTATATTGAGTTGTTGATACAATTGATGAGTAAACAATTGTGCAAAAAATAGAAATGTTATCCTGTTGTTGTTAGGTGCCATTGAGTCAATTTCAACTTATACCCACCCCATATGACAGAGTAGAGCTACCCCATAGAGTTTTCTATGCTATAATCTTTACCAGAGCAGATGGTCAAGTCTTTTCTCCCGTGGAGCAGCCAGTGAGTTTGAACTGCCGACCTAGGTTAGCAGTCACGCGCTTAAACTTTGTGCCACCAGGGCTCCGTAAAAATGTTATACACTTAATAAATATTTTTAAACTAAAAAACACAATTTTATTGGAACTACATCTCTTTGTTATGGAGGGCAATGGAGAGTGAGCAAATTATCACAGGAAGCTTTTCCAAACAACGGTTTTTCAAATTGCCCCTTTGAGGTTTGTACACCTCAGAACAGCCCTTCATAGTATGATTCCGAGCAGGTGAGAGACTAGCCTTAATGATGGTAGATGAAGCTGGGGATTTGGGGGTGGTATGCAGCTCACAAAAGCCCCTGTAAACCTCTGTAAAGACTGCAGCTTTTACTTGGAGTGAATTGGAAAGTCATGGGAGGCTGCACATGGAAGTGACTTGTTCTAACTCACATCCTAGAAGCTCTCTCTGTCTGATGGATGGATACTAGACTGAAGGGCAGTTGCAGGGGGACCAGGTAGGAGCGTACTGCAGTAATCCAGATGAAGCATACAGTGACTTAGATTAGAGTGACAACAGTACAAGTGGACATATTTTGAAGGCAGAGTCACAGGATTTGTGGATGGTATGTGTGAGGTAGGAGAGAAAGAGAGAAGTCAAATATGACTCAAGTTTTTTTGTTTGTTTGTTTGTTTTTTTGGCCTAAGTACCTACAAGAATGAGTTTCCATTTATTCTAGGGAAGCGATTGTTCTGGGTTCTTTACTCAAATTATCTGTAATCCTCTCGTCAACCCCACCCTACAGGGAAGATGGCAGAAGCAAGGTAGAAGCAAGATCCCACCTGCCTCAAAGCCCTCCTCATCACCCTTGGGCAATGATAGTTTACATTTTTAAAGGACTTAGTATGTTCCAGGCATAGTGTTAAACTCTCTGTCTTAGTCTAAGTTCTCTAGAGGAGCGTAACCAATGAAGCATATATAGATATACACAGAGAGAAATTTACCTTAAGGAAATCGCTCACACAATTGTAAAGAAATGGCTCACACACTTGTGGGGACCGGCAAGTCCCAAACCCACGGGTCAGGCAACAGGCTACAGACCTCTGCTGGCTCACATGCTCGCAGGGGCTGATAAACCAAAATCTGCAGGTCAGGTGGCAGGCTAGAGGCCTCTGCTGGCTTACGGGGTTATGGGGGCTGGCGAATCCAAATCTACAGATCATGCAGCCCAAGAACCAGACGGAGGTCAGGCAACGAGAAGAGTGCAGGGTCGAGAAAGAGAGTGAGCTTTGCCAGAACAGCCATTGATACACTGGAGGCAGGCCACAGCCCAAGGAAACTCCCCTTTCAACTGATTGGCTGCTCACATTAGATCACAAAATGGAAAGTGATTATATAGTGTCTACCAAACCACTGAGAATCATAGCCTAGCCAAGTTGACATATAGCATTAACCATAGCTCCTTCCTACACTAATTTTCCCATTTAATCCTCAAAACAGCTCCATCAGGAGATTCCTTGCATTTTCAGACAAGGGAAAGGAGGCACAGAAAGATTACAGAGCAAGGAAGTAGCATAGTTCAGAGATGATAGTCCTCATTCATTTTTATTACTCCCAAGCTCATACTCTTACCCCCTACAGTAGAACATCTGAAACTCTCCCAGTTTGAATTGCCTCACCTATAAACTGGAAATTATTACATCTACCTTTTGCTCTATTTGTATATAAATTACCTAGTATAGAGCAGACACTCAATGTCACACCTCTTTCCCAGTGTCACATACACATGATGCCATGATATTAACATGTAATGTTGACCTGTCACTCATAGCTACAAATCCAAATGTCTAAGCATGTCCCTGTAACCAAGGCTTTATTTTGCTTCATTTTCTTAGCAAAAATTCTAGGTAAAATTGTTCTACTTTCTTGGAAACAGGAGGGAGCAGGGGAGTGCAGGGAGGGAGGGGAAAGAGTGGCTAGCGTGTGTTGCTGCCTCTCCAAGACATGGCCAACCAGCCAGTCCAGGAAATAAGATGAATTAAAATTGTGGCAGGGACCATTCCTATCCTCTCAAGTAGGAATGATAGGGGGTCTAAACAGCATCACTTTTAAGGAAGATAATCTAGTATTTTCCCAACCTCAATAGCCCTGAACTGTCTGAACTTCAGTTTCCTTATCTATCAAATGGTAGTGGTGGGTGGCATGATTTCTGAATCCCTTCCAGTTCTCATGAGTATATGTGGGGAGTGGGGAAGGAAGAGGAGAATAGGAGAAGGAAAAAAAGGGAAGGAGCTCTGATGCCTTCTAGAGATTCTGGCTATTTGAGTTGGGTATGACTAGGTGCATTTCCAGTTCTCTGGCTGATTGAGAAGACCCAGAATTTCTCCAGGCCTGAAGAACTTTCTCCAACTATGAAATGACTATGAGGCCTCAAACAGCCACTCTGAGCCTTATGGTAACTAACGGGTGGGGAATGTCCTGACAACCGAGATGAAAGATGCTACAGACGTGCAAAGCACTACAGTGTTGTCATAATGAAAATGAGCTGGGCGTGATATTTATCTTATAGGCAAGCTGAGCAGCAATTCTATATCCAGTGGAAAATCACACATGGTTAGGAATGCACAGGACACCTCTGGGTCAGAAGCTTAAGGGAACATTACTCAGCTGAAGGAAACCACCGGGTACATGCCCGACTCTGAGAAAGGCACTACAGCTAAAGAGATGGAAGGACCCAGGGAGTGTCCTTGAAAATCTTCTAGTCTCCCAGGGGAGACAGCTCCCTAAACACATTTTCATATGTTGTTGACAGATCTGTGCAAAAAATTTAAAAAAGGGGATAATTGAGTCTGCCTGAGGGAGGGTCAAGGTGGTCTTCTGACTGATAAGAGTGATGCTGTGAAAACCAACCCACAATTATACCTTCTCCTCACTTACTAACATAGTTAGATTCCAAAGAGCAGGTCATTATGTGAAATC
>NW_004443958.1:14792635-14793668 GCF_000243295.1 Trichechus manatus latirostris
TAGTGCATGATGGGAGAGTGCAGTAGATGAGGTGGGGAAGTACGGTGGGTCTTCAGTTAGCATGTGGAGAATTTGGAGTCTTGCTCTCCCAAAGGCAATGAAAATCATGATCGGGAAATGATGTGATCAAATCTGCCTTCTGTTGATCACCCCGACCACCAGAGAAGGGCAGAACACAGCCTTGTGTTGAACCTGGATCTGTCTATTAACTGGCCTCAAACAGTCATGCCAACTCTCTAAGCCTTGTTTTCCTAACCTGTAGAATGGGAATTTCCATACCTCCCTCATAGTAGGGCTATTCCTGAGATATAACAGATAGCATCTGTCAGATGCCTGGCATGATGCTCAGCCCACTTGAATGCAAGGTCCCTAAGGACAGAGATGGGTCTGTTTTGTTCACCTCTCTATATATATTGACTGCCTAGTTTATTCAAAGTAATACTTCCCTGTTTTGTTTTGTGTTTTGCTTACTCTTTACATGAATGCCAGACAACTCAATTCTGTACTATAGAATTCTGTGGAAATTAGAAAATACTGGAAAAACTCAGTCATGAATTCCTTACACTATGCTCACATCACCCTTTGCAGTTTCCCAAAGGCTTTCATTTACATGAGTACATTGACCCTTTTTGGAAGCTCCTAGATGGTTACACACGTGTCACAAGAAGGAAAACTGAGAATCAGAGAGGGAGTGACTTGACGACGTTCACAAGGCTAAAAAGAGTAAAGCTGGGACTGGAATCCAGGCATGCCCAGCTATAAAGTTCATTCCAGTCTGAGCCCTCGAGTCCAAAGTAAGATGACCATGATTCTCTGTTGGGGGTGTGGGAAGAGTTGTGTTGGAGAAGAGTTGGGAGCCATGTGTTCAAGCGAAGGGAGGACGATAGGACAGAACACTGAGCCCCTTCAGTCCCAAGTCAGAGCAGTTAAGCCCATTTGGAATCTACGTCTGAAGAGCTCCTTGCTTGCAACCTTCCTCTTTGCTTAGAATAGTGCTTGGGTCACAGCAGATGCTGCCTCCTCATTTCCCTCT
>NW_004443958.1:14795276-14797048 GCF_000243295.1 Trichechus manatus latirostris
GTGCTCAAATAAAGTTAGCTGCTCATTTTAAGCACAATAATTAGCATTATTGTTATTTCTTGTCCTTTAGTTTTCACATACCCTATCTAATCTGCTCTTCTCAATCCTGAAAAGAAGTTCTAATTGTCCTCAATTTCCAAATGAGGAAATTGATGTTCAGAAATGTTTTGTGACTTCCTTGATTTAAAAAGTGATGGAGCTAGGTGAGAGATTTTTGCATCTGATGGTTTTAGCGTCACCTGAAGTTATAGGCCACCACTTATCTGTCAGTTTGTTGTACTGTGGTAGCTTGTGTGTTGCTGTGATGCTGGAAGTTATGCCACCGATATTTTAAATGCCAGCAGGGTCAGCCATGCTGGATAGGTTTCAGCTGAGCTTCCACACTAAAACAGATTAGGAAGAAGGACCTCACGGTCTACCTCTGAAACAGAGCGGCCAGTGAAAATATTATGGATAGCACAATATTGACTGATATCGTGCCAGAAGATGAGCCCCTCGGGTTGGAAAGCACTCAAAGTACAACCGGGGAAGAGCTGCCTCCTCAAATTAGAGTCAACCTTAATGATGTGGATGGAGTTAAGCTTTCTCTGGACCTTCATTTGCTGATGTGGCATGACTCAAAATGAGAAGAAACCACTGCAAATATCCATTAGTAATTAGAATATGGAATGTACAAAGTATGAATCAAGGAAAATTAGAATTCAAAAATGAAATAGAATGCATGAAGATTGATATCCTAGGCATTAGTAAGCTGAAATAGACTGGTATTGGCCATTCTGAATTGGACAATCATACAGTCTACTATGCTGGGAATGACAAATTGAGAGGAATGATGCGGCATTCATTGTCAAAAAGAACACTTCAAGATCTATCCTGAAGTACAACGCTGTCAGTGACAGGATAATATCCATCTGCCTACAAGGAAGACCAGTTGATATGACTATTATTCAAATTTACCCACCAACCACTGAGGCCAAAGATGAAGAAATTAAAGATTTTTACCAATTTCTACAGTCTGAAATTCATCAATCATGCAATCAGGATGCATTGATAATTATTGATGATTGGAATACAAAAGTTGGAAACCAAGAAGAAGGATCAGTAGTGGGAAAATATGGCCTTGGTGATAGAAATGACGTTGGGGAACTCATGATAGAGTTTTGCAAGACCAACGACTTACTCATTGCAAATACCTTTTGTCAACAAATGGGAACTATACACGTAGACCTCACCAGATGAAATACACAGGATTCAAGTCAACGACACCTGTGGAAAGAGATGATGGAGAAGCTCAATATTATCAGTCAGAACGTGGCCGGGGGATGACTGCAGAACAGACTATCAATTGTTCCTGTGCAAGTTTAAGTTTAAGCTGAAGAAAATCAAAACAAGTCCATGAGAGCCAAAGTATGACCTTGAGTGTATCCCGCCTGAATTTAGAGACCATCTCAATAATAGATTTGATGCATTGAACACTAATGACTGAAGACCAGATGAGTTGTGGGATGACATCAGTGACATCACACATGAAGAAAGTGAAAGGTCATTAAAAAGATAGAAAAGACAAAGGACCAAAATGGTTGTCAGAAGAGACTCTGAAACTTGCTTTTGAACATTCGCTAAAGCGAACAGAAGAAATAATGAAGTAAAAGAACTGAACAGAAGATTGAAAGGGCAGCTCATGTGGGGACCATGGTCTCGGGGAACATCTAGCTCAATTGGCATGACACAGCTTATAAAGACAATGCTCTACATTCTACCTTGGTGAGTAG
>NW_004443958.1:14801007-14802371 GCF_000243295.1 Trichechus manatus latirostris
TATTTTTCTCTCTTAAAAAAACATTCAACTTCTTCTATGCCAAACAGTTTCTAACATGAGCTACGCTGTCACATAAGCAAGGTATCCTAAGTATTATATAAACTTCCATTTCTGCAAATTTATCATACGATTTTCATGTTACCTGCTTCTCAGAGGTTTAGAGGATTTGCATTGCCTTCGTATACCCCCAAAACTCAGCATGATTTGTTCAAAATTTTACTAGTCAGCATTGAAATAAAAAAAAATATATGATACATCATGCACAATGATAAACTATCCCATGTGGTTTGGATAAATTAAATACTTTAAGCTTTCAGTCTCCCTAATGATTTGGAAATGAAACAGCTATGATTTATGATGCCAGCTGATAGGCTAGATCTGAAGTTTATACTTTGAAAAATGTTGTATTTAAATTCTCCTATAAATAAAAAATCACATTGCTCTGAAAATCCAGCCTAAGATATGTATGTAATAAATTAGAGATCCTCATGTTGGGTGGGGGAATCTAGGACTGATGACTTTCTTCCTTGGAAAAATGCACTCAGTGAACCAGACCCACGTCCGTGTCTATACACTGCCACTTAATCGACAGTTATTTTTCTTTTCTACAAAACCATTTATTTGCCCATCTTAATGACCACTGTCAGAACCATCTGCCTCAGCTCAGTTGTGACGGTGATAAGATGTAGTTTTTAAGTCCAGATCAGCTATTTTTTATTTTAATCAGGTGGTTTCCCAAGTCTTGATACAAATATCATTCTGGGTTCCTTGTGCTTGTTTAGGGTCCCTGGGTGGCACAAACAGTTTGCGCTCGGCTACTAACTGAAAGGTTGGTGGTTTGAAAACACCCAGGCCAAGGAACCGTGGTGCGGTGGTTAAGAGCTATGCTGCTAACTGAAAGGTCCAAGGTTTGAACCCACCAGCCACCCCATGGGAGACAGATGCGGCAGTCTGCTTCTGTAAAGATGAACAACATTGGAAACCCTATGGGGCAGTTCTGTTCTGTCCTATAAAGTGCATATGAGTCAAAATCAACTCAACGGCAATAAGTATGGGTTTTGGTCATTATTATTTTTACAATTATTATCAATATTTTCATTATTCTACTAGACAGTAAACAGCCGTTACAGGGAAAAACAAAGAACATCACAAGTTTCAGAAAGAAGGTAACATCCCAACAAGAGCCTGCCCTCACGTTTATTTCACAACCACAACACCAACGTCAGCAAGTGGTAAAAGGAGTTACGAAGAATACCGTGGCTCCCATGCCCCTCAAGACTCACTGGAGACTACGGAAGGCCTCACAGACCTGGATTCAAATTTCATCTCTGCCACTCACTAGCTCATGGGGTGGGCAAGTCATA
>NW_004443958.1:14803607-14812208 GCF_000243295.1 Trichechus manatus latirostris
GTTTCTCCTGGATGTCTTCTCAAAGGGCTTTGCAGCAGCCATTCATTTGTGTGGCTCTGCACTGCTGTATGGAGTTGCATATGTAATGCATACTTGACAAATGAAAATTGAGATTGTCTGGCCTAATGACAGTTGTTGATGTGCTCTCCTGACCTGTAGATGATGCAGCTGACTGATTACAGTAATTGACTGAGAAAACTTTTGTCAATAGTCTTCTAATGAAAGAGGGAGGTAAGGAAGAGAGACTACAGGAGCTCCTAGGAGCTGGATTTCACTTAGCAGAAGAGCACTAAACCACGTTATATGGGCCAAATGCTGAATTCCATCCCCCCACCCCCCCCATGGATAAAATGAAAATGCAACTCATTTGGTCAACATTTGTGGAGCACCTACTGTGTGCGAGGTCAGAGGTCAAAATGTGTGGTTTACAGGCTGAATATGACTCTCAGACTTGGCCTGTGGTCCCTGCTAAATTGGTCTGCACCATGCTTTTGTTAAAATTGGAAGCAAATTGCCAATATTTAAAATCAGGAGATTTCACATTAAAATCTAGATCTGTAGCTTTTCTTGGAAAAATCAGAATTTTGGCAGCACTGGGCCAGCATTTCTGCAGGGCAACTGTTGTTCTAACTTGGGTAGCTGCTACCTCCTAGAGTCTAGCCATGTGCTCCTGAGTTTACCCCTGTCCCTACCACTCCATGACATCATTCATTAGAGTTAATTAGCTGGGCCCTGTAGGATTTCCAGTTTGAAATTCCTGTTTTAGGTTCTGGAGACAAAAACATGTAAAAATGATTCCATGCCTTGCCTGGCATAGTTCTTTACTCCCATAAATACTAAATTTCCAACAAAGAAAGAAAATCAGGTTTTATGTTTTATAAAAGATTCTACAGTCAGTCCATCCCACATCTATCATGATAGCTACCAAATACAAGTAATCATTTTAAAAGTACTTATAATACTGTATTTCCAAGCTTGGAGCCTTGGTGGCTCAGTGTTAAGAACTTAGCTGCTAACCAAAAGGTCAGCAGTTGAATCTACTAGCCGCGCCTTAGAAACCCTATGGGGCAGCTCTACTCTGTCCTATATGGTCACTATGAGTCAGAATCGACTAGACAGCAACAAGTTTGGTTTTTGGTATCTCTGATCTTGGAGGGCAGTGGTGATTCAGTGGTAGAATTCTTGTCTTCCATGTGGAAGACTCAGGTTTGATTCCCAGCCAATGCACTCTATGCACAGCCACCACCCCTCTGTCAGTAGATACTTGTGTGTTTGCTATGATGCTAAGCAAGTTTCAAGAAGAGCTTCTAGACTAAGACAGGCTAGGAAGGAAGGCCTGGCAATATACTGCCGAAAAATGAGCTAATAAAAACTCCTCGGATCACAGTGGTCAGATCTCCTTGTGCGTGGGGTCTCCACGACTTGGAGGCTGACTCAATGGCAGCTAACAATAACTATCCTAGGAATAGCACTCCCCTCTCCTGCATATTCTAGCATGCACAGATTCTGAAGGCAACACAGGAATTTGTGTCCAACACCATGCGTGACAAGCCTGATGAGAGCCAATGGCATAAATTATGGATCTCCTCTTGTCAGAGAGAACCCTTCAGGCAAGAAAGACCTGCGCCTGCTTTTAATGGAGTCAAGATAAACTGGGAAACCCAGAGTTCCTCCTCTGGACCGCAGCCTCGTAAGCGCTCAGAATCACTTCCTGCTCCAATGCCCAGGCCCACACTTTAGTTCATTGAGTCCAGATGGTTTCCACCCACCATTCATTACACATGGGCGTTCTCGTGGGAGTTCCCAGTTCTTACGGCCCTCTTGAATGGATGACGACACGTGTAAGGAGAACGCTGAACACGCAGGGCTCATAGGATTTGGTTACAAAAGTAATTTATTAGTTTTTTGTTTCCCATTGTCCCCTTCAGCCTACTTAATGAGGATAATCCTCTCCTGCCACTGGGTGAAAATTCAGGTGATCCCATGACTTTTCAGATCACTGCTACAGAAGGCAAGTCCCACAGTCATTTCAAGACTCAAACTAGTCTCCATTCAGGAATCACAATGTCCAGACTAATATGTTAATCTAAACTATCTTTATTCAAGGATAAGACTTCCCTTTGCTGTAGCCCACCCCAACAACTTGGGCCTGTGGGAGGCAGGCAGCCTGCCTTGTGGAAGGTTCATTGCTCGCTTTCTCATTTCCTACCTTCTCCACGGGCTAGTTGCTGTTTCTGATCTTTCTTCCTGTTGAGATGGGAGTAGAAAGGAGAAGAAAGGCAGGTAAAGGAGTCAGAAAGTCCTTACTTAGCTGGTAAAAAAAAAACTAAACCCGTTGCCATCCAGCTGATTCTGATTCATGGCAATCCCACGTGTTACAGAGTACAACTGCTCCATAGGGTTTTCTTGGATGTAGTCTTTACAGGAAGAGATCGCCAGGCCTTTCTTCCACAGAGCCACTGAGTGGGTTCCAACTGCCAACCTTTAGAAGTCAAGTGTAAACTGTGCCCCCCAGGGGCCTTACTTAGCTGGTACTGTTGCAAAATGGCTCTGCTCTTTCTGGTCGCAACAGATGAACAAACTCTACGGAATCTGTGCTTTCCAGAAGGCCAACTCCAAAATGGGCTAAATTTGGGGCCCGCCTTCTCCATCTCCAGTTGTATAGACACAGACTCACACAAGCATGTGAGTAGAGCCCCATACTCCGCCACCCCCATCTACCCGGGCTGTCCCCTTGGCAGGGGACAGGAGAGCTCAAGGCCAGCTCTCTCCTCTGTGTGCTCACATCTTGTCCAGAGGAGACACTCATGCATCTTTTGCCCATGACAACTTTGCTGTGTGTGGGGAGGTGGAGTCATCTCTTCTTTGTAATGCCACCAAGCAGCTCCCCAGCCTGTCCCTCTTGCCCCCTAGTGTCCCCTGGCAGGAGTCAGACATGAATCCACTGTCCATCCTAAACTCCTGAGTATACTGAATGGTCCCACTGAAGCCCCATCTCACTTGGCTTGAGGTGAGGAACAGACACTCCCTCCATCTCCTTAGAGAGGGACTCCTAGCCTTTCAATAGCTCTCAGAAAAAAATCCTCCCCACGTAATCCCCATTCATTCTTTACCATTCTGCTTGAGGTGGAGGATAAAACTGATTCTCAGATATTTCCTTTGAAACTCTGTAATGTTGGTGTCTGATATCTACTGAATCTTAGCCCCATTAGTCGAAACTTCAAATATTTTAACCTTCAGTTATGTCTACTTCCATCATGATGTCATTTTTAGGATTATTATTGAAAAAAATACTTCTCCGAATGAAGCATGTAAAAATCCAAAAATCTAATACCTTATTCACACAAAATACTGCAATTAGCTCAGACTCCCAGCTTAGACTCAACCTCAGCAAAATTCTAGAAAGATGCCAACATACGTAGACAACTGAGTTACTCCATTATTTCCAGTAGACCAGCCTCAAGGTGAATGATATGACGCCTTCTCCAAAGATCCTGTGTCACCTCTGTCTTACCATTTCCTGTCTGCACTGTTTACTGCTATTTCTCAATTGGCTGAGAATCCCTTGAGAACACACCTGTATCTTATTCACTCTACATCTCCAACGCCAGCAAAGTTCAACACTTGTTTTTAGCTGCTGTCGAGTCAGTGACCCCAAGCACAGCAGAATGAAACGCTGCCGGGTCCTGCACCATTCCCATGATCGGTTGCGGATCAGACCACTGTGATCCATAGGGTTTTCATTGGCTAATTTTTGGGAGTAGATTGCCAGGCCTTTCTTCCTAGTCCATCTTAATCTGGAAGCTCCACTGAATCCTGTTCAGCATCATAGCAACACACCGCCACTTCTGACAGAGGGGTAGTGGCTGTGCAGGAGGTGCACTGGCCGGGAATCAAGCCCAGGTCTCCTACATGGCAGATGAGAATTCTACCACTAAACCACGACTGCCCCCTGCTCAGCACTTAGAAGACACGAAACAAATGTTGAGTGGAATAAAAATATTCCTCCTTTTCCAAACTCACTTCTGATCAGTCCCCTCAGCCACATTGCAGTAGAAATGACTGATGGCAGCTCAAAGCACTCTGTCTTCCAGGCTTATCTGTGAATACATCAAATTGTTAACAAAAAGGTTTAAAATTGGTAGTAAGGAGTCAGCCTTCCTTGTCCTCTAAAAGCATGCCCTGAGTGGGTATACCAACAAAGGACACCCTGGCTCCCAGCCCTGTCCCATTTTACTGCACATGTGGTCCAGACATATTCTGATTCCCTTGCAGGTGCCCCTGGAACACACGTTTATAACATGACAGAGCCACAGATCTGTTTAATACAGATCTGTTTACTCATTACTTTCTCTCTTTTGTTTTGTGAGAGTGCCTCCTTCGTGCTAGCTGTCTAATTCGATAGGTTGTTGGGGTTTTCAGGGATGAGTCAGGGCAAATGAGATAAGGCAGGGCCGTAGTTCTCCCTCTACGGGAGTAAAGGACAGACTGGGGAGATTTTAAGAAGCTCCAGGAAGTGCCATCTACGCCTGGGAACTCAGCTTCGCTTCTGAGAATCAAATTGCTTTACTGCACTGTTCGCCAAGTCCTCGACTTGCTCTGTGCTGTCCCAGCATTCTGTTCATCTGAACATAATATTTATCATGATCTGACATGGTCAGTTCACTAATATCTGTCCCTTCAAGACTCAGCTCCTTGGGGGAAGGAGTTTTGTCTTATTTGTCTCAGAAAGCTCAGCACCCAAAACACATGGTTTTTATCAAATGGATGGATATTAATGTTTGTTGGGTGGATGGGTGCATGGGTGGATGGATGGAGGGATGGATGGATTCACCTTTTGCATATTTATGTGAAAACTGGAACCACACAGTGTCTCTGTTTCCCCTCAAAAGCAGGCAGTTGTCAGAGATGATCAGGAGTAGTCACTTTTATCATTAACAGTCGCAGCAATAATATCTCACAGCAACACAGTATTTTGAAAAGTGAATGCATTTAGGTGAGAATTTTTTTAAGATTAGAAAGCAAACTGTATGTAAGAATATTTGTCCATATTGTATAAAATTTCTTTTGCCTCTTTGCTTTAAAAAACAATTAAATTTTCTATATAAATCTTATATTCATGTGAACTGTCTAAACAGATTCTAATTAGAATGAATAGCTGTTGTTTTGTTATCCTGCATTCATTTGTACTTCTTCAAATAACCAGGCCTTGATTGTTCTCTAGGAACAATCTCTCTTCAGCCCCACCCCACCCGAATCAACCAAGCCAATGAGAATATTGCTTTTTCCTGGTCCTAATGATTGATTTGGATATTTGATCCAATCAAAGCCAGTGGGATACAATGAGACTTTGGCTTAGAATTCTGGGAAACTGTAGCTATTGCCTGCTTCACTTAAACCTGAATGTAGAGTCTGGTTCCTCAGCAGCCATCTTGGTGCTATGAGGAAGGCAATATCTGTCAGAGAATAATACTAACCTAGAGAAAAGGGAAGAGAGAAGGAGAAAGTGATTGGGTCATGATAATATTGAGTCCTTGAATAAAGTGGTATTTTAAATCAACAATATTTCCAGACTATATATATGTGTGTGGGTGTGTGCATGGAGCTCTGGTGGGGCAGTGGTTAAGAGTTTGTCTGCTAACCAAAATATCAGACAGTTTGAATCCACCGGCCACTCCTTGGAAACCCTATGGAGCAGTTCTACTCTGTCCTATAGGGTCACTAAGAGTTGGAACCGACTTGACGGCAAAGGGTTTGGTTTTGTATACATATATGTATGTATGCACATTTTTGTCTTACACTAAATGGGTCAGACTTTTTTGGACTTGCAACTAAAAATGTCCTAATTCACTGATTTTTCAGAAAATATATATATATCCTAGTATGAGCTCAAGTTTTTATAACTATATATGGATAAGACAAACTATAATATTTTGAAAAGCTTGTGTATGGATTTCAGGTATTCCACAAACAATAGGGTGCACCTGACTCATCAGGTACTGTTCCAGACCCTTGTTGTTGCTGTTGTTGTCAGGTGCCATCCAGTAGATTTTCGACTCATAGCTACCCCATGTGACAGAGTAGAAACCCCATAGGGTTTTCTTGACTGGAGCATATCTCCACACATTTCTCCCGAGGAGCCGCTAAGTGGGTTCCAACTGCCAACCTTTCAGTTAGGGTTTCCAAGGAGTAGCTGGTGGATTCAAACTGCCGACCTTTCGGTTAGCAAACAATACCATATGTGAAAATAGTGCTGTGAGAGATTAAGTGAAGCAGTAATTACTTCTGATTTGTGAAGAGTCTTCCTAATTTGTAGTCTCAAATGAGTTAGTAGGATAGGTGGGTAGATGAGCAAGAAAGAGGGTCTTTTTCCATCCCGGTTGTCTATTTGAATCATCTGGAAGCTTTTAAAGACTTCTGATGCTAGGACCACCACTCCAGAGCAGCTTAAACAGACTCTCAGTGGGTGTTGTCCAGGTGTTCCTTTTTTTTTTTTTTTTTTTTTTTTTTCAGAAGCTCCACAGGTGATTCTAATCTTCAGTGAAGATTGCCAACCACCATGAGTTGGAATCAACTCAACAGCAATGGTTTTGGTATTTTTGGTCCCATTGCAATGATTCTCAACCCTCTTGTGCCTCTAAATCACCTTGTGGAGATTATAAAATGTACAAATGCCAGGGCTCCAACCTGAGATACTCTGATTCAAGTGATCTAGGGTAGGAGCCAAGGGACCCTGGCGGTGCAGTGGTTAAAGTGCTTAAAAACTCCCCAGACAATTCTAATGTGAGCCATGGTTTAAAACCACTGATCTCTAGGAAGCCCATCATTTTAGAGATGGTTACAGGGGCCCTGGTGGCACAGTGGTTAAGAATTTGGCTGCTAACCAAAACGTCAGCAGTTTGACCAGCCACTCCTTGGAAACCCTATGAGGCAGTCCTATTCTGTCCTAGAGGGTCACTATGACTTCAAATCAACTTGACGGCAACGGATTTGGTTTACCAAGCACTAAAAATCATGCTAGGTGCATTTATAGACCTGATTTTCTTTAATCTTCATAATAATCATTCAAATTAGATAGGAGCCCTATTTTACAGGTAAGGAAACAGACATCCTGAAAGGCAAAATAATTTACAAAAAGTGACCCATATAAAGTAATTGACAGAGCTGGAATTTGAACCCAGTTTTATCTGTTTCCAAAGCCCAGATTCTTTATACCACACATTCATTCATTCGTGCAATCATTCTCCTCATATTAGACTGTCATTCTTTCAATGAATGTTTAGAGAAAGTGTATGGCTTAGCTACTGGAACACAAAACCTCTCCAGAAATGAATGATGACCACAGGGAGACCATCTACCTCTTAGCAACTCAACCATGTGGACCTGTGTGTGAAGGACAAGTCACTGTGGAATAAACCAGCTTTAAGCCACCCCCTGCACCTCGGGCTGCTACTACAGTGTTCTGTGACTTCACAGAAAGGCAAACCACAGAAATCATGCTGTAAATTCCAACCCTCTAACCCAAAAGGCCCTGGTGGCACAGTGGTTAAGAGCTCAGGCTGCTAATCGAAAGGCTGGATGGTCAAATCCACCAGCTGCTCCTTGGAAACCCTATGGGGCAGTTCTACTCTGTCCTGTAGGGTCGCTATGAGTCAGAACTGACTTGACAGCAATGGGTAACCCAAAAGGCAAAAAAAAACAAACCTGTTGCCTTTGAGTTGATTGATGGATTTGAACCATTAACCTTTTGGTTAGCAGCCCTAGCTCTTAACCACTACACACCAGGATTTCCTACCCAAAAAGGCAAGGTACATGCAAATACACTTGATCTCACTCTAGTCAAATGACCGGGGAGGAAGGTTTCCTATGGGGGACGGTGGGAGAGACAAAGGGGCAAAGGCAGTCTTGGTGTGAGATGCAATATTTGCCTCCTGGGCATAATGAAAGGAGTTTCTTTGTCTATCTTAGTCCCAAGAACAACTTGCCCTTTGTCATCAAACCTGCCAGTAATTCCTGCCTTAAGGACTGGAAAAGCCTGTCAACCCAGCAGACAAAGGGAGGCGTCCAGCACCTGAGGCAGTGCAGTCAATGAAGAAAACAGCTACCTTTCCTTCCCCTCACCTGATGGCCTCCTGTTACAGGTGCAGCCCTGCCACTCCAGAGACACATGCCATGCCACCATCTGGCCTCAGAATGTTAGAATTCAGGGAATTCTATGTTCGTCTTGCTGCTCACATACCGAATCCTTTGCCCAGCTTGGAGCGATTTGGTTCCAACCTACATTTTCAATTTCATCACTTGCCACTATCTGCAGCTGATGACCCTTTGAGGTAGTCACCAGTTTAACCAGTTGCTGTGAAGTGGACTCCAACTCATGGCGACTCCATGTATGTCAAAGCAGAACTCTGCTCCATAGGGTTTTCAATGGCTGATTTTTTGGATTTAGGTCACCAGGCCTTTCTTCCGAGGCACCTCGAGTGGATTTGAACCTCTAGTCTTTTTGTTAGCAGCCATGGAGTATGTTGTCTTAGTTATCTAGTGCTGCTATAACAGAAATGCCACAAGTGGATGGTTTTAACAAAGAAGTTTATTTCCTTACAG
>NW_004443958.1:14813892-14814808 GCF_000243295.1 Trichechus manatus latirostris
ATTGAGTCCTGCCTTACTAACACCACTGCCACCCCTCCTCCCTCATTAACATCATAGAGGCAGGATTTACAACATATAGGAAAATCACATAATACCAGGAATCATAGCCCAGCCAAATTGATACACAGATTTTTGGGGGGACATAATTCAAACCATGACATATGTTAACCATTTGCACCACCCAGGCGCTCCTTCAAGTAGCCACCAAACCCAACCTGTTGCCTTTGAGTTGATTCCGACTCATAGAAACCCTATAGGCTAGAGTAGAACTGCCCCATAGGGCTTCCAAGGAGCAGCTGGTAGATTTGAACTGCCGACATTTTGGTTAGCAGCGGAGCTCTTAATCACTGAGCCACCAGAGCCCCAACGTAGCCACAGCAGACTCCTTATCTGTGGGTCTTCTCTACACACTTCCCTCTGCCTGGAATTCTCTTCTCACTGACATCTCTTGGTAAAGTCCTACATAGTAGTCCACTCTGCAGCGAAAACTTCCCGGTATGCTGGTGGACAGAGGTCATCCTCCCTACTTTCAAAATTCTACTGATACTACGCTCATCTGGGAGTGTTGGATGAAATCATCTTTAAATGCTTAGTTCAGGTGTATCATCCTCCAGAAGTCTTTTTGACGTACCCACTTTCCACCCTCAGCCCATGGCCAGGCTAGTTGCCCTCCTCCATCCTCCCATAATGCCCTACACCAGTTAATGTTTGTTAATGTGCATCAGAATAACCTGGAGGTCTAGTTAAAATGAGGTTTGCTGAGACCAATCCCCAGGGTGACTGGTTAGTAGGTCTTGGGTGGGGCCCATCAGGAGCCCTGTGCTGCAGTGGTTAAAGCACTCGGCTGCTAACCGAAAGGTCAGTGGTTCGACCCCACTAGCCGCTCTGTGGGAGAAGGATGTGGCTGTCTGCTTCC
>NW_004443958.1:14815604-14817500 GCF_000243295.1 Trichechus manatus latirostris
GAAGACCTTTCTGATGGTGTACTATGAAAACTGAGACCTAAATAAAGAGAAAGAGCCAGCTGTATAAAGACTTGGGGGAAGAGAGTTCCAGGCAGAGGAAAAGCAAAATCTCTAAGCAGAAATGAGCTTGGTGTATCTGAAGAAGAGAAAGTCGGCTAGTGTAGTTGTAGCAGAGCCAGCAAAGGGAGGCGGCATCAGATGGAGATGGAGAGTTAAGCCTCCTTCTTAACATCAACATCAATAACATTTTTAAAGTACCTACTGCATTCTGGGTCTTATTGGCAATATGAAAAGGTAAAAATACATCATCCCTAACCTCATAGAACTGATCTTCTAGTTGAAGAAATACTCCATGTTTCTCAATTAGGGGAACAAGAAAGAAAGTCTAGATAATTCAGTATCAATACGTTGACATTACTGCACCCACCATTTCTTCCTGGGTGACTTCCAATTATGTTTAATCAACACAGGAGCAAGGGTTTGAGAAATAAATACAAATTAATTGCATGAATCCAGGGCCATGCTTTGTATTTATCAAATTCAGTGAGCCAGGATCTTTCCAGTATTGGAGAATAGATAACCTAGACTCATGAGAAGCTGGAAGAGACCTCAGAGATCATTTCATGCTTCCCTCTTTACCCCCAATTTGATTTTTAAAGAAGAAACTGAAACCAGTAAGCTATAGACACTAGTCTGTGGTGTGACGGATCACTTTTGTGTGGCCTTTCTAGCCATGGTCTTGTAACTCTGACCCAAGTGATTGGGCAAGACTGTGCAGATATGGTAACTGTAGCCCACCAAAGGCATTGGTCAGTTTTGCCATCCCTCTGGGCTTGAGGTGAGCCACCCCAGCGTCAGGAAAGAGGAAATACCACCACCACCAAGGAAGAACAGCCATGAGCAGAGAGCACGTCCTTTGGACCTGGGATCCCTGCTCTGAGAAGCTCCTAGAGCCAGGAGACAGAGAAGGAGACAGAGAAAGAGAACTGTAACATTAAAGGCAGTGAGACCCGGCAGCAGAGACAGTGTGTTGGGCTTCCCGGCCCATGGTGAGAGAAGGCTGAGTGCCTCTGGGCAGAGGCCGAGGGCCAGAGAGAGGCGAGCCTGTGAGCATGACAAGGAAGAGGCTGCCCTGATGGAAGAACTGTATTCTGACGGTTCCTGAGCTTGCATTGTGACCTGTTACTTCCCTCATAAGCCCTATAATCATGAATATTGTCTGTGAGTTCTGTGTGGCCACTGAAATGAATTATCAAACCCAGCAGAGAAGTAGAGAGTGCCGTGGGAGGAATGGGTGGTGTCAGAATTGGTAAAGACGGCAAGGAGAGGAGGCATGTCTGACCTTCACCTCATAGTAATCAGCCTTGAGCTGTTGATCTTGATTCTCCCTACCCCTTGTGAAGAGAGAGGAAGTCAGACATGTCCCCCAAGCTGTTTTTACACAGTCAAAGGTCACACCACCTGTTCAGCAGTCCTCCATCCATTCATTGGATTGATGGGTTGACTGAGAACCCATCACAGGCAAGGTGCTCAGAGTAGCATCAGAAAGACTACATTCCAGGTCTCAGGATTTCTAGATTGGCCTACTTTCCACAGCCAGGGATGGCCCAGAAGTTGCTCTGGGCTTGGGAGGGAGCAGGGGAAGGGAAAGGAGAAAAAAGAAGCCTAGAGCAGGATCTTCCTTCCACAACCAGAGCAGTGATATTTTTATCTGCAGGATTTTATAAATAAATCTGCTGCTAAAAAGTTCGAAAACCACTTCACAACACCATCCTTCCTTCTCTGAGCATATAGCCCAGAGATAAGCAAACTCCATCCCACGTGCTAAGCCCTGCCCACTGTCTGTTTTTGTATGACCTGTGAACCAAGAATGGATTTTGTATTTTTAAATAGTTG
>NW_004443958.1:14818301-14819331 GCF_000243295.1 Trichechus manatus latirostris
TTCTACTCTGTCCTACAAGGTCACTGTGAGTCAGAATCGACTCAAAAGCAACACATTTGGGTTTTTGTTTTTGTTTTTGTTTTTTTGGTTATTATTGCTATGGAGTCCCTGGGTGGCACAAATGGTTACGCGCTCAGCTACCAGCCAAAAGGCTGATGGTTTGAAACCACCCAGGAGGCCTGGCAATTTGCTTCTGAAAGGTCACAGCCTTGAAAACTCTATGAAGCCATTCTATTCTGCACACACGGGGTCGCTATGAGTCGGAATCAGCTCGATAGCTGCTAACAACAGCATTATCACTACCAACCAAAGGTCTGCAAATTAAAGCTGTATTAAGGTGTCTCTTGCATTAGAGGAGCCCTGGTAGCGGTTAACAGCTTGGCTGCTAACAAAAAGAAAAAAAAAAAAGACTGGCAGTTCGAATCCACCAGCTGCTTGTTGGAACCCCTACGGGGCCATTTTATTCTGCCCTGTAGGGTCGCTATGAGTCAGAATTGACTCGATTGCAATGAGTTTGTTTGTTTGGGTTTTTTATACCCACTTAAATAATATTAAAGATAATTTAAAAAGACAAAGCCCAGTGCTTTTAAGACTGTGGAAAAGGAACACAATAGATTGGAAAAATAAATTTAGAAACCAAACCAGTGAAATAAATTAACAGTCACTATAGTTGTGTCTTTTGACAAAGGAATTCTGCTCCTGGCAACTCATTCTAAGGCACAAATTAAAAAACAAACAAAAAGAATTAACCTCATACAGAAGAAACTCATTACAGCATATTTACAGTTTGTTAAAGTAACAACAAGAAAAAACCCCTAAACCTAAATGTATGATAAAACATCTGGATTAATTAAATTATGGTATATTAACTCAATGGAAATATCTTGGAGACCTAAAAATGACCATATTACAATGTGAAAAATGACTTTAAAAATATTACAGTAGAAAAAATAGAACAGAACATTTAATATAGGTTGCAATTAATGTAAAAATATGCATGCATCTGACTAAAGATTGTAATACAAACTTT
>NW_004443958.1:14819714-14821396 GCF_000243295.1 Trichechus manatus latirostris
AACAGTGGCATCGATAGAGATGGATGCCACTGCTGGGAGGGGCGACAGGGCCACTAGAGAAAGTGACTCAGCAGGGCCAGATGGTATTTATTCAAGAGCTCATTTATTTGGTTCAGCTAAAGTATGAAATAGCGGGGATTCTGACAAGGGCATGTAATACCTCATTTCCTTGAAGATTAAGAAGCTGGAAACGTAGTGTCTGTCCTCCAAGAGAGCTTGAGAAACATAGAGTGAGGCTCAGAAGTGGCAAAGCCCAGGCTTCAAGGGACACACAGAGACAAGAAGAAGTCTGCCCTGGAAACTCGTGTGGCTAGCAGAGTGGATCTGAGCCAGTTACTCCTTCTTGCTTATCCTTTGGGCTGGTGCAACTGCTCACAGCTTGGGTCTTACTGATACACAGAACAAATAGAAATCACCTGGCAATTGGAGACCCAGTTTAGGCTTAAAGAAGGGTAGACAAAGCAGCAGGAAAGCCATTTATTAACAGGAGACAGAGTACTGAAATAGATGGGGTAGGGGTGGCCAGGGGATTATGATGGCCAGACCCTAACACATAGTGTGGGGTATATATGGTGGTGGTTGTTATGTTGTTAGTGGCCATCGAGTCGATTCCAACTCATGGTGACTCCGTGTGTGCAGAGTAGAACTTCTCCATATTGCTTTTAAAGCTGTGACCTTTTGGAAGCATATTGCCAGAGTTGTCTTCCAAGGTGCCTCTGGGTAGGTCAGAACCACCAACCTTTCAACTAACAGTCAAGTGCTTAACAGGTTGGTGCCACCAAGGACTCCAAATAGTGGTTAAGCATGTGAATTTGGGGTTCTGATCCCAGCTACACTACTTGACTAGCTGTGATACCGCAATAAGTTACTTAACCTCCCTCTGCCTCAGTTGCCTTATCTGTAAAATGGGACTAATAGTCGTTCCTATCACACAGGGTTACTGTCAGGAGTAAGTGACTTAATACCTACAAAGTGCTTAGAACAGTGCCCAGCACATAGTAGGCACTTAATAAATATCACCTCCACACTTCCATGTATGTAATCACATTTAATCCTGTCAATTACTACTCTATGATGTAGAGTTTTATTAGGTTTACTAATAGGTAAGGAAACTGAGGCTTAAAGAGGTTAAAGAATGTACTCAATGCCATAGGCCAAATAAAACAGCCCAGCAATTAGAGGCCCAACTGAGGCAAGAAGCAGGTGATGGTGGATAAAGCAGAACTGTGAAATGTGAGTCAGAACTTTCTGGTAAAGCAAACAGGTTGTCTGGCTCCACGTTATTGTTATTAGTTGCCACTGAGTCAGCTTCAACTCACGGTGTCCTCATATATAACAGAGGGAAACATTGCCCACTTCTGTGTCATCTTCGTGATCCTTGGTATGTTTGCGTCTATTGTTTCGGCCATTGTGTCAATTCATCTCATTGAGGGTTTCCCTTGCCTTTGCTGGCCCTCCACTTCAGCAAACATGATGTCCCTCTCCAGTGATTGGTTCCTCCTGATGATGCATCTAAAGTAAGTGAGTCGAAGTCTTGGAGAATATTCTGTAATCCATAGGGTCTTCACTGGATAATTTTCTTCCTAGTCCGTCTTAGTCTGGAAGCTCTGCTGAAACTTGTCCACCATGTGTGACACTGCTGGTATTTGAAATACTGGTGGCATAGCTTCCAGCATCACAGC
>NW_004443958.1:14822832-14823828 GCF_000243295.1 Trichechus manatus latirostris
TAAAAAAAAAAAAAGTATAAAACAGCCCTATACCTACTCTTTGATAAAATTACAATCAAATAGGAAGGAAAGAAAAGTACGACAGGCAATGAGCATCACTGGGTCAAAAAGCCTAGAAAGAAATCACCTTAACTGAGTCAATAAGGGAGATTTTATAAAGGAAACAGGATCTGAGACACTTATTGAAGGATGGGAATAATTTCTGCAGATAGAGATGGAATCTCACGTGGAGGAATGGATGTGGACAAAGTCACAGAAGCCAGCTGAGGAAGAGGCAAGTAGCCTAGCTGATTCAGGTCTCCTGACCGCTACTCTGTCCTATAGAGTCACTATGAGTAGGAATCTATTCAGTGGCAATGGGTTTGTTTTTTTTTTTTTTCTTTGTTTTGTACTGATTTAAAAAAAAACAAAACATTAATACAGAATTTACAATTAATGCTCATCCACGTGCCTCCCGGCATTATATCATGGGCCACAAGTAGATGCAGGTCCTGCTATCAGACACAGGGGTCTAAGAAGCCAGGATCCATTACAGGCTGGGGGACAGGCGATGCTACTGGTAGTGAAATGGGAGAGGATCAAACAGGAGGTGAGTGAGGAGGAAGAAGAGGGAAGGAAGATACTATCCGTAAGTAGGAAGAAGCAAAGGGAAAAAAAGGAATAAGAAGAGCAGAAGGACAAAAAGGAAACAAGCTAGAACAAAATAGGAAGAAAGAAGGAGGAAAAGAAAGGAAGGAAGGAAAGGAGAGAGGGAGGAAGGAAGGGAGAAAGGGAGGAAGGAAAGAAGAAAGGAGAGAGAGAGGGAGGGAGGAAGGAAGGGAGAAAGGGAGGAAGGAGAGAAGGAGGGAGCAGGGAGGGAGGGAGGAAGGAAAGAAGAATGGGAGGAAGGAAGGAAGGAAGAATGCGAGGAAGGAAGGAAGGAAGAATGGGAGGAAGGAAGGAAGGAAGAATGGGAGGAAGGAAGGAAGGAAGAATGGGAGAAAGGAAGGAAGGAAG
>NW_004443958.1:14825113-14826911 GCF_000243295.1 Trichechus manatus latirostris
CTCCAGATGTGGCCAAATGTCCCATGGGGGATGAAGTCACCCCCAGTTGAGAACCACTAGTTAAATCACCACCATGCGTATGTCAGTTTGTCATACCGTAGGGGCTTGTGTGTTGCTGTGATACTGGAATCTTCACCTCTGGTATTTCAAATACCAGGTTTCAGCAAAGTTTCCAGACTAAGACAGACTAGAAAGAAGGACCTAGCCAGTCTATTTCTGAAAAAAACTGGCCAGTGAAAACCTCACGAATAGCAGTGGAACACTGACTGATATCTTGCTAAAAAGGAGCCCCTCAGGTTGGAAGGCACTCAAAATAAGACTGGGGAAGAGCTGCCTCCTCAAAGTAGGGTCGAGCTTAATGACGTGGATAAAGTCAAACTTTTGGAACCGTCATTTGCTGATGTGGCATGACTCAAAATGAGAAGAAACAGCTGCAAACATCCCATTAATAATCGGAACATGGACTGTACGAAGTATGAATCTAGGAAAATGAAAATGGGAAGTTGTCAAAAAGGAAATGGAACACATAAAGATCGATATCCTGGGCATTAGTGAGGACTGGTATTGGCTACTTTGAATCGGACAATCAGATGGTCTACTATGCCAAGAATGACAAATTGAAGAGGAATGGCGTTGCATTAATTGTCAAAAAGAATGTATCTAGATCTATCCTGAAGTACAACGCTGCTAGTGATAGAATAATATCCATACGCCTACCGGGAAGACCAGTTAATACAACCAATATTCAAATTTACACACCAACCACTAAGGACAAAGATGAAGAAATGGAAGATTTCTACCAACTTCTGCTGTCTGAAATTGATCAAACATGCAATCAAGATGCATTGATAATTACTGGTGATTGGAAAATGAAATTTGGAAACAAAGAAGGATCAATAGTTGGAAATATGGCCTTGGTGATAGAAACAACACCAGAGATTGCATGAGAGAATTTTGCAAGACCAATGGCTTCCTCATTGCAAATACCATTTTACAACAATATAAACAGCAACTATACATGTGAACCTTGCTAGATGGAATACACAGGAATCAAATCGACTACATCTGTGGAAAGAGACAATAGAGAAGTTCAGTATCATCAGTCAGAACGAGGCCAGGAGCCAACTGCAGAACAGACAATCAATTGTTCATATGCTAGTTTAAGTTGAAGCTGAAGAAAATTACAGCAAGTCCACGAGAGCCAAAATATGACCTTGAGTATATCCCACCTGAATTTAGAGACCATCTCAAGAGTAGATTTGACACATTGAACACTAATGACAGAAGACCAGACAAGCTGTGGGAAGACATCAAGGACATCATACATGAAGAAAGCAAGCAGTCATTAAAAAGACAGGAAAGAAAGAAAAGACCAAAATAGATGTTAGAAGAGACTCCAAAACTTGCCCTTAAACATAGAGTAGCTAAAGCAAAAGGAAGAAATGATGATGTAAAAGCTGAGCAGAAGATTTCAAAGGGTATCTCGAGAAGACAAAGTAAAGTATTATAATGAAATGTGCAAAGATCTGGAGTTAGAAAACCAAAGGGGGAGAACATGCTTAGCATTTCTCAAGGCATCACTTAGGCCAGGATAACTGGCAATGGGAACAGAATTTTCCTCAAGTGGGCTCAGCTTCCCCCCGTAAGGGTGTAATCTGGTATTTGTCCTCAGAAAGACAATCACCCAGAACGTTTCCCAAGTGTGGACCATGTGGGTCATGAACATCCCAGAACAAGGCACTTCTTTCTCAGTTTCTTCTCTTCAAGGCTAAAGTAAAATGCAGATGATTACAGTACA
>NW_004443958.1:14827617-14828523 GCF_000243295.1 Trichechus manatus latirostris
CGTTAGCCCCAAGGAGAGAGGCTAAGAGTGAGACCCACAGCCTCCTGGTTGATGGCGACTTTCAGATAGAATTTCCTAATCCAAATCCAAACATCAGATGCTGAATAAAGCCTTAAACAGAGCCTAAAAGAAATATCAGATTGGGGTGTCCCAATAGGTTACTCAGGAGAAATAGAGACACTCCCATATCTATAAGGCATTCCCCGAAGAGGCTGATACCACAAGATATGTCTCGTTAAAGGAAACGTCCATAGAAGGAGGACTGGCAGGGAATGTCACCGGAGCGTTTACCTCCTCTGTCTGTATAGCTATGGGCTTATGTACTAGAGCTGGGGAAAGATCAGCAAAACGTCCTTAAAATTTAAGAGGCATGTTTAAATTTACACCCAAATGTTAGGCCAGGGATGGCAAATAACTTTCATCCATGCTCCAAACAACTCTAATTAACCAGTCATAGCTGGCTTGGGCATTGTGCTGGGACAAATGATGAGCTGTGGTAAAGGCTCCCTGGAAAGAATGCCAGGGGAACTGTAATGGCCGCCACGGGGACTGGAGGACTTACTATCTCTACACATGCTAGGGGGTTTCCCACCCCTAGGATAGGCTGTTAGCTAAAAGTCTTTGAGTTTCAAACAACAGAGACCTAACTCGAATTATTTAATAAAAATACAGCAATTTTTTGGCTCCAGAAGGTGGGAGGTGAGCCTTGGATATATAATAGGTTTTATCAAGGAGCCCTGTTAGCACAACTGTTAAGGGCTTGGTTAAGCGCTCGTTTGCTAACCTAAAGGTTGGCAGTATGAACCTGCCCAGGAGCTCTGTGGGAGAAAGAACTGGCAATCTGCTTCCATAAAGATTACAGCTTAGGAAACCCTATGGGGCAGTTCTACCACAGCACATGGGGTC
>NW_004443958.1:14830530-14858900 GCF_000243295.1 Trichechus manatus latirostris
GAATAAAGTTGTGCTTTCCACTGTTTTTTTTCACAGTAGATGTTCAGGAAGTGTTGGATGGATAGAATAGTGGATGGAAGAATGGCTGTATGTATGGATGATTGGATGGACAGATCAGATAAATATGTAAAATCAACCAATTCAATATCTCCACATTACTGGCAAATATAGGGTAGCAACCATGTTATTTCGATTACCTATTGCTACATAACCAAAACCTATTGCCCTTGAGTCTATTCTGACTCATACCAGCCCAAAACTTAGTGACTTAAAACAATGGTTGACTATTTGATCCCATCTACATAATTCTTTAAGAAATCACAAAACTCAAGACAAGTAGTCTTTATTAATTTAGTCAAACTATTGTTTAGTTTAAAGATGAACTCATTGGACAGTTTCAGTTCAAAGTTTAAAAATTGACAACACTAACCCTAAGGCATAGATGAGAACTTTGGGGGGCAGAGAGTCTGACTTAATGGTGTTGAAACAATATGGGTAAAGAGAGTGAGAATGATGACAAAATATGAAGTATGTGGCCAATGTCTTTCAACTGTACACGTAGGAATTGTTGAATAGGTATATGTTTTGTTATGTATATTTTCACCAAAAACAAAACAATGGTTGATTATCTCTCACAATTGAAGGAGTCGATTGGGTGGTTCTTCTGCTCCACATGGTGTCAACTGGGATACTAGGACAGCTATAGTCATCTGGGGGCTCAGTTGAATAGGAACATCCAATATGGCTCACTCATATGGCTGAGAGGTTGGTTGGAACTGTTAACCCAAGAACCTATGCTTGTCCTTTCCATGTGGCTTGCATGTCTCCTAACATAGCAGCTGGGTTCTGAGAAAATGCATCCCAGAAGAAAGCACTCCAAGAAATTCAGGCAGAAGCTGGAAGACTTTTTATGATCCCCCTTGAAAGTCACAGAATGTCACTTCTGCCATATTTTATTATTAGGTAATTGCTAATGTAAATCTAGATTCAAGAGTCCACCTCTTGAAGTGAGGGTGGTGGCCATCTTGGAGACTATCTACCACACCTCTACCTGGCAGCTCACTGATTCCTGCAGGAAAATTACACTTATTGGACACTGATCCTTCTGTTTTCTTTACTGAAACTACTGTGGGTATATGCATCTACGTGTTTTATTTTAAGTAGATCAGATCTTATCAATTATAAATAAGTAAAATAAAAGCCACGCCTTCGTAACTTAGTGGCTGTATATTCATTCTCTGAAAACTCAGTCTTCAAAATTCCTTGTCCCCTTTTTGTTCCAAAAATATAATCCCATTTTACTTTATTTAAACTATTATGTGTATTCTAGTTAGCATTCTCTGTTGTTTCCATCTCTATGTTTCTGTCACCTGTTCCCTTCCCCGCCACCACATCTCCTTCTCATTAGTTCAGACAGGCTTATAAGGAAAGAAAAGTCAGTTCTAAAATAAGAGCTAGAAAACAGAACCTGAGCAACCAAATAGAGATCTAGTCAAGGAGAGGATTAAAAGAGTTGAATCATGAAATTAATGAGCGGACCCTATTCTATTCCTTCCAGTGGCTCTCACTAGAATCCAGTATAAGAATCACACGTGTAGCTAAAAAAAAAAAAAAAGAAAAAAAAACTGAGCTTAATCCCAAACCTATGAGTCAGAAGCTTACAGGATTTGGCTATACACCTGTTTTTTTGTTTTTTAAAGATCTACAGGTGACTCCGATGTTCTGTCAGCATTAATTTCCTCTCCTAGTCTTTTTCAATGCCACATTGAAAGGAAAACTTAGCTCTTTTGCAATTACAATTTATCTTATTCACACATACTTGCTATTTTCCTATTGAAA
Organism: Trichechus manatus latirostris; assembly: GCF_000243295.1. NCBI lineage: Eukaryota > Metazoa > Chordata > Mammalia > Sirenia > Trichechidae > Trichechus > Trichechus manatus. Next base: position 14,832,370 of record NW_004443958.1, read on the forward strand.
ATGTGACTGGACCTTCAGCCAGGTTTTACAGTGTGTTCCTATGTCCCAATTTCTGGATGAATATATTTGTGCATTTATAAGGAAACATAATAAGATGGGTTTCAATATACAGAGATTCACTTTCCAGGCATCTTTTCACATGGATCCTATTCTGCAAAAGACATTGACCTCACAAAAACAGCCACAGCCAGGTTCTCACTGTGCTGTATTTCCTCAAGTGCACCCCCGTAAGTGGGCCACAGCTGCAGCCAGCAGACATTGCACTGCTTTCGTTCCTGCTGAGCATGAAATGTGCTGAGGCCAATAACCTGGTGAATAATTAATTTTCCCGAAGACCCATTTGTGAGCTTCAGAATTGCTTTTTTACCAAAATAAAGAGCAGCTTTAAATGATAGTGATACTTTCTACTCGTGTATAACCTTTCATAATTTTCTACTCATTTCCCGAAAGATAATGATGACAATAGCTAATATTTATTGAACACTTATAATGTGCCAGGTTTTGTGCTAAGTAGGTCACCGGATGGAGCAAACGGTTTGCATTCAACTACTAACCTAAAGCTGGCAGTTCGAACCCACCCTGAGGAAGGTAGTCTTGGTGACCTGCCTCTGTAAAGATTATAGCCATTAAAAACCCTAAGAAGCAGTTGTACTCTGTAACACAGGGGGTCTCCGTGAGTCAGAATCAGCTTGAAGGCAACGAGTTTGGTTGTTTCGTGTGTGTGTGCGTGTGTGTGTGTGTGTGGTTTTTTGTTTTGTTTTGTTTGTGCTAAGTGTTTCAACATAGATGATCTCATTTAATTATCCTAGCACTGTGAAGTAGGTAGTGTTATCTTTCTACTTCTTTTCCAGAAGAGGAAGCTGAGGCCTACAAAGGTTAAGGAACTTTCTGAAGGCCACACAGAACTGGAATCCATGTCATAGCCAACATGCCTTGACTGCCTCCCATTTCCATATGTCTCTATATCTATCTCTATCAATCTACTATAGAAAGATCAATAAATAGATCAATAGAGATAAACATAGATTTACTTGATAATCACAAATACCCTGGGAGATGGACAGTGTCAGGTACTATGGTCCCCACTTTTAGATAAGAAAACATGGGCTAAAGAGTTAAAACAATCTGCCCAAAGTGACACCTTAGGGAGACAAACCAGTGTTGTTACAAGAGTCCTGTGCATTTCCCACCGCCCTAAGGCAACTCCAGCAGAGCCAAAGGGATTTCTCTAAACCTTGCCTTACAGTGTGGATGAGGGATGGCAGAGTGGGTTACAGCTGTATCCTGAGCCCTATGATGACATTTTCAACCAAGAAGAATGCTTTATCAAATCCCCATCAGCCCAAGACTAGATCCTACCAAGATTTTGCAATTTGAATTTAATGTTCCCTACTGTCCGGTATCTAATCCTTTTCCATCGGGGAACGCATTTGCAAACAGTGGCCCCTAACTGAAGAGGAACAGTATCCAACTCTTACTCCACACACTGGGACCTTTACACCAAGTTGGAGGCGGCAGCCCTGAGGTTAAAGGGCTGTTCCACGTCTAACCACCGAAGCTCTTGCTTGAAGAAAGGTTTCCCAAAATGAACCCCCAAAGAAACTGAAAATGGCATGAACGTACATCCTGTTACTCAACACTCCTGGGTTTCATAACGTGAAGTCAGGAAGAAAAGGTGCCAACATTCCTGAATGTTATAATCATTAAGGAGCAAACTCTAATGTTCCCACACTTGAACGTTAAAGAGATGGAATCATTCACTCTCCTCCTCACTTATGGAATCACTGTAAAACCATATGGGCTGAATTAGCCATCCAACGCTAAAGCCCTCTTCCATTCCCTCTGGGGGTCCTTTGAGGCTCATCCCAGGCAATTGGCTTTAAAGACAAGGATATCCTATTTGGAAACGTAATCATGAGTCCTAATATTAATAAGCACTTTCTAACTTTAAAGCATTTGTATAACCATTGCCTTAATTAAATCTCAGAACCTCCCAGAGAAGGGGCAGGCTTCATCAATTCTGCCTTACAAGTGGAGAAACTGAGGCAGAGCCCAATGGGCCATGACACCATGTTCCACCTGATTATGGAACCACTGCAGTATTTAATCAGATTAAAGCTAAAATTAAAATGTGAATGTTTGTATTTTTTCTTCTACCATTTGGTGAGAGCAAAACAAGACATTTAAGACTATGTATTATAATCGTTGCAATCACAGGACATAGCCATGTGGCTTTGGCTTAGGAATTTAACTTTTCTAAGCTTTAGTTTCCTCATCTGAAAAATGAAAATAATATTAGAACCTACCATATTGTCATGTTGTTTAGATTAAATAAAAGAATATTGTGAAGTGCCTGGCACACAAATAAGCACTCAATAAATTTTAGCTGGCCTTTTTAAGTTGGCTCCGTTTCCTTCAGCCCCCCATTCATTCAATCATTCATTCATTCAAGGAGTACTTATTTGCTGCCCACAGAGTACCAAGGACTGTACCGTTCCCAATGAACACAGCAGTGAGTAAGACAGACAACATCATTTCCTACACATGGAGTCTCACATATTCATTATTATAAATAAATTTACACAAAATTTGCCCTACTCCCCATTGCTGTTTTGATTTTATCTCACCATTTATGTGGCCAAAAGTTCTCATTGATTGTCTTCCCAACTGGCCCACTTTAATCTACGGCCAGTTGCAGTCAGAGCCAATGAGAAAGTCCATGGTTCTTCCAGGGATTCAGCTGTGTCTCTAACCTGAAAGGGAAAACCCTGAAGGTCTAGGGAAGTGGGCCGTGGAAGCCTGCTAAAGGCAATGAAGGGGGGAGAAAAAGAAACTACACAGAAAAACAGAGAGCAAAGAGCAACTCCTCAGTAAACCAAGACCCGCTGCCGTCAAGTCGATTCCGACTCATAGAGACCCCCTAGGACAGAGTAGAACTGCCCCAAAGGGTTTCCAAGGCTGTAATCTTTAGGGAAGCAGACTGCCACATATTTCTCCCACAAGCAGATGGTAGGTTGGAACAGCTGACCTTTCAGTTAGCAGCCGAGTGCTTAACCACTGCACCACCAGGGCTCCTTCTACTCCTCAGTAGCTGTCATCAAATAGTGACTTCCACGCTCTTTAGCAATTCATTCATTCATTTATTCAGTAAATGTTTATCCAGAAACCAATTCACTCATTCATTTATTGAATAAATGTTTATCAAGCATTCACTCTGTGTCAGGTTCTGGGGATACAGTGAGGATCAAAATGGAACTGTGCCTGAGGCTTACATACCCCATACTGTATCCTGGAATCTCAATGTGAGGACTCTCTCTAGACTCCCGCCAGATACTCTGTCTTTGCCTAACCTGAGGCTTGGCCTGAGTTCTACCCATTCAGAACCAGAAAGGTAAATAACTGCCCTGGAAGCTTGGCTGCCAGTGACTTGGAGGAGGGGACAAGGCAGGGGAAAGAGCTAGAATGCACAGTCTTCTAGGAACCCCAAGTTAAAATGGCTAAGGGCTTTGCAGTCCAGCACTCTGAGCTCAAATCTCCTTTTGAAACTATCTGTGTGACTTTGGGCAAGTCACTTACTTAAGTGCTCTGAGACTCTCTGAAAGAAGGAATAATAATAATCTAAGCCTGGCTGTGCTGCTGCTCCTCTAAAGGACTTATAAAGTTCTTAACACCATATACGATGTGAACAAATGACAGGTTGCGGTCCCATGATAAGGCTGAACCTCTCGTGCTAAAGATGTCCCATTCTGTGGGTAGCAGGGCACTGAATTTAGGCCCACTACAGTTCATTGTGCATAGAGGGGTAGCTTTGACTGAGTTCTACAAGAAAATACTGAAGAATTTGGAGACAATGTTCCTTGACATTGGCCTTTCAACTGAAGTGACAGAACAATTAAAGAATTTTCTAGAACTTTTTAGAATTTGACCTTTAGTTATTTTTGTTTCAATGTACGCAGCAGTTGGAGAATTCTGTATTAAGCTTCTGTTGTTTTCAGGCACTGTGCTGGGCACTGTGGTGGGGAGAAGCAGAGGAGGAGGTTCAAGCAATGTTTCAAGGCCAATTTCAGCCTTACAGCATTGGTAGTTTTTTAGAAGAAGCAATAACAGTAGGTATGGCATTCCAGGAGGATGGTACCCAGTGACAAGCACATTCTCAACACCCATAGCTCTTCTTCTGCACCTTTCTAGTTACATTTGTGTGTGTGTGTGTGTGTGTGCGTGTGTTTGTGTGTGTGTGTGTATAAAATATTCAACAAAAACATGCCTGGTGAATAATAGCTAAAGGATATATTTATTGAGTTCCCATTCTAAACCAGAAACAGTGATGGATGCTCTAACACATATTAGCACATTTAATTTCCCTGAGATTTCTATAAGGTAACTATAGTTGTCTTAGTTATCTAGTGCTGCTATAACAGAAATACCACAAGTGGATGGCTTTAACAAAGAGAAACGTATTGTCTCACAGTCTAGGAGGCTAGAAGTCCAAATTCAGGGTGCCAGTTCCAGGGAAAGGCTTTCTCTCTCTGTTGGCTCTGGGGGAAGGTCCTTGCCATCAATCTTCCCCTGGTCTAGGAGTTTCTCAGCACAGGGACCCTGAGTCCAAAGGACACACTCCCCCCAGTTCTTCATTTTTGGTGGTGGGAGGTCCTTGTGCCTCTCTGCTTGTTTCTCTCTTTTATGTCTCAAAAGAGATTGACTCAAGATAAGACCTAATCTTGTAGATTGAGTCCTGCCTCATTAACATAACTGCCTCTAATCCTACCTCATTAACAATAGAAGGGTAAGATTTACAACACATAGAAAAATCACATCAGATAACAAAATGGTGGGCGATCACATAGTACTGGGAATCATGGCCTTGCCAAGTGAACGCACATTTTGGGTGGATACAATTCAATCCCTAACAATACTTATTTTTCTCATTTTACAGAGGAGGAAACTGAGGTCTGAACATATGAAAACTTGCTTATTGCTTGTAAGAGGCAGAGTTAGAATTCAAAAGCAAGTGTGAATGACTCCAAAGCTCACTACACCAGGAAGAGTGAAAGAGAGAAAGGGAGGAGGAGGAGGAAGGAAGGAAGAAAAGAAAAAGAAGAAAAGCAGGAAGTAAAGCGGGGGGTCAATTTAGGCACTTTCGGCAACTCCAGGACATGGTTAAAACAGGAACTATACAATTTATACCTCATTTTAAGGTGCAAGACTTTAGTGTTTGGACCCGCTGAGAAAAGTTGGAGAGGAACCTACTGGGAGAAGATATGTGATGGGAGGAGTAAGAGGTGGTGGAGGTGGAGACAGAGCTGTAGTCCTAGCCCTCTCAAGCCTTCACTCAGGAGGGCCATGCATCCTAAGCGTCAGTTCCCAGGGGAGAACAGACCTACATCTGATGTCTTTAGTACTCAGTGCCCCAAGACCACAGTCCAGGTGGAGGTGCCAGTCCCAGCCAAGGAATCATCTCTTCCCAGACAAATCTTCTCATCCTTCAAGACTTGAGTTAAGTTCCTCTTCTTCCAAGAAGTCTTTCACCAAAATACCAACCCATAGTGCTCTCTCCCTGGCCTGAAATCTTGTGATTTTAAAACTGACAATAGCCAATGTTTACTGAGTGTTCACTATGTGCTAGGCACTGTGTTAAACCCTTTCCACGTTTTTATTATTTCATGTTTTATTATTTCATGTTTAATTGTCACAACAATTCCCTGAGGAAGTTCTTTTCATTCTTATTTTACTGCGGCCATGATGGTTAAGAAATTTCCCAATGTTACCTCACTCCCAAGTGGCAGAACAAGGTTGCAACCCAAAGCCATATCCTTTCCTCCACTGCACAGCCTCCCAGTGGCTGACTGCTTGAATATTTAGTCCAGGTGTTAGAGAAGCCATGATGGAAGGGCTGGTGATCAGTCAAAGAGAATACCCAGAGAGCCTTGCAGCAGCAGAGAAGGGGTAAGAATGCAAAACTCCATGCATGGAAGCTTGACCTGCTCTGAAAAGGGCTCAGCACAAAGTCTGATATCATGGGGACTGTCAACAGGAATCCAAGATAGATATCCAAGGAAAGAATCTAATTTCAATTCAACGATGTTTCATGGAAGAGAGTTGAAGACAACAATTGTTGGCAAAATAGAAAATTAAAGGCATAAATAAAGTCAAAGCTTAAACCAGTGAGGCAAAATCACACAAGCTCCAATTTCCCTGTTCTGCTGTAGCTGCCAGTTTGAAAAGAAGAAAATATGGGGATAGTAAAAACACGCGCTCAATGTACCACAGTTGATAGATGCTGATGCTTCAGGTCCCACCCCCAGCATTAGCCCCTCTCAACCCACTGTGAAAACCAGGGTGTGCTAGATGGAGTGAGACCTGTAAGAAAGAGCCTCCCTCTCTCTCCATGGAAACTTCACTCCCCTATGAATGAGCTCCAGCACCGAGTAAGTTCTGGTAAAAAGGGCTTTATTTCCCTGGACTCTTTGTCCCTCCACTTCTGCCAAAATCCATTTCCTAAGTGTTCCAACCTTAAACACATACATACACACAACACACACACAATCTCTCAGTAGTTTTTAAATACTGACTTTGCCCATTTTTTTGAAACTCTGTCTCCAATTAAGGCTTTCTATTTGGTAGATAGCGGTGACACATGACAGAGTATAAGCTGTTCTAAATTTCTGTTTCCCATGAGTACATAAGTAAGACACTAGGTCAAATGTCAAATGCTGTGGGCTATGTTTTACAAACCACTGCCTAATAGGACGAGACATAGCTTGTGTTTCTCTGTCTCCTTTACCTTCTATATCACTCTCTCCTTTTAATTCAACCTCATAATATCTCTCAAATCCTTCCCCTCCTCGCCATCTCCATTGCCTCTCTTGCCTGGACCATTGCAAAGCTTACCATCTCTACTTCACCCTCTGCACAGCTGGAAGAATGACCTGTCTAATCCATACGTCTGATCATATTTTATTCTTGTTCAAAAAACACAATGGAATTTCTACTCCTACAAGATGAAGACCATCCCCATAACTGCACATACATGGACCTTTAGAAACTGCCCCCCTTTGCCTCCCCTATTACTGATGTCGCTCATTTGTCATTTTACTCATTCATTTAAAAACATGGAGTATCTACTACGTGCAGCCACCATGCTGGACACACAGCCACGCTGAACTTCTTGTTCCCAAACACTCCCTGTCCTCTTACATCTATGCTCTCTCTCTCAACTTTCTCTTTGTCTGGAAAGTCTGCCTTCCTCCATCAAACTCCTGTTTATATTTCAAGATTAAAATTTTCCATGGTGTCTCCACGGTGAAGTCTTGCCTAAGACAATCCTAAACACACACACACCCACCCACAGGCACACACACACACACCCCAGGCAGTTTTTCTCCTCCCGTGCCCCACCCATCCAACTTTTCTTCATAGATCAACCATGACTTGTATCTTGTTGGCGAATCTGCTTATCTGTTTCCCTTCCCCTAAGGGGAAGATTGTGTCAGCCTTAAAAGAAGGATAGCATTACCTTCTTCTCTGTATACCTAACTCACCTCCTGGCACCTGGTAGGTTCTTATGAATGTTTGTGGATTTACACCTACCTCCACCCACTACTCCCAAAGAAGCCACTTTGCCCTTCTAAACTGTTCTGAGGCGTGGCAAGGTGAGTGACTGTCTACATGACAATGTTATTGTTGTTGTTGTTACCTGCCCTTGAGTTGCCCCCTCACTCATGGCGGTCCTGTGCACAATGAAACTAAACACTGCCTGGTCCAGCGCCATCCCAATGATCGGTTACAAATAGAACCAGGGGTTTCTTTTCTTTTTTTTTTTTTTTGGTACTTCAGATGAAGGTTTACAGAGCAAACCAGTTTCTCATAAAACAATCAATACACATTGTTTTGTGACATTGGTTGCCAGCCCCCATGACATTATCAACACTCTCCCCATCTCAACCTTGGGTTCCCCGCTACCAGCTTTCCTGTTCCCTCCTGCCTTCTCGTCCTTGCCCCTGGGCTGGTGTGCCCATTTAGTCTCATTTTGTCTTATGGGCCTGTCTAATCTTTGGCTGAAGAGTGAACCTCAGGAGTGACTTCTTTACTGAGCTAAAAGGATATCCAGGGGTCATACTCTCGGGTTTTTCAGTCTCTGACAGACTAGTAAGTCTGGTCTTTCTTTTTTTTTTTTTGTGAGCTAGAATTTTGTTCTACATTTTTCTCCCACTCTGTTCAGGACCCTTTATTGTGATCCCTGTCAGAGCAGTTAGTGGTGGTAGCCAGGAATAATCTAGTTGTGCTGGACTCAGTCTGGTGGAGACCATGGTAGTTGTGGTCCATTAGTCCTTTGGACTAATCTTTCCCTTACGTCTTTGGTTTTCTTCCTTCTCCCTTGTTCCAGGTGGGGTGGTATCAGTGAAGTATCTTAGATGGACACTCACAAGCTTTTAAGACCCCACACACTACTCACCAAAGCAGAATGTAGAACATTTTCTTTGTAAACTATGTTATGCCAGTTGAGCTAGCTGTTCCCTGAGACCGTGGTACCCACAGCCCTCAGCTCAGTATTTTGGTCCCTCAAGGAGTTTGAATGCGTCTATGGAGCTTTCATGACCCCGCCTTGGACAAGTTGTGCTGGCTTCCCCTGTATTGTGTACTGCCTTATCCTTCACCAAAAGATCCATGGGGTTTTCATTGGCTGATTGTCAGAAGTAGGTCGCCAGGATTTTCTTCCTAGTCCACGTTAGTCTGGTAGCATCAGAACAACACGCAAGCATCCACTGATAGACAGGTGGTGGCTGCACATGAGGTTCGTTGAATAGGAACTGAACTCCGTCTCCCACATAGAAGGCAAGAATTCTACCACTAAACCACCAATGCCTCATACACAGCAACACTAGAGAGGTCTTTTTCTTCACAAAATAATTTTACAACCACTCTCCTCATTTTCTGAGCCAGTTATCTGAAGTTGCACCATTGGATGTTCAGTTCATTTTATCTCCCAGCCTCATTTTCTGAGCCAGTATAATGTAGTTCTTTGGTGGGGCAAACTGTTTGTGCTCAACTACTAACCTAGAGGTTGGCAATTGGAGCCCACCCAGCAGCACCACAGAAGAAAGGCCTGGCGATCGGCTTCCATAAAACCCTATGGAGCAGTTCTACTCTGTAACACATGGGGTGGGCATGAGTTAGAATCAACTTGATGGCAATGGGTTTGGTTTGGTTTTATAACGTAGTTCTTAGGAGCACAGACTCTGAAGTCAGGGTGCCTGTGTTCACATACCAGCTTCCCCACTGTACTGGACGACCTGACATAGTTTCTGTCCTTCATCCATAAAACACGGATCCTAATAATACTTACCTCACAAAGTGGTTGTGAGGACTAAGAAAGTAATATATATAGTTTGGGATAGAACCTGGCACACACTAAGTGCTAAATATATCTATATAAGTATTTGCTGTTATTGTTGTCACTCTTCTTGATATTTTCTACTGAACCCCATGGTCATCTTTCAAACGAAGTTTTTTGTAGTCCTGGAACTCATCCTTCCCATTCAGACATCTGTACTCTTCCTCTACCCAGGATGACCTTTCCCCTTGTCTATTCATTATTCAGGATGGAGCTCAAGTCTCCTCTGTGAAGCCATCCCTGACCACGCCTCGCCCAGGCAAATGTAGCCCCTTTCCCATTTGGTACTTGTACATGCCCTGAGGTCAGCAAATACCAGTCCTGGTTTACTGTCTATTTCTGCTATTAAATCCAGAGCTCCGTGACCCCAAGGCGGTGTCTATGCACCCAGCATGGCCTTAGTAGGGCCCTGTCCCATATCAGGCACTGCAGTAGCCTCTGAGGATGCTACACAGATCAAGCACAGTCCCTGCCCTCAAGATGAAAATAAGAAAATAATTTTAAGATCTATGGTCAGCAAAAAAGAGGAAGACCCTCAACGAGATGGATTGACACAGTGGCTACAACAATGGGCTCAAGCATAACAACGATTGTGAGGATGGTGCAAGACTGGGCAATATTTTGTCCTGGTGTGCGTAGGGTCACTATGAGTCAGAACCAACTCGATGGAACCTAACAACAACAACATAGTAGTGATAAATAAGGTGTCCTGTGGGCACTTAGACCAGGTCCCTTTCTCCAGCGTAGTTCTTGGTAGCTATTAGGAACTCATTGAAGAAAAGAGGGAAGAAGAGAAGAAAGGCCAGGTTAAAAATAGAACAGAGAAAGAAAAGAAAGAAGTGAATTGGGGCTGTGGAGCAGCTTTGGTCATCAAATGTTCCACTGGAATACATATATGATGGAAAAAAATAGATTCTACTATTATTGCAGAAACTTCAGTGCTTATGCCTTTAACACACTGTTACCAAAGAATAGCCATCATGCCATGGGAGGCAATTTCCCACAGTGTGCAGATGAATATTTTAAATTCTAATAATCACATATTTTAACATGTATTAGTATTATGTGTCTATCATGTCAAACCTATAATTTTGCAGATACTATTGTTTTGTTTAGGGTGGGTTTAAATAAAGATAAAGACTAAGTAAATATGAGTACAGGTGCTACAAAGGATGTGGCAAAGATTCTGAAAGGTGCCTACAGGCAGAGCCAGATTACCAGGTAAACAAGGTACGCAGGGTTTACTTGTGCGTACTTACTAATCTGTAGTGAACAATTTCACCTGTTTTCCACCACGTCGCCTTGGTAAAAACAGGTGAAATTGTTCACTACAGATTAGTAACCATAAGTAAGCCAGTGCGTACCTTGCTTACTGGTTAATCCACCCCTGCCGACAGGTAAGTGAAATTGGGGACTCTGATTTCATGGCTCACCTAGGAAGGCACCTCTAAGGAGGAAAAGCCTGGGGCCATCGGCAAGGAGATGGAACAGCTAAAAGTCAAGACTGGCAAAGCCAAAGGCATTCCTTTGCCCTCAGCCTGCCTGACCAACACTCTCCAATACATATGCCCCTGTAGAAACGGCCTCATCATCCACTTTTGGTCTGAGGCCTTTAAAAGTCTCACCTACAGATATCCTCCCAGTTTGTTGATGGGGAGGTTGAGGCCTCTGGAAGTTAATGAGTCATTAATATTTCACTTAAAAGCAAAGATGTCACTTTGATGACTAAGGTGTTCCTGACCCAAGCCATGGTCTGCAATCGCCTCACATGTATATGCAAATTGATAGCGAAAAAGGAAGACAGAAGAATGGATGAGTTAAAACTGTGGTGTTGGCAAAAAACATTCAATAGACTGTGGACTGCCAGAAGAACGTACAAATCAGTCTTAGAAGAAATCCAACCAGAATGCTCCTTAGAAGCAAGGATGGTGAGACTTCATCATGCTTACTTAGATACATCATCAGGAAAGACCAATTGCTAGAAAAGGACATCATGATTGGTAAAGTAAAGGGTCAGCGAAAACGAGGGAAACCCTCTGTGAAATGGATTGACACAGTGGGTTCAAACATATCAAAGATCAAGGAGATAGCACAGGACTGGGCAACCTTTCGTTCTGTTATACACAAGGTTGCCTTGAGCTGGAGCCAACTCGATGGCAGCTAACAGCAACAAATATTTCACTAGCTTAGACTAAACCTATCTGTAGAGAAGGCAACATGGCCACGTGTACTTTTTAAATAAACTTTGTCATTCCCACCACGACATGTGCCTGAAAACCGTGTGTGTGAGTAATGCTTCTCCAGCCTAAATCTCAAACCCGCAAGGAATCTCATTTGGACCCAGCATTTCCACACAAGCTATAGGAAGAGAAATGGGTGAAATCCTTCATTAATATCTTTCTTGGCAGGACATACCTTGAAATACATACATATATAAAGTTATAGTCATGATGGGGTCACACCTCATCAAGCAGTACATAAGGCTCTGCTACTGTAGGGTATTAGCCCTGGGAAACCCGCAGGTTCCAATAAGAAAAATGTCCAACCTGCTCATTATCTTTCAAATAAATGACTTTGTTCATCACCTTCTTTTTCTCAGGCTTATTTTCTCCTTGCATTGTGCCAGACTTCCTGTACCCTGTTATTGTAGGATATTGTCCTGACATGCTACGACACAACATAGGACACAGCTCGGTGAACACTGACACAAGCAGAGCTCCATAACCACGGCAAACTCACATACAAGGGAAGAGCAAACTGAAGACTCGAGTTCAGGGAGCAGAACAGCCTGAGACTCACCAGAGACTCCTGACTATCCCCAGCTGGGTATTATCCTGGATCAAGTGCAGGAACTCCCTGGGCCCAAGGGGGTCCCTTGAGAGCACTTTTAGGTAGATTTTTAGGTAGATTGCTCATCCACCCCTGGTTCAGGCTGATCACCCATACCTGGGGAGTCTCACCAGTTGTCACTGACAAAGACGCTAGTGAATGAAGACAGGCAATTGATTTCATTCCGGATGTATGGGTTGCTTCACTGAACTAAACTATGTGTTTATAGCATCCCTCTCCCCGCTACCTAGTATAGAAATTGCCCTGTTAATTAAATACAATTTTATTTGGGATTGGCAACGAAAGCCTATTTCCTGGATCTCACCCTTCAGCTGATGGGTTAACTCCTACTACCCCTTCAGATCTCAGTTCAGAAAGTACCTCTTCAGGGAGGCCGGTTTCTGACCCATTTAGGCTACATCAAGACTCCTTGTTTAAGCTTCCATGGCACCATGTGACTTTCTTCCAAAACCAGCATTTTCAGAAACGTAAATCCATTGATTTGTGTGACTCTTTGAACTATGTCTGTTTTCTGCATTAGTCTGCAAGCTCTCTGAAGGCAGGTCCCTTGTCTGATTTTGCCTCTGTCCATTGACTATCATGCCTAACACATAGGAAACCAAAAAAAAAAAAAATCCATTGCCATTGAGTCTCTTCTGACTCATGGTGACCCCACGTGTTACAGAACAGAACTGCTCCATAGGATTTTCTTGGCTGTAATTTTAACAGAAGCAGATAGCCAGGGCTTTCTTCCATGATACTGCTAGGTGGGATCAAACCACCAACCTACACTTAACAACTATTAGACCCTCAACTACTAGTTGTTAAGTGCTTGGGTGAATTAATTAATTAATCAAAGAAACAAGTGCTCACAACATAGACATTATAAAGAGAAGTTATCACTGATTTGGGCTCTGAACAAGTTTATCCCTCTCTTCCTGGCATGCAATTGAATTGCATTTCCCAGCCTCCCTTGCAATTAAGGTATGGCCATGTGACTTTCATAACAAGGAAAGATGGCTGCCAGGTCAACCCCATCACAATCTCCAACACATGCTTCTCCAAGCTTTTTTCTTCTGGTGGCTTGCTAGGATGGAGATCACCATGACAACTTTGGGAGCAGGTGTTAAGGATGGCAGAATTCTGTCAGCCTGTGTCCCTCAATAACCACATGGAACGATTACACCAACCTTCACCAGACTGAGCCCAGAACAACTAGATGGTGCCCACATACCACCACCAACTGCTCTGGCAGGGATCACAATAGAGGGTCTTGGACAGAATGGGAGAAAAATGTAGAACAAAATTCAAATTCACACACACATACACAAAAGACCAGGCTTGCTGGTCTGACAGAGACTGGAGAAACCCCAAGAGTATGGCCCCCAGACACTCTTTTAACTCAGTACTGAAGTCACTTCTGAGGTTCACACTTCAGCCAAAGATTAGACAGGTCTATAGGGCCAACAATAATACACATGAGGGATGTAGTTCATAGTTCAGTCATATATACAAGACTAATGGGCACACCAGCCCAAAAGCAAAAACGAGAAGGCAGGAAGGGACAGGAGAACTGTACGAATGGAAACAGAGAACCTAGCGGGGAGAAGGGGAGAGTGTTGACACATCGCAGGGTTGGCAACCAATGTCACAACAATTTGCGCATTAACTGTTTAATGAGAAACTAATTTGCTCTGTAAACTTCCATCTAAATCACAATTTTTTTAAAAAAAAAGGAAAAACAAAACACACACACGGAATAGAGACAGATGACAATATGTTCACCCTCTCCAGAACTGTTAATATGTTGAACAAAAAATAAACTTCTGATAAGTGTGAGCCATTATATATGTGGAGTCTATTTTGTTACAGTATTTAGCGATATTTGAACTAATATACTCATTCCCAGTGATTCTCAATTAGAGAAGAAATAGGAGGCCATATTAAAATCTCATGGGAGAATGGATGGTTGGGAAAAGTCTTCCCAAGTGACTATGACACTTCTACCTCAATTCCCTCCCCCTATTATAATCACTGTCCTATGCACTTTCCATGGTTTTCAATGAAAGCACAGAGACAAAGATGCATTTGACTAGATGAAAGGACTTGTGGGTATATGGAATATACGCACTTACACACATTTACTCACATCTGTGGAAGTAGGAGGCAGATATAAGAAAAATCAAGGTTCCTCACTGGTAGTGGCGGGGGATGGATTTTGATCCATTTCCTTTCAAACCAACCAGCATATCATCAGTGATCCTTATCACCCTAGTCTCTGTGGAGGAGAGAAAAAAGTGAAAATATGGTCAGTGCCCTCAAAAGAGGCAGCTTGGTGATGTAGAAAGCACAGAATTGCAGTTTAAAAGGCTTGACTTCTAAGTGATTCACTAGCAGAAAGACCCTGGCAAAATGATTTCACCTCTTTCTTTCTACGTCTATTAAAAAGGGGTTTAAATTTGCAATTCAAAATTGTTGTAAGGTTATTGGATTCATTGCTTATAAAATGTCTGATGGGGAAGAGAGACAAGCACATCACTGATTATGATCAAATGTTTTGTGTGCTGTGGCAGAGTTAGGTACAGGGGTTGTGGGAACATAGCCTATGGGGTTAGAAAGTAAAAGGGAGGGACAGGGAAGACTTAGAGTAGGAAGTGATGCTTGATGCTTGATCACAAGGCCAAATGTGTGGTTCAAATGACAGAGCATAGAGCTGTTCAGGGGTGATCAGGTGATACTTCCTGGATGTTCTAGGTCTCATACTCAATGCTGGAAAATTAATACAAAGGCATAGAGAAGTAAAAAGCTTGTCTAAGCATCTCAGATCATCATCAGGTACTCTAAAGTTTGCAAAGCTAGTGTAGACACAGAGATGGAAGATGACAGAAACACCAGCACATGCTGGACTCGCACACCAGAGATCACCTGGGACCGGAAGCCAAGATTCTAGACTCTGTAATTAACTACATATTTGACCTTGGAAAATCACATAAACTTCCCAAATCTGTCTTGTTCATCTGTGAAATGAGGGCATCAACAAAGTAATTTTAAATCTCTTTTCCTGCTCTTAATGTGTGATTCCATTTCTACATTCCTCCTGCATTTTTTAACAGCTGCATCACTCCGTGTAGCCTGCAGGGGGCACTAGACTAGGTATTAGAAAACCCGATTTCTCTTCCCACCTCGGACTCATGGCAACCCTATAGGACAGAGTAGAACAGCCCCATAAGGTTTTCAAGGAGCAGCTGGTGGCTTCGAACTGCCAACCTTTTTTTAGCAGCTGAACTCTTAACCACTGTGCCACCAGGGCTCCACCCCTGACCAATTGTATGACCCTGGTCAAGTTGCTTCACCTCTCCATATCATAAGTCTCCATTCATCAAACAGAGGGATGAGCAAACTCTCCACCTACCACCAAGGGGTGTAGCCAGAGTTAATACGCTCCTCGTCCTTTGAGCTCAGCAGATGAAAGGCCATGAGAAAAGTACAAAGAATTTTTATGTGCTATTGACTTTACTTATTTTCTGTGGGGGAGGGAGTCCGCCCCAGCTGAAGAACTGCTTTCTCTGAATCAAAGGGCGGGAACCCAGCGAGTTTCCCAGGATCAGGGCCTTAGACCAGGCTGTGAATGTGGACTGTGCGAGCCAATCCCCCGCTCAGTTTCCTTTAACCTGGCGCTCCAGGCAATAACTGTGCAACTCTGCAATTTAACAATGTGTTCTTTGTCCCACAGCTCTTCTCATTTCGCAACTGGCCAGGTAATATGTTTGGGCCTGTAGGAAGAGTCAAGTAGTTACTGAGGGAAGGGTTTGGCATGCCTTACATAGGTTCTACCAGCAAGTTCCAACAGGAAGGCATTCTCTTGCTCCTGGCTCCCAACCTGCCCCTAAAACATACAAGTGCCAATACCAGGAGTGAGCCCTCTTTCCCAGTAGGCTGTAATACCAGTTTGGCCTTTATCAATGCATTGGTGAGCTGTGTTTTATTTATGGTTTTATGCCATCTATTTTCCCAGGGATATTATGTTTTCTAAAAAGCCCTTGAGTTTGCATCAGCTTTTAAAGCTACAAGCATCATTTCGGTTCTTATTAAGCCCTTAATATGGTATGAATAGGGGGGCTATTAGACTAGAGAGCCATAATCGCCCCTGAGAAAAACATCCATCACCAACCTTTATGTGGTCCCTGAACCTCTAAAAGGTGTAGTCTCTCTGGGGTGTATCTGGTGAGAGCTTTCTCCGGGAGAAGCCAAGAAGCCAACGCATTAGATGAGGCTTAGAAGGCCATTTTCTAACCATTACAAATTGCCTACTCTAGCATCTCAATTTCATCTACATGATGAGCCTTAATTAAATTTGTTGGGGTTTGCTCCTTTATCCCCCAGATGTGGGGCTGACAGAGATTGCTGACATAAATAATGTATGCTCCAAGTGCTTGCCAGGCTCCGGGCTCAGCCGGGACAGCTGTGGCTTTTTAAATGTCATTCCCGAGATATCCTGGAGCTGTTCAGCTTTCCCCCATTCGAATCTGGGAAGGGAGCCGTGGGCAACCCCAGCCCAGGTGACACCAATGCAGCTTGACGGAGCATTCCTGCTGGACGGGTGTTCTACCTGGAGACTCCGCCAACAGACAAGGCAGCCTCCATCTGCAAGGATGGTCTCCATAAGCTGAACTGAAGGCATTCTTGAGTAAGTCTTGAGTCTGATGTGCTTGAATAAGGTTTCTTTTAAAACTGCACACTCACACACACACCCTTAATAAGCCATCAGGGTTTGCCTTATTTGACTACAGTCTCCAGGAAACAGTTCAAGTAGCCAACTCTTCTCTCAGTGGCTTCCTGGTTCCTCGTTCCTGACTTGCTCTCCTGCTGGCTGCAGTCAACAAGAGAAGCTCAATTCTGACTCTGGAAGCTGTTAGCTCATTACAGCCCAGGCTGATCTCAAGTGGCTCTAGGTGGGTTTTCTTCTGAGGGTTGGCGGACAGGGCATTCATCGCCCTTGCATAGACTTCTGCCTCACCCCTGCCTTTAACTTAAGAGCTCAGAGAAGCTTTTACTGCAGGCAATAGAAGGTAGTGAAAAGAGCTTTTGAACACAGCAGACCAGGGCTCATCTCTGGATTTGGAGTTTGCTCGAGTGTGACTTCCGTTACATTATTTCATCTCAGAGCCTCAGTTTCCTTATCTGTGAAACAGGGAAACTCATAGTTCCCTCAAGGTCAACCAGATCCCCATAGGAACCACATTCATCTCTCCATCTCAGACGACTCAGCCACACAAGGACAAGTGTGGCTCCCCTGGGTTGGCCTTTTCAAGGATGCCCAAGACAATCTACAACTGGCCTGGAAGCAAAAGAGAAACTTCTGCAAAACCATTGAAAAAAAAAGAGTACGTTTACAAAAGCTATTTTCACTTTTTTTCTGGAAGAAATCCAGTCAAGGAAAAGAGTGCCACTTTTGACACCATAAGCTCCTATTATGCCAAATCCTGGGCAATGAATGTTTGCGCAGCACTTCATAGTTTCCAAGGCAGATCCACATCTAGGATGCTATTTATAACCCTGGCTCTATTTGTAGGACTGAAGATGGCTCCCACTTCACAAAGGAGGAAACTGAAGCTCAAAGGGGTTAAATAACTGTCCAAAGTCACATAGACCCAAGTGGTGGACCAAAAAACAAGGCTACATCTTAGGAATCCAAATCTGGGACTCTTTCCCCTCTGTTGTACTGCCTCTCTTGCCCCATTGCTTATGGGCACTCAGGATATTCTTCAGTTTGCTAAATATTAGTACGAACGTAGAGTACATTAACTTCTAACTCAAAATCAATCAATCAATTAATTACAAAACTATTATAGCTTCCTTCCCAGTACAAAAATGTCACCATGGTATATACAAAGCCATACGCCGGCCAACGCCACCTGCACTGTTAATCCCTTCTCTCGCCTCTCCTTTCCTATCCTCACCTGCCCACTCCCATTTACCATGAACACTGCTCGCTATCCAAGAACACCAGTTGCTGTTCAAGCGACTCCAACTCACGGCGACCCCACGTGTGTCAGAGTAGAACGGTGCTCCACAGGGTTTTCAACAGCTGATTTTGTAGATCACTAGGCCTTTCTTCTGAGGCATTTCTGGGTGGACTCAAATCTTCAAACTTTCAGTCAGCAGCTGAGCACGTTAAATGTTTGCACCCTCCCTCCCCCAGGGACTCCAGGCACAGATAGGACTGGTCACTCTCCCAAAGTCTCCATGCTTTCTTGCCTCTTTGATGTCTCGTGGCCTGGACTTGTTCTGCCTGGAAACCCTTCACCCTGCCCACGCTGGCAGATCCTACCTAGCCTTCAGCACATGCAGCCCTCCTGGGAGTGGGTACAATCCCCAGGCCCTCTGGCAAAGGTGAAACCAGTCAAGGCATTAGAACCAGACAAATGCATCTCTAACAGCAGCTCTCAATCCTAGCTGCGTGACTCGGGGGGTCGGGGCGGGGGTTACCTCCCCGAGAACCAGAGAGCAAGTGTATTGTCCTTCCAGCAGCGTGGGGAGGATGAAATGGAAGCACCTGTAATCAGGGAGTATAGTATCTGCCCTCAGCAACCCAGTGCCACCGAGTCAACTCCAACTCATAGTGACCCTGGGGGACAGAAATAAATGCCCCATAAGGTTTCCAAGGCTGTAATCTTTAAAGGAGCAGAATGCCACATCTTTCCCCGGTGGGGCAGTTGGTGGGTTCAAATCGCCAACCTTTCAGTTAGCAGCCAAGCGCTTAACCACTGTGCCACCAGGGCTCCTTTTGCCCTCAGTGGACACTTGAGAAATGCTATTCCATTCCCCTCGTTCCTGCTCCCTCTGTACTCCTTGGATCCTATACGCCTGCCACTTATCCGCCAATCACACCGTATTGCAATCGTTTGTTCGTGTCTTTCTCAGTCAATCGTACGTTTCTCAGGAACACAGACGGACACTTTTATCTCTGTCCCAGCTCCCAGCGTGGCATACAGTAGGCATTCAATCTATAGTGGATGAATGAGCTGTACAAGAGCAGGAAGTTATAAAGAAATATTTTCCTTTCTTTGCCTAGAAGAAAAGAATGTTATCTCTGATTTCCCCACCTGTTTCAACCAGCCTTATCTGAATTTTCTGAACTTCAGGTGACTTCAAATGTTAGTTCTAAACTGGATGCTTCAAGCTGGCATGGATGTCTCCATCAGGAATTTCCTGTCCACATTCCACAAACGTCTATGCTGCTGCCGAGTTGAAGGGTGGATACATGGATATATTTCGTCTCTCCTGCATGTGGCACCCAGCATCCATACCGCCAAACGCTTCTGCAACTTGGCCAGGAATCCACACATTATAAAACTGACTTGAAAATAGGCATTAGCCAGATGCAATGGGATTCCAGTGACAGGCCTAAGGGAAGCAGGAAATGGAACCAAAGAGACTGTTCTTTGCCTCCCTTGTCCCTTTGTATTCATCTTGTCGTGAAAATTGATCACCCGGGGAGGCCGAAGTTTGTTTGAGGTTATTAGAAATTGGGTGACCTCAAAGTCTTTTACCCTCTCTCTTGTAGGAGCCCTGGTGGTGCAACAGTTAAGTGCTCGGTGCTGACTGAAAGGTTGGCAGTTGGAACCCATCTAGCAGCTCGACAGAAGAAAGACCTGGCGATCTGCTTCTGTAAAGATTAAAACCAAGAAAACCCTATGGGGCAGTTCTACTCTATCACATGGGGGTCACTATGAGTGGAAATTAACTCGGTGACACCTAACAACAACAAACTCTGCAGCATGCCTGTGGGTTGGGGCAGAGCTGGATATATTAGCCTCGTTTTCCAAATGAGGAAATAGAACCATCACTTGGCCCCTCCCAGTTCATGGTGAAAACTCGTCTCTGGGCTCCCGGCCATGAATGCAATGATAGGGGCCAGGAGTTTGCATTCCCCTCCTAGCCTGCCTTGGGAAGAACACGTTAAAAAAAGTGATAGTCTCTCTGAGGAGATACATGTAGGAAACTCAGCAGCTTTAGTTTCAGATATTTTAATAAAACTCCAGATTCTCACTCAGCAAGTGCTTCCATCAACAAACATTTTGAAACCCCTTCCGTATGTAACATACTGTGCTACACACTGGGTGGAGTGAGCTGACGGGAGTGTTGGTTTAAGGCTGGAGTGAACACAGTGACAGGTAAAGTCTTGTCCAGCTCAATGGGAATTTAAAATTGAATGAGGAACCAATGCAAAAGTCCATCAAAGGAATAATGGTAAACAAATTGTGATGTATTCATGCAATGGAATACTATACAGCAATAAAAAGGAACAAACCAGCATTGGTGAGACTCAAAAATACATTAAGTGAAAGAAACAGACACAAAAGAGTACACACTGTATGATTCTATTTATGCAAAGTTCCAGACCAGGCAAACTATGCTGATAGAAATCATCGTATTAGTTATCTCTTGGTGGGAGTTATTGACTAGGAAGAGACATTGAAAAAGCTTCTGGGAGGATGGAAATCTTCTATCTGTTGAACTGAGTTGTGGTACTTAGATGTATACATCAGCAAAAAAAAATCAAGTGGTAGCCTTAAGATCAGTGCAATGTATGTTTATAAATTATACTCAAATTTTTTTAAATCTAGTAGGGAATGTTAGTGAGACTTGCAGAATTGCTATACTGCTGTTCTCCCTGCATTTTCCTCACAAGCATGTTTTGGGAAACCAAACTATTTAGCTGTAAAGAGCATGGACTTTGCTGAATAACAGATCTGGGTTCCAAATCCCAGTCATCCTGCTTCCTGGATGTGGACCTTGGACAAGTCCCGTAACCTGTCTGAGCCTGACTTTTCTCATCTATAAAACCTAGCCCAGATTCATAGCGCTGTAAGAATTAAATGGGAAGATGAATAAAGGAACTTAGCCAACTTCCTGGCACATTGGAAGTGCTCAGTTGTCGTTAGGAGCTGTCGAGTCGTTTCCAACTCATCACAACCCCATGCGACAGAGTAGAACTGCCCCTTAGAGTTCTCTAGCCTCTAATCTTTACAGAAGCAGATCGCCAGATCGTCTTCCACAGAGCTGCTGGGTGGGTTCAAATCCCCAACTCTTTGGTTAGTAGCCAAGCACTTAACCATTGTGCCACCAGGGCTCCTTAAGTGCTCAGTAAATACTGGTTATTATAATTATCACTATTGCCACTATTTTGCCCTATACTCCACTTCACCTGGAATGAGCCAAATACATGAAGAGAGAAAGGCAGGCAGAGGGATAATGGGCAACAAGCGTGAACTTCCTTTTCTTTTGCCTTCCCAGTAGTCTCTTGGAGGCCATGTTTGAGGCTGACTTGCAGGGTATGTGGCTGACTGGGCATGACGGGAACAGAGGGTCAGCTGTCTGTCTGCCTGGCCTGAGGGCCTCCTAATGTGCAGGCCTTGTTGGCCGGCATGGCGGTGGCCTTGCACACAGACCTACTGCAGTGTTGCCGTGGGGCTCTAGTGGGTTCATTAGTGGCTCCCTCATCCTCAGCCCTCATGACTGACCCAACTCCTGCACTGAGCCTGTGAGCCTGAAGGCAAGAGGCCCCCATGGTGTCTCCCAGCTGGCTGCCTCCATAATAGAGTATCGATCTTCTCTAGGGGTGTCCCGCTCCCAGGCTACATGGCATTGTCCATTAAAGGCAGGCTTCTGCAGATGGCAGATCCATCAGCCACCAGTCTGACAAGAACAAGCAATTACAATGCAGTCCCTGGGTTACCTCCACTTAAAGATATTGGGGTTACATTTTCAAGTTTAAAGCTAGAAAAAGAAAACTTTGATCAGTCTAGAGGGCTCCTCTAGAATTCAGTCAGATGAGGGTGGGGCTAGATAGTGTAAAAGAATGAGCACTGGACTCAGAGTCAGGAAGTAAGGGAGCCTGTGGCTAGAGAGCTGTGTGACTCAGAGGCCACCACTTTCCCTCTCTGAGCCTCCCTGCATTAGCTCTTGGCTACACATTAGAATCACCTGGGGAGATTTTCAAACTCCCAGTACCCAAGCCACACTCTACCTATTACATCAGAAGCTCCAGGAGTATCCATAGTATTTAAAGTTCCCCAACTGGGAAAAAAACCAAAAACCATTGCCATCAAGTAAATGCTAAAGCTTTCCAAACCAAGAAAACAAACCAGGTGCCTTCGAGTCAATTCCGAGTCATGGCGACCCCACGTGTTTCAGAGTAGAACTGTGCTCCATAGGGTTTTCAAGGCTGTGACCTTTTAGAAAGAGATGGCCAGGCCCTTCTAGGAAGCCTCTGAGTGGGTTCGAACCACTAACGTTTTGGTTAATGGTCAAGCACATAACCGTTGTGCCACTCAGGGAGGGGCTTCCAAATGCAGCCAAAATTGAAAACATCCAAAGAGGGGTGGCTGAAATCAGTGATCTCTAAGGCAATGATTCAGGGCTTTTAATGTGCATAGAGATCACCTGGGGGGGTCTAGTTAAAGCACAGATTCGGATTCAGTAATTTTGACTCAGTATGTCTGAAATTCTGCATCGCTAACAAGCAAGCAGGTAATAGCTGCTGCAGATTACTTGGACATCACTTTGGGTAACAAAGTTGGGAAGTACTTTTTCTTTCAAATAGTCTGGAATAGTGTTGCCTTCTAGAACTTACTACAACATTAGAAATAGTCTATGCCTGTGCTGTCCAATATGGTAGCTACTGGCCACAGGTGCCTAAACCAAAAACCAAACTTGTTGCCATCAAGTCAATTCGAACTCATAGTGACCCTGCCCCATATGGTTTCCAAGGAGCACCTGGTGGATTCAAACTGCTGACTTTTTTGTTAGCAGCTGTAGCTCTTAACCACTGTGCCACCAGGGTTTCCACATATGTCTACAGAGCACTTGAATTGTGGCTGGTAAGACTGAGGAACTGAATTTCATGGTTCTTGTTTTTTTTTTTTTAATTGTACTTTAGATGAAGGTTTACAGAACCAATAGTTTCTCATCAAGCAGTCAGTACACATATTGTTTTATGACATTGGTTAACAACCTCACGACGTGTCAACACTCTCCCTTCTCGACCTTGGATTCCCTATTACCAGCTTTCCTGTCCCCACCTGACTTCTAGTCCTTGTGCCTGGGCCGTTGTGCCCCATTAGTCTCATTTTGTTTTATGGGGCTGTCTAATCTTTGGCTGAAGGGTGAACCTCGGGAGTGCCTTCATTACTGAGCTAAAGGTGTGTCCGCGGGCCATACTCTCAGGGTTCCTCCAGTCTCTGTCAGGCCAGTAAGTTTGGTCTTTTTTGTGAGCTAGAATTTTGTTCTACATTTTTCTGCAGCTCTGTCTGGGACCCTCTGTTGTGATCCCTGTCAGAGCAATCAGTGGTAGGAGCCGGGCACCATCTAGTTGTACTGGACTCAGTCTGGTGGAGGCCGTGGTAGTTGAGGTCCATTATTAGTCCTTTGGAATAATCTTTCCCTTGTATCCTGTTCTCTTCATTCTCCTTTGCTCCCGAAGGGGTGAGACCAGTGTTGTATCTTAGATGGCCACTCACAGGCTTTTAAGACCCCAGATGCTACTCACCAAGGTAGAATGTAGAACATTTTCTTTATAAACTATGTTATGCCAATTGAGCTAGATGTTCCCTGAAACCATGGTCCCCACAGCCCCCAGCCCAGCAGTTTGGTCTGAGGAACTGAATTTTAATTTTATTTCATTTTAATTAATTGAAATTTTAAAAGCCACTACAAGTCTAGAGAGTTTTTTAAATGAAGCATGTGATAAGGCTGAGAAAGGTGTCTGTGGTCCATTCTTGACTGATTCCTAAATCCATGCTTTGTCCACTACATGATGATTCCTTGAAGGTGTGAAGGGCAATTCATTAGTCAGTTTCAATATTTTACAACCCTAATGCAAGTCACTTACACGCCTGTGATGTGGACACAGACGTCCCGGCATCACAAAGCTTTGATTTGGCTGGAATTCTATCAACTTAGCATGCTCATGCTCATTGGAACCTCTGTTTGCCAGTAATATCTGCCTTAAATTCCTTGGAAACAGAGAAACTGATTGCTTTAAATTTTTTGTTTATTTTGCACCCATTCAAAACACAACTACCTGGGAGAACAGTAACAAAAAGTAGCCTCGGTGGTGTATTTACCACATCCTGCCTGGAATCACAATTATATGTTTACATATCTCCATACCATCCTTGGAAACCCTGGTGGTGTAGTGGTTAAGTGCTATAGCTGCGAACCAAAAGGTGCGCAGTTTGAAT
Organism: Trichechus manatus latirostris; assembly: GCF_000243295.1. NCBI lineage: Eukaryota > Metazoa > Chordata > Mammalia > Sirenia > Trichechidae > Trichechus > Trichechus manatus. Next base: position 14,856,838 of record NW_004443958.1, read on the forward strand.
CCACCAGGTGCTCCTTGGAAGCCCTATGGGGCAGTTCTACTCTGTCTTGTGGGGTCACTATGAATTGACTTGATGGCAACAGGTTTTTTTTTTTTTTAAATACCATCCTCAGTTGTCCCACAAGAAGCTCACTCAGCTTCTCTTTGTTAATTTTCAATACCATATAGATCTACCTAAGCAAGCTAATCCATTCCAACTACCTATCACACGCATGCCAATTATGGCCCAAGGAGCCCTGGTGGTGCAATGGTTAAGCACTCAGCTGCTAACTGAAAGGTTGGTGGTTCAAACCCACCCAGCACCTCTGCGGGAGAAAGACCTGGTGATCTGCTCCCATAAAGATTACAGCCTAGGAAACACTGTGAGGTAGTTCTACTCTGTCACATGGGGTCACTTTGGGTTGGAATCAACTTGATGGCACCTCACAACAACAATTATGGCCAAGTCTATATCTCCTTCCCTAATTCACAGTACCTACCCTTTATATCCAGCTGCATGCAAGACCCCTCCACCTAAATTCCCCATAGCCTCTTCCAACTCAGCATGTCCCAAACCAAACTCATCCTCTCCTCTTCCAGTCTTGCTTCTTCTCTCGGGTCTCCTATCTCAGTGAATGGTGCCACCATCCACTCAGCCATGTAAACCAAGAACCTGGGAGCCTTAGATTCTTCCCTCTCTCTCACCTTTCCAATCCATGCCCTCAACTAGTCACTCATGAAGCTAATCTGTCAGGATTAGGATCAGCTGCATATAACAGAAAACCCTCCTAATACCACGATTTGAATAACTCAGATGTTTAAATATCTCTTGCATAATAGAAGTCCAGTGGTAGGAAGCATAAGTTCGATATGGTGACCTAATGATCATCAGGGATCCAAGATCCTTCCTTCTACTCCACCATCTAGCTTGCAGCTTCCATCCTAATGTCAATTCACAGTACAAGATGGCTGCTGGAGCACCACCATCACCTCCGTGTTTCAGGCCAGAAGAAGGAAAAGGTCAACAGGCTGGTGTGGGAGGGGACTGCCAACTAATTCAGCTTTTTCTAAGCAGCAGTTTCGCAGTACAGTCCTGCTAATTCTCATTATCAATAACAAAGTGCCATGAGAGACTAGTAAATACAGTCTTTTAGCTGAGTGTCATGCTACCCCACATAAAATGAGGTTGTGTTACTAAGGCAGAAGGAGATAATGGCTCTTGGGAGGCAACGAGCTGCTCTGCCATCCCAAGTGTTGTTTCTTCTCCTTCTTAAAATTCGACATATCTTCCTTCTCTTATACATCCCCGCTTTCATTGTTCTAGCTGAGACCCAGCCCCAAAGAAATAACAACTTAAATGACAACTGGAATAAGTTTTGCAGAGCAAGAAAAACAGTCTTTATCCATCTTGGAATGACTTTTCCCTATTTACCTGCCACCACTGAAAAAGCTCTTAGTCCAGAAGGAACGATGATGTAAGAAGGATTAACGTTTCCACCTACCCCTCGATTTAATAGCAAGAGATTCACAAGTCAGACAGGAAAGAGGGCTAGGAAGGAAAACAGCATTATGATAAATAATTGATGTGAATAATAATGATGAAGACAAACAATGGTGATAAATGAAACGGCAGGATGGAGGAAATTATTCTACTGTGATACCTTGATTTCAAGCAGATTGACTCTATAATCACCCAACTCCATTTCATCAGAGATTCTATCAACGCCCAAGGCCCTGGGCTGCCAGTCTTCAGTGCTTCCTGCCAGTGCATGCCTTAGTAACACAAACCGGCTGTCCATCCGTCAGCTGGTTCACCAGGGCTGTCTGCTGTCATATCTGGATGACACTAAAAGGGAATGTTACATTGGGCTGGATGTCCCTCTTCCACCTTGATATTCCTGTAGAACCACCTTACCTTCTCTGTATCCCCAACACCAGCCTGTGGTATCCCCATAAAATATTATTGCCCGAAACTAAACTCAAAGACTAATCATCAATTTTTAGTTTTTGCAGGCAAACGAGCAGTCATGCAGGTCACAAACTTCAAGCCGTCTCCCTGTGGGCCTGTACTGCCGTTGTCCAAAC
>NW_004443958.1:14859186-14860973 GCF_000243295.1 Trichechus manatus latirostris
GCTAAATGGGAATAGTAATATGAGCCTCACTCATTTTTTTGTGTGTGAGGATTAAATAATTTATGTAAGCAATCAAGCTCATTTCATGAGCCTTAGGGAAAGTCAGTACTCCCTTTTCCCCAATACACACACACTCATTCTAGATAGCATTTTAAATGTTTTAGTCCTTAAAGTAACTGAAGCTATCCATACATATGATTAGAGTAATAGCTACCATCTATTGAGAAAGTCACATACCTTAGCTGCCTTAAACGTCACAACAAACTTGAGAGGCAGGTCATTACCCTGAGAAAGGAGCTCAAGACCATCAGGATAACAGGTGACGGAATCTAGATTTAACCCCATATCTATCTTATTGGAAACAGTCAAAAACAGTCATTACCTTGAGAAAGGAGCTCAAGACCATAAAGATAACAGGTGATGGAATCTAGATTTAACCCCATATCTATCTTATTGGAAACAGTCAAGAACAGCAAATGAGCATAGTAATTTGAGCAAGATGGAAGGAGCACATTTAAGTTCTTGTTCCAATTCATTTCCCAATCCTGGAATCCAATTTTTGTGACAAGTACTATTAGTTACAATTTTGTAACTACAACTATGGCGCGTGTCAGTGTGTGTCTATGTGGTTTTCCCCACAATCCGCAGGAAATCAGAATCAGAAAGAAGCACCTCCCATTCCATAGTGCAGAACACAAGACAGCCCCCATGAAGAACTTGGAAGCGTGGTATGGGGAAGACAGAACTGACTGAGGAACCATCCTGTATGTGTGTGCCTGTGACTTTATTATCCTGACTCAGACACATATCTGAGAGGTTGGGTGGAGTTGCCTTGTAATGGCATAGAAAGAGCTCCATTACTTGAAAACTTAGTCTGTGCCAGGCATTGTGCTAAATGCTTTATCTCTATTATCTCAAATCCACCTGGCAAACCTTTGAAGTAGGTTTGATATGATCATTCCCATTTTATAGTCAGGAAAACAAGGCTCAGAGATGTAAAAAAAAACTTACCCAGGGTGGACTCAAACCTCCAACCTTTCGGTTAGCAGCCAAGTGGTCAGAAGACGGCCATAAATCTCCTTATGGCTTGGCTTTCTGCTGTTTGTTCATTGTTGACACTTCTAAGTACCATTCAGGGGTTGCGGACAGGACATGATAGCAGAAGCCAGGAAACCCAGGTTCTACACAGTAATGGAGTGGCCTTCAATGAGTCACATCTCCTGTTTCTGAGCCTCAGTTTCCTCAGACAGAAAGTGAAGACAATAGGTTATAGGATCTCTAAAATTACATGATTATTGTCCCTTTCCAAATACAGTAAAACCTGCAAAAGCCAGAACCTGTGTAAGGTGGAAATCTCAAATATCTTCCACGAAGACAAGTGATAGAAGGTGGGAAGACTGCACCCTGTCAAAGGCGAAAAACTTGGAAGACCCAGAAAAACAAGGCAGTCCTGTTGAGTTCCAACTCTCACAGGTTTCATTATATAATTGTTACCACTTATTGAGCGGTCTTCCTGAAGCGCTGCTGGGGGCCTTATTTACATTACTTTTCCGTTCTTCAAATAAACTTTGAGATAAGTGGCAATATGATGCTCATTTTATAGACACAAAAGATTTGTCAAGCAACCTCCCCAAAGCAATGCAGAGCTGAGGTTTGGACCCAGGTCTGTTCCGCTCTAACTCAAGTAATTCTGCTTCCCAGGCTCTTCAAATTATTCCAGAAATAGTCAGGAAAAGACTGGTGCCATATATCACACATGGAGAAACAGAAAAAAGTAATTACATTCA
>NW_004443958.1:14861725-14871684 GCF_000243295.1 Trichechus manatus latirostris
CCTGGAGATAACAATGAGTGGTTGAAACTGAGAAGGAAGACTCTTCCAAGGACCCTGAAATTGGGATATTTTCTCAAGCCCTACCTATGGCCATAAGTAAACCATGAAGAAAAGATGCCAACCTCCAGGAAACCACCAGAGTTAAATTCCTGCTGGAAATTCTCCTGACATTAAGGAGAAAGTCAACAATTGCTGGGAGGTTAAAACCAAACCCAGAACAAACAAACAAACAAAAAATCAGCAGACAATGGTTCAGCAGTAAGTTGCAGAGAGTGAAGTTAAGAGCTATATTTTATTAAGAGATTTTTGTCTGGTTTCTTTATTTGGTGTTTTATGTATATAATCTTATTCTCCAGTGCAGCCTCTATAAAGTGACTACTTAGGGTTGCCATTTTTTTTATAAGGAAATTGTGCTTGAAATTCTTAATTTGTCCCTCCTGATCCTCCCTCCACTCTTCTATACCTGGCCCACGCCCTGGAAAGCTGACATTCATGGACTATACCAATCAGCTCCTTGCCCTCTGGCTTCCAGTTGGGTTTAGTCAATGGGGTCCATCTGCAGGAAGATTGGAAGGTAGCTAGAAAATGACATCTGGCTTTTCATAGCTCCAACTCCTTCCTTGCCAGACCTTGGGTTGGCTGCAGTCTTCCATCAATCACAGTTCCCTCGAAGCACTCTGTTCCTACAGATATAACATCTCTCCAGATTCTGGCAAATGCTTCCTCTCATTGCCCTACCTTAGACTTAGAGTCTTGGAAGAAGTACAACCAGAATGCTCCTTAGAAGTAAGGATGGTGAAACTACATCTCACCTACTTTGGACATGTTATCAGGAGGGATCAGTCCCTAGAGAAGGATATCATGCTTGGTAAAGTAGAGGGTCATCGAAAAAGAAGAAGACCCTCGATGAGATGGATTGACACAGTGGCTGCCACAATGGGCTCAAGCATAACAACAATTGTGAGGATGGCACAGGACCATGCAATGTTTCGTTGTGTTGTACATAGGGTCGCTACGAGTCTGAACAAACTCGACGGCACCTAACAACAACAATAGGCTTAGAGTGATAATAGCTCTCTGCTGTCACTAGCCTTGGCATGCTTCACCACCTCTTGCGGGTTTCCCTGAGCTTTGCCCACATCTTTGTAAATCATCTCTATATTGAACTTCTTTCAATTGCGTATTTTGAGTGTACCAGCCATTCTCTCTGGGAGGAAATCCTGTTGGGAGGGACCCTGGTTGATGCTGAAACTTAGACACAGAAGGATTAAATAGCTTGCCCAAGGTCACACAAAATTAGGGCATTAGTTAAAGCAATGCTAGTTGCTGTAACAAATAAACCCCTAAATCACAGTGGCTTAAAGCAAAAAAACTTAATTTCTCACTCACCCAAGTCCAAAATGGGTTTCCTGAGTGGCGGATGGCTCTCCCCCAGATGGGGATCCTGCAAACAGACTCCTTCCATCTCCTGGCCCCACCATTATCCACATGTGATTTGCAAGGCCACTGGCAACAAACTCATTGACATCAAACCAAACAGGTACAGAGTATGGAGGATCGAACACGGAAGGTTGTATGCCTGTCCTGTGAGTGGGAGTCATTGCTACCTCTCGTAAGTCATTGGCTGAAGGTCCGAGCTCAGTCATATGACCACACCCAATTTCAAGAAAGACCCAGAAAAGGTGTGTTTAAGAAGAAAAAAGAACAGCTACCCAGGCTGTGCCTCAAGGAGGGTGTATGGAAGTACAGGCTCAAACTCAGAGCTTTCAATTCAGAATCCAAGGCCTCCAGTACACAGAATTTCCCAGTGGTGTCGAGTCGATTCCGACTCATAGCTACCATACAGGACAAAGCAGAATGCCCATAGGGTTTCCAAGGTTGTAAATCTTTATGGAAGCACACTACCACATCTTTCTCCTGCAGAGCTGCTGGTGGGTTCAAATTTTTGACCTCTCAGTTAGCAGCCGAGCACCACCAGGATTCCTTTGTTCACAGTATACACTGTACATTTAATGAGTGTGTTAAATAATCAAGCTCAACTATGTGAGTTAGGGGGAAAAAGGGAATAGAGCGAGAACAAATTTGAAGAATGTGGTGGCTTCAGACCATGATTCCACCAGGGAGGATCTACTACTCTAACAAGAACATAAGACAGGGAGCATGAACTGCTGCGGCCTCCGTCCGTCTCAGCTCCCCTTGCCCTTCATACTGCCAGCATCTCACTGCATGTGATTTCGTGTTGAAAGATGTTCATTTTGGTACCACGCCAGTTCCAGTTGCCATCAAGTCAACTACAACTCATGGCGACCCCATGTGTGTCAGAGCAGAACTTTGCTCCTAGGGTTTTTCAGTGGCTGGTTTTTCGGAAGTAGACCACCAGGCCTTTCTTCCAAGGTGCCTCTGGGTGGACTCGAACTTCCAACCTTTCAGTTAGCAGCAAGCACGCTAACTGTTTCACTACCCAAGGACTCCTTTATATCACTCAAGTACGTTGTTTTTATTATTATTTTTTTAATTGTGGTGAAAATATACACGGCAGAATATACACTCATTCATCAATTTCTACATGAACAATTCAATCACATTCATTAGATCCTTCATGCTGTGTCACCATTCTCACTATTTCTACCCATATTGGGTCACTGCCATTGACTTACACTCACTAACCCCCCAAACATATCTATGCTCTAGAGTTCATTGTTTTTAAACCTAAAAATAAAATAACATCTGTGTCAGCCCAACGTAAGGAGTTCCCCAGGTTATTTGTTTAGCGATAATTACCTTTGTGAGACATGTTCTCTCCCCAAATTCCTGGATCCCTGGAAATGCTTACAGGGTGGGGAAAAAAAGGCAAAGTCACCAGGTCAATACTTATTGAGTGGCGAAGCTGCAGATTTACATCACGATGCAAAAAGTCCCACTGTGTCTGTATTCTCCAAGGGTGTGCTCTAGTGCTATAAAACTCACACGTAGTAGAGAGACACCCGTGGAGGTGTGAACGGGAGAGCCTTCTACAGTCTGGGTAGAGCAGAGATGCACATTACATGGGAGGCAGTTTCTAAATTCAGTGGGTAAGACAAAGCATATAATCAATAGTACTCTTGAAAATTCCAAAAGGGACTGCAAACTGGAGAATGCATATTTTTGTTAATATAATCCTATTATAGTAATATTTATGATTAAATGTATATAGTTTTACACACACAACTTTTATTTCTGAGAACTCGATGACGGCAAGACAAATTCAAGCCTCATGGTAAGAACGGCCAATTCAGTACATCAATGTAATTGGTTTTTTAATAAATTGTCACTTGCCAAGCAGCCTCCCAGGATAGCTAGGATTAAAAAACTAGGTTCTCAAAGCCAACACTGGGCCTACCCATTGCTGACTCTGTCCCTCCTCCTCCAGCTCCTCACTTGGGAATATTCCATGAGTCTGTGCCATGTGATTCATCTTCCCCCACATGAGTAATAACTCCAGTAAGGGGAGAGTCAGAAATGTCCTGACAGGAAGGCCAGGCCACCTGCCAGAGGAACCTTCCACTTTTTTCCTCTCACACCCCTTCTCTGCTTCCCTTTTCCTCCTAAAGGGCAAATCTGAAGGTAGGTGTTCAGGTTAGTCACCCAAGCTAAGTCGTTTTGACTTGTTAACAGTAAACAACTCTCCATCCTGACTCTCCGTGACCGATACACAAGTGTGTTGTTTCCACATCGCTTTCTGAAACCTCCCTCCAGAACCCTCAAGGCAGCAGTGCACACGGTCAGTGTTCACAGAGGCTGGACAGGTGATCTGAGGAAGTCGGACAATGGCTCTAGAGGTACCCAAACCAGGTTAGACACTCAGCCTCTCTACTTTCTTGCACTGGGATATCGACCAAGTGATTCAATGAGCCTCTGTTTCTCCTCTGTAAAATGGGTTATTGGATTGTTGTGGAGATTAAAACATATCATGCAAGTTAAGGGCTTACACCTACAATGGGGCCTGGCAGAGAGTAAGTGATTTTAAACGACCACTTACATTGAGGTATGTGTGTGTGTGTGTGTGTGTGTTTTATTCCCTCACTCACTCATTCATATATACAGGTAGTCCCCGATTTACAACATAATTAACAGGAATCACACTTACTACCATCCTGTTTTTTTTATGATTTGTCTATTTTTTATGTATGTATTTAAAATATATCTGTAAGTTGACATGTAATGTTTCTAGCCCCCAAAGACAAATAAAGATCAGATTTATAAAGATACTGATAATAAAAGGCAACAATAATGAAAGGTAAAAAAAAATGAGGTATTCACCTTCAGTAAGAACCAACTTATAACAGAATTGTCGGAACAAAACCCCATCGTAAGTCCAGGACTACTTGTACATTCAACAAACATCTCTTGCCTGCTAAGTGCCTGGCCTGATTCTAGGTGCTGGATATAACAACACTGAACAAAACTGATAAAATCTCTTCTCCTAAGTTCTAGAGTAGGACACAGAGAAGAAACAAACATACTACGAGAAGTGAAGAAAAATAAAGCATGGTAAGAGAATGAAGAGTGCTGAAAGGGCCCAGGTGCCGACTTAGATAGAGGGGCCAGGAGAAGTCTCTGATAAGGTGGCATTTGAGTGGAGACTGAGAGGAGGGAGGGAGCCACGTAGATGTCTGGGGAGGAGCCTTCCGGGCAGAGAGAACAGAAAGCGCAAAGGCGGAGGGGCTACTGGGCTGTTGAGGACAATAAGGAGGCCAAATGGCCAGAGCAGAGGAAGCAAAAAGGACCATGATAGAGGTCAGAGTTAGCTGAGGGCAGACCACATGGAACTTCCAGATTAAGGAGTCTGGGTTTTCTTCTGAGTGACATGGGAAGCCATTGGAGATTTCTGGGCAGAAGAATGACATGCTCTCAATCATTATTTTTCAATACACTTGAATTTTTAGAGTAGTTTTCGGTTTACAGAAAAATCAAGCAGAAAGGACAGGGAGTTCCATATACTCCCTCTCTCCCCACGTATACGTATACGATTTCCCCTATTTTTAACATCTTGCATTAGTGGTGTATATTTGTTACAATTTGTGGCCATTATCGATGCATGATTAACTAAATTCATAGTTTGTATTAGAGTTCATTCTTCCTGTTCTATGTGTTTTGACAAACGCATGATATCATGTTGTTAGGTGCTGTCGAGTCGATTCCAACTCATAGCCACTCCATGTGACAGAGTAGAACTGCCCCATAGGGTTTTCTAGGCTGTAATCTAGATAGAGGAAGCTGATAGCCAGGTCTTTCTCCTGTGGAGCCACTGGGTGGATTCAAACCACCAAACTTTTGGTTAGCAGCTGAGCAACTAACCATTGCACCACCAGGGCCATTAAATTATATTGTTAAGGAATCACTCTGGGTACGGCATGGAGAAGAGACTGGAGGAGCCAAGTGCAGAAGCAAGAAGAGGAGTTAAGAGGCTATAGCCACAATTCATCTGGAGGTCATGGTTGTTAAGACTAGAGTGGTAGTAGAAGGAATGGTGAAGGGTCATCTGATAAGGATAATTTTTGAAGACAGAGCTGACTGCAGTTGTTGATGGGATAGGTGTCGGGTATAAAATACAGAACTCAAGGCTGACAGTTAGGTTTTTGACCTGAGGATCTCTAGAATGGAACTCATTTACTGAGATGGGGAAGGCTACAGGAGTAGTTTTGGGGGGGGGAAATCAAGAGTTCATTTAGTCTGCAAAAGCATCTTTGAGACTCTCTCTTGCACCAGGCATCGTACTCAGCACTAGGAACACAGTGGTGACTCAGCAGAAACATGCTCCACGCTCATGAAATTCAAGCAGTAAAAATGGGCAACATTTATGGAGTCCTTCCCTGGAGTTAGGCACCATGCAAAGTATTTTTTGTGTATTACTATTTAATGACGCATACTGTCTGATGGAAGAGACAACTATTAAACAAATAATTACTCAAACATTTATTGAATTATGAGTGAAAAAGTACAGGGCACATTCTAGGGTATAGTTTGGGAGATCTTCTCCCCTAGTTTCTTAAAACAAAACAAAAAACCCAAACCAATTACCCTGCAGTCTATTCTGACTTATGGTGACTCCACGTGTGTCAGAGTAGAACTGTGCTCCACATGGTTTTCAATGGCTGATTTTTTTGGAAGTAGATCATCAGGTCTTTCTTCCAAGGAGCCTCTGGATGAACTTGAACCTCCAACTTCTTGGTTAGCAGTGAGTGCATTAAATATTTACACCAACCACGGACTCCCTAGGCTTTTTTTTTTTTTGTGGGGGGGAGCAATTTCTACACTCATTTCTGTGGTCTCCATGGATGAAAAAACAGATCTGAGCTGCTTCAATAGGGGACCCTCAGTGGACTTCTCCTTGGCCATGTGCTCTGGCAGCAGTTCTGTCTGTACCAGCCCAAGCCACAGAGACACGTAGCTGACCCCATGGCACTGCAGCTCAATCAGCAGTCAGTCTGTCACATGCAGTTTTGCCCGTACCACAGGGGCATTGAAGACATATTGCACCTCCCTGATGGAGGAGATGACCATGATGAGCCCCCAGCCAGCTGGTACCATCAGCTGTGCCCCATACACAGAGCACAAGTAGTGGCCTCTGAGTCCAATGTTGTTGATGTCATCCCATATGGTGGCAGGGCTTTCCTAGAATGCATTCTCCTTGTAGTTGAGGATCACCTGGATCCTAGCACAGGTGTTGTTGACCAGCACATGCAGACGTTCATGCTGCTTCCGGTCCATCTGCTCAAACAGACTTCACACTTCCCTTTCCTGGCTTGAATCACACATCACTGGCACGCAGGATTGTGCCTCCTGAGTGGTGGCCTAAAGTGTGCCCAAATGGCAGCTGGAAATTCTAGCCTGACTCAGAAGAGGATGTGGAACAAGGGATATCATTGCAGATGCCAGATGGATCTTGGCTGAAAGCAGAGAATACCAGAAAAATATTTTATTAACTGTGTGAAGACATTTGACTGTGTGGATCATAACAAACTGTGGATAACATTGCAAAGCATAAGAATACCAGAACACATGATTGTGCTCATGTGGACATGTACATGTACATAGACCAAGAGGCAGTTGTTTGAACATAGCAAGTTGATACTGCATGGTTTAAAATCAGGAAAGGTGTGTGTCAGGGTTGTATCCTTTCACCATGCTTATTCAATCTGTATGCTGAGCAAATAATCCAAGAAGCTGGACTATACGAAGAAGAACAACGCATCAGGTTTGGAGGAAGACTCGTTAACAACCTGCGTTATGCAGATAACACAACCTTGTTTGCTGAAAGTGAAGAGAACTTGAAGCACTTACTGATGAAGATCAAAGACTACAGCCTTCAGCATGGATTACACCTCAACATAAGGAAAACAAAAATCCTTACAAATGGACCAATAAGCAACATCATGATAAATGAAGAAAATACTGACATTGTCAAGGATCATTTTACTTGGATCCACAGTCAATGCCCACGGAAGCAGCAGTCAGGAAATCAAACGACGTATTTCATTGGGCAAATCTGCTGCAAAAGACCTCTTTAAAGTATTAAAAAGCAAAGATGTCACTTTAAGGACTAAGGTATGCCTGTCTCAAGCCATGGTATTTTCAATCACCTCACATGCATTTGAAAGCTGGACAATAAATAAGGAAGACCAACGAAGAATTGATGTCTTTGAATTATGGTGTTGGTGAAGAATAGTGAATATACCATGGACTGCAGAAGGACGAACAAATCTGTCTTCAAAAAAGTACAGCCAGAATGCTCTTTAGAAGCATGGATGGCAAGACTTCGTCTCACATACTTTAGGCATGTTATCAGTCCCTGGAGAAGGATATCATGCTTGGTAAAGTAGAGGGTCAGTAAAAAAGAGGAAGACCCTCAACAAGATGGATTGATACAGTGGCTGAACAATGGGCTCAGACACAACAATGATTGTGAGGATGGTGCAGGACCAGGCAGTGTTTCATTCTTTTGTACATAGGGTCACTATGTGTCAGAATCGACTCAACAGCACCTAACAACGCAGCTACTGGGCTGGAATGAAGGAGAGGTATTTTTGAGGGTATGGCCATCACAGAAAGACTTCCTGTCATGCTCAGATTCGAGACCACCCATAATTTTGATAGTGGGGATGACCACCTGCCTAAGTTCCAGCCTGCCATGCTCAGCCCCATTCTCACACCACTGCTCAGGCCATTACCCCAGTATGGCAGGCCATCCCTTCTCCTCCATACCTGTCCATCCCAATTGTATCAATTCTACAAGAAACATCTAAACTCCAGACAGCAATAACTTCTCCCTCTGACCACCACACTTCTACATGGGCTCCAGCTTACCTCTCCAAACCCATTTAGATATATTCCATTCAGCATCTGATCATGTCTTGTCTTGTACTATTCTGAAATTTATCCTATGTATGAGTGTTTAAGGAGCCCCGGTGGTGCAGTGGTTAAGCACTTGGCTGTTAACTGAAAGGTCAGTGGTTTAAACCTATCAGCCTCTCTGAGGGAGAACTATGTGGCAGTCTGCTTCCATAAAGATTTACAGCCTTGGAAACTCTGTGGGGCAGTTCTACTCTGTCCTATAGGGTCACTATGAATCGGAATCAACTCAACAGCAGTGGGTTTGGTGGGTATGAGTGCTTACTGCCCAGTAAGACAACAAACTCCTTGAAGGCAGGGTCAATGCCTTGTTCTGCTTGTATGCCCCAAATATGACATATCACAACACAATGTGCTCAGGGCTGAGATCATTCAGGAGACTGCAAGCTGAAGACAGTGACAACCTCAACAGAGGACGTCAGAATCTAGCTCTCCACTCTGAAGGGAAAGAAAGGCATCTTGTCAGTGTCCAGGGAAGTTCAGCCTGACTCGGACTAACCAACATAGTCATGAGGCTGAGAAGCCTACCTAAAAGTCAGTTTATTAATATCCAGTGGGAAAAAGAAATACACTAAAACATTCAGGTTGGCGTGGTCTGAGTTGGCATGATTCCTTCCCTTGAGCCAAGTCACAGGGAGAGCCAAGTCATGATTGGAAACCATTTTATTTTTATTGCTATGAGAAGTCATTTTTGCAGAAACCAGAAAATAATTGAGCTCCTTATGACATACTACGGTTTCTGGGAGAGGAATCATGGAGTATAAATTGCCATTTATAACTAATGGAGTGATTTCTCCAACCTGGGTGAAATTTATGGCACTTCCCATGTATTTTACAGGGTCCAGATCTCCCACTGGCTGAAACTGTTATACCACCCACTAGAGCTTATCAGATTAGCCTCTTTAGGCTGAAAAAGATGCCCAAGAAATGATTTTCATGCATAGAAGGGCTCTTCCTGCACTAGGAATAGCCCAAAGAGACTAATTTAGATTTTTCTTCTCTTCTTTGTGTATTTTGGGAGGAAATCCACCACTCAAGAAGGGGAAATTAAGGACAAGAATGTTCTAGAGTCAATTTTTATCTAGAGATAAAATTTTTCAGACAGGTAGTTTCACAGACTAGTGGACATACCTTAAAATTAGCAACATCAAGAAACATTAGTAGCATTTGGAAACCATGAGGATCCCAGATATGGCCACAAGAAAGTGAAGATTCAACCAGAAAAGCGTGTACTAAGTGTCTAGAACTGTTCAGGACAAGTCACGCTCTCTCTGCATAGCCCTTCACAGTTGAGAAAGTGCATTCACAAAGACATGAGAGGGAAAGAAAACTCACATGTGGGTGCCAGACTGTCACTTAACCTTTTACATGTGTCAACACACATGCAGCTTACAGTGAATGACCCAGTCGACTATGAGTTTTGTTTTACAGACGAAGAAGCCGAAGCTCAGTGAAGCTGGGTGGGTTGCTTACTGTCAACCAGTCTGGAGGGACAGAGTCAGCAACTTAACTCAATGTTATTGACTCCACCACTAAGCTTCTCTCATAACCCCATTCTGTGGTCACTC
>NW_004443958.1:14872654-14875053 GCF_000243295.1 Trichechus manatus latirostris
AATAATTCTAGTACAAATTCAGAGTTTGTTGAGAGAACGAAATGAATTAGCCTATAAAATGCTTAGCTCAATTCCTGGCTCATAGTAGGACTCGATAAATGCTATTTAGTATTTATTGAGGCCGTACTATGTGCCAGGCACTGTGTCACGAGGCGACTCTGACTCATAGCAACCCTATAGGTATTATGACATTCCCCATTTTACAGATGACAAAACTAAGTCATAGTATCCTGCCCCAGGTCTCCCAGCTAGCAAATGGTGGAGCCAGATTCTGAACTCAGGCAGGCTCCAGAACTTAGAAACACTGTAAAATACTGCCTCCAACATAGCCCACACTCTCACTGTAATATGAACTCTTAATGCATAGTCCTATCTCTCCTTCCGACTGTAGGCTTCTTAAGGGTCAAAACAAGTCTGAAACCATGTTTTATCCCCTGCCTTGTGTGCACAGTCCTGCTCACGTTAAAAGATAAGCCCCAAAAAGTTTGAAAGACAGGGAAGCAAGCGATGGTGCTGTGTATGTTGCAGGGTCTGCAGCTGGCAGCTGCTTTTAAACTTCTGGAAACTGAGAAGAGAGCTTGATCAGTTAAGGGGCCGAGTGGCACATTGACTTCACAGTGCTCTCCTTTCTTCTCCACACAACTTAAATATGTTTCCACAGAGCTCTGCAAAGCAATATTGTCCTGTGGTTTATACTCTGCTGCTGAAGGCTAATACTAAAGTCCATTTTCTCTTCACCCACAGGAATGAGTCTCCAGAGTAGGAAGGGTGGCACTTTGGGACATCCACAGGGGTCATCTTAGACTCAGGAGATGCTATATGTGGAAGGGACTTCACAGCCCTAAAGGTCAGAGTCTGATCCACTGCCAGGAAACCAGAGCCCAGAGAGATTCCAGGATGACACAGTGGTTAGTCAGATCCCCGCCCTCACCTTCTAGTTCTCTGATCCCAGGCTGCTGGGTCTCTGGACGGTTGTTCCTCATGCTACCCCTTTTGAATCATAGCCCCTTTGCTTGCTCCATCCAGAACTGGCCCTACCACCGTCTACTTTTACATCCTGATGTGCCCGCTCCAGAGTGATTTCTTTCAAACAGAGCCAGCCCTTCCAGTAAGTATATATAACAGAACAGTGATTTCAGAGCATAGGGCTTTGTGGAAACAAAACCCAGACATGTAAAATTCGACACCTTACCCAGCATAAGGACACAACCCCCCATTCCCAATCCCCACTCCCTGCTTCACTCCCACCTCCAATGTGCCCATAATTTCATTTTGGAGAAACCCACAGCCAGCGCTGGTCACCAGGGCCAAATTCCCGGGCAGCACAGCCAGGCTTTTAAAAAGGAGACATGTAAAAACATGTCAAGACCTATGGGGCTTTCTAACACATTAGAAGGGCCCAAGAAAAATGTGCTCCACCAAGTATAATATTATATTTTTCTTTAAGGGATTTCTTAATTGGTTCCATGCAAAAGGCTTGCAGGTAATGAGTTTCAAATAAATAATATTTCACCACCCTGAGTGGTCGAGAAAGTAAATGTCTTTTGCCCTGACTTAGGTGAGTGTGGGGAAGGGAAAGAGGCCTATTTGACACACGTGGGCCTTGCTGCCAAAGGCACAACCTCAATTCTTGGGCTCAGGCATAATCAACCATGATTCAGATGCTCTATTCTGTTTTGGCAATTCTGTATCAAATACAGTTCTAGGTACTGGTAAGGTCAGGATGAAGGGCTGTATATCTGGTGCTAAGAATAATTAGAACATGAAGTTTATTTGGGCTTCAGTTTGTTTAGCTCATCGTGACCCTACAGAACAGAGTAGAACTGCCCCCATAGGGTTTCCTAGGCTGTAATCTTTATGGGAGCAGATCACCAGGTCTTTTCTCTGTGGAACCACTGGAGGGTTCCAACCAATGACCTTTCAGTTAGCAGCCGAGTGCTTAACCATTGCACCACAAGGGCTCCTTATTATTTATTTGGGCTTGATGTTTATTTCATACCCAGAGCAGAACTGAGCCTCAACTCCATAATGGATGAGTTACAGACTCTTAGAACTTTAGGCCCAGCGGGAACCTCAGATACAATCTGACCAAGTGTTTTCACTTTGGGAGAGGAGGCCAGCAAGGTAAAGGGACCTTCCCAAGGACACTCAGCTGGCCAGTGCTGTCACAGCTGGATACAAGACTCATGTCTCTCAACCACCAGACCAGTGGGCTCTGCAGTCCACCCTTCTGAGAGCTTCATGGCCACCCTCAATATTGCACCATGATGGCCTTCAAAGGAATTGAGTATCTCGGCAAGTTGACAGTGATTAAATTTCATGATGGAGAGATAAATTCCTGTAAAAATAAAAATATAGTCTTGTATTATGCTGGATTTGAAGATTGAAAAGGAGGCCAG
>NW_004443958.1:14875393-14891632 GCF_000243295.1 Trichechus manatus latirostris
ATGATGTTCCATGTAATATTCAAGTGTCCTTTTGTTTTGTTTTTGGCTAAATCTTGCAACGTTAACCTACCATCTCCCTCACCCCCCGGCTCCTGAGTCCCCAGAGTCCCCATTTTCTCTGTCTGTCTGCTCAGTCACAATGGTATTATTATACCTCCTACTCAGGGCTGACTTAGTCTATGACTCAAGAGAGCGAAATTGTTAAGGCCTCGGACAAATAGCTCTGAGGGAAAGTTATTATTCTATATCATTGCCTATCAATAATTTATAGTTTATAATGCAATGCCATTTGTAATGGGTAATATGTTTTTCTACTGTGTCATAACATCACCCAGCTCTTCAGCAGAACAACCATTGGGGGGATGGATCGGCTGGGTGCAAACAGCAGGGCCTTTTTTTTTTTTGACAAGCTGCATGCATCTTTGAACCTGAAAATCATTGTCATTTTAGATAAGAGAAAACTCTTCTTTGAATTGAAAGGGACGGACAAAATCCACCTTTTCTGACACGTTGATTTCCTAAGAAACGGTAGGAAATAGGGGAAGGCAAATGAGATACCTAGGGCACAAAATTTAAGGAGACGTTTGCTCTTAGGTGCTGACGCTGCCCTTCCGTGGTTCTCTAAATCAGAGGGAATAAGGAGGCCACACGCACCACACACATACCGCAGTGAGAGAGTGAGCCATGCAAATGTCAAGGAAGAGGGCATTCCAGGAATAGGAAACAGCTGGTGCAAAGGCCCTGAGGCAGGGGCATGCTTGGTGCGCTCAAGGAACCCAGTGGGCCAGTGGGCCCAGAACAAGGGGAAGCAAGGGATGGTGGGTAGACAATGAGGTAATGCTTGCAGGAGCCAATCATGTGGGCCTTGGTGGCCTTGGGTATTTATTGCAGGTGTGCAGGAAAATCATTGGTAGGGATTTTAAGCAGAAATTGACACGATCTGATTTGCATTTTAATGGACCAATCTGATTGCTGTTGGAGAATAGATTCAGGATTTCAGAGAAGAAGCAGGGACACTAGTTACACAGGTTATTGCTGTGGTCCAGGAAAAAAATGATGGTGACAAGGTTCAGGGTGGTGAGAGTGGAGGCAGTGGGATTTTATTGGATTTGGGACCAGAAATCTCTTAGGGGTGCTTTGTTTTTCTTTGTTCTTGCTCCCACTTCTCACTTCAGTCTAGCTCTGGCCACAGCAGATCTTTGGCCTGATGCTGTGTGTTAATTTCCTGGGACTGCTGTGCCTAAGTACCACAAGTGAATGGCTTAAAATGACAGAAGCTTATTTCTCATGGTTCAGGAGGCTAGAAGGAGGAGCTCAGGGGGTCAGCAGGACCATGCTCTCCTCCATGGTTCTCCATGGTTCTAAGGATGATCCTTTCAAATCTCTCCCAGCTTCTGAAAGCTCCAGGCATTCCTTGGCTTGCAGCTGCAGCGTAACTCCACTCTGCCTTCCTCTTCAGGTCCCTGGGTGGCGCAAGCAGTTTGCAATCGGCTGCTAACCGAGAGACTGGCGGTTCAAGCCCACCCACCGGTGCCAAAGAAGACAGGCCTGGCAACCTACTTCCATAAAGATAACAGCCAAGAAAACCCTATGGAGCACAGTTTCTACTCTGTAACACATATGGTCACCATGAGTCAGAATCCACTCGACAGCAGTGAGGTTGGGTTTTTCGGTTTGGCTGGGTCTCTTTTTGGCCTTCCTCCTTGCATGGCCGTAACACAAATGGCCCTCTGTGTCTGTCACTGTGTCTCTCCTCCTCTTTTATGAGAACACCCCTAATGTTGGATTAGGGGCTTCCCGACTCCAATATGACCTCACATTAACTGATAACACCTTCAAAGACCCTCTTTCCAAACAGCGTCACACTCCCAGGTACGGGGGGTTAGGACTTAAACATACCTCTTTCGGGGGCACAAGTCAGTCCATACATCCCCCATCCTCAGATATCCTCTTGACATTGACAACTAATATTCTCTGGGTTCTCGAAGGACTAACATGAACTCACCATCTGGGGTTCCCCAGGCTTGTTCATTGTAGTAAAATCCCCCCTAGCTGCACCCGTTGTCAGAGCCAAGATCAGACAACCCTATGAGGCTCAAGTCCTTTCTCCTCTTGAGTCCCAATTTCTTTCTGTGTGAAGTGAGAAAGCTGAATACGATAATCCTCAGTGCCCCTTCTAACTGCCCATTTTACAACCCCATCCTAAGGCTTTGTGGAATAAAAAGATCATAATGACAAACAGATACCCACATTTATAAGACCTAGATACCACAAATAATGTATGGAGATTTAGAAATTGATGAAGTGAAGAAATAATAGCATGCTAGGCCACAGGTCAGTCCTAGGCTGGGAACAGCATCTTCTGCCTCCCTCAATTCCTGATCCCCATTCATGAGCATCTCTGAATGTTCTGGCAAAGACTCAACCGAACAAGATGGGAGTTGGTAGCCAGCTGTCTGTTCTTTTCCTTGCTAATCTGAGCATAACCTAGTACACTGGGGCCCGTGGAGAGGATTTGTGTCCGTAATCTGTTTCTGCTGCCCTTTGGAGGTAATCTCCGTGCCCCGGGGCCTTCTGTGGAACCTCATGCAGGTGCAGCTAGGCTGGTGGCCCAGGGCAGCCTGCTCCCACCAATGTCTTTGTCCCCAGGGCCCTGCCTGAATATCATGACCCAAATCCCACTACTGGCTTTCTTCTTCACCATTACCACTAGGTTTTCGTCTCTTGTCTTGTTCAGGAGAATATCGTTTCCCTTTTTAGGAGACACAATTCTGCCTGACACTCAAGAATTTGCCAGGCATTGATTTTTATTATTGCTGCAAATTCTTTATTGTACTGCATTTTATTTAGGCTTTTTAAAATCCTTTATTTATGAAGCTTGAATGGGTGGGCACCTTCTGGCTAAGAGGGTGGGGAGAGGATGGCAGAAGAGTCAACATTTTAAAGGTTCTCTAAGTTGGGGTAGGGATAAAAGTTCTCTGAGTTGGGGTAGGGGTAAAGGTTCTCTAAGTTGGGATGGGGTAAAGGTTCTCTAAGTTGGGGTAGGGGTAAATGTTCTCTAAGTTGGGGTAGGGGTAAATGTTCTCTAAGTTGGGGTAGGGGTAAAGGTTCTCTAAGTTGGGGTAGGGGTATCTATTCCAAGATGGGTTTATGTTCTGGAAACAAATAGTGTACCCCTACCAAGAAATGATAGAGAAATGCTTACAAATGAGAAAACTCACCAAGAAGAAAGATGTGAGAAATGACATAGCCCTGGTCTTTCAGGCTGGGTCCTGGGAACGAGGATATCGGTGTGGAGCAGGCTTCCCCAGGCCACCAGTCTCGTTGATCCTTAAGATGCATGAAGTCTCCACTGAAAGCCAAGAGATGCTTGACTTTACTTCTGAGTGTACCTCCAGACCAAAAAAGAAACCAAACCAGTTGCCAAGTCAACTCCAACTCAAGGTGATCCCATGTGTGTCAGAGTAGAACTGTGCTCCAAACGGTTTTCAATGGCTGGTTTTTCAGAAGCAGATCACCAGGCTTTTCTTCCAAGATGCCTCTGGGTGGGCTCAAACCTCAAACCTTTCAGTCAGCAGCTGAAAACATTAACCATTGCACCACATAGGAACTCTGTACCTCTAGACAGGACACTGTAAATTGTTATGACAGAGAAAAAATACCTACTGTGTGCCGACTGTGTGCTGCAGACCTCACCCACGTTATTGCACGTGAACCTCACAATTGCTCTGAAGAGTAGGGTTAGCATTCTTATTTTAGAGATGAGGAAACTGAGGCTGAATAATTAGCAAGAGGTCACCAAGCTTGAAACTGATGACAGCCAGTTCTCTGTTTCTCTCTCTCTCTCTCTCTCTCTCTCTCTTTTTTTTTTTTTTTCCCTACCTAAGCCCGTCTAATTCTCTTTCTATGACCCAATACTGCTTCCTGACTGGGAACACATCAAGTTCAAAATCAACATACCGTCCATATACTATTTGTAATAGTGATGATAACACTTTCCACATGAAGAAACCATTTAATACTTTTCAAAACACTTTCACACTTCTCTTCCCACTGGATTCTCACAGCCACCTTGTGAATTTTGTCTTCTCTTAATGAACAAAGAAACTGAGGCTTATATTCCAAGAGCCACATTAGGCAACCAAGATCACACAACTCTAGTGGCTGGTCTAGGGTCCAACAAGCTTGTATTCAAGCCCTAACTCTGCCACTTTCCAAACCTGTGACCTTGGGCAAGATGTGTATTTTCTCTACATCTCAGTTTTCACATCTGATGGCTAAAGGAAAAGAGTCCTAGCCCTTCTACAACCCACATGTATGAGACAGACTGAGTGATCTGTTTAGAACTGGAACCAGATACATTCACTTCTGTACCCAACACTCACCAATGGCTTTCCATACAACTGAACTTGCCTGTCAAGCCCTACATGATCTGGTCCCCACTCCGCTCTTTGACCAGCTCTTACACCACTCTCCCCCTCACTCACTAAGCTCAAGCCACTTAGGACTTTGTCTGTGCCTTTAATATGCCAGGCTTCCTCCCACTTCTGGTAGTCATGCTTCTTAGATGGCCCCCCATGATCCTCAAACCTGATATCCATACCTTTGTGTAGTCCCCTCCCTGTGACTGTAGGCTGGACCTGGTGACTTGGGCAAAAGTGATGGGATGTTACTTCCAAAGTAGGTTCAAAAGACTATGACTTCCATCTTGCTAGTTCTCTCTCTTGTGCCCTCTCACTTGCTCTCTCTGATGAAGCCAGCTGCCATGTGGTGATCTTCCTCATAGAGAGGGTCACATGGCCAGAAACTAGGAGGCCTCCAGCCAACAGCCAGCAGTGAACTGAAGCCCTCAGTCCACCAGCCTAGGAGAAACTGAGTCTTGCCCACAGCCACACGAGTAAGCCTGGAAGGCGACCCACTCCCAGTTCAACCACAAGATGACCACAGCCCTGGCCAACACCTAATTGCACCTGAGCCAGAAGACCTAGCTAAGTTACGTCCCAATTCTTCATCCATAGAAACTATGACGTAATAAATGTTTATGACTGTAAGCCATGAAATTTGGGGGTATTTGTTTTGCAGCAATAGATAACGAATACACCACCTCAGAGCATTTTCCCATATTGTTCCCTCAGTCAGCAATTCTCTTCCCACCCAGATCTTCCAATGACAGCTCTATCATTTAGCCCTCAGCTCTCAGCTCAGATGTTCCCTCCTCAGAGATCCTTTCCCTTGCCAACTCCACACCCAGCCCACTACCTTGTTCCATTATATTGAACCACTTTTCATTACTGAAAAGATTTTATGTTTACTGGTTTGTCTGTCTTTCCCACCATAATGAAACCTCTGCGAGAAGAGGGACTGTCTCTGACAGGGATGGATTACTGAATGAGCAAGGTAAGCATGGGCTTACTTGTACTTACTTACTAATCTGTAGTGAACAGTTTCATGTGCTAGTCACTACAGATTAGTAAGTAAGCACAAGTAAGCCCATGCTTACCTTGCTTACTGGGTCACTCATCCCTGTCAGGGAGTGTAATTGAAAAGAGGCTTTGATTTTGTAGGAAGGTGCTGTGGGGTTGGAGAAAGACAGATACCAGCCATACCTAGAAGCAGAATCTTTGATGTGGTGAAAAAATGTGAAATGGTCCACTGCAGACGATGTGGTAAGCAAGGTAAGCACTGTGCTTACCTTGCGTATTGGCTAATCTTTCCCTATTCTCTGACGTGTTCACAGATGAATCCCCAGCTTCCAAAACAGAACCTGGCACATAGCAGCCTCTTAATAAAGATGTGTTAAATAAAGGAATGTGGAATGAAAAAAAACATTGTGGAAGGGTGGTGCAGGGAATTAAGAAGCTCTAAAAGAAGATTTTTTAAAGCCCTTGGTCAGTGGGCCAACATTTGTTTTCATGAGTCTTCACATCTGTCCACTTGAGAACATTTAAATTTTGAAGTACCCCAAGGTTGTTTGTTTCTTTCAGGGTCACCCCTTAACCTTAATTTTCTTGCTTGATATTCTTGCAGGTTTCAGCTGAATTTCAGGTTGGCAAAAACCACATCCTCTTCCTTCTGGCCTCCTCCCTTTTCCATGACCCACCAACCAGTTCCAGCACATCTTCTCTTCTAAGAGAAGGCAGCTTAAAAGATTGTAAAGCTTCCTGAACGCTTACAACACCACATTTATATTCGTTAAGTGCCAATGACTCAAAAACTGATTAGTCTCTCCTGAAATTCATGTGGTTTTACAAATTAAGGAGAAAGTTCTAGGCTCAAAGTAGACTGCCAAGTTGTGAAAACCTGTTATGCACCTTTTGCAAGACTCTGTTTTCCCCTTCCTGTTCCCATTTAATCTGTAGCTTGAAGCAATGGAAAGAAATCTATCCCCATATTCCCACTGAAAATAGAGAATAAAATACCATCCCTTTGATAACGACATCTCCGATGGGTGGGGAGGAACCTAGTGAATGCGTATTTACTTTATTCTTGAGTGTAACATAAATGGGGCGTACATTAGTTACATAGCAAGACATCAGCATCACAACTAGCAAAAGGCAAAAGCTATCAGAATGCAAAAGCTTTCCTCTGCCATCTTTAAGAAACGCCTAAAACAAAATACTGTCAAGGATATTAATCAGATCAGTACTCATACTAAGACGACATTGGATTTGATCTGAATAGCTAACAAGAGGATTATTTGTATACATCATGGTAGAGTTATACAACAGAATACAGCCATTAAAAAATATTCTCAAGGATCATTTAAGAAAAAAGCTCCTGGAAAGTTGGTAAATGGGACTTATTCAAAACACAGTGTATAAGTTGAGCCCCATGTTTATATGCTCGTACCCTCTAAAGTCAATTTTGTCTTCACTTGCTTACTTCTCCCCCTCCTTCTCCTTTCTGATCTCCTAGCCCACCTTCGTCTCCTAAATTTACTTTTCAAGGAGAATCCCCTCCTTGCCAGCTATGATCCCTGGCATTTTTGAGACACGATCAGGAGAATAGGTAGAGAAAGACTGGTATGGAGAAGTAGGAAAATCCTTGGATAAAAATGTTTCTTGCAGGGGATGGTTTTGGATTCCCCTCTGTTGTGAAGGTTTCAGGTAATAAGTAAGAAGAGTGAAAATCAGAAGGGGGGACCAGAGAAATTGCATCAAACTTCATAAAAAAAAAATAGGCTGAGAAAGGGGCTGAAGATGGGGAGAAAGGGGACAGATATAAGGAGGCTGAGGAAGATCTGGGGTGGGCTGGGAAGATTGGAGAGTGTGAGCAACTACTGAGATTTTGGGTGTGAAAAACTAAGAGAGTAAGTGCTATGATTATCCTCGTTTTACATAAGGGGAAAATGAAGTAGAGAGAGACTAAATAATCTGGCCAAGCTCATCATCCAGCTAGTGCCAGGGCTAGGATTTGAACTCAAACAACCTAGATCTATAGCAGAAGAGAACCAACTATGGCCCATGGCCACCAGATTTTGTATGGACTGTGAGTTAAAAATGGTCTTTACATGTTTATATGAATATTTTTAAATAGTTATATAAGTTTCTACAAAAAATTTCCAATTTTGCCTCTTGGCCTTCAAAACCCTTCACAGAAAATGTTTGCAGACCCCTGCTCTAGAGTGTCTTAACCATTGTGTGATATTGCTTCTCTAACTTTGAAATAACTACATGAAATCTGCAACCTACAGCAATAAAATCATTTACTGTCAAACAGGAAAGCATCTTCATTATACTCTTTCATGGCAGCATTTGGTTCTGGGTCATGTGTGGGTAGTATGTGTGAGATTGTACACAGGCGTGGCCTGCCTGTCAGTGACCACCAATGCCCTGGGCACTCAGGGGTGCTAGTAGGTGGGCTAGGTGCTGAGGCAGATACAAAGGTAGAAGACACCATCTTCACTCTGGAGATTTAAGATCAAAATTTCCAGATATAGTGCATCAAGAGCTACCCAAGTCTTTAGGTAGACAAAGTCTCCTGCCAAAATATTTTCTAGAAGATTGTTGTCTTAGTCATCTAGTGCTGCTATAACAGAAATACCACAAGTGGATAGCTCTAACAAAGAGAAATTTATTTCTTCACGGTAAAGTAGGCTAAAAGTCCAAATTCAGGGTGTCAGCTCCAGGGGAAGGCTCTCTCTCTCTCTCTCTGTCAGCCTTCTCATCAATGTTCCCCTGGACTAGGAGCTGCTCTACACAGGGACCCTGATCCAAAGGACGTGCTCTGCTCCCAGCATTGCTTTCTTGATGGTATGAGGTCCCTCTGTCTCTCTGCTTCCTTCTCTCTTTTATATCTCAAGAGATTGCCTCAGGACACAATCTAATCTTGTAGATTGAGTCCTGCCTTACTAACACAATTGCCACCCATCCTCCCTCATTAACATCATAGAGGCAGGATTTGCAACATATAGGAAAATCTCACAATACCAGGAATCATGGCTCAGCCAAACTGATACATACATTTTCGGTGGGACTTAATTCAATCCATGACAATTGTCATGCCAAGTATAGAGAGAAAAGTCAAGCAGACACTGAATCCTTTTATGACTTTGGGACAATTTCACACCACACTGTACTCCATTTCCACATTTGTAGAATGGCGTTGGTGATGTTATCTACCTCATTGTGGGTTTTGAGTAGGATACAACCCATTGCCATTGAGTCAATTCCAACTTATAGTGACCCTACAGGACAGAGTAGAACTGCCCCACTGGGTTTCCAAGGAGCGGCTGGTGGATTTGAACTACCGACTTTTGGTTAGCAGCCGAGCTCTTAAGTACTGGATAGCACCACACTTAGCACATACTAAGCTCTCAATAAATTGTCTATGATTAGGCTTTCTTTAATAACATTCAGAATTAAAGAAATATGGTAGGCATTTGGAGTCCTCTGGCTGCTCAAAATCATTTGAACATTGTCCCATTCTCTGAGAAATTTCCCACATCCCCAAGACAGAAACAGGAGACTGACTCACTTTCCTGTCCTCCAGATGTCAGCCCCACCAACTGTATGCCCCTGCGAGAGCCTCATGGAGAGTGAGCAAGATGAGCAGCCAGATGCTGCAGGGAACACTCTCTCTCTCTAAAGACAGCAGTGGTGGCTGACCCTCAGGAGCAGCAGAAGTGGGATTTCCAGCATCCCGAGTCCAGGACATGAGCTGTAGCACCATGCCCAATGGCAGTGAAGGAGTCTCTGCTGGAGCGCTCTCATGGTAGAGTTTGGATATGATCTTTGTCTACAGAGCCTCCAAGTGTGACTCTCTAGCCCTCTCAGAGACCCACAAAGCTGTCTCATATTGTTTAGTTTGTTTTTTTTTCCTTTGCTTAAGCCCACTGAAAGAGCTCTCTTGTCTGTTTGCACTGTCTACTGATAGTCAACAGAGAAAGCTTCCCAGTTGATCTGAAAGGGACGTGTTACCCTTCACTTAGATCTGATTCACCGGCTCACAGCAATCATCTTATTTTGGGACAAGAAGTAACTTGGCTGCTAACATAGTAAAACACCCTAGTGTTCATTGCATGAAAAAAATGACTGCAAAGATTTAACAACTTCATCAACAGAAAAACAAGAAATCTTTTTCTTAGCCCTATAAAGTAGCCAATGTCTCCATTCAACCAAGAGTTTTCCCTGCCTGTAATTACAACCTATGTGCTTGTTCCTCTATTTTGTAAGAACAAGAAATAGGAACCGTAAGCCCCCTGTGCATCCTTTCACATCAAATTAAAATGGAGGGAAAGAGAATGAAAGCACGAGCGGGGGGAAAAAACTCCATAAAGATTTTAAAGCCAGGCTGTCCTTGAGCTGCATCGAAGATGAGTTCAAGTGGCATATAATGCCCAGCTTGCTGAGGATCTTCCCTACCACAGGAAACTTCGTTGTTTTCAGATCGGACCCAGAGAAGGACAATGATTAGTCAGAATTTGAATCCAGATGTGCTGACTCTGAGGGCAGTTATCCCTGGGATTGCTTCATAACTTTTCCTCCCATCCAAAAAGCGAAGGAGGCAGGGGAGTGGTGAGAGAGGCTGAAGAAGCAAAGCACTACCACTCAAGTGTGTGTTCCTCCACTACTTCCTAAAGCCCCTTTGAAGGGCTGCTCTCAAACCATTTCAAAAAGGTGTTCGGAAGGAGACAGAGCTGGTGACTATGTCTGTAGGTCAGGCAGCCTCGTGCTCTAAAAGGGTCCAAGCAGCCACTGAAAGTAATAACATCCAGCCCTGGGCTTTGAATTTCTACAGCACCTTTCATCTCTGAGGATCAAGGCTCCTTCTAGACATTATCTCTTTCTTCTTTCTAGAACACCAGTAGAGAATGGCTGCAAGTATTGTACCCACTTTGCTGATAGGAGAGTTAAACCCCAAAGACAGTAAGGGATTTCCTCAGAGCTACGCAAATCCAGAACCTTATTCCATAGAAGCGAGGCCAAATCGTAGAACTAGCGCCAAAACGTACCCTTCTCAAACCCCACCCTAAATCCTATTAACAATTGTCTAGAAATGAGACAGAAGCAAGGGGGAAGGGAGGACTAACATTTGCTCAAGTCTTGCTATGTGCCCAGTGTCTTACATAAAAAATATCATGTATACTTTGTGAAATGGGAATTGTTGTCCTCATTTTATAAACAAGGAAACTGAGGTTAAGGAAACTTAGGGAAGTAGTTGCTCAGACAGGTAGCAGCAGAGCCAGAACTTGATCACAGCTCTCCATGACCCTAAAGCCGCCATCACTAATGAAAATGGGCATAGTGTCTGCCATTTGCAGAGCCCTTTGCTAGGCCCAGTGGGCAAAAAATGAAGCATGCAACGAACCTTAGCACGAACTTATTACTATGTATGTGTCAGGAACCAGAGACACAAAGATAACTAGGACACCCCTCTAGGAGCTTACACTCTTTGAGGAAAGGAAGAAGCACGTGAGCAATAATCAGAAACCACTCTCCCTTACTCAGCAACTATTTATTGAGTGCCTCCTATGTGCCAAGCACTGTGATTCATGCCAGAAATTCAACAGGGTTTGCCTTCAGGTAGCAAAACATGCATGATCGCCAACATAATCCAAGGAAACTGCATATCCAACCAAGTCAGGGTCATGGAAGAAGGAGGTGGCCATTGACTTTGTGTGTTTTATCTTAAAATTCCTGTAAATTTGACGTTCAACTTTATAACATATTGAGATTCATTTTAACATAACTCTATATTACCTCTCATAGCTATGAGTTAGAATCAACTTAATGGCAATGGATTTGGTTTGGTTTTTTTTACGTATTACTTCTACCACCCGTCTGTCAGTTTGTCAAATTGTGGTGGCTTGCCTGTTGCTCTGATGCTAGAAGCTATGCCACTGGTATTTCAAACACCAGCAGGGTCACTGTCTTTGGCTGGGTTCTCTAGAGAAGCAAAACCAGTGAAGTGTATGTATATAAATATAGAGAGAGAGATTTATCTCAAGGAAATGGCTTATGCAGCTGTGGAGGCTGGCAAGTCCCAAATTCATGGGTCAGGTGTTAGGCCGGAGTCTTCTCCTGACTGATTCGGTTGCAGGGGCTGACAAATCCAAAATCAGCAGGTCAGGTAGAAGGCTGCTGGCTCATAGGGTTTCAGGAGCTGGTGAATCCCAAGATCTACAGGTCAGGCAGCAGGCTTCTGGCTCACATCCCAAGAACCAGAGGTAAGAGGATGACCAGTTAGATTTGGGATCCAGAGAGAGAGAGTGAGCCTTGCTGGAACATCCATTTACATACTGGAAGCAGGCCACATCCCCAAGGAAACTTCCCATTCAACTGACTGGCTGCTGGCATCAGATCTCATCATGGTAGTGATTACATTAAATCAGATCTTACTGTGGAGATGATTACATTATATTATGGAAGAGCAATCAGTACAGTGTCTGCCAAACCACTGAGGAGCGTAGCCTAGCCAAGTTGACACCATGAGTGACTGTGATTGCTAATATTATAATAATCACAGTCACCAGTGGTGGACAAGTTTCAGTGGAGCTTCCAGGCTAAGACAAACTAGGAAGAAAGGCCTGGTGATCTACTCCTGAAGATTAGCCAGTGAAAACCCTATGGATCACAGAATATTTCTGATAGAGCGCTGGAAGATGAGCCTCCGAGATTGGAAGGCGCTACACAATGGTTGTAACAATGGACTCAAACATGCCAATAATCATAAGGATGGCACAGGACCAAGCAAGATTTTGTTATGTTGTACACAGGGTCAGCAGGAGTTGCAGCCAACTTGACAACAAGCAACAACAATATATTTCCTATAATTCAGCAGTTGCTTGCCTTTTTTTCAACCAATTTTTCAGGAACACTCCAAACTTCAAGACACTGCCCATGTTTATTCTGGAGCTGAGAAGGACTCCCAATGTACCAATCTATACCACTGTGGACATAAGCCCAATTAGAAAGTGCCTGGCCCAGAGTCACAATTCAATTCTATTGAGAATACTTTCATTCAGTGGACATGTCTTAAGTATCGCCTATGTGCTAAGCACTGTGCTAGGTAGTGGAGATACACGAACAAAAATGGGATAGTGAAGAAAACTAACTCATTGTTTCCATTCAACAAGGTAAGGGTCATACCCAAAATAGCCTTAGGTAGCTAGGAGAAGAAAAAGAGGGACACCCAACCCAGATAAATAAACTCTGGGTACCTTTAATATTTGCACATTATAAGCACTCAGTAACTGTTTTGTCTGATAGAGTCATGTCAATTTTGCCATAAGCTTGTAGAATATTTGCTCCTTGCAAAGCAAAGGATTACAGCTAGCTTTGCAGCTCCACATAAGGGCACAGACAGTGGAGACTTGTTCTCTGGACACAGGCGTCTGAACAATTGTTTCTCCACAAGCCAGCCCAGTCTGCCATCCATCTTTCTCCCCCACCTCACACCCTGTCCCACCCTTGGTCGCCCTTGAGCAGCATGTACAAGAGTGGTCTCCCTCCCACCCAAACCAAGAGAAGTTCTTTGGTTATAATTTATGGATTTCTCTGCTTTTGACTTCTTGGGGAGTTAATCCTATCACCTTCTGGGTTGGACTGAAAACTGCCAAAAAATAAGGATTTCCTCACACCCCTGGGAAACAGACCTACAGACTGGTGCCCCTTTCCACCCTGCCACCGCCTGAGCAATTTGAAACACAGCACTAAATCATCACATGATATCTACAGCCAAATCCTTTATTTTTCCCTCCTGGGTGTAAACTGTCCCAGAAATCTTGGTCTTCCTGCATTTTTCTACTGTCCTGTAGATTCAGATTCAACTAGCATTTACTGAGAAACTAGTATATGTGTCCCTCATGTTTACAAATATTATTCGTGTCCCCAGGTAGCGCTGAGTAGTAGATTATCATTGCCATTTTATAGATGGGTTCCCTGAGGCTAAACAAAGTTACATGCCCTCTTACTAATCAGCAAAGATAGATGCTGTCAAGTCAATCTTGACTCACAGCAACCCCATGTGACAGCGTAGAACTGCCCATAGGGCTTTCTACCCTGGAAGGAGCCCTGGTGGTGCAATGGGTAAGCGCTTGGCTGCTAACAGAAATGTTGGTGGTTCAAACTCACCAACTGCTCCATGAGAGAAAAGACCCGACCCTATGGGGCAGTTCTACCATGTCTTGTTGGGTCCCCAAGAGTTGGAATCAAGTTGATGGCATATAACAACAACAAATCTTTACAGAAGCTGATCACCAGGTCTTTTTGCCCTCGGAGCCACTAACTTTTGGGTTAGCAGCCGAGCGCTTAACCTTTGTACCACCAGGGCTCCTTTAATCAACCCAAGCCTTCAAACTCCAATTATTGTCCTCTTCCCTCTCTATCAGTGTTGCTCAAACTTTGGAGACCTGAGACATTGTGTGTGTGTGTGTGTGTGTGTGTGTGTGTGTGTAGTCCCTGCGTGGCTCAGAAGGTTAAGTGCTCAGCTGCTGGCCGAAACGTTGGCAGTTTGAACCCATCCAGAGGCACCTCAGAAGAAAAGCCTGGCAATCTGCTTCCAAAAGGAAGCCTTGAACACCCTATGGAGCACAGTTCTGCTCTACACACATGGGGTCACCATGAGTCAGAATCGTCTTGAAGGTATCGAGTGTTTTTGGTATGGCCCTTATCAGTCCACATGGCATTGGGCGCCTGTCTTCCTTCTTGGGCACATAGTCTGTGTCATATTTCCATAACCACAGTGCCTGATAGCCATGTAATACATACTCAACTAATGACTTAATTTTAAGCATCCATTTGATAATCCGCTTTTCCTACATCCTCTCACCTCTTTCTACAGTTCTGCCTGACACCTCACTTTTGATTCTATCTTTCTTGCCTTCAGAAGATTCTAGACCTCACTCCTTTACCCTAGTATTACTGCTTGAAACGCTCTTCCCTGTACTCTTTTCTCTATTTATTTCAATCCTATACTTTTCATAGCTAACAGTGACTATCCACTGACCTTCCTAGCCTTTCAGGAGCATCCCCCCTGTGGCTCCCAGGTCACACACAGGTCTCTGTGACAACCATAATGACAATTACTCTCATTTTTTAGTACCAGTACTTTATATATTACATGGGACCCTGGTGGCACAGTGGTTATGCATTTGGTTGCTAACCAAAAGGTCGGCAGTTCGAATCCACCAGCCACTCCGTGGAAACCCTATGGGGCAGTTCTATTCTGTCCTATAGGGTCTCTATGAGTCAGAGTCGACTCAACAGCAACGGGTTTGGTTTGGGTTTTTTGTTATGTATTATGGAAACAGAAAAACATATTTTATATTTAAAATATGTGTAAGTATATTTAAAAGATACTATAAAACATGACATAAACATACAAATATACATTTTTATAACACACACACACAATTCTGCAAGACAAGTAACTAGGGCTTCGAACCAATTCAGAACAGTGCCGACGTAAACAAGAGCATCCTGTGCTTGCATAGCAACCAAATCTGTTGCCTGTTGGATTTTGACTCAAGCAGGAAACAAACAGTAGTGCCCTGCTCAAAAATGGCGGCTGACTGCCCCGCTTTGAATGTGTGTCCCTCTCCGAAATCCTGCCAATAATCCAGTCTCCCCCACGGATCCCAAAAGTTTCAAGAGCCTGATGCAGGAGTTTGGATTATTGGCAGGACTGTGAAGAGCGACACACATTCAAAGCGGTGCAGTCAGCCGCCATCTTTGAGTGAGGCACAGGAGTTTTGTTTCCTACTTGAGTCAAAATCCCAGGCAACAGATTTGGTTGCTATGCAACGCTGCCCTCATTTACACTGGCAATTACTGAACCTTTCCAAACCAGTTCAAAGCCCTGCAAGAAACTGAGGCACAAACAGGTTAAATACCTTTCCCAAAGATGTGCAACCGGTAAATGATAGAGACAATACTTGAACACAGTTATTATTCATTCATTCATCCATTCATTTATTCACTGAACAAATATTTATTGAGTGCCTATGAGATATTATTCCCAGACATTGACACTGTGCAGTGGAATAATTAATTTGGCAAACCTAACCAATTCAGTTGTCTAGACAAAGCTGAGCAGACAAAGGAGGGAAACCAGGGGGGATTACAGAGTAATTGACTAAGAATCAGACAGGCAGGAAAAGAGGAAGAGCAAAGAGACAAGCTTCAGTTTCAGGTGAGATCCCGGAAAGCAGAAGCGTTATTAGGGAGGAGCTTCCTTCCTCCAGGGCTCCAGTTTGAATGAATTCCCTGGACGTAGGAACGGGTGTTGAGACTTGTTTTATTGGTATTTACAAAAGTAGATTTAAAAGATCAGCAATTTGCAGATTCCATGTGGATGTGTCACACCCAAATTTCATTCATCACAAGATGGAGGGGGCGGGGGGAGTGAAGACACGGATCTGAAAGCCTCAATATTGTGAAAGGGGCGGCCTCAGATTCCAGAGGGCTTTTTTCTAGGATTAAGGCAGAAACAGTGCCCTGGATAAAGGGTTATCTTTATTCCATCTTCCAGGCATTTAAGTGGTTGCCAATTAACCTTTTCAGGCTATAATCAATCAGGGTTAGTGCTTAATAAAGATACCTGCATTTGGGATTCTCTTTTTACCTGTAAATCCTCTTAGTAGGATGCCATCTCTACCAAGATGGAGGCTGCTCTAGTGTTTTTTCCACCTGCGTGAGTGCCCAGCAACAGGTTAAATACAGTAAAAGTTTGTGAGAAACAAGGGAAGGAGGAAAAGGTGAGGAGGAGAAAAAGCAAAGTATGTCTAGCTGATATTTT
>NW_004443958.1:14892729-14893640 GCF_000243295.1 Trichechus manatus latirostris
CAGGCTAGAAGTCCAAATTCAGGATGCCAGCTCCAGAGGAAGGCTTTCTGTCTCCATCGGCTCTGAGAGAAGGTCCTTGTCATCAATCTTTCCCGGTCAAGGAGCTTCTCAGCCCAGGGACCTCGTGTACAAAGATGCACTGTTCTGGCTCTTGTTCTTAATGGTAGAAAGTTCCCCTGTCTTTCTGCTCACTTCTCTCTGTTATATCTCAAAAGAGATTCACTTAAGACACAACCTAATCTTGTAGATTAAGTCTTGCCTCATTAGCATAATCCTGCCTTTAATCCTGTCTCATTAACATCAGAGAGGTAGGATTTACAACACATAGGAAAATCACATCAGATGACAAAATGGTGGACAATCACACAATACTAGGAATCATGGCCTAGTCAAGTTGACACACATTTTTGGGGGACACAATTCAATCCATGACACAAAGTATTCTGAAAAACAGAGAACTGAAGAGGAAGAGAGAACACAGTTAATTCAGATTCACCTACATCTCCCAAAATGTTCACAGTCTACTTCAAGTCCCTAAGCCTCGATTTTCCCATCTGTCAAACAAGCAGTTTGGAAGAGATGTCTTCAAGACACATTCTAGAATGATCTTTTGCAGCTCTATAATTCTCTAAGGCCAGAGTTCAATGGGTAACTGTGACTACCTCCTTCTGGATGATTCTCCTAAGAAAAGAGCTCTCTTTGCTGAGTTAGCAAGTAGAGCTATTACACCCAAAAGTAATCCTAAATCTTCTATTTGTCTTCTAGAAATCCAAAACCGATATCACCCAAAAACAATGGCAATAGTACAATTCACAAAGCTCTCTCTATTTCTTACTTGATCCTCACTACAACCCTGCCCAAAACAAAACCAAACCAGTTACCATCAAGTCAGCTCTGACTCATGGTGACCT
>NW_004443958.1:14895324-14896325 GCF_000243295.1 Trichechus manatus latirostris
TGATTACCTACTGAATCATTGAATGATTGTATTCGTAAAAAAAGAAGTAGGAGAACGAAGCATCACACTGACAAGTAAATATTCAGTAAATATTTACTGAATCGTACTGTGTGGCTGGCACTCTTCAAGGTGCCAGGGATACAGCAATGAACAAAATAGACAAAGCTCCCTGCCTTTGTGGCATATACATTGTAGTAGATGAGCCAACACCGAAGATAAATAAGTGAAATGGTGTTAGAGAGTGTTAGAGAACAGCAAATGCTTAGGAGAAAAGAGAAATTGAGGGAGGAGAAATGAACCTTTGGGAAGGTAGACAAGATTTTGAATAGGGGAAGACCACACTGAAAAAGGAATTTTTGAGTAAAGACATGAAGGAAGTGAGGGAGCTAGCCCCACAGCTTGCTCAGGCAGAGAACTCTGGTCAGAGGGGACAACTAGTGGAAACAGCTGAGGTGGTTCAAACAAGTGAGGGGGCGACTAGGTACAGATGAAGTCAGAGAGGTGAAGGTGGAGCAGATCAGGAAGCGCCTTAGAGATCATAGTGAGGACTTTGGCTTTTACTCGGAATGGGACGTTGTTGTTGTTAGGTTCCATTGAGTCAGTTCAGACTCATAGCGACCCTACGTACAACAGAACGAAACAATGCCAGGTCCTCCGTCATCCTCATGATCATTGCTATGCTTGAACCCATTGTTGCAGCCACTGTGTCAATCCATCTCTTTGAGGGTCTTCATCTTTTTCACTGAATGAGATAAAAGACCATTGGGTAACCACCTGATCCACCATACGAGTGGTAGTGCCCTACAGAGTCAGAATTTATTTGTTTGACTTGTCTCCAAAAGGGGAGATCCAAGAGACAATGACCCACGCTCAGTTTGCTCCTACAGTTGTCCCAAGTCCTCACCACTTGACAAATGTCAGTCACTCTAATTAGGTCAAAGTCCCACCTAGGAATTAGGTCAAAGTCCCAATGTTCATAGACAAGGGCATCATGTTTCTCT
>NW_004443958.1:14897976-14899599 GCF_000243295.1 Trichechus manatus latirostris
TGATAATTTCCACATTCTACTGGATCATCTTTCTTTGGAATGGGCACAAATATGGATCTCTTCCAGTTGGTTGACCAGGTAGCTGTCTTCCAAATTTCTTGGTATAGAAGAGTGAGCATTTCCAGTGTTGCATCCATTTATTGAAACGTCTCAATTGATACTCCATCAATTCCTTATTTTTCACCAATAGCTTCAGTGCAGCTTGGATTTCTTCCTTCAGTACCACTAGTTCTTGGTCATATACTACCTCCTGAAATGGTTGGATGTCAACCAATTCTTTTTGGTACAGTAACGGTATTCCTTCCATCTCTTTTGATGCTTCCTGTGTCATTCAATATTTTGCCCATAGAATTCTTCAATGCTGCAATTTGAGGCTTGAATTTTTTTCTTCAGTTCTTTCAGCTTGAGAAAATGCCAAACACGTTCTTTACTTTTGGTTTTCTAACTCCAACTCTTTGCACATTTCGTTATAATACTTTGTCTTCTCAAGCCACCCTTTGAAATCTTCTGTTCAGCTCTTTCACTTCATCATTTCTTCGTTTCGCTTTAGCTACTCTATCCTCAAGAGCAAGTTTCAGAGTCTCTTCGGACATCCATTTTTGTCTTTTCTTTCCTGTATTTTTAATGACCTCTTGCTTTCTTCATGTGTGATGGCCTTGATGTCATTCCACAACTCATCTGGTCTTCAGTCACTAGCGTTCAGTGTGTCAAATATATTCTTGAGATGGTCTCTAAATTCAGGTGGGATATACTCAATGTCGTACTTTGGCTCTCATAGACTTGTTTTAATTTTCTTCACCTTCAACTTGAACTTTCATAAGAACAATTGATGGTCTGTTCCTCAGTTGACCCCTGGCCTTGTTCTGACTGATAATATTGAGCATCTCCATTGTCTCATTCCACAGATGTAGTCGATTTGATTCCTGCATATTCCATCCAGTGAGTCCCACATGCATAGCCATCATTTATGTTGTTGAAAAAAGGTATTCGCAGTGAATAAGTTGTTGATCTCGCAAAATTCTGTCATGTGATTGATATCCACCATCATTTCTATCACCAAGGCCATATTTTCCAACTACTGCTCTTTCTTCTTTGTTTCCAATTTTTGCATTTCAATCACCAGTAATTATCAATGCATCTTGATTGCATGTTTGATCAATTTTGGATTGCAGAAGTTGGTAAAAATCTTTAATTTCTTCCTCTTTGGCCTTAGTGGTTAGTGAGTCTATTTGAATAATAGTTGTTGTAAACAACGGCGTGGAGGAAGTGTCTCACCTCCTCTCTCTTCACAAGCGGGAAGGAGAATAAATATCAACAGCCCAAGGCTGGTTCCTATGAGGTGGAGGTCAGGCATGCCTCCGTTCTCTGCCACCTTTACTAATTCTGACATCAACTGTCCCTCCCACGGAACTCTCTACTTTTCTGCTGGGTTCAATAATTCATTGCAATGGCCACACAGAACTCAGGGACAATACTCACGATTATGAGGTTTATTAGGGAAGTAACAGGTTACAATTCAGGCTCAGGAACACTCGAGGGTACCTTCCATCAGGACAGCCTCTTCCCAGCCATGCTCACAGGCACACCTCTCCCTGGCCCTCAGTCTCTGCCCAAAAGCACTCA
>NW_004443958.1:14900372-14903407 GCF_000243295.1 Trichechus manatus latirostris
TTTTCACTGGCCAATTTTTTTTAGAAGTAGATCACCAGGTCCTTCTTCCTAGCCTGTCTTAGTCTGGAAGCTCCACTGAAACCTGTCCACCACAGGTGACCCTCTGGATACTTGAAATACTGGTAGCATAGCTTTCAGCATCACAGCAACATACAAGCCACCACAGTACGACAAACTGATAGACAAGTGGTAAATAGAGATGCTTTAAAAATTTCTGATTCCCAGAAAGATTTACATAAGGTCTTCACATAAAGAGAAAAATAGAATGTATATTCTTCCATCGATCTCCTTACCCAGAGCGTCTTCAGAGAGTAGCAGAAGGACCTACAAGAATTGTCATGAGCAGTTGTGAGAGGTTACCAGTCATGTTACTATTAGTAGGCACCATACAGCAGTATGGACTCTTTTTTGAATAAATTAGGATAAATTAACAATGAATCCAAAAATATCGTTATTCTCACCCATAGCATTTCAATATGCTCTTTTGAGTGGGAGAGAAACTTTGGAGTCATCGGAGCCACACAAAACCATAGGTGTGTCCCATACATGACCTTTCTCCCTTTTTGACTTTTGGTGGAAAATAGTGAGAGCTACTTCTACGGGGAGCAAAACTGTTGCAGGTGGGTACTTATCTACAAGATAGTAGTCATTCCTTTCCCAAATGCCTGCCACAAAGGCAGGCATTTTCTAGCCCTTTCCTCTCCTCAATTCTAAGAGCACTAAACTCGTGGCAATGGTCAGACTATGATCTTTCCCTGAGAGCGATTTCAAAATTGTTTACTGTGCCATTCTCATAATGATATGCAAGAGAGTTACCATCTGTAGCTCAGCCGTGGCTCTTCACATGGAAGAGAAAATGACTAAATATATATTTACATAGCTCTCATGAATATGCATTTTGTAAATGCACAAATATGTACAATTCCTTGATAGACTGTTTTGGTTCCTATCTTTCGAATTTTTAATACAACTGTAAATGTTTAATTCATATTTACTGGGTTGATTGAACAGTTTCAGAATTATTCCAACTCTTGTTAGAAACAAGATTGAATGTTTCTAGCATATTTTTGGACTAGGATTTGTCCAGCATAACCCACACTGACCTGTTAAATGATTATTTTCTTACAAAATTTATTGAATAAAGCTGCTGGTGAAACATTAGCTTGCTGGCTGTGGCATAGAGGGACTGGATTTAAGTCCTACTATGGCCAATGGGGTTCCTTGTGAGTTAGCCTCCATATTACCTCTCTGGTGCCCTGGTGCCGTGGAGGTTAAGCAGTAAGGCTGCTAACCAAAAGGGCAGCTGTTCGAATCCACCAGGCACTCCTTGGAAACCCTATGGGGCAGATCTACTCTGTCCTATAAGGTTGCTATGAGTTGGAATCGACTCGATGGCAATGGGTTTGGGTTTTTTTGGCTTACCTCTTTCAATCTCCTTAGCCACAGGCAACTCACATTCTCACCTTAGGTTCTCTGCACTAGCTGTTCCCCATTCCCAGAATGTTCTTCCTAACCAGCTATCAAGACTTTGCTCCAATGTCACTTTCTCAGTGAGGTCTATCCTAACTACCCTATTTAAAATTGCAGTCACAACAAACCCCCTCCCAACACTCCTGATACCCTTTGTTGTTATTGTTGGTAGTTGCTGTCAAGTTGGTTCCGACTCATGGTGACCTTTTTTGACTTATACAACAGACAGAAAGGTTGCCCAGTCCTGCACCATCTTCATGATGGTTGGCATGTTTGAGTCAATTTTTGTGGCTATTGTGTCAATCCACCTCATTGAGGGGACTCCTTGTTTTTTGCTGGCCTTTAACAAAAATGAAGTCCTTTTCTAGCAATTGGTCTTTCCTGATGATGTATCCAAAGTAAGCAAGTCAAGGTCTCACTGTCCTTGCTTCTAAGGAACATTCTGGTTGTATTTCGTCTAAGATTGATTTCTTCATTCTTCTGGCAATTCACAGTATACTTAATATTCTTAACCAACACCACAGTTCGAACACATCAATTTTTCTTTAGTCTTCCTTTTTCATTATCCAACTTTTACATGCATATGAGGCGACTGAAAAGATCATGACTTTGGTCAGATGCAGCCAAGTCATCAAATCGGCATCTTTGCTTTTTGAAACTTGAAAGAGGTCTTTTACAGCAGATTTGCCCATTGTAAAATGTCGTTTTATTTCTTGACTGTTTTTCTATGTATGTTGGTTGTTGATCCAAGTAGAATGAAATTCTTGACAACTTCTTTTTCTTCTCCATATGCACCTCTAGTTTTATTTTTTCCAAGACACTCACCTTCTCACATACAAT
This sequence comes from Trichechus manatus latirostris, assembly GCF_000243295.1. NCBI lineage: Eukaryota > Metazoa > Chordata > Mammalia > Sirenia > Trichechidae > Trichechus > Trichechus manatus. The sequence goes on from NW_004443958.1 coordinate 14,902,683, forward strand.
ATTATTGACTGATTTATAATGTTTATGACTTATGGTCAGTCTCTGTCTCCCCTCATCGAAAGAGCAGAGATCTATGTTTGGCTCACTAATGTAGCCGAAAAGCGTAGGATGGTGCTGGCACTTAATAGGTACTCAATAAACACTGGAACAAGTGAATGAAAGTCAAGAAGCCTGGGTTCAAGTCCAGCTTTGCAACTTATGCCAGGCCACTTAAACTCCTGGGGCCACATCTGTAGAATATCACCACTCCCTGGTTTCCTCACCTGTAGGACGTACATCATACAACCCACTTCACAGGGCTATCATGAGCCTGATATGAAATACTATCTGCAAATGGTTTTATTCATCAACATTAGCCGAATTTGAGTTCAGCTCGGGTAAACAGTTTCATAACTTTGTTCATTCAAATTGCTAATTGAGTATTAGAAGATGTGATTTCTATAAATACAAATAAATAGTTATAGAGCAATATCAAGCAGATTATTCTGATATTCATTCCAGTCTGCAGTTCTCCTCATATTCTGTTTCTTGATGTGGATGCTAATTTTACACGTGTACTCACTTTGAGAAAAGTCATCAAGCTGTATGCTTAGGATTTGTATACATTTAGGTATATTAAATTTTAATTAAAGAATTCACTTAAAATTGTATGCATAGGAAAGTGACTGCAAAATATTACTAGTGGTTATCATTTATCCCAGCTCTGCCATTTACCAGCTATGTGA
>NW_004443958.1:14903877-14905446 GCF_000243295.1 Trichechus manatus latirostris
TTAGGAGTCCTTGGGTGGTGCAAATGGTTAAGACCTTGGCTGATGACCAAAAAGTTAGCACTTCGAGTCCAGAGGCAACTCAGAAGAAAGAACTGGGAATCCACTTCTGAAAAATCAGCCATTGAAAACCTATAGAGCACAGTCCTACTCTGACGCACATGGGGTCGCCATGTGCACACGGGTTCGCCATGCGCACATGGGGTCACCAAGAGCACATGGGGCTGCAAATGGAGTCACCACGATTTTTGTCTTGGTGATTAATTAAGCCCAGACCCTGAGGTTGGGAGACACCAGGGTGCTTCCAAAGACAGGAGTGTGCAGACCTGGGCCACAGGGCTGCAGGATGGAAGAGAGGCAGAGAGCCATTGTGGTGAGGGAAGTTGAGGTGGGTCTTGGCCCCTGCAATGCTGGTAAAATGGTCTCCTCCCTATCCCTGACCTTCAGCAATGCCCTGGTCAAAGAGACCCAGTGGTTTCCCAGTGTTGGAGGTGATCACTATGGAGGGCCTGGGACTGTTCTTAGGATGAAGCAGACAAGGAGAAAGCAGCACCCTCTCCTCCGTGACCCAAGTGGTGGGGCCATCAGTAGAGACAGGTGAAGGAAAGCCATGCCTGGCAGAGCGACGGCTTCTGAGCAGCAGTAGGAAGGGCAACCATAGCGAAGGGATGGGATTGAGGCAAGACCGGAGCAGTACAGCAGCAGGGAATCATCCCTGAGTGCAAGTAAAGCCCACCTAAAAAAAAAAAATAAGAAAGCTATCATCAAGTTGATTCTGATCCTGACTCCTAGCCACCCTATAGGACAGAGTAAAATTACCCCATAGGGTTTCCTAGGCTGTAATCTTTATGAGAGCAAACCACCAGGTCTTTCTCCCAGGGAGCCACTTGTGGATTTGAACCACCAACCTTTTGGTTAGCAGCCGAGTGCATAACTGTTGTGCCACCAGGGCTCCTTGAATCCCACCTAGCCAACTGTTAAAGGTTGAATGGTGTCCCCCCGGAAAAGAGATGTTGAAGTCCTCATCCGCAGTATTTGGGAATGTGACCTGATTTGGCAATAGAATCTTTAAAGATGTTACTAGTTAACATGAGGTCTTAATGGAAAAGGATGGACTGTAACACAAAACATCTCCTCTCCTTTTAAAAGAGGAGAAGAGACACAGAGAATAGACACACGGAAGAAGACGGCCATGGAAGACGGCGGCAAAGCTGGAGAGATGCGTCTACATGTCAAGGATTGCCAGGAACCACCAAGAGCTAGGAAGAGGCAAGGAAGGACCTTCCTCTAGATCCTTCAGAGACAGCGCGGCGCTGCCAACATCTTCATTTCAGACTTCTTATTTCCAGAACTGTAAGAGAATAAACTGCTATTGCTTTCAGCCACTCAATTTGTGGTACTTTGTTATGGCAGTCCTAGGAGGCTAGCACGTAAACCATCCTAGAGATGGGCTACAGAAGCATTAGTGGTTCCATGGTAGAATTCTCTCCTTCCATGCAGGAGAGCAGGGCTTGATTCCCAACCTATGCACCACATACACAGCCACCACCGTCTGTCAGTGGAGGCTTGCAC
>NW_004443958.1:14905570-14906817 GCF_000243295.1 Trichechus manatus latirostris
GGCAGCAGCTAACAACAACAACAGAGTTGTGTCATACTGAGTTTGAAGGAAGATTTCTGGCAGGGGTGCTGGTACAGGAGGGCTTTGGTCATCTTCTCATATACATGTAAAATAGGAGTGTGAAAATCTCCTTCAGAGAGTGATATGAAAAGTAAATGGGATAAAGTAAGTAAAAAACTTACCCAGATACTACGTCTGGGGAGGAAATAAGAGAATAGAAGGATTCTCATTCGTGGGAGATTATTTTTTAGGGAAATGTTTACCCCAAAAATGTTCACATTCAGCCAAAAACCAGGAGAGGCTATAAAACATGGCCCCTCACTGCATCACAGAGACAAGGCCCTTCAAAATGCAAGCTACTGCAATAGGCATATTTTGCACCAAAAAAAAAAAAAATTAGAAAAAGCCACACCTCCTTAGCGCAAAGTGTTGCATATACCCAACAATACCACATGTGAAAAGAAATTCCTGCAGCTATAGAAAAAGAGTAAATGAAGCTGCCAGATTCTCAAAATGTGTATTTTGAGCAGTTTATGACATTAAGAATTAACCTAGCATACTAACCCAAACTAGAATCAAGGGATCATTTGAATCTAGAATAGAATGGTATATGGAATCATATAGAACAAGAAGATGATATGAGAATAACAGAGAGGCAGAGGACAACAAATAAAGATAAAAAGGAAGCGGCCCACACCAGAACCAGGACAGAGATTAAATTAAAAAAAAAAAAAAAACTGTTGCTGTTGAGTTAACTCCCACTCATAGCGACCCTATAGAACATGGTAGAACTTCTCATAGGATTTCCAAGGCTGTAATCTTCACGGAAGCAGACTGCCACATCTTTCTCCCACGGAACAGCTGGTGGGTTCGAACTGCCAAACTTTCAGGTCACCAGCCGAGCACTTTAACCACTGTACCACCAGGACTTGTCCCAGGATAGAGATATCTCTCTAATTCTCCTATTTAGAGACGTCACTAATATTCTGGAGCAGAAAATTGTTGGTAATTACCAGAACCACACTCGAGTTACAGATGCATAGTATTTATAGTTTGTCATACGTGTGTGAATGTTTAGGTGGCTGTTTAGTGAACTGTAAACAGCGTGGGTTCAGTTCTGCTCAGCTAATCCTATATGCCATAATTAAAAAGCCTCGAGTAAATACAAACCCTTCAATTATCAGGAAGTGATATCTAAACCAAGTGGAAGTAACTGACATTTGCAATCAAAATCCCATGGCCCACAA
>NW_004443958.1:14906917-14908633 GCF_000243295.1 Trichechus manatus latirostris
AAGATTCCATAGAAGAATCCTAATCAAAAGGGGGGAAATGCAGAACAGAATTTCAAATTCTCATAGACTCCAGACTTCCTGGAGCCATGCAGGTTAGATGAACCCTTGAAACTATTGCCCTGCGATAATCTTTAAACCTTAAACCACAAATATCCCCTGAAGACTTTTTAAAACCAAACAATAGTTTAGCTTAACTGGTAAAAAATGTCTGCCTTAAGCATTATACTCTTTTAAGAACTATCTATATAGGATCAGATTGACAATAGCAACTCAAAAGATTAGACAGGAACCTTAGCGGGCAGTGAGTTTGTTAATGGGGGAAGAACAACTCAGAAAAGGAGGGTGAGAATGGTTACAGAGCTCAAAGAATGTGATCAGTGTCCCTAACTGATGCATGTAGAAACTGTTGCACTGGTGTATGTTTTGCTGTGTAAATTCTCAACAACAACATAAATAAAACTATATAAATAAATAAACAACACACTGACTCTTAATTCAATTGCATTCAGGGAAAATACACCACATCTAGAAGAGCATTTGCAAGCTAGAAATAATTCAAAAAGTTTCTCATTCACTACACTTCACCAACACAGTGTTGTTGTTGTTCTCAGTTGCCATCAAGTCAATTCTGACTCATGGACACCCCATGTGACTCAGAGTAGAACTGCTCCATAGGGTTTTCAAGGTTGTGACCTTTCAGAAGCAGATCGCCAGGCCTGTCTCCCCAGGCACCTCTGGGTGAGTTCAAACCACCAACCTTTGACTAGTAATTGAGTGCTTAACCATTTTCGCCACCCAGGGACCCCAGCAACACAATTTAAAAAAAAAAAAACAACACTGATGTCAAGTCAATTCAGACTCATAGCAAAAATATAGGACAGAGTAGAACTGCCCCGTCTGGTTGCCAAGGCTGTAATCCTCACGGGAGCAGACTGCCACATCTTTCTCCTCCGTAGCAGCTGGTGGGTTCAAACTACCAACCTTTTAGTTAGCAGCTGAGCACTTAACCACCTTGCCACCAGCCTCCCCACCAATACAATAGACCCTTTTTATTCAATATGATTGGATCCAAAAGCTAATTGTTTAACTGAAAGATTTGTTAAAGTGGGTAAACAGTTTTAAATGTTTTATTTTCATTGAAAACATAAAAATGTTCATCTGGTTGTAGATCTTCTAATTTAAGGACTAGATTTTCCCTTTGATTATGAGTCCAGTGATTGGTATTCAAATCACATTTTTTTGTGTAAAATATACCCATTATGTGTTGTCTATGAGTCCTGGTCTTCCTTTGGAGTGGAATGACAACTTAAAAACACCTGGGAAGAAATCTGAGTACAGAATCAATGTAGATAATTATTCATTTTTTTCCCCATCAATTACACTTGTCTTACCCACACGAAATTCTAATTCAACAATTGTATTAGCAAATTGTCTTTTCCAAGTCTTTCCAAAGCATTTAGCTTAAATTTCATAGACAGAACAATACTTTTTTGCAATCTGAATTTTATCCCTTTATATAACAATTAATTAAGTGATATAATTACAAGAAATAGCACAGCTGACATAAGTAAATTTGTGAACAAACACAACTGATTTTTGGTAAGCATATAATTCATCTGTTGAGAACATAATATATGGGCATATCAGAGTAGTCTATGAAAGTTGAGTATTTCATGTGCTGTGGGCGGCACTCATTGCACTTCACAGAAGGAAAGA
>NW_004443958.1:14908755-14909813 GCF_000243295.1 Trichechus manatus latirostris
TGGCCCACTCACAAAAGAACAGGCTCAACAGAGCTTTTCCTCATCCATTAGGTTGTACCAGAGCAAAGCAAGGGTTTTCTTGGGCAAAAGTAGAAGCTGCACCTCTGAGATTTGCAAGTAGTTGGCTAAGGGCAAGTATTCTTATTCTCTTGTCCTTGAAACAATATAGAATCAGTAAAGTATTTTCTCGGTTCCGTTGATATTAGATAGAGCTATTGACTTTCCTCCTCTTTTATGGCACTATAAAACATGTTGTCCTGAAATAAAGGTTTACTTTGCAACTGAGAATTCATGGCCAAGTCTTCCTGCTGACTCCTCAGAACCCTGGACAAGTGAGCCCCTGCTTTTGTTAACGGAGGTATTTTTAGAATCAATTAACTATCTTTTCCAGAGGATTTTTTGTACCATAATTAGCTTCTTGTGTGTGTGTGTGTGTGTGTGTGTGTGTGTGTGTGTGTGTGTGTGCCTGCACACATGTGCGTGTTGGGAAAGGGAGAGAAATTGTCCCATGTATACATGAGTAATTGGGTTTCTGCTAAATGAAAATTTTTCCCAAGTCGAAGTCTGCTCTTACATGATCCATTTCCATTCTTCTAACTTCTGTCCAGAGTAGACACTGACCATAAACCTTCTTGTCTTCGTATTCCACAAAGGTTAGAGAAGGTTTGGGTTTTTTGGTTTGTTTGTTGTTATTGTCGTTGCTGTTGTTTTCCTGACAGTGGAAGGAACTCCGGCTAATTTACTTTTATGCCAGTAAACAGTAGATGGAGTGCTCCAAAAAGAGGTTCAGACAAGGAAATTTAGCCCAAGACATTGACTTTGTGATTCTTCATCTCTTAGACTGAAAGCAGAGCATTGGAGCTTCAGTGCCATGGGGTTGCAAAAGAGGAAGGGATCTTTGTGCTCTGCTAGGCAGAGAGGTATATTCAATTGATGCATTTGAATTATGTGTTGGTGAAGAATATTGAATATACCATGGACTGCCAGAAGAATGAACAATTCTGTCTTGGAAGAAGTACAGCCAGAATGCTTCTTAGAAGCAAGGATGGCGGGACTTC
>NW_004443958.1:14909913-14911275 GCF_000243295.1 Trichechus manatus latirostris
AAATTCTCTTAGCCTTCCTTCATTGGAGAATATCTTTATTTCACCTTCATTCCTGAAGGATATTTTCTCTGGATCTAGAGTTCTGGATTCAAACCTCTTGTCTTTCAGCGCTTGAACAATATTGTGCCTCTACCTTCTGGCCTCCATGGTTTCTGATGAGAAATATACTGTCATTCAAATTGTTTTTCCCCTGTAAATAAGGCATTGTTTCTCCGGCTGCTTTTAAGATTTTAAGATAAAGACCAGATGTCTTTACTATTCAGAAGTTTAGAGTATGATACGTCTTGGCGTGGATTTATTTGGGTTTATCCTTGAAGGGATTTGCTTAGCTTCTTGAATCTGTAGGTTTATGTCTTTTGTCAAATCTGGGAAATTCAGCCAGTATTTCTTTAGTACTTTCTCAGCCCCATCCTCTTTCTCCTTTCCTTCTAGGACTCTGATGACGTGAATGTTAGGCTTTTTGTTATAGTCCCACACGTCTCTAAGGCTCTATTCATTTTCTTTTTCAGTCACTTTTCAATTTGTTGTTCAGATTGGGTAATTTCTATAGTTCTATCTTCAAGTTCACTGATAGTTTTACTCTGTCCCTCCTTTCTGCTGTTGAGATAATTCAATGAGTTTTTTACTTCAGTTATTACATTTCTTAGTTCTAAAATTCTCATGTGGTTCTTCCTTATATAGCTTCTATTTCTTTGCTAAGACTTCTTTTTTTCATTTTTCCAATGTGTTAATAATTGTTCCTTGAAACATTTTTGTGATGGCTGCTTTAAAATCCTTGGCAGATAATTCTAACACCTCTGTCATTTAGATGTTGGTGCCTCTTGATCATCTTTTCTCATTCAAGATTTTCCTGGTTCTTGTATGACTAGCGATTTTTTTTTTTAATTGCGTCCTGGACATTTGGGTTCATGAGACACTGGATCTTGTTTACATCTTCTGTCTTAGCAGACCTGACACAAAGCTGGGGGTAGAAGGGAGCATCACTTCATCACTGCCAGGTGGAGGTGAGAGTCCAGGTGCTCCACTCAACCTCCACTGACACTCAGGAAGCAGGGAGGGGCTCCTCATTAATGCTGGTAGGTGTGGGAGCTTAGGCTCCTCGCTAGGCTCTACCAATACCAGCGCCCTCGCTACTGCCCTGCAAGGATGAAAGTCTCCGGTCCCCACTTCACTTTCTCTGATGCCGCCCTAGTGAGGGAGTTGGGACACGTTCTTATAGCTTGATGAGGGTAGAAGTCTAGGCCCCCCACTTGATCTCTGCTGTCAGAATGAGTTATGGTTTTTTTCTGTGGTGTTAGAATGAATACAGCAATTGATGTCTAAAAGTTTTCTTTCTTGCTAAGACTATTGCTTTCCTATTCC
>NW_004443958.1:14911418-14914166 GCF_000243295.1 Trichechus manatus latirostris
CAATAGCAAACCCATTGCCATCGAGTTGATTTCAACTCATAGTGAACCTATAGGACAGAGTAGAACTGCCTCATAGGGTTTCCATGGCTGTAATCTTTACGGAAGCAGACTGCCACATCTTTCTCCGGTGGACAGCCTGATGGGTTCAAATTGCCCACTTTTCAGTGAGTAGCCGAGCACTTAACTACTGTGCCACCAGGGCCCCAGTGACACCCCACAGGACCTCCCAATTATCCAAGCTCCCTCCAGTGGGGCTATTTTCATCTACTGCATCAAACCCAAGGCTGGGGATAGCCATTGTGTTCAGTAGTCCAGCAGCCAACATTTAGATGGAAACCTTGGAGTGCCCACACTTATTACTTCTTATTATAAACTAAATAACTTAACCAAAGAATAAGTCCATTGGTGGCACAAATGGTTAACATGCTCAGCTGCTAACCAAAAGGTCAGAGGTTGGAGTCCACCCAGAGACTCCTTGGAAGAAAGAGCTGGTGATCTACTTCCAAAAAATCAGTCACTGAAAACCCTCTGGTACACAGCTCTACTCTAACACACATGGGGTCGCCATGAGTCTAGATCAATCTGAGAGTTTTGTAGCAAAAAAATACTGTCGGGCTCTAATTTTTAATCCATTTCTCAAATTTATTCCTACAATTTGTATCTTCCAAATACCCTATAACAGATATCTGTGATTGTCTCTACAGTGGACAGCCCACCCCCCTTTCCAACTGGGACAATCTCCCTTTCTCCATTCTCAATCATGGGCTTTAGCCAATGAGCACATGAGCCAATCAGAGTCAATGAGCTACTTGCTAGAGCTTCTAGGAAATAGACGTTCCCTGCATCTTCCTTCATCTTCATCTCTTTCCTGCTGGAAATGAACAAGGGTAGTTATAGCTTCTAAAGCCATCAACAGTAGTTTTAGGAATATCGAGCGGAGGAGGAGAGAAGAGTTCATACACCACGGAAACAGAACCAAAATATGGAAGGGAAGAAATGGGATATTGATCAGATCAGTATAGCCTTAAGTCACATAAGAACCATATCTACCTTTAATGGCTGAGTGATCTTTGGACACATTCTTTGACTTCTCTGAGCTTTTGTTTCCTCTTCTGTAAAATGGTGATTATAGTGTTGTGGTGACTGTTGAATTAGAGAACAATTGTCAAATGCCTAGAACATGGCCTGTCAAATACTATGAACTCTTCTCAGATTGCTCTACCTCTAGAGAAGAGAGCTGGGCAATGACTAATATAGGAAGATTTGAAAATAAGATCCTGTTTGGACTTTGATGAGACTCAAAGAATTTTACTCGTGTCACTTTGCATAATCCACACCTCTGTAAAGGGAAGAGGTCAAAGTTCAACTAAATCATTTCTTACTGTCTTATTTTCATATCTGTTTGTATAATTTAATTTGCATTTTTATTTGCCTATTAATTCACTTTCCAAGAACAAGTCTAGACCAAACCCAGATGCAGCGTAGTTTGTGTGGATGTTTGTGTGTGTATGTGTTGTGTGTGTGACATAAGGTGTATATTGGTGTGGGGGGAGGGTAACCATCACCCTGACAATCAGCTGGGAGACACAAGTCCCCCAGTTACAGCCATCCTTAGCCACCTGATTCCCAATCTCTTTGACTATCTGCTAAGGACCTACTCTCCCTTAGTGTATGTAGCATTGTCTAATTTTAATGTAAACCCAAGAAAGCAAGAGTGAGTGAGAGAGGACTTTATGATTGGATGGGACAAGGTCTTCTCATATTGTTCAGCTGTGTCTTGGAAACCCAAGGGCCCAGCTGGCTACCCCTCAGCAAGAGCAGTTAATAAGGAAGCAACATGGGTGACCTCTGAGAACATCATCCAAAAGGAAATCCTCTTCCAACCTGCAGCAAACCCAAGCTGTAGCTGGTGAGAGAACCAGGACTTTGAACAGGTATCTTCTGGTTTGAACCCCTGTTGAGAATTTGCATTTCTAACAAGTTCCTGGGTGATACTAATGCTGCTGGTTATGGACCAATTCCAAGAATCACTAGTAGAGCAGCGGGTCTCAAAATTTATTATACATAAGAATCACCTGGGGATCTTGTCAAACTGTCGATTCTGATTCAGTATATCTGCGGTGGAAATGCAAATTCTCAGCAGGGATTTGAATCGGAAGGAACCGTTTCTAAGCCTTGGGAGAACACAGGGAACCAGAAGCAGCTACATTTGCGGCAGAAGCACAAAACTGGCAATTTGCAGCCAGTTCTGCCCCACTGTGCAGTTCCCTTCTCTGGGTCCCAGGGCTCCACCTGTAAAATGGGCTGTCAGAAATAATGAGCAGTAGGAAGCAATGTTAACCTCAGATCAGCTGCTACCAGCACAATCCTACAGGACATAAGCCAGATGTACAAGATAATAGATCTGGCGAACACAGCAGGAGCACAATGAACACTCAAGTGCTCGTCCACATACCCTTCCTTCGGTTTCACAGGATCTTTTCTTTCCAGGAAATCCTAGTCATCTCCTTGGTCCAGCTCACACATGTGTCTTCTGTGATGCATTGGCAGCGCTGGTTGCCCAGGGAAACCCAGTTAGTCCCTGCTCCTGGTCCCCAGCCCCTGTCTACAAGACCCTGAAAGATCCTGACGCGTTATTGTCTTTGATGCGTGTCTCACCTGCCAGGTGATGACCTCCCTAGCCGAATTCACTTTAGTGCTGTGGAGTTACCAGGCTCTCGTTATGGGCTAAACAAAGAAGGCTCAAAA
>NW_004443958.1:14914956-14916410 GCF_000243295.1 Trichechus manatus latirostris
TAGGGTCACTATGAGTCAGAATCAACTCGATGGCAATGGGAAAAGTGCTAAGCATTTCATGTATTATGTAATTCTCATAATAAACCTTTTACACAGAACTTAGCCACATTTTGATGACTGGAAAAAGGAGAAGTTGATTTAAAAAAAAAAAAAACAGTTAAGAAGGAATAAATGAAAATGTTCAAAGTGGAAGCCTCTCTGAGGGCATGGACCACATTTGTATTGGTCCTCACTGTATCTACAAGGCCAAGTAGTGCCTGCAGATTGTTGGCAACATACACTTGAAGGATAAAACAATGCCTCAAAAATGTTTGGTATGATGGAAAAAGACATGATACAAAGCTAGGTGCGAAAATACAGAATAAAAAATTGCACATAAAATATTAACTCAGCTCCATAAAACCAAAACCAAACCAAACTCGTTGCCGCCAAGTGGATTCCGACTCACAAAACGTGCAGCGGGAAAAGAATTTTAAAAGCCCAGAAGGGAATATGCAAAATACAGAGCAATTTGCCTCCGGGTCGTAGGACAATGGGAAATCATTTTCTGCTTCATCAGTTTCTTTCTGAATTCTCCAAATTTTCTATGATGATCAATTGTTAACTGATAATCAGGAAAAAAGATGAAAAATAAAACTGCACACCAAGCCCAGTTTAATAACTCAGGTCGTGGTATAAAGAGGAGGTAACTCATTCTGGGCAGGTTGGGTTGGGATCTCGGCTATGAGCCGCCCCACTTCATAACATTAGAGCAGCTGCTTAGCCCTGGGACCACTCCACAGGCAAATTATGAACTTGTGTTTGCCTTCTCCTACCCCTAGCTGTGTAACATACTGCTGAAAGCCCCATATGCCTCCGCAGTGCAGATCATTCCAGAAACCCATGCCAGGAGGGATGGCATTGTCAGGAATATGGCAGCAACACAGGCAAGACCTGCAGACACATTCCAGCAGGATCCCATAGTACATCTATTCATCAACTTAAGTGGGAATTGAAAGGGATGAACAGACAGAGAAGCTGCTTGTACAGTAACTCTCTATGTCTCCATCACCGACCTCCTAGATTTCTTGCAACATATAAATAAGGATGTCTGTGAAATCCCCAGCATGCCTCCCATGGAGACATAGTGGATAAGGAGATGGGACCGAGGTTGGATGAATGAAAAGGGAGATGGAGAAATATAGATATACAGGGGCTGGATATTTCACAACAGAGTGATGGAAGGTTGCTGCTGCAGGCCCATCAGTACACTGGCGATGCTCATCTTTGAAGTGATGGCCTGTACCTTTCTGCTCCCATCCACGTGGCCCACTCTGGTTTATGGCTCTGTCTCCGGTTGCCTGTTAACATGAGTTAGTGGCAGCACTTTACAGTCTGAACCTTTGCAATAGAAAACAGCCATTCTTAGGGCTAGGGAGGTACCCACAGGACCGACAATGGACAGAAACAAGCAG
>NW_004443958.1:14918113-14918639 GCF_000243295.1 Trichechus manatus latirostris
AGGGACACCAATTACCTTAATCATGTTGTGCAACCATCACCAAGATCCATTGCCAAGTTTTCTATCTTAATCCAACCCATTACAGCATGCCTCAGAATGTTGGGGAGGGTACCAAAAATTATAGATGTAAGAATCAGATTCTAAACAGACAGCCTCAACTAGCCAAACACTCCATGTCCTCTACTCTTTCTCTAAGCCCCATCCACCTTAGATCTAGCTTCGTTTCCTGAAGTGTATGTCTTTGTTGGCCAAAGCAAGTTTACAAAGTTAAAAGACTGCACTCATCAGGGTGGATGATAAAGCAAACCTGGGCTAATATTGTCAAACTGGAAACAATCATAAATTAGAGTCCCAGTTGCATTAATCAATTTATTTATCAACAACCATTAATTAAGCTCCCCTGCATTGTGCTAAAAGCTGCTTACACCCTTTGAGTAAGTAACTTCACTGGCCTGAATTTTGTCCTTTTACCAAAGCTTTAAGCTAACTGTATCCTTAAACATTTTTTTAATCCTTTTCAATTGTA
>NW_004443958.1:14919825-14920952 GCF_000243295.1 Trichechus manatus latirostris
TCATTGTTAACATTAATTTTTCACTATATAAAAATATGATGGTGCTTCCCATCTCTCCTAATGGCTCCAGTGTTCTGTATGCTCCCATCTGCTGTTTTAGGGTTTCTGTCAGTTTTCACCTTGTCTGTCTGTCAACTGTCGCTTTTCCCAATACTCAATGTACCTGCCCCAGAAACCCCCTTCTCTTATATCTAATTGTTCTGTTTCTAATCAGATTATTCTTAAACCTAAATAAGCTTGCTTACCAGAATTGCTTATCGAAGGGAGGGTAAATGTCCTAGCATCATTATTACTCTCAAAATTTTACTCTCAAAAGTGTCCCAGTTCGCACAATAAAATATAGGGTCACCCAATTTGCAAATAAGAGCTAATGAGCTAAGAGTAAGGACCTGGGGTGAAAAGTAACTTTCCCAAGTTCATCAGATATGGTGACAAATTATTTTGTTTCTCAGGATCTGTCTTTAGTTTTTCAGTTATACTGGAGATGATGAGGATATGAGAGAGGTTTAGCACTACGTAGCTACCACCCATCTCTCAGTGGAGGCTTGCATGTTGCTATGATGCTGAACAGGTTTCAGCAGAGCTTCCAGGCTAAGACAGACTAAGAACAGAGGTCTGGCAATCTACTTTCCAAAATCAGTCAATGAAAATCCTACGGAGCACAGTTCTACTTTGACACACGTGGGGTTTCCATGAGTCAGAGTTGACTCAACACAACTGTTGTTGTTTTGTGTTTTGTTTGTTTTTTTAATTTTGTTTTGTTTTGTTTGTCCTTGAGGAAGTTACTGTGTACTGGGGAAATGAAAGTTCACTAAGTGTAACGAACTCAATGTCTTCCAGGGCTAGAAGATACCATAAATACATATTGTGACCAAGGAGTGGTGGGGCCTGTGAAAACCAGAGAAAACCCTTTAACAACCCTCAATTTCAGAGAAACTTTAAATCCCATAACTGGAAAACGAACACCCATTAGGTAGTGAATTTTTGTGACTTCCCACAGATCTCCTCAGAATAGGGTTTCTCATCCTCAGTACTGTCGACACTTTGGACTGGATCCTTCTTTGTTGTGAGGGCTGCCCTGTGCATCGTAGCATGTTTAGCAGCATCCCTGGCTTCTACCCCGTAGA
>NW_004443958.1:14922342-14923508 GCF_000243295.1 Trichechus manatus latirostris
AAACATGACCTTAATTAATGAATCTTCTCAGAGCTCTATACTCTATACTCTGGTAGCGCAATTGTTAAGTACTCTGTTGCTAACTGAAAGGTCGGTGGTTTGAACCCACCAGTGGCTCTGTGGGAGGAAAGACCTGACTATCTGCTCCTGTAAAGATTACAGCCTAGTAAGCCCTATGGGACAGTTCTACTCTGACCTATAGGATCACTATGAGCTGGAAATCAACTAGACAGCACACGACAACATACCCTTTATAAGTGCACTAAGGGTATAAATGGAAATACAGTGTAACTATATTTACAGAGTGCCTACTATTTGCTCAGCGCTGTGACAAGCACAAAGGAAAATAGAGACAAACCGGATACCTCCCGGGACCTCATCTTATGCATGAAATACATAAATATAGAGATAACAAAAGGAGCATTATGTCTAAGTTCAAAAGGGGTAAAGCTATATCTCTTCATCAGTTCATAGAAAAAAAGACCATGAGGACTAGGGTAGTTGAGGCCCACTTCCTGGAGAAGGAAAAAAAGTTCTATGTGTTATACCTGTTTTTAATAAAAATTAAAATAAGAATGAATGTTGATAAAATCAGTGAAATACTTTACAGGTTAGGAATCATTCTCACTAGATGAACTCCTTTGATGTTCATAAAAATCTTGTGAATTTGGGGTCATTAGGGCCAACCCATGGATCCCTGGGAAGCACAAATGATTAAGCACTTGGCTACTAATGAAAAGATTGGTAGTTCAAACCCACCTAGAGGCACCTTGGAAGAAAGGCCTGGTGATCTTCTTCCAAAAGGTCATAAGCGTGAAAACCTGATGGAGAGCAGTTCTACTCTGAAACACACGGGGTCACCACGAGTCGGAACTGACTCATGGCAACTGGTAGTGGTAGGACTAACCCACTTTCACTGAGACCTAGTCAGGGGGGTGTGACACACAGCCTGTGAAGGGAACAACAGATCTGAAACAAGGGCTAGATTTTTCCTTTTTTTCCTTTTCCTGATTTCTAACCCAGGGCTCTCTTTCTACTCCCCAACGTTGCCATTAAAAATAAAATACTGTCCTTTGATGGGCTTAACCAAAGGTAACCACAGAGAGCTCCTGAAGGGCTCCAAAGCAAACGGGGGCAAGGAAACACCTTGCCACAACAAAGACGGT
>NW_004443958.1:14925921-14927172 GCF_000243295.1 Trichechus manatus latirostris
TTCCTTTTTTTTTTTTAAGTGAATTTTCAAGGTGACACAATTGGTAAGTGAGGACATGTCCTTTAGTCACAGGCCTCCCTACCTTCCCCTTCATCATGCTGTGATTCCAGGTAAGAGATGCTTTCACTGACCTCTTCTTCATCCCAGGCAAGCTGAGGTCATCACTCAGTCACCATCCTTGCAACCACTGTGAAAAAAACAGCTGGACCAGTGACAAGAAAGATAGCACATGAAAGACCCTGGAATAATCCCTGCTAACTTGGCCCCTGGCCTGAGACACCTGCCTGCAAGAGCAGCCGTGCCCACAACCATGCTATGTTTCACATTCCCCAAGCCTGGATCCTCTCTCAGCATGATCCAGACAGCCAATATCAACAGGCAGGAGAAGAGATAATCGAGTTATTCGGAAGAGGAAGGAACAGAAAGATAATTTCCTGACTTGGGTTTACACAGTGGGTCGAAGTTTTTGTTCTTTCATCTCCCAAAAGCTCAGTGGTATCTTCTCCAATTTAGGAAAAAGGGATTAGGAAGTGGTTAATACAGACAGCATTGCGTGGGATGGATGCCCCAGAAGACAGTGCCAATGCTTTCTCTCCTCAACCAGCCCCTTTGCTAATGAGACCACCCAACCAAGAGAGAGGATTGCCTATTTTTGTTCTTAAAATCTCAGAGTGTCGTGCAAAAAGTAACCAGGAAAAGTTGCAGTTTGACATGCACAGAAATCCAAGAAGGACCTGTTGCCACTCAGAGGCAGTGTCATCTAACAGGAATGTGTGGGTCTTGTAGGCAGGTAAGGTCCCTGAGTGGCGCAAATGGTTTGCACTCTACTACTAACCTAAAAGTCAGCAATTCAAACCCACCCAGTAGTGCTGTGGAAAAATGTCCTGGCAATCTGCTCCCATAAAGATTATAGCCAAGAAAACCCTATGGAGCAGTTCTATTCTGTAACATATGAGATCACCATGAGTCGGAATGGGCTCAACAGCAATGGGTTTGGTCTTGTAGACAGGTGGATATGAATCCCAAACTGTATCCGTGTTCCACTTCCTGTGTGTCTTCAGGCTACATGCTAAACCTTTCTGAGCATCATTGCATCATCTTAAAATGAGGATACTAATTCTTATGTTCACGGAATGTTATAAAGTTAAATAATATATGCTAAATACTAAACATGGTATTTAGCATATGCCCAATATATCATACCTATTATTCAGTTATGCATCCATCCAAAAGTTTACTGCACAAGATAAG
>NW_004443958.1:14928704-14930287 GCF_000243295.1 Trichechus manatus latirostris
GACTGCAAGAATCCATAGAGAGTCAGCAATCAGAAATCCCCAAGATTAACAATAAAATTTCAGAATTAGACAACTCAACAGAAAGTCATAGGAGAAGAATTGAGGCAATGTAAGTCAGAATTAGTGAAATTGAAGATAAAGCACTTGACACCCACTTGTTTGAGGAAAAATCAGATAAAAGGATTTTAAAAAATGAAGAAACCCTAAGAATTATGTGGGAATCTATCAAGAGGAATAACCTACGAGTGATTGGAGTACCAGAACAGGGCGAGAGGGGGATAACAGAAAATACAGAGAGAAGTGTTGAAGATTTGTTGGCAGAAAACTTCCCTGATATCGTGAAAGGTGAGAAGATATCTATCCAAGATGCTCATCGAACACCACATAAGGTACAACCCAAAAGAAAGTCACCAAGACTTATTATAATCAAGCTTGCCAAAACCAAAGATAAAGAGAGAATTTTAAGAGTGGCTAAGGATGAACGAAAAGTCATCTACAAAGGGGAGTCAATAAGAATAAGCTCGGACTACTCAGCAGAAACCACGCAGACAAGAAGGCAATGGAATGACATATATAAAGCCTTGAAGGAAAAAAATTGCCAGCCAAGAATTATATATCCAGCAAAAATGTCTCTCAAATATGATGGTGCAATTAGGGCATTTCCAGAGAAACAGAAGTTTAGGGAATTTGCAAAAACCAAACTAAAATTGCAAGAAATACTAAAGGGAGTCCTCCAATTAGAAAATCAGTAACATCAGATAACAACCCAAGACTAGAACACAGGACACAGCAACCAGATATCAACCGAGACAGGGAAGACACAAAAATAAACCAAAGCTAAAACACTGAAAATAGGGAAACAGAGATGTCAATATGTAAAAGATGACAACATTAAAACAAAAAAGAGGGACTTAAAAAATGTAAATATAGATTTTTCATATGGAGAGGAAGTCGAGACAATATAAAGAAATAAAAGACTGGTATAAACTTAGAAAAATAGGGGTAAATATTAAGGCAACCACAAAGGAAACTAACAACCTACAAGTCAAAATAAAAAACTAGAAAAATACAAAGACTCAGCAAATAGAAAATCAACAACAATGAAAAAGATGAAAAGAAAATACATAAAGAAAAATGACTCAGCACAAAAAATTAAGTGAAACAAAGAAACTATGAACAACACACAAAAAAAGACATCAAAATGACAGCTCTAAACTCACACCTATCAATAATTACACTGAATGTAAATGGACTAAATGCACTAATAAAGAGAGGGTGGCAGACTGGATTAAAAAAACATGATTCATCTATATGCTGCCTACAAGAGACACAGCCTAGACTTAAAGACACAAACAAACTAAAACTCAAAGGATGGAAAAAACATATCAAGCAAACAACACTCAAGAAAGAGCAGGGGTGGCAATATTAATCTCTGACAAAATAGACTTTAAGGTAAAATCCACCACAAAGGATAAGGAAGGACACTATATAATGACTAAAGGGTCAATACACCAGGAGGACATAACTATAATAAATATTTATGCACCCAATGACAGGGCTCCAAAATACATAAAACAAACTTT
>NW_004443958.1:14948626-14964396 GCF_000243295.1 Trichechus manatus latirostris
AAGACAAATAATCCAATTTAAAAAATGGGCAAAGGATATGAACAGACACTTCACCAAAGACATTCAGGCAGCTAACAGATACATGAGGAAATGCTCATGATCATTAGCCATCAGAGAAATGCAAATCAAAACTACAGTAAGATACCTTTTCAACCCAACAAGGCTAGCTTTAATCCAAAAACCACAAAATAATAAGTGTTGGAGAGATTGTGGAGAGACTGGAGCAGTTATACACTATTGGTGGGAATGTAAAATGGTACAACCACTTTGGAAATCTATTTGGCGCTTCCTTAAAAAGCTAGAAATAGAAGTACCATAAGATCCAGCAATCTCACTCCTTGGAGTATATCCTAGAGAAATAAGAGCTGTCACACGAATAGATACATGCACACCCATGTTCATTGCAGCACTGTTCACAATAGCAAAAAGATAGAAACAACCTAGGTGCCCATCAACGGACGAACAGATGAAAAAATTATGGTGTATTCACACAATGGAATACTACACAACAATCAAGAACAATGATGAATCCATGAAACATAACGTGAATGAATCTGGAAGGCATTATGTTGAGTGAAATTAGTCAGTCTCAAAAGGACAAATATTGTATGAAACCACTATTATAAGAACTCAAGCAAAGGTTTAAACCCAGAAGAAAGCATTCTTTGATGGTTATGAGTGTGAGGAGGGAGGGAGGGGGGAATTCACTAACTAGAGAGTAGGCAAGAATTATCTTAGGTGAAGGGAAGGACAACACACAATACAGGGGAAATCAGGAGCACTGGGCTAAACCAAAAGCTATGAAGTTTCCTGAACACAACCAAACACTCTGAGGGACAGAGTAGGAGGGGCGGGGTCCTGGGGACCATGCTTTCAGGGGACATCTAGGTCAATTGGCATAACAAAGTTTATTAAGAAAAGGTTCTGCATCACACTTTGGTGAGTGGCATCTGGGGTCTTAAAAGCTAGCGAGTAGCCATCTAAGATGCATCAATTGGTCCCAACCCACCTGGAGCAAAGGAGAATGAAGAATACCAATGACACAAGGAAAATATTAGCCCAAGAGACAAAAGGGGACACATAAACCAGAGACTCCATCAGCCTGAGACTAGAAGAACTAGATAGTGCTTGGCTACCACCAATGACCGCCCTGACAGGGAACATAACAGAGTCCCAGACAGAGCAGGAGAAAAGTGGTGCAGAACTCAAATTCTAGTTAAAAGACCAGACTTAGTGGTCTGATTGAGACTGGAGGAACCCCAGAAGACATGGCCCCGGACTCTCTGTTAATCCAAAACTAAAACCATTCCCAAAGGCAACTCTTCAGACAAAGAATAGACTGGACTATAAATAGACTGGACTCGTGAAGAGTGTGCTTCTTAGTTCAAGTAGATACACGAGACTAAATGGGCAATTCCTGTCCGGAGACAAGATGAGAAGGCAGAAAGGGATAGGAGCTGGTTGAATGGACACGGGAAATCCGGGGTGGAAAGGAGGAATGTGCGGTCATGTTATAGGGGTAGCAACTAGGGTCAGATAACAATGTGTGCATAAATTTCTGTATGAGAAACTAACGAGCTATAAACTTTCACCAAAAGCACAATTAAAAAAAGGAAAAATGGCACCAATAGACTTGCTCAATGCAGGGTTGCCACAAACCTTCAATTTGTAAAAAAACACAGTATCCGTGAAGTGCAATAAAGTGGAGCACAACAAAAAGAGGTATGCCTGTATTACTGGCACTTAAGGAGCTCAGAAAGCTGCCTATAAGCAAGGATGGAAAGACTTCATCTCAAGCACTTTGGACATGTTATCAGGAGGGACAGTTCCTGGAGAAGTGTCGCAGCGGCGACGGTTGTCCGGGCGGTGGAGACAGTAACCAATGCCACAACTCTTACAGAGAAGTGGGGCCAGGAGGGTCACTCTGAGGAGTCGAACCCCGGCTTCAGTCCCAGGACTTTATTTTATAGTCAATATAGCAAACAGTGAAGCAAGTAACAGAACAATGGGCTTTGGGTGAATAACAGTAAGTTTCGGGCAAGGGAGGAGGAATTCAGGTAAACAAGCCAATCAGTAACGGGTTTGGAAAAACAAGTCGTGACAAGTCTCAACATGTTGGGGACAAGTCTCAACATGCTGTGCAGCATAGAGGCCTTTATACATCCATATTTTAATGGCACATATCCCCACAGAGAAGAACATCATGCTTGGTAAAGTAGAGGGTCAGAGAAAAAGAGGAAGACCCTCAATGAGATGGATTGACACAGTGGCTGCAACAATGGGCTCAAACAGCAATGACTGTGAGGATGGCATAGAACCAGGCAGCGTTTCATTTGGTTGTACAGGGTCCATATGAGTCGAAACTGACTTGACAGCACCTGACAACACAGCAAGGAGCCCACAGTCTTATGGCAGAGAGAGAGATGTAATAAACAGGCAATGGAAACACCAATAGGTACCACAACAGCAATATGAATATAGTAGGAGAGGGAGTATCTAATTCTGCCTTGAAGCAAAGACTTCAAAAAGGAGATGACATTTAAGAGATGAATAGAATTTTGTAGGCAAAGAGAATAAAAGAACAGCTATCTAGAAGGTAGAAAAAAGAGTCAATTGCAACCTGGAGTATCATATCTAGGTAGATTCAGAGCAGCTTTTTCCAGTCCTTCCCAAGGGGGCCATTTAAGTCTCCATATCTCATGTGTTCACTGTGACAGCTCTGTTCTTGCCCCTTGGCTCAGAGTTGACTGAGGCTGATTTCTCACCACCATGAGATTTATTCTCCTGGCTGTTTCCCTGCCTGCTGTGACTAGAATCTCAGCAACTGGATTTTTCTTTAGGCCTGATCTTTAAACACACTTCTGTCGTATAACCTGTCTTGGGACCAAAACTCTAGAGTTCTGCATTAAGTAATATGTTAAACCACTCAACACACACATGCTTCATTAATGCTCAGATATACAAAGTTCTCTTTGAAGTCTTAAAAAGTAAAGATGTCACTTTGATTACTAAGATGCATTTTACCTAAGCCATGGTCTTTTCAATCACCTCACATACATGCAAATGCTGGGCAAGAGAAAGGAAGACAGAAGAATCGATGCTTTTGAATTGTGGTGTTGGAGAAGAATACTGAATATACTGTGGACTTTCAGAAAAACAAACAAATCAATCTTAGAAGAAATACAACCAGAATGCTCCTTAGAAGCAAAGATGGTGAAACTTCAGCTCGCTTACTTTGGACACGTCATCAGGAAAGACGACTTGCTAGAAAAGGACTCTGTGTTTGGTAAAGGAGGTCAGTGAAAATGAGGGAAACATTTTTTACTGTTATACATAAGTTTGCCAGTGAATCAACACCAACTCAACAGCAGCTAACAACAACAACACACAAATTCCACACAAAACAAGTCATGGGACACCCTCTCAAATACAACTCCAGACAGTGAATGCAGACTATGAAGTCAGCCCAATCTTCCAACACACTGAGGTTTCTTTCCATCTGCCTCTTGCTCTCTGCATGATGGCATTCAACTCAGTGTGCTTTAGAGGCAAAGCGCTAGTCAAAGGCAAGGTGCTGTAAGCCTTCTAAATGACCACCAAGTTGAACCTCTCCAGGGGATGAAAATGGCCTCTGATTGTGTGGCTGAAGATTTCTTGAGCTGGTGTTATTTCATTCCCAAGATCCTTACTCCAGAATCTTAAGCAAACACTCATCTATTTCCCAGAGAGACAGAGCCTATTTCTTATGGACCTCACAATAATAGAGATGCTATGATCTAGCTGGAATCAATCCCTTAATTTTTACCTAGCGAATGGTAATACTAGTCTAATAAACATGGCAGATGTTTTGGGCCAAGAGCAGAATTATGGTGCAAGGGTTTGTAGGTAGTCTGGTAGTCCAACAGATGAAGGCTCAGTTTTCTGATTCATCAACTGACCTTGGGCAAACCACCTAACAAATACATACCTCAGTTTCTCTAGCCATAAAATGGGGATGATAATAGTTCCCACCAGAGATACTCTTTGTCAGGACCTTTGATGTCAGTTTCCACAGACAAAAGGCAGTTACGTATAATTATCCTGGGAACAGTAATGAGGAAGGCAAAAAGCCAGACTGATTTTTATAAGATTTCTCAGGTACCAGTTTCTAGCTGTGGCCCGTGAGTCATGTTAGTCAATGGGCCTGCCTTGCTCATGGACCCATGGAAAGAAGTACACCCACACTGCCAGAGAGCAGAATGAGGGCCAGAGAGATGTTCTTTTCAAAATCTATAGGTTTGAGGGATATCATGGTTGGAAGAAAACAAACACGGACTTCAAAACCTGACATGCTCACATTCAGGGGTTTTTTTCTTTTTTTTTTTTTCCTGTTGCTTATTTTTTCTATGAACTTTCTGACCCAGAGTTCTTTAATCTGTAGCTCAAGGCTGTTGAAGGGATCAATGAGATAGTGTACGTTAAAGTGCCCGTCACAAAGCCTGTCACATTGTAGGTACAAAAATGTTAATTCCTCCCCTTTTTTAGGTATCACAAATATTGGGATATTGAACTGGGAAATCCCAAATGGGAACGGCATTAGGCCAATATGTAGAGGGCAATAGTAACCCCAAATATTAATAAATTCCCCAATCCCTATGTTTTACAAAGTATTTCTCTATGTTTTTTAATATATTACCAGCTGATAATCACACCTATCCAGTCTGTTTCAATGACATGATAAACAATCAGTCGTAGTCACAGAATCTATTCAGTGTGTAAGTAGGTACATTCTGACCACGCCCAGAATCAAGAAAGTGAATGGAGTTTATAATAATCCATACATCTATGTCATCTTCTTGCCATTCATTCCATCAACAGGCATTCAACCATCATCTACTGGATTCTTAACAGGTCCCAGGGTGGCACAAACAGTTTGTACTCGACAACGTGACAGCAACAAGACTAACGTACAGGTTAGGGGTTTGAACACACCCAGCAGCATTTTAGAAGAAAGGCCTGGAAATCTACTTCCTTAAAGATTACAGCCAAGAAAACCCTATGGAGACAGCTCTACTCTGTATCACATGGGGTTGCCTTGAGTTGGAATGGACTCAATGACAATGGTTTTTTTTTTTTTTTTTTGACTGGATTCTCAAAAGGCTTTAATAAAAAGACAGAGAAATTTTTTTTTTACAGAGATGTCGCCAGAGATCATCAGGACAAGTGGCAGATTGGGATTCAGAGAGGGTGAAAATTTTTCCATTTGGGGAAAACCACGAGCAAAGATCCTCTTGGGTAGGAAGAGTAGGAAGTATGGCAAAAGATGCCAGCTTGTCTAGACCAATATTGGATTATAAGGTGCACAATCTAATTAGTGATATTAGGGTCCACATTGTTGATCAAAGGTAGTTGAAAGGAAGGATCATCTGTGTTAGGATCGACACACTTTGCATAAGGACACCTGCTGACATTCCCTGGAACACACTTGAATCTCATTGGTTATGGTGCATTGCTTTCATTAGTCTGTGACAAATGCATTTTTAAAGCTTATTTAAATAAGGTAGAGAATGGAGTTATGTCTACAAAGTTTAACCAAAATATAGGTCAATTTGGGTGGCCAAGGAGCCAATTAAATTACTTGGCACTCACTTTGGTTTTCTATCTTTCTTTGTGCTTTGTGTTTGTTTTCTTGTTTGCTTTTGTTTTGTTTTCTCCAAAGTGAGAATTTTGGAGAGAAGATATTCGTAGCTCCTTGTCATTCTATGCATCTATGATTATGTCCAAAGACAAGATAAACTAATTATATATCATTCTCCTGTCCAGTTATTTTAAGTGTCATCTTAACTAGCAATTGAGATTAGCAAAAAAAATGAGCTAGGGGCACAGACAGTGTAAGCCTATTATTCAAGCTCACAAAGGAAGTGATGTCACAGCTACACAGAAAACATGGTTTTTACGCTCTTTCTCCAGTATGTTTGCCATATTGAGTATTCCTGGAAAAATATAAACAAATAAATCATAATAGAAAAGATAACTGATTGTGATTTCACAAAAAAAAAAAAGAGATGACTGAAATTTGTCTTTCCTCAGATCATGAGAGTAATTTGCCAAGCTTGTATTAATGGGCATCTTCACATCCTTAGCAACCTTAATTGCTAATTAATTAAAAGACGATTGGATAGACAATGGGTTGTACTACAAAATGAAGATAGCAAAATTTACTGTCATGGTGCCTAATGAACATTCTTTATCCTATTTCCCTACCAATCTCTTAGCTCCTTGATTTCTGCAGTAAAGAAACTCAAGAGTCATTTCCTGGAAATTAGAGTTCAATCAGATCAACAGTAAAGGACTTCTGGGTCAAACTGTGTTGAGGGCCAGCACCAAGGAAGAAAAACTCACAGCAAGTGAAACAATTTGGAATAGTGACAAGAGCCCGTGTACTGAAATCAGTATACCTATACCCCAAATTGACAGAATACCAATTGAGATGTTTCAACAAATGGATGCAGTACTGGAAGCACTTGCTCATCTATGCCAAGAAATTTGGAAAACAGCTACCTGGCCAACCAACTGGAAGAGATCCATATTTGTGCCCATTCCAAAGAAAGGTGATCCAACCAAATGCATAAATTATCTAACAGTATCATTAAAATCACACACAAGTAAAATTTTGCTGAAGATCATTCAAAAGTGTTTTTGCAGCAGTACATCGACAGGGAACTGCCAGAAATTCAAGCTGGATTCAGAAGAGGACATGGAACAAAGGATGCCATTGTTGATATCAGATAGATCTTGGCTAAAAGCAGAGAGTACCAGAAAGATGTTTGCCTGTGTTTTATTGACTATGCAAATGCATTTGACTGTGTGGATCATAACAAATTATGAATAACATTGCAGAGAATGGGAATTCCAGAACACTTAATTGTGCTCTTGAGGACCTGTACATAGACAAAGAGGCAGTCATTTGAACAAAACAAGGGAATACTGCATGGTTTAAAATCAGCAAAGTTGTGTGTCAGGGTTGTATCCTTTCACTGTACTTATTCAATCTGCATGCTGAACAAATAATTCCAGAGGTTGGACTATATGAAGAAAAACGCAGCGTCAGGATCGGAAGAAGGCTCATTAACAACCTATGATATGCAGATGACACAATCTTGCTTGCTGAAAGTGAAGAGGACTTGAAGCACTTACCGATGAAGATCAAAGACCACAGCCTTCAGTATGGATTACACCTCAACATAAAGAAAAGTCTTCACAATTGCACCAATAAGTGACTTTATGATAAACAGAGAAAAAAATTGAAATTGTCAAGGATTTCAGTTAACTTAGATCCACAATCAATGCCCATGGAAGCAGCAGTCAAGAAATCAAACGTTGTGGATCCTTGAGCAAATCTTCTGCAAAAGACCTCTTTAAAGCGTTAAAAATCAAAGTTGTCACTTTGAGGACTAAGTTGTGCCTGACCCAAGCCATAGTATTCTCAATTGCCTCATAAAATGCATGCAAAAGCTGGACAATGAATAAGGAACACTGAAAAAGAATTGATGCCTTTGAATTACAGTGTTGGCAAAGAATGTTGAGTATACCATGGACTGCCAGAAGAACGAACAAATCTGTCTTGGCAGAAGTACAGCCAGAATGCTCCTTAGAAGGAAAATGGCGAGACTTTGTCTCACATACTTTGGACACTGTCATGGATTGAATTATGTCCTCCAAAACATGTGTGTATCAATTTGGCTAGGCCATGATTTCCGGTATTGTGTGATTTTCCTATATGTTGTAAATCCTGCTTTTATGATGTTAATGAGGGAGGTTGGGCAGCAGTTGTGTTAGTAAAGGCAGGACTGAATCTATGAGATTGGATTGTGTCCTCAGGCAATCTCTTGAGATATAAAAGAGAGAAGTGAGCAGAGATACAGGGGGACCTCATATCACCAAGAAAGCAGTGCCAGGATCAGAATGCATCCTTTGGACCTGAGGTTCCTGTGCTGAGATGCTCCCAGGCCAAGGGAAGACTGATGACAAAGACCTTCCTCCAGAGCTGACAAAGAAAGAAAGCCTTCTCCTAAAGCTGGCACCCTGAAGTTGGACTTCTAGCCTACCAGACTGTGAGAAAATAAATTTCTCTTTGTTAAAGCCGTCCATTTGTGGTATTTCTGTTATAGCAGCACTAGATGACTAAGACAGACATGTTATCAGGAAGGACCAGTTCCTAGAGAAGGACATCATGCTTGATAAAGTAGAGGGTCAGCAAAAAAGAGGAAGACCCTCAATGAGATGGATTGACACAGAGGCTGCAAAAATGGGCTCTAGCATAGAAAGGATTGTGAGGATGGAGCAGGAACAGGCAGTGTTTCATTCTGTTGTACATAGAGTCACTATGAGTTGGAATCAACTTGACAGCACCTAACAACAACAACAAATCCCAAACATGAAGTTCCTGGGTGGCATAAATGGTTAAGCACTCAACTACTAACCAAAAGGTTGGCAGTTTGAACCTGTCTAGCAGCACTACAAAAGAAGAGCCTGGTGATCTACTTTCAAAACGTCACAGGCTTGAAAACCCTATGGAGCACAGTTCTACTGTTTGCAACGCATGGGGTCACCATGAGTAAGAACTGAATCAAAGGCAATTGGTTTATTTTTTCTATTCCAAATATTAACTATTGTAGACACTACTGACAAATTTTTAACTTTTCTGAGCCTCATTTTCATCACCTGTAAAATGGAGTTGCAAGCAACAGATTTGATTCTTAAGATATTGTTCTTTTAGAATCACTGTCAGTACCAAATTCTATCTATATCTACACTTATCTCCTGCAGTCACAGGGCTGAGATTGCTGAAAATCAAACCCAAGCTCTCATCATGTGGGTGGCAGAATTACAATGCAAATTGAATCCCATTCTCACAAGGTGTCTGCTGTTCAAGTGAGGACATTAATTGAGAAGGAGTGGGATCCGAAATATTGGATCAGGATATTTGGGCAAATCCTGATGAACATGGGGACATTGACTCTCTAAATTTTGCTAAGCCTTCTTTGCCAATAGAAGCAACTCTTCTACCTCTGACTAAGGAGGTTAACCTGTTTTGTAATGGCCTCCCCTGAGGTAGTTGCCTTGCAAGACACTGCTGATTCTCCTTGGGACTCCTCACCACCCATCTGTACTTCTAGACTTATAACTAAACTTAAGTTCCAGCAGGCCCCAAAAGGTGAGGTACAAAGTGTGGCCCATAGGAGGTGCACTACACTCAAAAAGAACTGCATAGGTTTTCCAATTTATACAGAGAGAAATCTGGGGAATATGTGTGGGAATGGATATTAAGGATAAGGTATAATGGTGGAAGACCAGGTAGGCATGGCTACCATAATGTACAACAGAGCCAAAGCAGTAATCAGAATAGTCTGACTCATATGGATTTGTGGTGTTGGCTACTTAGTCATGGTGCCCCTAGAAGTGAAATAGAAGAGCAATCTATTAAATTCTTACTTATCTGTAAAAGCAAAAGAGTGCTAGGTCAAATGGACTTGAATCACTAAAACAGATAGTCACAGCCTCTCAACCAATTCCCAAACTTGAACCAGTTTACAGACCCAGAACCCCTTGAATGAAGGGGTGGCTGGATCGCCTTGAGGAAGACTCTGATACACTGCCAAAAATTTATATTGAAAGGCCTGGTGATCTACTTCTGAAAAATTAGCTCTTGAAGACTCTATGGAGCATAGTTCTACTCTAACACACATGGTATTGCCATGAATTGGAATCGATTCCACAGCAACTGGTTTACTGGTTTAGGAAACCTAAAAAGAAAAAAATAAACTTTTGTTTTTCTTTAGCCAAGCAGTTTAAGATAGGTTCACTGTCATTTTCTCCCCAGGAAATCCTTATTGTGGACATTGCACAGAAAATTCCAGCATAAAATGGGAAGTGGCTCCCAGACACCAGATAATGACAATGCAGCTTTGAGACCAATGTGTTTTGTGAACAGTTGGATATGTTTAGGTTAAAAAGCATCAAAAAGAGTATTTGACACACTATAAAGGTTAAATGGAAACCCTGATGGTGTAGTGGTTAAGAGCTATGGCTGCTAACCAAAAGGTTGACAGTTTGAATCCACCAGGTGCTCCTTGGAAACTCTATGGGGCAGCTCTACTCTGTCCTATAAGGTTTCTATGAGTTGGAATCGACTTGACAGCAATGAGATTGGTTTTGTTTTTTTTTTAAAGGTTAACATAAATCTGAACAATAATAATAAAGACACATTTCATTGTGATGGCACTTAGAGAGCTTACTGGTTCTGGTGATTTTTTTTTTAAATTATAGTGTCTGCTTTCAGGAATATAGTAGCAAAAAAAGAAAGAAGAAAAGAGTAAAAGCTTCAAAACCTGCAACAACTGAATCAGGAAAAAATACAAAAAAAAAAAGTTTTAATTTTAGATACTTTAGAACTTGCAAGCCCCATAAGGTTTTTAGTATGGATCTTCCTCGCTTGGGGTGGTTTTGAAGGCCTTCTCACATCTTCCTCTAAGACTAATAGCATACTAAGTAGAACTGAAATGTTCTTTATTACACCACTGGATCATGCTTTTAATAGCGGGATATAATCTCATTACAAGCTCTAATAGTCACCCAGATTACAATCTTAATTGCCAATATAGGTAAAAGTGTAATAATATACGCTTACCCTTTTTTGTATGTGTGTGTTTAATCACATAATTAAAGAAGAGCAAGAAATCTTTTCTCTAAGCAAGCCTTCCCTGCCTCAGACTCTGCAGACTTTTCCCCATCTATAAATGTGATGTTTATGAAGTATCCATTCTTGGGAAATAATACAGTATTTTAAAGACTCTTTTGCACGTAAGGGAACTCAAGAGGTGGGTCATGTGCCCCCTCCCAAGACATCCCTTCCTTTCCTTCTCTACAAATGTGTCTGTGTGATCAATATTAAGAGATGGAACTTTAGAATCGGAAGATTTGTATTCATGTGCTGACATTTCATCACTTCCTACTTTTGTGGACCTTGAGTGAATCACTTAATGTCTCTAGGACTCAGTCTTCCTCATCTGTGATATGGGACTATAAATGCCTACTACATGTGTGGATCAAGTGAAAAAAATGTATTAGGTGTTCTAAAACTATAAAGTATTATACCTTTTTTAATGAACATCTATTGAGTGCTTGCTTTGAGCCATGAACTGAGGCTACACGTGTTATTTGTTCTCCACTATTCTAAAATAGAACCTCAGAGTTGGAAGGGGTCCTAAGGACTATCAACTACCGTGTGCAATTCTTTGAGTTAAAGAGCGATCATGTCTTAGTTTCCTTTATAAAGCAGGTGTCAAGCTGCCATGGGGAATGAATTTCAGCATGTGGCCAGGAGTGGTGTGTCCAGGAATGGATTCCAACCTTACAGCCTTAGGCAGAAAGGTATTAGCAGGTATGGATGAGGGCCAGAGGTGAAATCATACACGAGCCAAAGTGGAATCACACACGAACCAAAATCAAGATGGAGGAGTGAGCATAGGCTCACTATAAAGTATGAGGGTGAGGACCAGGAGCTGGAAATGGGTGAGTAGCAGGGGTCAATGGAAAGACAAAGGTAAAATCTAAGTTATAAATGGAAATATGAAGCTAATTGTCAAATCTGATAGAAGTCATAAAGACAGCTTATAAAAATAAGAACTTAGTAGACAAAGAGATGAGGGTCGAGAAATGTGAAGAGTTGTCAAAGATAATCATAGAAAAAATTCTGCCTCACATGATAGAGTGGCTGCCATTGTTCTTTATCTATCCATACTATCCCTATGCCCTTTGCCTCACCTCTTCCCCTCACTGTCTCTTTTTGTAAGAAGTGACATGTGTTTTCTTATTTATTTATGTGGATTTTTAGAGTCCAACTTCTTCCTTGAAGGATTTGAGGATACTAATGGGAAATAAAGGAGTCCTGTAGCACAATGGTTAAGTGCTTGGCTGCTAATCGAGAGGTAGGTAGTTTGAACCTGCCAGCAGCTCCGTGGGAGAAAAGACCTGGCAATCTGCACCCATAAAGATTACAGCCTAGGCAACCTTATGGGGTAGTTCTACTCTGTCCTATAGGGTCACTATGAGTTGGAATTGACTCAATGGCACACAACGACAACAATGGGAAACACAAAATAAAACTGTCAAATATAAATTTAAAAATCACAACTACAGAAAATATAAATTAATATAGTAAAGGGTTATGGGACAGGAAGGAATCAACAGATATTGGAGAAAAAGAGAGTGCAAACAATACAGTCATAAATAAAGTCCTGTCTATTTGCTATCATTAAGCTGAGATTTATGTTCTGAGCTTCCTGGGAGCCAGAAATCAAGAGGAAATGTGATCAAAATCGAAACCTTGCATCATTCATGTGTCAAAAAGAGACAGACGTTTTCCTTGGAAAAATACAAAAAAAATTGCTCCAGAGAAACTTCCAATAAAAATCTCTAGGTGATAGATGGACAATGTTCTAAAGTATCTCCAGAGCAAAGGAAAAGCAAATTTGATGGGTTTATATCCTTCAAGGAATCTCCATGGAAGCACAGAAGGCAGTGCCAAAGGGACCAGTAGGGCAAGTGCCTCAGTTCCCATCAAGCCAAGATACAGGGACCAAATTCTTTCTGTTCCACCTTATGGAGTCCCCTTACCTCTCCTAAGAGCTCTCCATGGTTCTGATGCCTGTCTCTCATAAACCCTAATCTTATGTTCCAGGTTCAACTCAGTAATCCATACCTTCACTCTCTTGCCCCATGCAATGTCTATCACTCTTGTTTTTCACCATCTTGGATGTATGCAAAACTATCAAGGGACTAGCATTCTGTTAACTAAAGAATTTGAGCATGTTGGAGGTGCTCAAAAAGTGCCAATTCTCTTGACCTTGTATAGTCTCTTAGTTCCACTCTCAAATCTGTTATTTTAGTCCATGCTTATACTCTGAGACATTCAATACTCTATACGTTGTACGTATATAATATAACATAATAATAATAACACTCATCAATGTCTATTATGTGTCAGGCAAGTGTGTTATCTCATTGAATCCTCATTACAACAGCTCAAGAGAAATACCATTAATATTCGTATTTTACAGATATGGAAATAGAGACACAGATTAAGTAATTTACCCAAACTTACAAAGCTAGTGGTGAAACTTGTATAATAGTGTCTAAATGAATGAATAAGCAAATAAATGAAACATAGGGGAATGATGCTTAGAAGGAGGCATGTTCTTCAATGTGAAGGGAGTATTCATTGGTTTTCTGCTATATACCATGCGTCGTGCTATGTTCCTTACACGCAGCAGCACATGAGTCTTCCCTAACCCTGCAAGGGAGGCGTTTTCAATCTCATCGAAGAGTCTTCACTTTAGGTGGTAGTTCTAAAAGAACTAGGGATCCTGGGTGTGTGCAGAGTTAGTCAAGAGTTAATACTCCTATGTAAAATGGTACAATCACTATGGAAAACAGTGTGACACCTCCTCGAAATAACTAGAAATAGAACTTATGATCCAGCAATCCTACACCAAGTATATACCCTAGAGACCTAATAGAAGTAACATGAACTGACGTAAGTTCATTGCAGCATTATGCACAATAGCAAAAAAAAAATGGAAACCGCCTAAGTGCCCTTCAACAGATGAATGGACAGGCAAAATGTGGTACACACACGCTATGGAATACTATGCAACCATAAAGAACAATGTTGAGTCCACAAAACATATTATAACATGGATGGATCTGGAAAGCATAATGCTAAGTGAAGTAAGTCAATCATATAAGGACAAATATTGTATGACCCCACTTTTATAAGAAGACAAGAATATATATATAGAGAGAGAGAAAGAGAAAGAGAGAGACCAATGTTCATTGGTGGTGTCAGGAATGGGTGGGAAGGGAAGGGGATTCATTTTCCAGATTGTAGATACTCTTTATTTTGTGTGATTGGAAAAGTAGCATGGAATGTGAGTGTAGTGAGCACAGCTTGACCAAAGTAGGTGATGCCACTAAGAAGTGCACAAGAGAAAAGGACGTTTGTGCTACTGACATATATAATTTGGCAACAACACCAACAATAACCAAAAATGAGTGTATGGTCATATATGTAGGTGCATAGGCATATATGTGTACAGGTAGGTACAGATGAGTACATATGTGTGCACAGATAGAAGTATCTGAATGGATGTGTATGTACAGATATGTGTGGGGATGTATAGATAATCACAGAGGACACAGCTACAGATACGTCTCAGAAACACCTAAACACCTTGTGAGAATGGTTTGCAAGCATAGGGTTTGAAAGCATACGTCATTAGTCTCATGGGACAACTCAGTCAATTGGCACACAAAGGTCAAGATCTGCAACCTCATGTGGTGAGTGGCATCTGGGGTCTTAAAAACTTGCTAGCAGCCATCCAAGATACAGCTATTGGTCCTGACTCATTAGGAGCAAAAGAGAAAGAAGAAAACCAAAGTCCCAGAGGGGAAACCGGTCTGCTAGGCTAATAGCCTACACAAGCCACAGCTTCATCTACCCTGACTCCGGAAGAACTAGATGTTGCCCGGCTACCACTACTGACCATTCTGATCAGGCCACAATAGATGGACCCAGACAGAATGGGAAAAAAATGGGGAACAGAACTCAAATTCTTCAAAAGTCTAGACTTACTGAACCAATTGAGACTGAAGGACTCCCAGAGACTACAGCCTTAAGATACTCTTTAAACATTGGACCAAAACCATCCCCCTGAGGTCACCTTTTAGTGAAATAACATGTCAGCACACAAAATAAAGGATATTATCCGTGATGATGGGGCTCCAAGAAAAAAAAATCTATATGAAACCAAAAGGTCAACAATTACTCTAAAGCAAAGATGAGAAGACAAAGGGGGCAGGGAAACTAGAGTACTGGAAATGGAACAACCAGAACACAATTAATGAGAATGTTGACACATTGTGAAACTGTAACTAATGTCACTGAACAACTTGTGCAGAAATTATCAAATGGCAGCCTAATTTGCCGTGTAAACTTTCACCAAAAAATGCAATAAAAAAAAATTTTTTTTAAGTTTAACAGCCTAGTACTGGTACAATGACAGATACATTGACCAATGGAACAGAATTGAGAACCCAGAGGTAAATCCATCCACCTACGGTCACCTGATCTTTGACAAGGGCCCAAAGTCCATCAAATGGGGAACAGACAGTCTTTTTAACAAACGGTGCTGGCAAAACTGGATGTCCATCTGCAAAAAAATGGAAACATGACCCACATCGCACACCATATTCAAAAACTAATTCAAAATGGATCAAAGACCTAAATATAAAGCCAAAAACTATAAAGTTCATAGAATAAAAAAAAAAGATCAATGCTAGAGGCCCTAATACACCGTACTAACAGAATACAAACCATAACCAACAACACACAAACTCCAGAAGATAAGCTAGATAACTGGGATCTTCTAAAAATTAAACACTTATGCCCATCAAAAGACTTCACCAAAAGAGTGAAAAGACAACCTACAGACTGGGAAAGAATTTTTGGACATTACAAGTCAGATCAAGGTCTAATCTCTAAAATCTACAAGAAAATCCAACATCTCTACAATAAAAAGACAAATAATCCAATTTAAAAATGGGCAAAGGAATTGAACAGACACTTCACCAAAGAAGATATTCAAGCGGCCAACAGACACATGAGGAAATGCTCGCGATCACTAGCCATTAGAGAAATGCAAATCAAAACCACAATGAGATACCATCTC
>NW_004443958.1:14965688-14967980 GCF_000243295.1 Trichechus manatus latirostris
GTTGTTAACCAATGTCATAAAACAATATGTGTACTAACTGTTTAATGAGAAACTATTTGTTCTGTAAACCTTCATCTAAAGTACAATTAAAAAAAAAAGTTTAAGAAACATCCCATGTTTGCAGAAAAAGGTGATGCATTCTAGACCAGGAGAAGTGATCATGGTTTACATTATATAAGTCTGTCTTGGTTATCTAGTGCTGCTATAACGGAAATACCATAAGCAGATAGCTTTAACAAAGTGAAGTTTAGTCTCTCATAGTCCAGTAGGCTAGAAGTCCAAATTCAGGGTGCCAGCTCCAGGGGAAGGCTTTCTCTCTCTGTCAGCTCTGAAGGAAGGTCCTTGTCATCAGTCTTCCCTTGGTCTGGGAGCATCTCAGTGCAGGAACCTCAGGTCCAAAGGACACACTCTGCTCCCAGGACTGCTTTCTTGGTGGTATGAAGTCCCCCTGTCTCTCTGCTCGCTTCTCTGTTTTATATCTCAAAAGAGATTGGTTTAAGACATTATCTAATCTTGTAGATCTCATCAATATAACTGCCAATAATCCATCTTATTACATCATAGTGATAGCATTTACAACACATAGGGAAATCACACCAGATGATAAAATGGTAGACAATCATACACTACTGGGAATCATGACCTAGCCAAGTTGACAGGTATTTTGGGGGGACACAATTCAATCCATGACAAAGTCCAAGAAGAAAAGAGAACCATCACCTGGTGAATAAATTGATTATCTCTTTTCTATCTCAACTGATGACTACAGCATCCTGTTTTAGCATCAGCCACAGGATGGAAGTTTCTGAGTTCAACTCTTTGCTCTCATCACAATCATTTCTGCCATTGTCTCTGCCTGTAGCAGAAGACAGGCTTGAAACTGAGCAAATAAACCAATGATTAGTAAACATACACACAAAAAAGTTAATATTCCTATTTCTATTCCTCTGTCTAGGTTGAGGCAGAAAAAAGAGAACAGGCTCCATCAAGATGGTCATGTGCAAGAAGTCGGCAATAATAACATCGCTAAGATTTCCTAGGCACCTACGATGAACTCAACATTGTTTTAAGATGTGTGTGTATGTGTACATTTATGAATATGTTTGTATGTGGATGTATATAAATATGCATGCATGTATAGACACTCATTTAATCCTCACAGAAATCCTGTGAGGTAGGTACTATTGTATCCCCCTTTGACAGGTGAGAAAACTGAGACTCAGAGAGGTTAAGTAGGCTGCCAAAGGTCAGATAGGTAGGAACGAGGACTGGGCACAAACTAGGCAGTCTGGCTACAGAGCCCATGAGAACTAGTGCCTTGGAAAGGGGAAGACAGTTAATGCTCAAGTACCTAACCAGTCCAGCAGAGAAAGGCCAATAGACAGCACCCTTCCCCTGGATTGGAGACATTCAGAATGAAAGTGACCAGAGCCTTATGCTGTGGCTACTGGGCCTGGAACCCACAGCCTCCCCTCAGGAATCATACAACAAAAATCCTAAGTCTAAAGCAATGCTTCAAACTGGTCTCGAGCAGTTCTGGAGCAGTTTAGTAATTACTGATGTAAACAAGAATAACATACGTGTTGCATAGCAACCAAATCTGTAGTCCGTTGATTTTGATCCAAGTCGATCTTTATGCTGAGCAAATAACCCAAGAAGCTGGACTATATGAAGAAGAATGCAGCATCAGGATTGGAGGAAGACTCATTAATAACCTACGATATGCAGATGACACAACCTTGCTTGTGGAAAGTGAAGAGGACTTGAAGCACTTACTGATGAAGATCAAAGACTACAGCCTTCAGTATGGATTACATCTCAACATAAAGGAAATAAAAATCCTCACAACTGGACCAATAAGCAACACCATGATACATGGAGAAAATATTGAAGCTTTTCAGTGCTTCATTTTACTTGGATCCACAATCAACACCCACAAGAAGCAGCAGTCAAGAAATCAAATGATGTATTCCACTGGGCAAATCTGCTGAAAAAGACCTTTTTAAAGCAGTATTTTCAACTACTTCATATGCATGAGAAAGCTGGACGATGAATCAGGAAGACAGAAGAAGAAATGATGCATTTGAATAATGGTGTTGGTGAAAAATACTGAATGTACCATAGACTGCCAGCAGAACTAACAAATATGTCTGAGAAGAAGTACAGCCAGAATGTTCCTTAGAAGTGAGGATGGTGAGACTTCCTCTCATATACTTTGGACATGTTGTCAGGGGGGACCAGTCCCTGGAGAAGGACATCATGCTTGGTAAAGTGTCAACGAAAGAGAGGAAG
>NW_004443958.1:14968080-14973225 GCF_000243295.1 Trichechus manatus latirostris
GACTTCCTCTCATATACTTTGGACATGTTGTCAGGGGGGACCAGTCCCTGGAGAAGGACATCATGCTTGGTAAAGTGTCAACGAAAGAGAGGAAGTCCCTCAATGAGATGGATTGACCCAGCGGCTGCCACAATGGGCTCAAGCACAGCAATGATTGTGACCATGGCCCAGGACTGGGCAGTGTTTTGTTCCGTTGTATATAGGGTCGCCATGAGTCGGAACCAACTAAATGACACCCAACAACAGCAACAACGGGAAACAAACAGCGGCACCCCCTCAAAGATGGTGACTGACCATGCTGCTTTGAATTTGGTTGCTATGCAACATGTACACTGCCCTTGCTTACATCAGCAATTACTGAATCTCTCCTGAATCGCTCTGGACTGGTTCGAAGCCCTCATCTAAACCCACCAGTTTCTGAAACCAGGACTGTTGATGCAGTGGCCTCTGTAGATCTAGGAGAACTAGAACAATCTGCATCTCGCTGGATGCTCCTGAGGAATAGCTGAGGCAGGGGCAGCTGACAAGGTCTGACAGCCACCCCAGGCATCATCAGCAAATAGCACTTCCAAAGTGGAGGTAAAGTAGAGCTAATGCTGGTCAGCTGTTCCAGAAATCAAAAATCTAGCCTGTATTAACCTCTTATGTTTGTTTCCAAATTGCAGGCTTAATCGCTTTCCATCAGCTTACTTATAATTGCATCAGAGACCCCACAAACCTATCATTATTCCTCTCTGAGGCCTAGAGGCAAATCATTTGTGCACTCTCTGATTGAGTGCCCTGTTAGTGAAGTTGGAAAAGGAAAAACCCTTCCTTACCACAGTGCTGTGAGAATTCATGGGATTCGGGCACACCACATTTTGAAGATATATTATGCCCTTCAAAGAACACTGGCCCTTGATTTTCAGAATTCAAAAGGTGTAGGAGGAAAGGGGAAAACCAAGGTTTAACACTAAATAATTGTTTGTGTAAGCCTCTCATTCATTCACTCAACAAATAATTTTGAGCACTTACAATATGCCAAGCATCGTGCTAGGGGCTAAGGAGTTAACGGTGAGCAGAAGATAGCTCTGCCCTCAAGCAGGTCATGCTCTTCAGAGCTGTGGTTTTCCATTCCGGTTGCACATTAGAATTGCCTGGGAGGTTTTTAAGGAGACCCAAACTCATTGTCCCTACCCTAGACCAATTAAATCAAAATCTGGCATTTGTGTTTTACAGTCTCTCCAGGTAATTCTGATACCTAGACCTGGTTGAGAACCACTGGTCTGAAAGAACGAATTACTCCCATCTCTCTGCCTTTACATCACCCATCTGTCAGTTTGTTGTACTGTGGTGGCTATGATGTTGGAAACTATGCCACTGATATTTCAAATACTAACAGGGTCACCCACAGTGGACAGGTTTTGGCAGAGCTTCCAGATTAGGACAGACTAGGAAAAAAGGCCTGGAGATCTACTTCCAAAAATTAGCCAATGAAAACACTATGGATCATAATAGAATATTGTTCAATATAGTGCTAGAAGATGGTTGGAAGTCACTCAAAATACACAGTGGCTGCAACAGTGGACTCAAACATACCAATGATCATGAAGATGGTGCAGGACCAGGCAATGTTTCCTTCTGTCATACATGAGGTCACCATGAGTCAGAGCCAACTCGACAGCAACTAACAACAAGAACAATTCTGCCCTTGGCACCTGCAGGAAAGACATTTGTCATTTTGTCTATACAAGATCCAGGCGGGCATTTGTAGCTTCTCTGAGGCATGAATTAGAACTCTTGCATTGGGAGGCTGGATGGAGGGATGAAGGCTTCAGCTAGACACCAAGCCTGAGTGACTCTTTGGTTTCCATGACTCTGTGCCTTCTGAGGGGTGGGATTACCATTAATCACTGCATTCTCTACATATAGCCAAGAAACTTAACACTTAAGGGATGAGTTAATAAATGGGAGTAGTAGTGGACACCTTTTTTATTTACCTGGATCCCTTCTTCTAAGAAGTCCTCTCTACTATTCTGGGAACCACTTCTCCCTCCTTTTCTGTAAATCCATGTGGTCTGGGTAGGGTTTCCCCACCCCTTGGCTCCCAAGGGTGGGCACCTGGCCCAGATAAGGTCAATGTGTGAAATTGTACACTCCTCGCCCATGATCCAGGCACAGACCAACAGAGTCCATCATTGGCCTTTGGCTAGAACCATCAGCCATCAGAAATGTTGTTGCCTGCGTTTACCAAACTGGCTGATGGTAGATTGAAGTTGCTGGTGCCTTCTTAGCCACCAACTGGGCAGAGACTGGCTGAGAATAAGGTCACCCAGATTCCTGATGACCTAATTTGTACCCAACAGATCCTGGAGGTCTACCCTTGTTCTTGTCACTAGGTGGGCTAATAATTTCCATGTTTAGATTTAAGCCTGTTTGAATCAGGTTTTGTCTCTTGAAATCAAAAGAGTATTCACTAATACAAAGGTACCAAAAAAAAACAAAAAAAAAACCCATTACCGTCGAGTCAATTCCAACTCACAGCGACTCTGTTGGACAGAGTAGAACTGCCCCATAGAGTTTCCAAGGAGCACCTGGTAGATTCAAACTGCCAATATTTTGGTTAGCCATAGTTTGCTGTAATTCTTAACCACGGCACCACCAGCGCTCCAGTACATGAGTAAATGATTGAATTCTCTGCTTCCTGCTTTTCAAGCCGGAAAACTTACAGAAACAAGCATGACTTCTTCCCTTAACCCTCTAAATTACTGAGAAAGACCTGTAAGGATGTGGTAACAGCTAAAAGCACTTATATATTTGTCTAAGGCAGCTTTTCCCAAAATGTGCTCCACAGAACATTAAATTTTCCCGTGTTTAACTCAGTTTAGGGTTGTTGCTAGGTTGTTATTGTTAGGTGCGTTGAGTCGGTTTCAACTCATAGCGACTCTACGTACAACAAAACAAGACACTGCCCCATCCTGCGCCATCCTCACAATCCTTGCTCTGTTTGAGTCCATTGTTGCAGCCATTGTGTCAATCCATCCCATTGAGGGCCTTCGTCTTTTCTGTTCACCCTCTACTTTATAAAGCATGATGTCCTTTTCCAGGGGCTGGTCCCTCCTGATAACATATCCAAAGTACATGAGATGAAGTCTCGTCATCCTTGCTTCTAAGGAGCACTCTGGCTGTAGTTCTTCCAAGAAGATTTGTTTATTCTTCTGGCAGTCCATGGTATATTCAATATTCTTTGCCAACATCATAATTCAAAGGCATCACTTCTTCAGTGTTCCTTATTCATTGTCCAGCTTTTGCATGCATATGAGGTGATTGAAAATGCCATGGCTTGGGTCAGGCTCACTTTAGTCCTCAAAGTGACATGTTTGCTTTTTAACACTTTAAAAACGTCTTTTGCAGCAAATTTGCCCAATGCAATACGTTGTTTGATTTCTAGACTGCTGCTTCCATGGGTGTTTATTGTGGATCCAAGTAAAATGTTAAAGATTAAACTGTTAAAATATATCTTCAGCGCAAATTTTCTCAAGCCTTTAGTGTATCAGTGAGAATTGTAAATCTCTCAGAAGAACCAAAACCAAAAAACCAAACCCACTGCTGTCGAGTCAATTCTGACTCATAGGAATTCTGTAGGACAGAGTAGAACTGCCCCATAGGGTTTCCAAGGAGTAGCTCGTGGATTCGAACTGCCAGTCTTTTGGTCAGCAGCTGAGCTCTTAACCACTGTACCACCAGGGCTCCACAAGGACCGAAGTATACTGATTTTCTCAACTTATTTAAGCACAGGACTCTTTTTTGCCATGCATCTCCCAGGATTAGAGTTTTAGAGGAAATGTCATTCAAGTTGCAACCTAAAGAATGTTCTTCTTTCTGCTTGGAATACTCTTCACACCCTCACTCCCAGCCCTGTCCAATTCCTACTCAACCATCATACCTCAGCTTAACTACTACTTTCTCAAAACAAAAGTCTTTAATATCCCCACTATCGTCACCCTTCCCTTTGTTGTTGCTGTTAGCTGCCATCAAGTCAGCCCCCGAACCGTGGTGACCCCATGTACAATGGAACAAAACACTGCCTGATCCTACGCCATCCCCATGATTGATTGTGGATTGGACTGTTGTGATCCCTAGGGTTTTCACTGACTGGTTTTCAGTAGTAAATCATCAAGCCTTTCTTCCTAGTGTGTCTTAGTCTGGAAGCTCTGCTGAAACCTGTTCAGCATTGTAGAAACACACAAACTTACACGACGGATGGATGGTGGTTGTGCATGAGGTGCATTGGCCAGGAATTGAACCCACTACTAAACCACCCTACTCTCTAGATAAGGTTATTTACACTTATCATTTGCTCCCCTAAATCTATACTTCCTCTTTCATGGTATTTACCATACAGAGTTATAATTATCCACATGTTTCTCACTTAGGGTATGTAGAGGCTAGTCTACAATATGGCCCCCAATGATCCTCACCTACTGGTTATCATGCTCTTGTGTAACCACCTCCCACATTAATTTGTTGATTAATGGCTGGCCCTATCTGACCAATAAAATGTGGCAGAAATGAAGGCATATGACTCCAGTGTTAAGTCATAAAAAGCATTGCTGCTTCCACCTTAGGCTCATGGACTGTTCACTCTGGGGAAGGTAGCCACCATGCCACAGGGACGCTCAGGTATCCTATCCCTTGAAGAGGAGCTCAGGCCCTAACCGATAGCCAGCACCAACTCACCAGCCCTGTGAGTGAGACAACTTGGAAATGGATGCTCCAGCCCCAGGTAAGCCTTCAGAAAATGCAGCTCCAGCCAACATCTGACTATAATCCAATGAAACACCACAAGCGAGGTCTGTGCAGCAGGAGCCCTTCCAAAATTTCTGACCCATAGAATCTATGAGGTTATAAGCACCTGTGGGCCATAACTGTGAATTACTCACTATTGTAACATACCTCCCCAACATACACACACAGAGAACCTAATTATAGTAATTGAAACATAGAAGGCACTCAGTATTTTTGAAACTGATTAATAATAAGTTAATGAATAAATGAATATATACAGGCATGGGGGGTGGGCTGGCTGATAATTTGGATTATGAAGTAAGAGGATAAATATTCTGTCAAGTCATTGGATACTTGAACCTTTTCATAAGACTCTCA
>NW_004443958.1:14976140-14978255 GCF_000243295.1 Trichechus manatus latirostris
TTTTTTTTTTTTTTTTTTGGTGTGCCACACATACTATCATAGACCTAATATTTTTAATTGAGTCACTTTTGTCTTAAATTAATTCACTGTACAAGGAAACTATACCATTACCATAAATGCAAAATCAGTATCAGTCACCCTAAATAGAAAATACCATGAAAATATAGCAATGTTATTGAATTCCGGCTCTTTAACACTGCCCACCCGAAGCTCTGTTCCTGAGCACTGTTCTATATCTTCACTTAGAAATAATAGCGAGAATATTGGTGTTAAGGAGTAGGAGCAACCTGAGACTCTCTCCAGAAGAAAAGACAGAGAATTAAAAAGTGAACAACTTTCTCACAATCCCATACCATGAGCACCGCTCTCCCCAGACATTTGGGAAATACTGAAACCAGACAGAGTCCGATTTCCTGAGAATTCCAAAGCCAGCCAAGGAGTCAGGGGGTGGGGAGAAAATCAGAAAGAAAAATTTCCTCCCTCAAAGAGATAAAGCCCTCTAGTTTCTTTGCAAGGAGCCGTGGTGGTGCAGGGGTTAAACTCTCGGCTGTTAACTGAAAGGTCGGCAGTCTGAACTCACCCAACCACTCTGTGGGAGAAAAGACCTGG
Organism: Trichechus manatus latirostris; assembly: GCF_000243295.1. Lineage (NCBI taxonomy): Eukaryota > Metazoa > Chordata > Mammalia > Sirenia > Trichechidae > Trichechus > Trichechus manatus. The sequence continues at coordinate 14,976,750 of NW_004443958.1, forward strand.
TGACCTGCTCCCATAAAGATTACAGCCTAGGAAACCCTATGAGGCAGTTCTACTCTGTCACATGGTGTCGCTAAGAGTCGGAATTGACTCAACGGCCCACAACAACAACAACAGTTTCTCTGCTGGAGTCTCGCACTTAGCAGGCATTTAGTCGATGTTTGTTAACCCCAATGGAGACAGCATGGTCTTGGATATTAGAGTCAGACCTGAATTTGGATCCTGATTATCATATTTTGACTCTATGACTTTGGGCAGGTTATACAACCTCTGTGCCTGTTTTCTCATCTGTTAAAAAAAGAGAGAGAGAGAGATAGGAGGAATTAATAATAGCTACCATACAGTTTGGAGCCCCTGGGTGGTGCAAACAGTTAATGTACTTGGCTACTAGATGAAAGGTTAGTGGTTCAAGTCCACTCAGAGGCACCTGGGAAGAAAGGCCTGGTGATCTACTTCTGAAAAATCAGCGCTTGAAAACTCTGTGGAACACAGTTCTACTCTGACACATGTGGAGTCAACAGGAGTCAGAATGACTAGACAGAAGCTGGTTTTTGGTTGAACATGCATTTTAAATAGATGACATATGAGAAAGTGCCTGATATATGGTTGGCACCTAATAAAGTAAGTTGCCTTCCTTCTTCACTGTGCCTTCCCAATCAGAACTGATTGCTCCTGTTTCTGAACTTGTCAGCACTATCTTTGTTTACCTGTTTTTGGGGCACTTAGCAAATGAGCCTTGTGCTAATTTTGGAAATGCTTTCATCTTTTCCAAGATAAGTAAGGAAATTCAGAAACTTTCTCGTTCCAACAAGCACCACAAGCTGCCCAACTATGCCGTCTTAAGGATCTGAGAGTCCCTAACTGCTGCCAACCAACACATGGCATCCATCCCTTCCTTCTGTGTCCACTGCAGTCCACTTGATTCTCTGTCTCTCCATCCACCAATGACCCAGGCTCCGTCAACACCCCAGAGCTGAATGGGGCTGCACTCAATTTTAAGCTGACTTCTGCATAATGGAAAGGGACTCCCAACCAGATCTCAGTGGAAGGAAAGGATATCTCTGCTCAGTTTTGTCCTTGCTAGGACTCATGCATCAGACAGTCTTTGTGGCCCACTGGAATGGAGTGAGGAACACTGACTGAATCTATATCTCATTCACAAAGCAACATCACAAGGTGGTTGGAAGCCCAGACAGTCTGGGGTTGAGTCCCAGCCTTGTCACTTACTGGCTATGAAATATTTCCTCATATTTAAAATTGGAGTAAAATAACTGAACAATAAAGAACAATGATGAAGCCATGAAACATAACGTGGAGGAAGCTGGAGGTCATTATGCGGAGTGAATTTAGTCAGTCACAGAAGGACAAATACCGTATAAGACCACTATTATAAGAACTCAAGAAAAGGTTGAAACACAGAAGAAAACATTCTTTGATGGTTACGAGGGTGGGGAGGGAGGGTGAGGATTATTTACTAACTAGATAGTAGATAAGAATTATTTTAGGTGA
>NW_004443958.1:14979054-14980513 GCF_000243295.1 Trichechus manatus latirostris
GGAAAAAATAAAAAAAATTGGAGTAAGATAGTATCTATGTTGTAGAACTGTTGTGAAATATATCTTAAATAAGTTAACATTTGTAAAGCACTTAGAAAAGAACCCATCATAAAATAGCCCCCTTATAAATGTTAGCTGCAGGGGGCAGTGGTGGTTCAGTGGTAAAATTCTCACCTTCCATACAGGAAACCTGGATTCAATTCCTGGCCAATGCACATCAGTGTGGCCACCACCTGTCTGTCAGTGGAGGCTTGTGTGTTGCTATGATGCTGAACAGGTTTCAGGGGAGCTTCCAGACTTAAATGGACTAGGAAGAAAGGCCTGGCAATCTACTTCTGAAAAATCAGTCAGTGAAAACCCTATGGATCTCATCAGTCTGATCTTGTACATGGAGTTACCGTGAGCTGGAGGCTGACTCCATGCCAACTACAATAACAAAAAACGTTAAATACTATGACCCCGAGCTCTAGACATGGAATTCTAAGGGGCGGAAAAAGGGTGTCATTTTTTTGCTTTGTTTATCTAAGCCAAGCAGAGAGCTACGGACTGACTATATATGTTCTATACGATTTATTACTCAAATGTCATTTAAAGTTGAAACTTTATTCCCATTTTAGAGCTATGGAAACCAAGGCCCAGGAAGATTAAGTAATTTGCTCAAGGTCACAGAGTTTGTAAGTGGACAGCGTAAACAGTGGACAGTGGTACGTTCGATGCCACAGCCTCTTCTCTCTTCTCGACCACATAGCAGCTGAATGGCGTCCCTGGGTATTGTAAACAGTCAGCACATTTGGCTGCTAACTGAAAGGTTGGAGGTTCAAGACCACCCAGAGGCACTTTGGAAGCAAGGACTGGAAATCTATTTTTGAAAAATCAGTCGTTGACAGCCCCATGGAGCACAGTTTTACTCTGACACGCACAGGGTCACTCTGAGTTGGAAATGACCCAACAGCAATTGGTTTCTTGATCTCAACTGTCCTGCCAAAGATCAAGCCCCTGCTTCCTGGCTAATGAGAACAACTTGTCCCTGCCCTCATCAGCACACCCTTTCATGTGTCCGCCACAGTCTGAACATCTCACCCAGCTCAGCTTCTCTGCAGACTCACCGTGCCCATCTTTATCAACCTCATAAATCTGATTCCCACAACCTTTTATCACTCCCCACTGCTCTCCTTTTAACTGGCTCCAATCCCTCCGCATCTGCTCATTAGGTGTGTCGTCCAGAACTGAAGGCAGTCTCCTGGGAGATGCTAAAGCCACACCAGCGTTGAGCTGAATAATTACCTGGCACATCATGAGCAAATTTCTCCCTGGTTGTAGCAATGAAAGGTGTCAACTTGTGATTGCAGGCAAAGAGAGAGGGCTTATGGGAAACCTTCAAGAAATGACAATAGTGTCACTCAATTAACAGTGGCAAGAGAAGTAGAGGTAAGACGGCATGTGCAGAAATGTGAAAATG
>NW_004443958.1:14982128-14983025 GCF_000243295.1 Trichechus manatus latirostris
AATTCTAGGCACACAAGGAATGCCTGTAGAAGTAGATGAATCCAGTATGCATTTATCCTGAACCCAGCCACATGAGTCATTTTCTATGAGAACAAGTATCCAAACACTAGAGAAAGGCTATGCATCTGAGTGCAGAAAAAATAGAGACATAGTATCATTGAAAAGGAAGGACCACTTACTACATCCCAGGCCCTCAACTGAGTGTTTCATCCTTTGTATCTGACATGGTCTTTGAACAACCTGGTAAGAGAGCTAATTTTATCCTATTTAACAGATAAGGAAACTGAGGCCCCTGTGAGGTTATGTAACTCCCAGAAGCTTCCACGATAATAAGAAGGCAGTGCTGGGAAGAAAGTTTGTGTCTGCCTAACTTCAAAGCTCAGAAATTTTTCTTTATGGGGCACCTCTGCACTAGTATTTCAGCTTCTCCTTTGGATAACACTGCTAACTTTTGTACAAGCAATTTGTTTGCACATTTGGGGAAAGATGTTGCATAAGTACATGTATGCTCTCTGTAGGAGGAAAGTTCTGGCAACATGTCTTTCCTCCCTTCTCGGTCCAACTACCAAAGAGCAGCCCTTCTTTGTGGCTCCAAATGGTCTCCTCACTGGCAGGTTCCCGCCGTTTTAGACTCCCAAGCCTACGAGTTGGAAGCCAGCCAGTGGAGGAGGGAGAGAAAGAATCGTTTTTGCAATCGCTGCAAAAACTTTCCAAGAGCTATTCCTGGAGCTAGGGAGTGTTGACACCAGGCTGTCAAGGAGAGAAAAGGGAAGGACTCTAATTTGGAAACATTTTACACTGTGTGCCTAACAACGTATACTATGTGGCAAGAAAACAGCCACAGAGGTTCAGACTGGTTACTGAATATGGGCTGGCTCACTGGTGGCAGTGCCGCTG
>NW_004443958.1:14983588-14984998 GCF_000243295.1 Trichechus manatus latirostris
AGGAATTTCTTAAATGAAACACCACAACCCCTCATCACAGCCTGATCATAAAATGTCCAGCTTTGCCATTTATACAATAAAGCTAAAAGCAGTTACTCTTGCTGTGAGGTTTGTGGATTACTCCTGCACCTCCAATTTGCGTGCATCCTTCCCCTCAGTAAAAAGCAAAACAAACCAAACCCTTTGCCGTCGAGTCAATTCCAACTCATAGAGCCCCATGTGTTATAGAGTGGAATCGTGCTTCATAGGGTTTTCATGGCTGTGATCTTTATGGAAGCAGATTGTCAGGCCTTTCTTCCACAGTGTCATTGAGTGGGTTCAAATCGTCAATCTTTAAGTCAGTAGCCAAGAGCAAACTGTTTGCACCACTCCCACTAAACCAAAAATCAAACCAAACCTGTTGCTGTCCAGTCAATTCCGACTCAGGGATCCTATAGGACAGAGTAGAAATTCCCCACAGGGTTTCCAAGACTGTAATCTTTATAGACACAGACTGCCACATCTTTCTCCCCTGGAGCAGCTGGTGGGTTTGAACCAGCAACCTTTTGGATAGTAGCTGAATGCTTAACCACTGTGCCACCAGGACTCCTTCCACTCTCGCTAAGAGCTGCAGATAAGCGGTATAAGCAACTGCGGTTGAGGTGTGGCGAAAGATGCACAGGCAACTGTCCAGCATACGGTTGAATAAGGGAGAACTAGTAAAGTGTTAGTTATCTAGGAGCGCTGTCTTGAGCATGCACTATGTTCCACAGACCATTCTGGCACTCCACATACTTTATCCCAGTTATGAACAACCCTTTGAGAGCAACCTTTCACCCTACTCCTGCCTTCACCCCACCCCAGCCATTCCAGGTAACATATTCCCAGGTTCTGAGGATTAGGAGGCGGACATCTGGGTGATTACAATTATTATTATTGATTACTGATTATTATCATTGAATACTGATTATTATTATTGATTACAATCCAAGAAAGAAATGAAATCATTCAGAGAGAACACTTGAAGCTAAACGAGAAGCAAGACGAAATAGAAATTTAAAGGAGGCATCTAAATGGAGGGCCAGCGGAGGAAGAACAAGAGGGGCAGAGAGCTAGGAGAAGAACCAGGAGGAAGTGCTGTCCCAGAAGCCTTAGAAGAGAGAATGTCAAAACACTGGAGCCACAAGGGCAGAACCTGGGAGAGAGCATAGGGACACCATCTCCTGGGGGAGACTGCCACCAGTGACCCCAGAAAGGGGAGGTCTAGTGGGCTGAAGGCGGTGATGGCAAGGACAGTGTGGAAGACACACTGCTGGCCATGGCCCAGCCCAGCACTCTCCTCCTCACCCAGGCCCTCTGCTCACAGCAAACCTCAGCTCTGCCTCTTATCTCTACCAATATCTCCATACCATGAACACAGCTTATTGGGAC
>NW_004443958.1:14986576-14988221 GCF_000243295.1 Trichechus manatus latirostris
AAGTAGATCGCCAGGACTGTCTTCCAAGATACCTCTGGGTAGACGCAAGCCGCGGACTTTTTCATTAGTAGTTAACCATTCGCACCACCTAGGGACTCCATTCCGTTTTTAGGTATGGAAATTGCGGCTTCAAGAGGTTAAGTCAGTCCCCAAGTTGGCAGGGTTGGTAAGTGGCAGTGCCAAGGTTCAAGCCATGTCTATCTGATTCCCATGTTGATTGGGGACTCACTGTACTGCATTGCTTCTCACAGAGTCAGGCTGAAATCTTTAGGCGCAAATAGTGTGTCCCGCCTATTCACCTTTTTATCCACCTACTTCCTCACCCTCACTCACAAGACAGGCACGGCACTGGGCACAACGGGCAATTTCTTCCCCCTCTGAACCACCAGTTCTTCATCTGATAAATGGGGTAAACATTCCTCACATGCCTTCGTATATGCCATGTTATCTTCATGAAAACAAGGCAGGGAGCAGGACCTGACTCCAAGGACTGCATTTATGCAATGAGTATTGAGTATGTCCTCGTGTGCAACCAGGGGGTGGTACACAGGTGATTGAGAGGATGGGGATCAAAGGCTCAGCAAGATCGGTATGCAGCAGTGGCTGCTAATCCCCAGTAAGGCTTTTCCTCTGCCTGGCACTGTTTTAGCTGCTTTGCATGCATTATCTCATTTAATAGGTGAGAGAGAAAGAGAAGGTGAGAGAGAGACAGAGCAGCGAGGACAGGAGGGTATGTTCCCGGCTGGGTAAACAGCAGGAACAAATGTACAGAAGTAGGAATGTGCAATGCATGCTGTTGTTAGTTGCCATTGAGTCAATTCTGATTCATGGCAACCCCATGAGTGCAGAGTAAAATTGCTCCATAGGGTTTTCAAGGCTATGACCTCCCAAAAACTGATTGCCAGGCCTGTCTTCTGAGGTGCCTCTCTGGGTAAGTTCGAACTACCAACCTTTCTGCTAGTGGACGAGTGCTAACTGTTGACACCACCCAGGGACACTGCAATGCATGTAGAGGAAACTAAATAAGTTCAGAACATTCTTTCACTGCTTTGCTTTACAAATATTTATTGACATCCTCAATGTGCCAGGCACTGTGCTAGGCAGTGGAGAAATAGTAGTCAACAAGATATGGTCCAGGAGGGAGACTGATAATAAACACAAACATTGATGTCATAACTGTGATAAAATTGCACCGTTAAGTAGCCAGAACACAGATCATAGAGTGACAGGAGGCTGACCTTGACCGGGAAGTTACAGAATACTTCCCTGTTAAAGTATGTGAGAGAAGAACAGTGAGTAGGAAAGTGGGGTTTTGCCTCCTGGATCCAGAGTTAATTCAACAGCAAGTTCCTCAGTGAGACATGTCTTGGTATGAAGCCACCAGGGCACTGGGGTGAAACCAAAAGCAGGAAGTAGCCCACAGCCTCATTCGCTGTCAGAAGACATGACATCAATCAAATGAGACTCAGAGCAGGACTGGGACTGTGGAACCCAGGCAAGGGCCAAGAACACTGGCCTCCCAGGAGGTGCCAGGTTCGCAGCTTAACCATCCCATCATGCATCTGGGTAGCTCCAGTACCTTTTCCAGGATGTTTAACATTCGTTATCTCATCTGAGCCTCACAACAAACACAGGCAGGTGGGAG
>NW_004443958.1:14989731-14995823 GCF_000243295.1 Trichechus manatus latirostris
ATGACAAAATGCTTCTAGAATTTTCCAAATGTTCTAAAATGAGCACGTATTATATTATGATCAGAAAGGTAACATTATTTTTAAATTATTATTAATAATAATAGTTACCTTTTTAGCAACTACTGAATATTCATAATTTTATGAGGTAAATACATCATTATCCCCATTTTACAAAAAAGCAGAGGCTCAGAGAAGTGAAGTAACCTTCTCAAGGACACACATCTATTAAGTGACTGAGTCATGATTTGAATCTGGATCTTTTGACTTTAGAGGCTTAGACCTGACTGAATACCCAATACTGCCATGTAAAGAACCAAGAGTTGAAGTTGGTTTTGAAGAGAGGAGTTCATTAAATTCAGTTCTGGGTGTGTGAAGTTTGAGGCACTGAGGAGATGATCGGAGATGTCTTGTGGGCAGGTCAAATTTTGGACCTGAAGCTCAAGAGAGAATCTCTCATTGAAGATGTGGATTTGGGAATCATCATACAGAGCTGATCATTGAAACAATGGGAATAGAGAATATCATCCAGAAAGAATTTATAGATGGGAAAGAGAAGGAAACTGGCAAAGACCACTCCATAGGGAAAGGGGAGTAGCAGGACAGACATAGGCAACTTGGAAGCTGAGGGAAACAGCAAGGGATTAAGTAGAATAAAAATGGCCTTTGGGTGGCATCTTATGATGAACTTGGCACAAGTATGTCCAATAGTATAGTATATGCCGGATTGCAGCAGGTAGGAAGTATAGAAAGTCCTTTCAAGAATGAAATTGATAAACAGTAGGTGAGGGAAGATTGGTAGCTTGCCAAAATAATGGAGACAAGAAAAGATATTTTCCCTTGGAAAAGCTTGGATATGCTTGTAGGCTGAATGGAAAGAGCCAGAGAGACAGAAGAGTCAGGAAATAGAGAGGGAACAAGTTCCTGGAGGACATGGGAAGGGGTGGATCCCACACACAGGTGAAGCATTTCTCTGAAAGTGCTTCTCAAATTCAATCACTTGGCATTCCGTTTATAGATTCCATTGCTGAGAAACAAACCACCCCAAACACATTGGTGTAAAACAACAACCACTTTATTATGCTCACGGTTTCTGTGGGTCAGGAATTCAGACAGGGCGCAGTAGGGATGATTTGTCTCTGCTCCACAGTGTCAGGGGTCTCATCTGGGAAGACTCAAATAGCTAAGGGCGACTCAAATGGCTGGGGGCTGGAATCATCTGGAGGCTTTTGCATTCATGTGGCTGGTGCCTGGGCTGGGATAATTGGAAGGCTGGGCTCAGCAGAGGCGGTTCTTCAGAGCACTAATACATGGCCTCTTCATATACCCTGGCCTCCTCACAGCAGGGCAGCAGGATTCTGAGAGGGAACAATAATCCTCTGGACATCATTGCTCCTGTTTTGCTGGAAAGAAGTTTGAAAGGCTAAGCCGCTTGTGCAATTTCACAGAGCTTTACAGTATAATCTCAATTTCATTTAAAAAATACATTGACATCAGGTAGGAAAATGAATAAGGAAGATCAAAGAAGAATCGATGCCTTTGAATTGTGTTATTGGCGAAGAGTATTGAATATACCATGCACTGCCAAAAGAACGAACAAATCTGTCTTGGAAGAAGTACGACCAGAATGCTTCTTAGAAACAAGGATAGCAAGACTACGTCTCACATACTTTGGACATGTTATCAGGAAGGATCAGTTCCTGGAGAAGTATATCATGCCTGGTAAAGTAGAGAGTCTGCGAAAAAGAGGAAGACCCTCAACGAGATGGATTGACACAGTGGCTGCAACAATGGGCTCAAGCATAACAATGATTGTGAGGATGGTGCAGGACTGGACAGTGTTTCATTATGTTGTACATAGGGTCCCTACGAGTCGGAACCAACTCGACGGCACCTAAAAACAACAGCAATAACATAGGAAAAAATCTGAAAAATATTCTAAAATCGTAGAATTAGTTATATTAGAATAGTGTGATTTTTATTTTCTTTTAGATTATCTGTATTTTTCTCTTTTTATTTTTCAGCACTATATATGGATCATATATTGAAAGTTTTCTGTTTTAATAATGCATTCTCAAAACAGCCTAATAACCCCATAGACTTAGCTGTTTTCAGGACAAGGCCAGAGATGGCATCACAAACCAAGCACCTGCCAGGCACGTACCAAGATTTCATACTTGGCATGTCACCTTGTGTGACAGATGAGGTTCCCACACTGCCTCTGGGAGCTGAACAGACATCATGTCTCTCTAGCCAGGCAAAGGAACTGACATTTGCTGAGACAGTCCTATAATGTGACTACATCAAAGGTAGGAGAATGAAGAGACCAGGAGATCACCAAGTATCACGTGTTGCTATTGAGAGTAAGAACTACTCCAGGTCAAGGACCTGCGTGCCTCGCTTTACATAAAAAACCTGCTTCTGGAACACCTCCAAGACTTCCATAAGCCATCTCATACTTTAAACACATTAAGGGCATCTTGGAACGCAGGAACGTCTCCCCTGAAATCACCCTTTGTTTTGAATTTTTTTTTATTATTATTTAAATGGAAATTTAAGATTTTTCATTTACGTTGACATTTTTAGGTGTCAGGTGTGAATTTGCTTTAAATGAAACAGAAACAAAAGGTAGATTCAAGTCTAACCCTTACTGAGAGCCTTGACTGGCACTGTGCCTAGTTCGTTGCCATGAACATGAACTCCTGTCTTCTCAGTAGGCACCTTTCCTCCGTCAACCCCAAACCAGATGGGGCCAGCCAGTGGTGTCTGAACTCAACTGCCACGTTCACCCAGAAGCTAATCGGCCTTTGTTGTGGAGCCTGTTTGAATGCGGAGTCAAGAGACTAATTAGCTGTGTGGCTTTGGACAAGCCCCTCGGTCTCTCCAGTCCCCCAATTAATCACCTGTACGTGAGGAAAGAGGATGAGGAACTGGATGCGGCCACCTCTGTGCCCCTCCAGCCCTAAAGTTCTGTATTCCTTCAAGTCGCAGGTGGAAGCTGGTCTCTTGTTAGCTGCCCTTCATCTGTCATCAGTTACACACCCACAAAGTATCCACCAGCAGACATACAAACACCCCCCCCACACACACACATCCTGACCCTCACACCCTGCAACAAACAGCCCCACCCAGTCTCACACCCAAGGAGAAACCACCCACCCCAGCATCAACCCTGGCAGCTCCCAAACAGTTGCTCCTCTCAGCCCTCCAAGGGAGTATAAGAGATAGAGTTCCTTTACTGATACTTTCTTCTCAGAAAGAAAGGGCTGGAAGCCTCCTCCACTCTTGCCTTTTCACTATACAGGATTAACTTTGTTGTTGTTAGGTGCCGTCAGATCAGTTCTGACTCACAGCGACCCTATGTACAACAGAACAAAATGTTGCCCAGTCCTTTGCCATCTTCACAATTGTTGCTAGGTTTGAACCCATTGCTGCAGCCGCTGTGTATTTTGAGTGTCTTCCAACCTGAGAGGCTCGTTTTCTAGCACTATATCAGAAAATGTTTTGCTGTTATTCATAAAGTTTTCACGGGCTAATAATTTTCTTTTTGGAAGTGAATCACCAGGTCCTTCTTCCTAGCCTGTCTTAGTCTGGAGGCTCCTCTGAAACCGGTCCACCATGAGTGGCTTTGCTGGTATTTGAAATACCAGCGACATAGCTTCCAGCATCACAGCAACATGCAAGCCACCACAGTACAACAAACTGACGGACGGGTGGTAGAGGATTAACCTTATTTATTGTAATTGGCTATTTAAACCAGTTGCCATTAAATTGACTCCAACTCATGGCTACCCCATGTGTGTCAGAGTAGAACTGTACTCCATAAGGTTTTCAGTAGCTGATTTTTTGGAGGTGGATCACCAGGCCTTTCTTCCTAAGCACCTCTGGGTCAATTTGAACCTCCAACCTTTGGGTTAGCAGTCAAGCACGTTAACAATTTGCACCACCTTACCTATCTACATAGTCCACCAAACTGTAAATTCATGAGGAAAAAAACTCTGTGCCATTTTATTGAGTGTTTTGGCTCCAGCAATCAGCTTGATGCTAGGGTTAGAGTAAGTGTTTGCTGGGTAGCCTTATTGTCCTTCCATTCTTGGGCACTTGCAGTGGATTAAAGATGGCCACATATTCTCTGACACTTCTCCCACCGGGAGGTGGGGTCTATGTCCCCTTCTCTTCAGTCTGGGTGGGCTCTGTTACTATTACCCACTTGGAGAAGCAACAGAGACAGAATGGCCCACAAATCCTAAAATATTTCCGGAAGGTCATGCAGCTAGAGAAACAAGAGCCAGGTGTCTCCACTATCCAAACCACTTGGGGGAGGGTTAAGTCAGGTAAATATAGAAAGGACTGCTTCCCCCCAGCCACCTGGGTTCCTCTTCTTCTTCTTCTTGTTAGCTGCTGTCAGGTCAGCCCCCGACTCATGGTGACCCCATGCACAACAGAATGAAATGCAGTCTGGTCCTGTGCCATCCACATGATTGGTTGTAGACTGGACCGTTGTGATCCATAGGGTTTTCACAGGCTGATTTTCAGAAGTAATGGCCAGGCCTTTCTTCCTAGTCCATCTTAGTCTGGAAGTTCTGCTGAAACCTGTCCAACCTCATAGCAACACTCAAGCCTCCACTGACGGGTGAGTGGTGGCTGAGCATGCATGATATGCATTGGCTGGGAATCGAGCCTGGGCCTCCTGCACGGAAGATGAGAAGCTTCTGGACTATGTGAACCCACAGACTTCCCTCCCTGGCAGGAAGTCTTTCTGTTTAGCTCTGGTAGCTGAAACAAGGTGATTGGTGGGCAGCAGCCACCCTTGGGAAGTTTATGCTCCACAGATGCAGATAAAGGTACTATAATTGCCATCAGATGGCCGAGATTCCTTGGTGGGGTCAAATGCCACCAAAAAAGTCTTTTTGATACAGTCTTGAGGAGCCGATAATGGGAGTCTTAACAACCTGGGCAGGGCACTTTTCATCTCCCTGCGAGCAGAGCCCATCTCAAGATGAAATGGGCCGCAGGGCAGGGCTCGCTGCTCGACTCACAGCTCCAAACGTTCCCGAAAGATAACCCCACACCTTGTGCCAAGTTATGACAGGAAGCCCCACCAGGCCCTTGTGATAAGCTCTCCAAGCCCATGGTTGGGGACTGACAATTGTTTGGCAAAGGGGTGGTGTCTACTGCTTCAACTGTGACTTTGGACCAAAGAGTTATAACAGATATATATGGCTCAGGCGTATAACAAGCCTCTATCTTCTGGAAAAAGGTCCAAAAGCCACAGATAGGGCCTGGCTGAGATTGCTTCAAGAGGGAAAGCGAAGCTATTAAACTCCTAGTTGGTGTGAGTGACAGCCTGGCAGCAGGTGACAACCCTGGATAGATATCAAAGGCGTGGGGGAGAAAAGCTGAGCTGGACATGGTTGAGTTTTTGCTCTGGGAGTGGGGCATCCACGTTTAGCACTATGGCTTGGCTTCTGCTGAGTTTCCACTCCAGTCATTCATCTTTTACCTAGCAAACGACTCCCTGCTGTCCCAGAGATCTGGTTTGTGTTATGGGGCATGCCTCCATCAAACTAACTTGTGGAATCCTGCTTCATCCCCTTTGGGGGAGGAGTTATCCTGCCCCCAACCCCCAGAAATACATTGAAGGTCCTGGCATTGCAGGAATCTGCCTGGCCCATTTCTCCAAAGCCACCCAAGTGGACTTCTAGCATCTTATTCTATGCTCCAAGAATACCAAACTGCCAGTAACTCCCACACATAGATACTAGGCTGTTTCCTACCACTGGGCCTTTGCACATGCTGTGCCCTCTGCCCAAAACTCCATTTCCCTGCTTGTCTACCTGCCTATCTCCATCTCCTCCTTCCTAACTCAATTTAGGCAGCATGCCTAAGCTGATGCCTCCCTGAACCTCCAGGATGAGCTAGTGCTCCTCTTCCATGCTCTCATGCCCGCCCTTCCCTCCACCCAGAGCCTCTTTCCCAGCATCCTCATGTTGTACTGAAGCTGCATGTAGATCAGTCCTCATCACCGCACCAAGCTCACTGAGGGCAGGGGCCTTGCCTTCACCGTCTCTCTAGCTGCAGGACCAGCACTTGGC
>NW_004443958.1:14997051-15014412 GCF_000243295.1 Trichechus manatus latirostris
TCACCTCACCCTAATCCTGCCCTACTGAAGAAGAATAGAGGGGGCCAGTCCTGCAGAGTTAGGGAAGGTGCCTCTGAAGCTGTGACAATGAAGCTGAGATCTGCAGGGTGAGAAGGCATACAGGTAAGCCCTGGGCTGGGCAGGATCTTGTTAAGTAATAAGACGCAAACGCACACACACTCACACATAAATATAGATGTAGAAACATATCTACATAGGTAGATGCATACATACATACAATACATAGATATAATATAGCATTCTGGCTGTATTTCTTCTAAGTGGGGTATTTTCTAGATAGATAGATAGATGACAGATAGATGGACAGACAGATAGATAAATAGACTGATAGACTGATAGACATACAGATATAGATAAACCAATAAACCAAACCCAATGCCTTCAAGTCGATTCCAACTCATAGCAACCCTATAGGACAAGGTAGAATAGCCTCATAGGGTTTCCAAGGAGCAGCTGTTGGATTTGAACCGCAGACCTTTTGGTTAGCAGCCAATCTCTTAACCACTTCGCCACCAGGGCAATAGATAGACAGATAGAGAGACAGAGACAGAGAGACATCTCTTCATTTATTTTTCAGCAAAATTAAGAATAATGACAAACACATATAATGCCTCGTACGCAGAGGCACTGTCCCAGGTGAAATACTCATTTCATCCTCACCACAAACCTATGAGGCGGGTATTATTATCCCCATTTTACAGATAAAACACTTGAGACACAGAGAGATTAAGTTAGTTATTCAAATTCACACAGCTATTACGTGATAGGCCTGAGATGTGAACCCTAGCAATCTCAAACCCAGTCCATGCTGAAAACCATTTAACTTTCTCATTCCGAAAATTACTTTGTAGGGAAGTGGGCCACAAGGAGGTTAGCATGCGATGAGAATGACGTACGGTGCCAGAAGCTGGGACCTTGTGAAGGCCCCAGTAGGACTTATAAAGCCCGTGGAGGATTATAAATGGTGCCGTTTTAAAGTCCTGTTTATTTTGGCTCTTTGCTCCCACTCCCATCTTTACAGGCGTCTTGTGCCATAATCTTTGGAAAGCTGCAAAATATTCTGTTTAGGTGGTCCCTGGAAAGACGTAAAGAGGAGCATTTTATTATCATTTGCTTTATAATTCATAATGAGGCCTGTCTCACCGAAGCCAGGGTGACCTCCACACACTGGTCATGTACACCCTGCCCTACAGCTGCGGGGCCCAGGGAACTACTGCAAATAGGAACCTCGGCGTCTTCAGTCACTGACAACATTCAAGGCAGCTGGACCGAAGGTGGCGAGGTGGAGATGCTGTTAGTGCACAGTTATCGGATTGCCTGTGATTTCAGTCCTGACTTGGTGACCTTGGGTGAGCTCTTGAAACCTCTTAACCTCAGTTTTTTCACCTTTAAAATGGGATATTGTCACAGAGACTGGTTTGTTGTTGTTGTTAGTTGCTGTCATGGATTGAGCTGTGTCCCCCAAAAATGTCTGTCAACTTGGCTGGGTCATGACTCCCAGTACTGTATGATCGTGTTATCTGATGTGATTTCCTTATGTGTTGTAAACTCTATCACTATGATGAGATTGTATGTGATCTTATGTGTTGTAAATTCTATCACTGTGATGAGGTTATACTGATGAGGTTGACAAGATTAGTATCTTAATGCAATCCCTTTTGAAATATAAAAGACAGAAGCGAGCAGAGACACATGGGAACCTCACACCACCAAGAAAGCAGTGCTGGGAGCAGAGCGCGTCCTTTGGAGCTAAGGTTCCTGCGCTGAGATGCTCCCAGACCAAGGAAAGACTGAGGCATCACAAGGACCTTTCTCCAGAGCCGACAGAGAGAGAGAGCCGTTTCCTGGAGCTGATGCCCTGAATTTGGACTTGTAGTCTACTGGACTGTGAAGACAATAAATTTCTCTCTGTTAAAACCATCCACTTGTGGTACTTCTGTTAGAGCAGCACTAGATGACTGAAACAGTTGCCGTCATGGCAGCTCCGACTCATGGCGACCTTACGTATAGCAGAACGAAACACTGCCCGGTCCTGCGCCATTTTCATGACGTTTGGTATATTTGAGTCCGTTGTTGTGGCTATTGTGTTGATCCACCTCACTGAGGGGTTCACTAGGTTTCGTTGACCCTCCACTTTACCAAACATGAGGTCCTTTCCTAGTGATTCGTCTTTCCTGAGAACGTGTCCAAAGTAAGCGAGTTCAAGTCTCTCCATCCTTGCTTCTAAGCAGCATTCTGGTTGTATTTCTTCTAAAACTGATTTGTTGGTTCTTTTGCCAGTTTATGGTATATTCAATATTCTTCATCAACACTATAGTTCTGGTTTAGCTGGTCACAAAACCCATTTTAACCCTCCCAGGGCCACAGCTAGACTATATTACACAGCCTCCCTTGAAATTAGGTGTGGCCTGTGACCAAGTTTTGGCTGAGAGAATGCAGGAAGAAGCAAAGGATGCCACTTCCAGGCCTGATGCATAAAAACCTCCCTCAGTATCCTCCTCTTTCCCGTCCGCTGGCAGGATGTGGAGGCTTGGGTGTCTCTGAAGCTCTGTGTTGGATATGGAGCCTCCATCAGCTGGAATCCCTGATTCACAATGCAGAGCAGAGAGCTCCTGTTCTGAGCTCGGCTCCTCCACGCAGAGCCTGAGACAGGGATTAGCGTGTATGTGACGCATTGAGGAAGCACTCAGGGAAAAGGGGTACAAGAAGTAGGAGAGGACAGGGAAAGGAGATAAGCACCGATGTGGCTTCAGCAGGAGAACAGCCCCAGCCTGGGCCCACAGAGCACTCTGAAGAGTGAATGGCATCACATAGCTGGTCCCACCCTGAGGCAAGATGGGTGGCCTTTGTGCCTGTATCAGTCAGTCACTGAGTGACAGCCATCACCCACTCTGGGCGGCAGGAGAGGGGGTAACCTCCTGGGAGAGGTGTTCTCCTTTCTTACCCCCTCTCCACCATTCCACAGGTCAAGTTTCTGCAGAAGGGGGCAACTGTGAGCCATGGCTCTAAGCAGCTGGTGGATGGCCGTGCCTCGTAAAGGGGATCTGGGTGGGACACCAGTAGCAATCACTACAGTCCCTCACCCACCTCTCAGTTAGGGACTCATTGTGGACTTTATGTGAATAAAAATTAACTTCTACTTTGTTAAGCCACTGGGATTTCTGGCTTGGCAAGCATGACTGCGACTAACAAAAGAAATAATATCTACCTCGTGGAGTTGTATGGAGATTAAATGAGATGCTGCACTAAATTGCTTAGCACCTGCCACGTGCTCAATAACTCTTAGCTATTATTAGTCATTATTACTCTGTGACTGGAACTAAACATGTAGAAGTATCTTCTCAGGCCTGCTCTGGAAGGCCTCACAGTCTGGGGGGCAGAAGACAGATGACAATAGATGATCACAGCAATACGGTAAGGGCAGTGTCTGGGATATGTGCAGGGGGGCTCACACTGAATCTTCCTCGAGACAGAATAAAATGCTTCAAGGCAGAAATGATGCTTGACTGGGCTTTTCAAGGAAGAGCAGTCCCAGCAGACAGCTGTTGTTTTTGCTGTAGTTAGGTGCTGTTGACTCAGTTCTAACTCACAGTGACCCTGTGTACAACAGAACGAAACACTGCCCAGTCCTGCGCCATCCTCACAATCATTGTCACACTTGAGCCTATTGTTGCAGCCACTGCGTCTATCTATCTTGCTGAGGATCTTCCCCTTTTTCACTGACCAAGCATGATGTTCTTCTCCAGGGACTGGTCCCTCCTGATAACATGTCCAAAGTATGTGAGCTGTAGTCTCTCCATCCTTGCTTCTAAGGAGCATTCTGGTTGTACCTCAAAGAGAGAATAATGCATTTATGATTTTCTTAGCGGTCTCTCCGCCAGGCTCCTTGACCCACTGCCGTTGAGTCAATTCCAACTCATAGCGACCCCATAGGGTCTCCAAGGCTGTAAACCACTACAGAAGCAGACAGCCACATCTTTCTCCTGTGGAGCCGCTGGGGGGTTGGAACCACAACCTTGCAGTTAGGAGTCAAGTGCTTTAACCACTGCGCCACCATGGCTCCCTGTATTTATTTTCACAAGTATTAGAATTACCTATTTTATCTGTGTAGTAGTTGTTCAGTGGTAGAATTCTCATCTTCCATGCAGGAGACCCGGGTTCAATTCCCAGTCAATGCACCTTAATGTAGTCACCAGTGGTCAGTCAGTGGATGCTTGCGAGTTGCTATAATGTTGAACAGGTTTCAGTGGAGTTTCCAGACTAAGACAGACTAGGAAGAAACGCCTGGCAATCTACTTCCAAAAATCAGCCAATGAAAACCCTATGGATCACAAAGGTCCAATCCACAACCATTTATGGGGATGACGCTGGACTGGGCAGCGTTTCGTTCTGTTGTGCATGGGGTCCTCATGGGTTGGGGCCAACTTGACGGAAGCTGACAACAGTGACATCATTATACCTGTGACCTTCGTAGTTTGAAGGCCCACCTGCCACCTGACTGTGTGATCTAGGACAAGTCATGAAATTTCCACAAGCCTTGAGGTCCGCAGTTGTCACCAGGGAATAGTAACACGTACCTCTCAGGCTTGAGACGAGGGTTTGACTCCAGGACTGGGCAGCACATTCACTGGAAATAGAAGGTGCTGGATTCATGATAGCCCTCTTCCTATGACCACCCCTAGCTCCATCCTGATTCCAGGGCTTTCCCCCAAAGCACTGGCCCGGGGATCCTTTGCTCTTATGCCTTCGTTGGGCTGAAGCCCCACCCTCTAGTTGGGGTAATACCCTTCTCTGGCCCCCGCCACTCCACTCTCCACCCATTCCACCATGCAGCTGTCCTCAAACCAGAGCATAAGCTACTTGCTGTGGGCCAAGCAATCTCCATCAGTTCCCTTCTACTTCCCCCACCAATCCCTACTCACAGCCGAGGCCACGTCTCCTCTCCCCCCTCCCTCCTGCATGCCCCAGTAGTTAGCAGAAGGTTAGCAGATACAAAGTGGGTTCCAATCCTCTGATGGCCTGCCTTATTTTTAGCTGTCCTCTCGCTTCCTGCATGCCTCTCTCGAGGTCCTTGGTTGCCAGTTCTTTTCAACAGGGACAGAGGTGTGCCTGGAGATAAGTAAGCAACACACTCTGAGTTCCTTTTACCTAAATATTTACAGCTCCCAGCCGAGTCCAATGGTTCAGCCTTCTCTCTGTGAACTGGTTTCTTCTCCCTGTGCCAACTCCTTCCCTTTCCCTATTTTTGGTTCACTCCCAGAAACCATCATTTCCATTTCCCAGTAAACCAGCAGAGAGAAGTGCCTCTCTCCAAATACAGAGATACAGGGCAGGAGGGGCTGTGAAACCATAGTAGACAATTCAGCTCAGCTGTTCTCCTGAAGGACAAGGAAAAACTGAGAGAGAGAGATGTGTATGCATGTGCGCAGGTGTGTGCACGGGAGAGAAGGAGGGGAGGGAGAGAGAGAGAGAAGATTTAAGCCTGTAAGGATGAAAATTTTGCTAAAAGCCTAGCATTTGGGTCTCAAAACTCCCCTCAGCCCCAGGAGTGTGATTAAAAAAAAACAAACAAACCCACTGTCATCGAGTGAATTTCAACTCATAGTGACCCTATAGAACAGAGTAGAACTGTCCCACAGGGTTTCCAAGGAGTGCTGGTGAATTTGAACTACCACCCTTTTGGTTAGCAGCCAGAGCTCTTCACTACTGTGCCACCAGGGCTCCAGGAGTGTGATGACCCTGACTAAAAGCAGAGGAGCTGAGAACTGACATTGTTGAACGCAGCTCTGCAACAGCCAAGCCCTGCTGCTCCCATATTACATGAGAAGGCAGACAGCGTCAGGAGCTAGTTGAATGGACATGGGAAATCCAGGGTGGAAAGGAAAAATGTGCTGTCACAGTAAAGGGAGAGCAATTAGGGTCACATAACAACGTATGCATAAATTTTTGTATGAGAATCTAATTTGAATTGTAAACTTTCACTTAAACTATAACAATAAAAAAAATAAGATGGAGATAATAATACTTATCTCACAGAACTGGTGTGTGGAAGGAAGTAATGGATATCACCAGAGTAGATATGAACCCAGTGACTGACCCTTAGTAAGAGCAAATCAAAACACCTTCTCCTTTTCTTCCTCTCAGAATTTGCAAAAAGTTTAAATCCAGTTGCAGAAACCAAAACTGTATCTTCTAGAGATGGTTCCTTTGCACTGGAAAAGGGTTAATTGTTTAGGTTAGATCCTTTAACACATGTTCCCTAGATTAGGGGTAATTCCAGAAATCCACTTCCAGAGGATTAAAATAGGGCGGGGGAGCCATGAGACCTGTTTGGCCATGGCTTCAGGCCACCTGAGGGTAATTTGATAAGGTTAACATGTGCTACAAGTGCACAGAGATCTGGCCTGGTGACAGGCTACAAAAGCTGGTAAATGCAGAGGTCTGGGGCATGAGCTCCGTGGTGCAATCCTCCACTTTCCTGCCAACGGAGAGAACCAGGAAGGAGGCTCTGTTCCAAGCTGCTTGATCTTCCTGAGAAGTCAGAGTTCCTGTTCTTGGCCATCCAGTGTTTTCTCCGCCAACTCTGTGAAATAGGAAGCAGACTCTTCCGTTAAGCCAGAAGCCAGAACCCACCAGGTTGGGAAGTAAAAAACTCAGACTACAATTGGTCCCAGCGCTCTGTCTGTGTTTTGCCTTCCCATGAACACCCCATGGGATCCTGCTGTCCAAATTCGAACAAAAAGCCCTTTCCCTCGCTCTGTCCACCTTTTTACCCTTCTCATATGGTACAAGGAGTCCCTGGGTGGAGCAAACAGTTAAGCACTGGACTACAAGCCAAAAGGTTGGTGGTTTGAACCCACCCAGAGGTGCCTTGAAACGAAGGCCTGGCGATCTACTTCTGAAAAATCAACCATTGAAAACCCTATGGAGCTCAGTTCTACTCTGCAACATATACGGTCACTATGAGTCAGAATCTACTCGACAGCCACTGGTTTGTTGTTTTATTTTTGTTTTTAAGGTTGTGCAAATGATGAACGTTCTCTGTTGCTGACTGAAAGGTTAGATGTTTGAGTCCACCCAGAGGCTACTCAGAAGAAAGGCTTGGAGAACTGCTTCCAAAATATCACCCACTGAAAACCTTATGGAGCATGATTCTACTCTCACGCACACGGGGTCATCTTGAGTCAGAGTCGACTCGTCAGCAACTGGTTAATAGCAGTTTGCAAATAATCCACTGCAGTCCTTCTTCCAGCAGATAGTGAAGACAGAGGCATATCTTACCCATATCTTTTTTCCCAATGCCTAGCAGAATGCCTGGCACATTTATCCATTCATTTATTCAATACATAGTTATGGAGCACTGAGCTTTGCATCATGCTTTGTGCCTGGCACACAGAGGACAAGCCACCCAATAATTGTTGAAGTCAAGTTAGCTTATTCAGAATCCACCCACACTAAAGAACTGGTATGCAGATAATACGTTAGCAAAATTCCAATGGGCCATGAAGTTCTCCAATGTCCTGAGCAAGTTGTATAATCCCATAAGGAAACTCACATGAGCTCCTTAAATCTTCACCATGAAAGGAATCTTAGAGCTCACTTAGTCCATTGGATCCTAACTCTGGATCTCCAGCTGATCCTAAAGTACCACCAGGCTTGAAACCCCCTCATCCAGTCCAACATTCCGCCCACAAAAGATGTCCCTGCTGTGGCTCCCCAATGCCCTTTATGTAATACTGAAACACCTTACCCTGCCCTACAAGAGCCTACGTGATCTGACCCCTTCTCCATTTCCTACTGCTCCATCCCTCTGTTCATGAAGCCCAGCCACACGGGCGTTCTCTCAACTCCTAAGGGCACCAAGCTAGTTCCAACCACAGGGCTTTGCCCTTGCTGGTCCTTCTGATGACTTGGATCTCACCTCTAATGTTATCTCCTCAAAGACATCTTCTCCAATCATTCAATATAAAGTACAAAGCACTCCACACACACGTACGCACAAACACACGCAGCTATTCTTTTACATTCCCTTCTTTTATTGTGTTTATGGCACCCAATTATTTGAATCTATTTGTTCACTTGCTTATTGTCTGTGTCCACCACTAGAAAGGGATCTTGTATGTCTTTTTCACTACTGTATCACTGAGCCTAGCACGTTGTTGTTAGTTGCCACCAGGTTGGCTCTGATTAATGGAGACCTAATGTACAACAGAATGACTTGTTGCCTGGTCTCGCTTCCATCTTCAACATCGTCAGTATGTTTTAGTCCATTACTGCAACTATTGTGTAGTGGCTTCCAACCTAGCACTATACTGAGCATCATTCTGTTGTGATCCATAGGATTTTCATTGGCTAATTTTTGGAAATAGATCACCAGACATTTCCTTTTAGTCTATCTTAGTCTGGAAGCTCCGCTGTCCACCATAGGTGACCTTGCTGGTATTTGAAATAGCCTCCAGCATCATAGCAATATGCAAGCCAGTAGGACAGTAGGACAAACTGACAGATGGATGTGGGCCTAGCACATAATAGATGCTTAATAAGCACCTGTTGCTGTTGTTGTTGTTAGTTGCCATTGAGTGGGTTCCAATTCATGGTGGCCCCATGTTTGCAGAGTAGAACTGCTCCTTAGAGTTTTCAAGGCTGTGACCTTTTGAAAGGAGATTGCCAAGCCTGTCTTCAGCGGCACCTCTGGGTAGGTTTGAACTGCCAACTTTTCAGCTAGTAGTCAAGCAAGCACTTAACCGTTTGCACCACCCAGGGATTTCTAATAAGTACTAGTTAATAATAATTAATATATACTAGTTAAATAAGGAAGCCCTGGTGACACAGTGGTTAAAAGCTTGGTTGCTAACCAAAAGTTCAGCAGTTCAAATCCACCAGCCACTCCTTGGAAACTCTATGGGGTAGTTCTGCTCCGTCCTATAGGGTCGCTATGAGTCGGAATCATCTTGACGACAACGGGCTTGGGCTAGCTAAAAGAGTGAATCAATCAATAAATCATTCATTCAGCTCCTTGTAGGAGATCCTTGAGCTCCAGCTTGCACATTTCTAGTGATGGAGGGAGATATCTTACCCTTGATGAGAATATTCCATTGTGGAGCAGTTAAAATCGTCAGAAAAATTTCCCCAATATTGAGCTGACACCTACCTCCCTCTCACCTCTCCCCACTGGCTCTACTTCTATTCTCCATAGCTTCCCAACAAGTCTCCCCCATGACAGCCCTTCAAATATGTGAAGACAGTTAAACGCCCCCTCAGCCTCCTATCGTCCAGGTGGATGGCCCCAGTTCCTGGATATGTTGTCAAGAAACATGGCTGTGTTTGCCTTTGATGACTGTGTCTGGCAAATCACAACAACACAATTCCACCAAACGTTGATGGTCATTGCACCACACACTCTCACAGGGCTGGCCTGTGGGCGGATGAAGTTAGTGGCTGCCTCTTGGGTGTGACTGAGGGGCCTGATTGCCCCCAAAATTCTCCCTTCTTGTTTTACTGTCTGGAAATTCCACCATTAGACATTCCTTCCAGTAAAGGCACTGCGTTTCCACTGAAACAGAAATTCTTCTCTCTGTTTGAAGATGGGAGGTTGGAGATAATGGAGGAAAAGATAATCCCACTTTCTCTTCATCTCAGCTGCTTTCCTTGCAGCCCCTGAGTCTTGCTAATTTTTACAATGTTTCAGATGTATAAGCCTGGATTCCTTTCACCTCAACTATTTGTAAAACGCAGGAGTGGACTTCCCTATCATCAACCATCTTCCCAACCTGGCCTGGGACCTTGCAGGCATTTTCCATCTGGCTTTCAGTTCTGTTGGAACACACATTCCATAGGAAGGGAACCTCACTGCACAAGTGTTTCCTGTCTCAGTTTTGCCAGAAGAAAGCTGGGCTCCCAAGATGGCTTCCACCCAGACAGGCCCGGCAGGATCATCACTGTCTGGAAGCAGAGGCGGCGTATCCTCTGTGCTTTTAGCAGCGGAGAGAGGAGGTAAATGTGGGAGAAGCATTATACCAAATCCTGATGCCTGCTGTCCCCCCCCCCACCTCAATCCAATCACTTATTTAACAAGCAGGTATCAGCTCCTCTCTGAGCATGGAGCACACATGGTCACCATCCTCCAAGATCACATAGTCAAGTGAGAAACACAGAAGAAAATGGCAAGCAGAGGGACATAGAGTAATAGAGGCATTGATACCCAAGGCAGGAGCCCTGGTGGCTCAAGGGTTAAGCACCTCGCTGCTAACTGAAAGGTTGGCAGTTCAAACCCACCCAGCAGCCCCATGGAAAAAAGACCTGGTGATCTGATCCTATAAAGATTACAGACTAGAAAACTCTACGAGGCAGTTCTACTCTGTCACATTGGTCCCTGTGAATCGAAATTGAATCAATGGCACCTAACAACAACAACGTACCCAGGATACTAAGGTCCTCAGAGAAGGAAAAGAGAAGATTCATTTAATAAGGTCTATGAGCGTCTAAAAATGCTTCTGAAAGGAGACGGTCTTGAAGAACAAGCATGGGTTAACCCAGAACAAAAGGAAGGAATGACATCGAAAGCCTGGAAAACAGAGTATACAAAATGAGAGTAGGTCAGCTCCAAGGAAGGGCAATGAGGTTGGTTTGGCTGGAGGAAAGAGTGAATATGAGGCAGTAGCCAAAAACCAGTTACCTGAAACGACTCATGGCAGTCCCCATGTGCATCAGAGTAGAGTAGAACTGTGCTCCACAGGGTTCTCAATGACTGATTTTGGAGAAGTACATCACCAGGTCTTTTGAGGCACCTCTGGGTGGACTCAAACCTCCAATCTTTTGGTTAGTAGCCTAGCACATTAACCGTTTGCAGTACCCAGGGCCTTGAAGAGAGAAAGGGGCAGATTACATTGGGTCGCCATGAGTTAGAATCAACTCAATGGCAACTAACAATAACAGTAGGCTTTGTTAAGGGGTTTGGGCTTATCCCACAAAAAGGGAGCCACTGAGGGAATTTAAAAGTGATCAGGGTTGCATTTAGATCCAGTATTGCAGCTATAATTTGGAGGATGGATTATGGGAACGAAGGCTCAGTAGAAGATGGGCGAACAAATAAAAAGCTACGGCAAAACCCACCCAAGTGATGGTGACGGCTGAAATACGGCAGTTGAGGGAATGGGAAGGAGTTCAGTTTGGAACTGGTTAAGTCAGAGGGCTTTGGAGTCAGAGGGACCATGATCTTTATCTTGACAGTGCCTCTGCCTATTGGTGTGGCCCTGGGCAAGGCAATAAGCTCTCAACCAGTCTCTTCACCTAGGAAAAGAGGACAATAGGGTAATGTCAATCTTGCCAGGTTGTGAGAATTTGAACCACAAATTTCAAATGACCAGTACAGAGCTGGGCACACAGTAGGTCCTCAACATGGAATGGCTTTTATGTTTATCACTATTATTGAGGAAGAGGAGGCCAAGATGCTGCATCTGCCAAACATCTGCATCAGCAATGCTGAGCACAGTGGCTATGGGCTACCTATCATTGTATAAGTCTTGAAAAATCTTATCCCCTCCCATCAAGTATGGACAAAACTATAAGTAAAGAATGTCATCATCTTAATAAGACAAAAAACCAACAGAAACCTGCACTAATCAACCAACAGATATTCAGAGGGTGCCTTCTGCATTCTTAGCACTGCACGAGAAACTATGGAGACCCAAAGAAGAACCCAACCAAGCGGCAGATGCAGTTCTTGACCTCAAGAAGTTGCTCTTCTGGTTGGGGAAATAAACGAGAAAGCCATGAAACAAATGAAGGACCAATACCTGTTTTCATGTTTTAGCTTTGTGGACTTCTCTACAGTTTTTGTCCCTGGTGACCCTGCCTTCCTGCCTGAAACTCCCTTCACCCTCAATTTTCAAGGTACCACTCTCTCCTCTAAGGAGCCCTGGTGGCACATGGTTAAGCACTCAGCTGCTCACCAAAAGGTTGGCAGTTCGAACCCACCAGCCACTCCGCAGGAGAAAAGCCCTGGCAATCTGCTCCCCTAAAGATTTCAGCCTAGGAGATACTATAGGGCTGTTCTACTCTGTCCTTTAGGGTCGCTACGAGTCAGAATCAACTCGACAACACACAACAGCTTTCTACTATGAAGGCTTCTTTTCATTCTCGTTCTCTGATTTTTCCTCTGTCTGCCTTTAACTATTGCTTTTCCCAGGGTTCTTCGAGCTTTTTGTCTTCTCTCTACACATGGCTCTCTGAGCCAACCCATCCAAGTCCACGGCTCCTGCTACCCAGACCTCTGTCTTGAGCTTAGAGCTGAATTGCTAACCTATCTTCCAGGCAACAACCCCTCGGTGTCCCACATGAGTGCCAGACACAACATCTCCAAGGCTGACCCATTGCTTTTCCCTCACATCTGCTCCTCCTTCAGACCACGCCCAAATTACTGATATTACTATCCACCTCAATGCCCAAGTTTCCTTTGCGAAGTAGCATAGAACATCATGAGTGAAAACACAAGTACTGGAATGCACTATCTGGGTTCAAGTGCTAGTTCTGTTTGCTGCATGGCCTAAAAGTTACTAAACATATCTGCATCTCCATTTCCTCACCTAGAAAATGGGTACTTTAATAGTAACTATTTTATAAAGTTGTTGTGTGAATGGAATGAGTTAGTTTTTATATAAAGCACATCAGACAGTGCCTGGCACATAGTGAGCGATACATAGGATTTGCAAGTATTATTGTTATCTTAGATTCCTCCCACTCCCTCAACTTCTGCAAAGGATTTTCCCTCAATTCTAGCACATTCGTCCTGTTTCAGTGCTCTCTTCTATATTCCTGTTGCCATTGTTCATTTCCAGGCCTTTATCATCCATAGCAAAAACCAGCTGACATTGAGTCAATGTGACTCATGGTGACGCATGTGTGTGTCAGAGTAGAACTGTGCTCCACAGAGTTCTCAATGGCTGATTTTTCAGAAGGAGATGGTCAGGACTTTCTTCAGATTATTTATGGTGAAGGTTCTCAAAACAGCTGCACCTAACCCCACATTTACTCAATGAATGTCCCTAGAGGTTGAGGCCCAGGTATCATCTGGGCAATGCTCATGACCTGACCATAATGCAAAGACCTTCTAACTCCAAGGTGGTCAGTTCTAGAACCTGCTGTCCAGTCTAGGTCAGCATGGGCTGGCGTAGAGGTAAGGAAAGGCTGCCCCCACCCCTACTCACCCACCTATCCAATTTCCACAATGCTATCAACGTTCTTCCTATTTTGCTTTCCTTCCTTCAGTCCTTCCTTATGTCCTGGCCCCTTCCAGCCTGCAGGCAGGTGAGAAAAAGAAAGCAACCTGCCCTTTCGGCTCTCTGCTTGTTCTCCCATATGGTCCCCTCCTTATGGATCGATAAGGGTGAGAACATTCAAGCCACAGATAAGACCTCTGCTCCCAGCTCCTGTCCCTCCACTCCCTTTGGCTCAGCTTTGAAGTCCCAAAAGCCCTGCGCCTGTAAACTGATTGTGTTATCTTCACAGCTGAGGAGAGGGAGCAGAGAATGATTTTATGGTTTCCTGTAAGCAGCCCTCCCCAAAGTCATGATTTCTTATAATGGGAGAGAAGGGAGTGAGGTGCTTTGGGAGGGGAGTTGGGGGTTTCCCAGCCATTAGCATCGTGTTTGGCACAGAGTAGGTACTCAATGAGGGTTTAGAACAGGGTGGTTTAGTGGTTTGCAAACAGGGCGATTTTGCCTCCCAAGGGACATTTGGCCAAGTCAGAAAATATTTCTGCTTGACTCATTTGGGTGGGGTGGGGGTTGCTACTGGAATCTGGTGGGCAGAGGCCAGGGATCTGGCTAAGCCCTCTGCAATGTGCAGGAGAGACCCCCACAACAAAATATTATCCAGCCCAAAATGTCAACAGTTCCCATAAAGCCTGGTTTAGAAAGTGGAGGGAAAGAGAAAAAGATACTTCTGCTAATACAAAGGGTAAGGTGCCATGGCATTTCTGGTCTGCACTCTCAAGGGGTCTAAAACCCCACCATGGTTCTGAAGAGTGCACAGGAAAAGCGAGGTCCATTTCTTTCCTGTCCTGCAAGCTGACCAACTAGTTTGAAAGAGGACACGTGTTCCTGGTGCCCCAAGACCTTATTCCAATCCTGGCTCTGTCCCATTGTAGCCTACCACCTTTGGGTAAGTTGCCTCACTTGGCTTTTCAGGAAAAGGAGGGAGAGGGGCTCAGGGGTCTCTTGGGGACATTAACTTCTCTGATTCCACAGCAGAGAGTGCTGCAGTCGGCAAGGGCTGGGGGATCTTAGAGGAACCTTCGGGAGGGGGTGCCTGGAGAGGGTGCAAATGCCTGAGCTAGACCTCGGATGGGAAAGCCTGGGCCTAAGTTGACTTGTTGAGTGGGGAAAGGGGATTTAAGTAAAGAGAACAGCACAAGCAAAGGCTTGGAGTCAGATTATACGAGTACCTGACACATTATAGCTGCTCATAAATGCTGGCTCCTTCCCCTTTCCTCCCCAAGAAAAACTAGGTGAGTAAATGAAGCCAAAAGGTCAGGGACCACAGTCAGAGCACCTGGCAGCTTACATAATTACAGATGACACCTCAAAATGTGTGAACTGGAGAGATCCCCAAGACCATCGATTTCAGTAAGTCCCCAAATTTGCAGGTAGGAGAAGCCCTTTTTGACTTAATTTCCACATAATTTTATTTGTATTTATATCATCAGTTTATTAGGAAAACACAAATAGTTAAAAAAAGAAAGGAAGGATGGAAGGGAGGGAGAGGAAGAAAGAAGGACAGAGAGAGAGAACCTGTGGCGTGTAAGTGAATCTATGTTGGAGTCATCACAAACAGTAGCCATACGCTTTTGGAAGACAGTCATTTACATGTGAGGCATAATGTACTGTAGACTCTGGGTGTATTAGTAACCTGTGGCTGCTATAACAAATTACCACAAACTTGGTAGCTTAAAATAAAAAAAAAAAAATTGTTCTTTCACAGTTCTGAAGGCCAAAAGTTCAAAATCAGGATGTTGGTAGGGCTGTGCTCGCGCCAAAGGCTCTAGGGGAGAATCCACTTCATGCCTCTCTCCTAGCTTCTGGTGGCTGCTGGCCATCCTTGGCATACTCCTTGTTTTGTAGGCACATCACTCCAGTCTTTGCCTCCATCTTCATATCACCTTCTCTGCCTGTGTCTTCTCTTCTGTTTCCTAAAAGGACACTTGTCATTGGATATAGGGCTCACCTGGATAATCTAGGAAGAACTCCTCATCTCAGTCTCCTTAACTGAATTACATCTGAAAAGACCTTTTTGTCCAAATAAGGTCACACTCATAGGCTGTGGGGATTAGGAAGTGGACATATATACAACCTACTACCCTGGACAATGGTTGAAGGAGGAACAGGCAGCTGGGTTTCCTGAAGTGACTCTGCAATCCCCCTAGATGTTCGGGACATAATAAATTCTTAGTAAATAGTACAGTCGACCCTTGACACCCACAGGGGTTGGTTGCAGAACCCCCTGTGGATACCAAGATCTGAGGATGCGCAAGTCCCTTCCTTAAAATGGCATAGTACTTGCATGTAACCTACACACATCCTCCTGTATACTTTAAATCATCTCTAGATTACTTATAATACCTAAAGCAATGTAAATGCTATTTAAATAGTTGTTTCATCACAGTTGAAGACTTCCTCTGGAAGGTAGTCTTTTTCTTCTGTGAGTTTCTGGAGCTCTTCTGGGAACGCTGATGGCTGCCTGGGCATCAGACGATGCTAATTCTCCCAGGATCTTGAAGTTCTGGAGACTGTAGTGCCTTACAGAGGCAGCCATCCCTTACTAGCCTGCAACTCCTTCCTCCGCTCTCCTCAACTGCCTCACACTTAGCCTTTGAGGGTTTGCTTTGACCACGTCATTTTTTTTTTTTAATGTAGCTTCCCTATAGAGGACACCTGGTGGCGCAGTGGTTAAGAGCTATGGCCGCTAACCAAAAGGTCAGCAGTTCAAATCCACCAGCCACTCCTTGGAAACCCTACGGGGCAGTTCCACTTTGTCCAATAGGGTCGCTATGAGTCAGAAAAGGCTCAGCGGCCATGGATTTTGGTTCCCTATAGAAGGACTGAAAACCCTGGTGGTGTAGTGGTTAAGTGTTACGGCTGCTAACCAACAGGTCGGCAGTTCGAATCCACCAGGCGCTCCTTGGACGCTCTATGGGACAGTTCTACTCTGTCCTATAGGGTCGCTATGAGTCAGAATCGACTCAATGGCAATGGGTTATAGAAGGACTGAGATAACGTCTGTACATCTCTCAGTCCAGTGTCTGGCACATAGCAGGCATGCAATACTTGTTAGCTACTGATATTTACAGGCAAAAGGAAACCTTGTGACCATCAGACTGAGATTCATGTTAAAACCCTGGGGCTTGTAGATTGTGGGGCCTTCTACCTGTAAGTGACGCTAAAAGAAAAGCAGGTGATGTGCTTCGGTGTGCGTCCTTGTCCACTGGCACACACCCAGTTCCCCCATCTACAATGAATGACCTCAAAGAGAAAATATATCCTTTTCTCCAGAGGCCAACCTAGCCTTTCCTTCATTTATTGAATATTTCTTAATTACAAATGCGTCCTGCCTGCCCATCAGAAGCCCATTGTCTCTGGGTGGTTCCTGTGGTCCAGACACCTGCTACCCTGAGTCCTGGTCCCCTCAAAGCCCAGCCTCTCAGCTACAGCATTTCCAGTCAGGCCTACAAAGGGATTAAGACTTAGCCTGAAGCTTTTATACCTTTGACCTTTGCAGCTCTCTGTGTTGTAAGTTCTCAGTGTTTGTCAAGAAGAGCATTAAAAAAAAAACCCAGAGTCCTTATCCGTGTTGATTCAGCAGCTGGCCTCCAAGGCCTGGGCTAATGAACACTCAACAGCTTCTTCATTAGACAAAAGCAGCTCTTTTCTGCTCAGAATTCGTACATCCATAGACAAGTATTCTTTTGTGTGTTCTAAATGCACTGATGAAGGCCATGAAGAATCAATGGGACCTTCACAAGGCCTCTGGGCTTCCTTTGTCTTGGCAATAGGGCCCTCAGGGTGAAGGCCTTGACTTTTCACTAAGCAGACTTCAGTCGCTAGTTTGGCCAAAGTCCTTGGGGACAGCCAACACCTTGTCAATGGACCTCAGCAAAGCAATGGGGGTTGGGGGTACCTACCTAGGAGGGCAAGAACACTTAATGGCAACTGACACTCACTGCTCAGTGTAAAATGAGGCCAAGGAGCCTGAGAGAATAGGAAGCAAGTTCTTTGTATTCAGAGGAGGTTGGGGGACACTGTCAGCCTACCACAAGGGAGAAAGTTTAAGGAGGACACTGAAGTC
>NW_004443958.1:15032892-15033863 GCF_000243295.1 Trichechus manatus latirostris
AGCTGGAGTAGAATGGATAGACTGGAGAAATATTTGGTCATAGAGCCAGTAGACCATGCCAATGGATTGGTGTGGAGGGTTAGGGAAAGTTCAAAGATGAAACTCAATCTTCTGTTTTGAGCCATCTCCTATGACTTTAAAGGCTAGATGAAAAGCAGGTGGAGAGAAGATCAAACTCTATTTGGTGCATTTTAAGAGGGCTTATGAGACATACAAGTGGAGGTGTTGGGAGAAGAGGTAAAGGCATTTAAAGCTGTGGAATGTATGAAATCACGTTGGCTTAGAGTGGGAGATTGGGGGGAGGCGTTAAATATAGTATGAGAAGTGGACGAAGGCCCAAGAAACACCAATATTTAGAGGCTAGGCAGAGAAGGAGGAGGAGAATGGGAAGGAATAATTAATGACCAAGGAAAACCAGGAGAGTTTTGGATATGTCAAAAAGCAAAGAAGGAACTGGCATTGATTCAAAGACACAGAAGTGTAGAATTTATAAGGTCTAGGCTGCTCATTCAGCTGCCTTATTTTCACGTGGGAATTTGGGGCCCAAGAGGAAAATCATGATATTTCACAGACCAGAAGAAGAAACTGGCATTGACTCAAAGGACACAGAAGTCTAGAAGGCCCATATCAACTCATTCAACTGTTTCATTTTCATATGGGAATCTGTAGCCCAAATAGAGGAAGTGGTTTGCCCAAGATCACACAGCTAGATAAACTCAGATGAAATTTCTAACCATGAACACTGTCCAGCAGTGAAATGGATTCTCTCTTCAGGTAGTGGACTCCCTGCCATGGAAGAACACACAGAGAAGCTGGATGGCATGGCCCAATGCTGGAGGATAGTCCTGTGTGTGTTTGGTCTGACAGTAGAGGGTATCTGTGGAGGGAAAATTTCTCCCAGTTGTAAGATGTGTTGAATATATGCCTCTCAGGCATATCTAGAACACTTTGTGTCTCAGGATTCCTGGGAT
>NW_004443958.1:15034372-15049741 GCF_000243295.1 Trichechus manatus latirostris
TTTCTTCTCTCTTCCTCTACTTTTCCAACCTACCTACTGTCATTCTCTTTTTCTCATTCCCTCCTCTCCCCTTCTCTTGCACCTGTGTGCCAATGCCATCTGGCAGCTCTGTTTAGCCCAAGATGCCAGAAATGCCACATCTCTGACATGACATGGGTCAGGTGGACCCTGAAACATGAGGGAAGGAGGTTAGGATGGGGACAGATGAAGACAAATTTCTAATTTGTACAAAGCAGTGCAGGACCCAGAGGGAAATCACACGAGGGGGCAATGGGGACTCTATTTTCTCCCCAAAGTAACAACTCAGGAGTTGGGAGTTGGGTAAAGAGCATTAGGAAACTGAGGAAGAGTTACAGAGTAGAATAAAAGAGGGCCAGCCAAGGGCATATATGAGGACTCTCAGCTGGCTCCCTGGTTCATCTGACTTAAAAAAAAAAAAGAGTTAGAGTGGAGTTAACTCCAACCCATGGCGCCCCCACCGTGCGCTCTATAGCATTTTCAATGGCTAATTTTTTGGATCACCACACTTTTCTTCCAAGATGCCTCTGGGTGGACTTGAACTGCCAACCTTTCAGTTAGCAGCTGAGTGCTTAACCATTTGCACCACCCACTGCCCCCTCAACTGACTTTAGATGCTATGAGATCACGTTGGCACCTATCAGCATCTGTGCGACTTCTTCTGAAAGTGCTGTAGGACTGAACAAGATTTAAGATTTTGCTTAATGCTTGTGGCCAAAAAAGTAGGGACTCAAGGGAAGTGAGGGCATTGGTGAGAGAATTGTCCAGAGGATCAACCATATGGTCCAACTTAAATAGGGAGGTAGTGAAGCCAGGAGCCAAAGACTGTGAGAAAATGGGGCGGGGGGGAAATCATGAACAAGCCAGAGAGTAGGAAGCTGGGGTCAAAGTGTGAGATACTGAAAGTGACAGAGCTGTTCTGGGTGCTGACAGCATCTAAGGCATGACTATGGGTTCGAGTGAAGGTCACTGGAGTTGACAAGGTCAAGGCATGAGAAAGTAATGAGGATCAGTCATGATGATGAAAAAGTGAGGTGAAGGGACAGTCACTGAGCCAGGACCCAAGTCTTCAGTGAATGCTGGGAAGGGACAGCAAGAACAGTTAGAGGTAGACGGACTCACTGGATGGCATGAGGTTCAAAGGTGAAGATGTGATTACAGGAGGAAGGAGCAGCAAGAGTCTGAAAATACAATGGGAGCTAGGAGGGAGCCAATCCCTTGAGCCCAGGAGGTAAGAAACGTGGGTGAAATAAAGACCCCCTGTTTCAGAGGGAGCAGGTCCTATGAGAAAACCAGGTCTCCTAAGGCAGGAGATGGAGTATTTATTGAGCAAGCTGAGATAAAGAAGAATGAGCACAGATGAAAGATTTGGGAGATCTGGGAGAAAGTAGAAAGGGGAAATCAGGAGGCGGGGGAAATATAGAATGCACAAAAGAGCACTGAGGTCTAGAAAACTTATACTTTGGAACTCAATGATAAAATCAAGATTCCAAAGGCCTTAATGAGACAAACAGGCATTATGTGTTTCTTGGGAACATACAAACACCACCCATAAAGTATTTTTGCCAAAAAGTCAAAACTGAATCTGATCTGGCCTCTAGATTCTACTGCCAATTCATAGAAAAAACAGGAGGCAGTGTAACATGCTAAATTACCCCACTGGAAAGCAATCAGAAAAAATCACAATTTGAGAAACTCAGCAAACACAATTTCATCCTCAAGAAACACTAGGTCCACCCAGCTGAACCAAGTCTTGTAGAAATGGATAAAATGCACCTCAAGCATCTGCTGGCTACCTCAGCTGGAAACAGTGGCATGTGTTATGAGCCACATCCATTCTCATCTGGTATAACAATGCTCTGTCTTGTTTCAGATAATTCTTCACAATAACTCACAAGATACAACCCTTCTGACTCCCACTACCACAAGCAAACTTGAGGTATTTTTTAAGATAAAGTGCCATATTTATTGTAGTATTTATGTATTTCTTGACTATTTAACATGTAAAAAACTATGTGTCATGGGTTGAATTGTGTTCCCCAAAAATATCTGTCAACTTGGCTAGGTCATGATTCCCAGTATTGTATGATTGTCCACCATTTTCTCATCTGGTGTGATTTCCCTATGTGTTGTAAATCCTATCTCTCTGATGTTGATAAGATGGGATTAGTAGCAGTTATGTAAACTTAGTCTATAAGATTAATCTACAATATAAGCCAATGTCATTTGAGACGTAAAAAAAGAGAAGTGAGCAGAGAGACAGGGGAACCTCATACCACCAAGAAAGGAGCACCGGGAGCAGAGCGCGTCCTTTGGACCTCAGGTTCCTGCACGTAGAAGCTCCTAGACTACGGGAAGATTGATGACAAGGACCTTCCTCCAGAACTGACAGAGAAAGCCTTCCCCTAGAGCTGGCGCTCTGAATTTGAACTTCTAGCCTCCTAGATTCTGAGAGAATAAATTTCTCTTTGTTAAAGCCATCCACATGTGGTATTTCTATTATAGCAGTACTAGATGACTAAGACACTGTGCTACCATTTTTACTGTTGTTGTTGTTAGGTGCCGTCGAGTTGGTTATGACTCATAGCAACCCTGTTGCCCGGTCCTGCACAACTCTTACAATCTTTGTTATGCTTGAGCCCATTGTTGCAGCCACTGTATCAATTCATCTCGTTGAGGGTCTTCCTCTTTTTCAGTGACCCTCTACATTCAAGAGCAAGTGTCAGAGTCTCTTCTGACATCCATTTTGGTCTTTTCTTTCTTTCCTGTCTTTTTAACGACCTCTTGCTTTCTTCATGTATGATGTCCTTGATGTCATTCCACAGCTCATCTGGTCTTCGATCATTAGTGTTCAATGCATCAAATCTATTCTTGAGATGGTCTCTAAATTCAGGTGGGATATACTCAAGGTCATACTTTGGCTTTGATGGACTTGTTCTAATTTTCTTCAACTTGAACTTGAACTTGCATATGAGGAGCCCTTGGGTGCAATGGCTAAGCACTCAACTGCTAACCAAAAGGCAGTTGGAGCCAAATAGCTGCTCCATGGGAGAAGGTTGTGGTAGTCTGCTCTCATAAAGCTTATAGCCTTGGAAACACTAGAGGGCAGTTCTACTCTGTCCTATAGGGTCACCATGAGTTGGAATCAACTCAATAGCAATGGATTTTGAGATACGTATATATATCACTGATGAAGTTTTTGAGTGTTGTGGCCCTAACCTCATTTCCCCACATAAACCCTGTGGTTTTTATTGCATGATTTTGCATAGCACAGTGATTTTTAGGAACATATATGTCATGTTATAGCAGAACTGGCTGTACTAAGCAATTTACATGCTTTCAATTTTCCCAATAACTATGCTATTATTATCCTCACATTGTAGGCACTCCATAAGTGACAGCTGCTGCTATTACTAATAATAATTTTAAGAGTCCAGCAGATGTAAAAGGCCCCTTGTCAGCTGCTATGGTCCTTCCTCTCACTGATGGTCAAGCAGAGGAATGATCAATGACAAGTTTTTGATGGGCTGGCAGCTGAACACACTGGCTTCTGCAGTCCCTTCCATGTCTCATAGTCTCCAATTCTGGAGCCCTGTGGCCAAGGAGACTCTAATCAGAGGCATCAGTGAATGGCTTCCTGGCCTCCATTCACCCACCAGACAGGTCTGGCCAGCCTGTTCAGTACTGGGAGATGTCTTCTTAATCTCCCCCTTCCTCCGTGACTCAGTACCTTCACGAAAAGATCAACTGATTGTTATAGGAGATTATTACAGGTCAGCCAAATACTTTCCATAAAATCTGCATGATTACTTGTCAACCAGATGTCTGGAATGCCTGTAACTTCCTGTCCTGTGTTCTCTGTGAAGTGAGGGTCCAAATGCATCACTGAAAGATTTGGGGTTTGCTCCAGATATCTCACAGGACCTGCAATTCTCAGTGTCTCTAGTTATACAGGCCTCCCTTCTGGGTAGCTTTTATGGAATAAGTGCCTTCTTGAAATCAAAAGCTAAGAAATTCATTCATCCATCAGTCAACACATTTGATTGAGAACCTCCTTGGTGCCAAGCACAGTGCAAGGCATTGGGGATAGAGCTGGAGGCAGCAGAAACACAGGTGACACCATCCACCCTCATGGAACTTTCAGTCTACTGAGATCATGAAAACAGTAGAACACAGGTCTATATATTTTAGACTTGTTTTCAAATTAAAGTTTGGGAATGATGCCCACAATTCTCTTCACTCAGATTTTTAGAGCAAAAACTTGTGAGCTAATATCCCAGCTTTGCCACTTTCTAGATTTGTCAGTTTAAGCAATCTGGCTGTCCTGTCTAAGCCTCAGTTTTCATATCTATACATGGGAATCATGCATACATTGAAGGGTTGCTATGAAGATTACAAAGTATACGGCATATCAAGCACCCACCCAGTGGTACATCACAACAAGTTCATTCTGTTTTGAACCCCTGCTAAGAATTTGCATTTCTAACAAGGTCTCAGGCAATGCTAATGCTGCTGGTTAGGGACCGATTCTGAGAACCATTAGTACAGCAGTGGTTCTCAAAATTTATTATGCATAAGAATCACCTGAAGATCTTGTTAAAACGTAGATTCTGATTCAGTATATCTGGGGTAGAAATGCAAATTCCCAGCAGGAGTATGAACCAGAACAAACCAGTCTGAAGCCCTGCATTAAACACAAGTTAGTTGCCTTCCCCTTTCAATTCAATTAGCCTTCACCTTCAGAGTAGCAAACACTTAGTACAGGGGGCCTCCAAGCTGGTATTTTCTGAATGATCATTCATTATGGAGAGCTCCAGTTACACCTCACTCCAGGGTCAGTCACTGTGGAGTGGAATTCAGAACACAGTGAAGTAGCCTTGAGCTGTGTCTTGGAGGGACAATTTACCAAAAGGCCTTGATATGACATGACCTCACCACTCTGCAGTCTCCCATCTTAGCTCCCAGGGGAACCTCCAGAAATTGGGGTATGATGAAAACCAACAAGGCATCTTAATGGAAAAGGAGGCAACAAAGTCACCTGCCCTTTCTACCCATGCCTGCGTTTTCTCCCCTGAAATCATATTTTCTTTATCCCTGTTTTAATCCATCAATCTACTTCATGACTGTGGGCAACACAAACGTTTAGTTGTTGGTTCATTTTTGTCAGGAGCTTAAGAGGGAATGATTCTGATATCAATCAAATTCACGAAGAGTTTTTTTATTATTTTATGAAATGTAATCATACTTTATTTTTTCAGCATTGGCAGGAAATAAGTTATGAGCAGCTGACACATGCTACTTAAAAGCAGTGGCTTTAGGTTTGGGTCTAGGCGAATTCATATGCAAGAGAATTCCAAGATGCAATATGGTCCCATATAAATGACCTTTCCTGAGGACTTACATGAACTGCACTAAAGAAGACTGAGAGTGTACAATGAGCTAGAAACTTTACATACATTATCTCTAGCCTCTCAGTTATCATTGTTGTTAGCTGCCATCTAGTCAGCCCCTGACTCATGACAACCCCATACACAAGGAAACAAAACACATCCCAGTCCGGCATCATCCCCATGATCAGTTGCGGATCAAATCATGGTGATCCGTACGGTTTTCACTGGCTGCTTTTCGAAAGTAGATCACCAGGCCTTTCTTCCTAGTCTGTCTTAGTCTGGAAGCTCTGCTGAAACCTGTTCAGCATCATAGCGACAGGCAAGCCTCCACTGAGAGATGAGTGATGGCTACTCATGAGGTGCACCGGCTGGGAATCAAACCCAGGTCTCCCACATGGAAGGAGAAAATTCTACCACCGAACCACTGATACCCCAACCTCTCGATAACTTTTGGAAATAGATTATTTTTTACCTCCAAATAAGGAAACTGAGGCCCAGAGAGTTTCTACCAGAAAATAGTTAATGATCCCTTACTCGCAATCACCTTTCTTGACTGTATTGGGTTACACAGCACCCAAATATGTTTATCTAAATACACTCATCAAAATTGTATTTAACTATTCATTTCATTTTTGGTTAAATGCCTATGTCCTCTTCCCTCCTCAGTCAATAAGGTCTGTGAGGATAAGGATTGTTTGTCTTGTTCACTCAATCAACAAATATGTGAGCTCCCTCAGCGGCAAAGCAGCTGGACCCTCATGGTAAATATGACGATGTTAGGCCCTCCCAGTCAACACCTTAGGCCTAGCTCCTAACTCAGGGCCTGGCACACACAGGTACTTAATAAATATCATTGACTACATAAATGCATGAAAGTCAGGTCGGCCTGACCCCCCCAGTCCTTGATGTGCCCATTCCTCTACCACGGTGCCTCCTCATACGTCCTTCACAAGGTCCTTTGTGACCTGGCTACTTCTTGATTCGTTCTCCCTGTCTCATCTGCCCCCTTTATGATCTAGTCATGCCAAACCAAATAAACCATAATCAAACAACGTTCTCTCAGATCTCCCTGCCTTTGGACTTGCCATTCCCTTTACCTGAAAGGCACTGCCCATCTGATTCAAAACTCCACCCAGAAACCACCTCCTCTGTGAAGCCTTCCCTGACCTTCCATCATAGACTGAGTGCACGGCCCTGTGTCATCCTGAAGAACCTTGTTGAGACCATGAATTCCAGCATATATCATACCACTCCTGGCATTAATTTCTTAACTTGTCTCTGCAACTAGGCTGTGAGACCCTTGAGGGTAGGCTCCACACTTTGCTCATGTTTCAATGGACTTGTATCTGTTAGGAAGCTTTCGGCTACAAGTAATAGAAAACCCAACTAAATGGCTTGAACAAGAAAGACAGTCTTTATTTCACAAAATAAAAAGCCTTCTGTGTGGAAACCCCAGGACTTCTTAATTCAAAACCTCTGTGAGCATGTCGAGGACATGGGCACTCTCCATCTTCCCATTCCATCTTCTTTAGCAATATCTTTCCTCACAATTACAAGATGGTGGCCACAGTTTCAGGTATCATACAGACATACCACAACCAGTAAAGAAAGGAGAAAAAGTGGAGAATGGAGAAACATCCCTCTCTGATGTCCCTTTTTATGATTGAAAACATTTTCTGAGAGTCATCCAAGCAGATTTCCCCTCCCATCTTATGAAACGGAAATTTGTCCAATGTCCATATCTACGCCAATCACTGACAAGGAGAATGAGACCACCCTGATGTCTGAAATCAATCCTTTCTTTCTCCCCAAAAGACATATGGAAAACAAATCCAGGACCATCTTTCTGATAATATTATATCCATGATCCACGTGTTTCAGAATATCTTTGGATGTATTAGTCAGACTTAGGTGTGGTAACAAAAAGCATCAAAATCTCAATGGCTTAGAACAACAACAAACGTTTATTTCTTGCTCATGTTACACGTTAATGGCTTCCGGTCAGCATCTGTGGTTCTGTTCCACTTGTCTTCTCATGCTGGAATCCAGGCTAAAGAATAGCCTCTATGTAGGATGTGCCACTCTCATGGCATAGAGAAAGAGCAGGGAGCTGGCAGAAAGCCCTAATAACTCTTAAAGGCTTCTGCTCAGAAATGATGCATATTACATCTACTCACAACCCACCAGCCCATGTAAGTCACATAGCTAAACCCAAAATCAGTCAAGGAGGCAAGAATGTATCCTCCTCCCTCCCACAGGAGACACTGCAGGTCACCTGGCATTGCAGGGAAGAGCAGCATGTTCTCTTTCAGGAAAGGAGCAGAAAGAGAGTAATTGTGTACAATAATAACACAATGACATGGGGAAGAGAAGAACAGCATTGTGTAGGGTTATGAGGATGGTTTCTGAAGCCAGAATGGACCTGATGTTGAATCCAGCCTGGACACTTATTAGCTGGTAGCCTTTGGGATATTAGATAACCTCTCTAACCCTTGGTTCTTTCATCTGTAAAATGGGAATTACCTCACAGGCTTGTGGTGAAGATCTAGTGAGATAATTCTTATTAAGTTCTTAGCATAGTTTCTGGCATACTAAAACACTCAGTGAATGATAAGCATAATCATTCCAGAATCTTCTTTCACCCAAATCATTGGTCTTCAATCATGACTGCCTATGCTTTCACCACTCCCCTTGACCTTCTGCCCCTCCCTCAGCAAGCCAGCATCTCTTAGCCTACAGAAAGCCACTGGGTCCACAATGAAGTAAAGGAAGAAAAACAAAGAAAAAGATAACAAGTGACAAGTTCAACAAGCTGTTCCTTCAGAAGCTGCTTAATCATAGAGAAGTCAACTCTAGTGACATATAAAAATGACATGCCCAGGACAAGTAAATATACCTTGGCATCCCAGAGTCTGAAGCTGGCTTTAGAAGGAGAAAAAAATTCTCCCAGGAGCCAAAAAAATGAGTAAATGAAGGTCCACAGATGGAGAGCCAGTGTAGAAGCCTCTAGGCTATCAGCTACCAGCCTGGGTGACTGGGAGGACAGGTCATTCTCACCCTCTCTACTCAAGGAGGAAAGAAGTTGTGTTCTCACAAGTTCTGACCGGAAGGGGCCCAGGCTGTGTGCTCCTTCCTTCCTTCCTCTTTGATAAGGGGGACTGGTTTCATGGTTTCAGCAACATCAGCTCATCCCCTCTGCAAACTATATCAAGATGATGAGTAATGGAGAGGTTGCCTCACAGCCCTCAGTAACCTCCCATCGAATCTTCAGGGCAGCAGTTCCTTGGTACCTGGGAAGTGGAGGACAAGAAGAATTTGCCTGCAGCCTCATGGGGCCATGGGAGGCCTCCCCCTCTTCTCAGATAGAGAGCTTGGACCTCATATTAGCTCCTCCCACTTCCCACAAGAGCATCTTTCCATGAGGAGGAGCTAGGCTATGGGGCAGCATTAGCCCTATAGCCGCTACCGAACATGGTGGTATGAACATAGGATCTTGAATCCACCAACCTGACTCAAATCCTAGCTGTGTGACCTTGAGCAAGTTATGCAACATATGTGAGTTTTGGTTTCCCCATCTCTACAACTGAGGATGTTAATATAAGTTAATGAGGCATTGGTGGTTCAGTGGTAGAATTCTTGACTTCCATGTGGGAGACCCAGATTCAATTCCTGGCCAGTGCACCTCAAGCGCAACAACCGCCTGTTTGTCAGTGAAGGCTTGCCCATTGCTGTAATGCTGAGTAGGTTTCAATGGAGTTTCCAAACTAACACGGACTAGAAAGAAAGGTCTGGTGATCTACTTCTGAAAATCAGCCAGTGAAAGCCCTATAGATCACAACGGTTCAATCAGCAACTGATGGTGGGGATGGTACAGGACCGGTCAGTGTTTCATTCCATTGTGCATGAGATTGCCATGAGTTGGGTGCAACAACAGCTAATAACAACGTTGACAATATAACTTATTTTTTCCTCTTTATCCTTCAGCCATGCTCATAACTCTCATTATCACCATCTGGCAGATGGCCGATATCTCATTCACCAAATTAATCCATAACCTGGAATAGTTTCTTAAATGTGACTGCAGGTAGTTGGAGAATTGTTCTTAATGTTTGCATTTGAACTTTATATTGTGCAAAGCACTTTACCGTATTTACCCAAACTGGTCTTCACATCTGTGGACTGTTGTATTATTTATTCATAATAGTTGCTACTATAACCTTTGCTACTTAATAAACCTTTCTATAGGCTTACTATATTTCGCTGAAAAGTTTTTTAAAATACTAATTGCCCTTTCCTACCATGCTTCTCCAGGTGCCTGCCAAATGAGGAAGGTAAACTTTAGGTCACGATGACCTCAGACGGTCACTTGAATTTCTTTGGTCAGTGGAACATGAGTGGGACTTGTATGCCTCGTCCAAGCAGAAGCAGTAAGAGGTATACAGTTTCTCCATTACTATTTTCCTTCTGCCGTAAGAATGGCAATGTCCCAGATAGCAGCTGCTCCTTCTGGAGAGAAGAGGACACGGAGCAGAGTAATAACTGGCCTACAACCAACATGGAACATGAGTAGGAAAGACGGCTTGTTCTTGGAAACCACTGAGATGTGGGTATGGTTTGTTATCACAGCAAAACTTAGTCTAAACTATACAACAACTGGGTGTATGGAAGGGAATAATCACCCCGTTTTACAGATGAGGAAACTAGGATGCTACCAAGCCAGAGAGTGCCAATCCAAGCCTCCAGTCTAAGTCCACATCCTTTGTCTTCAAATCTTCTATTCATCCTACGACACCATGTGCTTCTTAAAAAGTTTAGTTCCTTCATAGAACTTTTAAATAGAAGTTTATTTGTTTTTACTTAGTTTTTTTCATCTGACTTCTTCATCAATCTAAGCTCCATGAAGGTGGGGAACTAGGTCTATCTTTTTCATCATTTTATCCTCAGCTCTTAGTCCATATTAAAATTATACTTTGATGAATGAATGACTCTGCCTACTTATTGCTTTGACTCCTTCATTTAGCTATGTGCTGGAAAGACAAGATGAGCACACAAGGAACTGGGAAATTTTTAGGCTGAAAAGGGACATTAGACCTAGTAGCCTAGCTGGAACCAGGAGTTCTGGGTGGCCCACACCCTTATCGCTCATATTATTCACTTCTAAGAACTATCACCACCATCACACAGGCTTTCCTAGGCAAGGAGTGGCTGCAGCCCCAGA
This sequence comes from Trichechus manatus latirostris, assembly GCF_000243295.1. Lineage (NCBI taxonomy): Eukaryota > Metazoa > Chordata > Mammalia > Sirenia > Trichechidae > Trichechus > Trichechus manatus. The sequence continues at coordinate 15,044,999 of NW_004443958.1, forward strand.
ATCAAGTTTGACAGCTCCACTCATTGGTACCTCAAACTGAGCACACCCCAAACCTGCCTCCTCGCCTGCATTGCTCTCTTCATAAGGGCACCTCTCTTTCCTCAGTAACCCAACCCCCGCACCTGGGAATTAGCTTAGGTTTTTCCCTTATTTCCAAACCTAGGTTGTCAATAAGTCCACTCGATGTGTGAAATTCCTCTTCAATTCCCTAGCACTCCTAACTGAGTTCAAGGTCTCATCACCTCTCACCTCAATTTAGGCAGCAGAACCTCCCTGTTCTCTCAATCCCCACTCCCTTGATCCTCTAGAACTTTCCATACTGCTGCCAGGGTGACTTTAAAAATAAACAAACCCTAAATGCTTACATATACACATCAATATACAAACAAACACATCATCATCCTGCTTAAAAAAGGGGTGGAGTTAAGATAGTATCAGGCTCAGTATTTTTCAAACTTGCTTAATCGTAAGAATCACCTTAGGGCACTTGTTAAAAATACAGGTTCCTGGGCCCCACCCTCACCCTGTTGTTGTGGTTGTCATCATCGTTGTTGTTGTTAGGTGCCATCAAGTTGGTTCTGACTCGTATCGACCCTATGTACAATTGAACGAAACACTGCCCCATCCTGTGCCATCCTCACAAGAACTACTATGCTTCAGCCCATTGTTACAGCCACTGTGTCAATTTATCTTGTTTTTCGCTGACCCTCTACTTTACCAAGCATGATGTCCTTCTCTAGGGACTGGTCCCTCCTAATAACATGTCCAAAGTATGTGAGACGAAGTCTCGCCATCCTCGCTTCTAAGAGCATTCTGGCTGTACTTCCTCCAAGACAGATTTGCACATAACACAGAGCCCTGGTGGCGCAGTGGTTAAGAGCTATGGCTGCTAATCAAAAGGCTGGCGGTTCAAATCCACCAGCCACTCTTTGGAAATTCTATGGGGTGGTTCTACTCTGTCCTATAGGGACACTATGAGTCAGAATTGACTGGATGCCAAAGGGTTTGTTTGTTTTTTGGTTTAGAGTTCAGTATACAGTAACTTTCTTACTATAAGTGCCACGCAGAGCTACATATAAAGCACAGTAGTGGCAGAGGGAGAGCATAATTAACTCTATGTCTCTGCCACGGAGAACAGCGAAGACGGAGAACACTTGAGCTAGGCCTCAAAGAATCAATAACTGCTGGTCCAAAGATAAAGACATTCCACCAGAAGAACAGCACATGCAACGGCTGAGAGCATGGGCTGTTTCAGTGACTACCAGACATTTGGTAAGGTAGCTGGCAAATGAGGCAGCTGTAGAGGTGGGGCAAGTGGAAAAGAGGGTTAATTAGAATTGTATTGACTATTAGTACAGTAACTTGACATAGAGGCCTTAAATAATATAAAAATATTTAATTATCTCACAAAATGGGGACTCTAGTGGTGAGTCTTTCCAGGTTTGATCTAGCAGCACAGTAATGTCACTGCACTGGCCAACATCTTTGCAATTCCCTTGGCCTTTCCCTCATGGTTACAGAAAGGCTGCCACAGCTCCAAGTATCACATCCTCATATAACAGTATCCCAGGTGGGAAGGGGCAAAAGAAGCTTTGCTTGTTCCATTTTATTCTTTTATCAAGGAGAGATTTTTTTTTTTTTTAATTGAGGAGAGATTTTTTTTTTTTTCCCCAGAAGAGTACAAGAGGGTTACCTTGACCAGGGTTAGGTTACATGCTCACCTGTAGTCTAGACCAATCACTGGCAAAGAGGAATGTAACTGTCATGACGACATTAGAGCAATAGTGATTTGTGCTCTGGGGCTTCTTGGCACACTGCCACTCTGGTGAAGTCAGAGTTCCACTAGTAAGGAAGAAGGGGAAGTGGATATTGGGAGCACTGACAGTCACCAGTGCTGTTCATCAAATATTTCTGGTTCGTCACTCCTTTCAGATACATAATAGGATTACATTTTCCACCTCTGGCCAGTGAAATGTGAATGGGTGTGGTATGTCACTTCTAGACAAAGCTTTAAGAGCCAAATCAAGATCCCTTACATTCCCTTTCCTGCCTTAAAATCCATGGAAGTATGTGTTGGAATGGAGCGTCTATCACCTGGGGCTGAGTGGTCACAATAGTCTGAGCCCCCTGCCAACCCCTGGTAGACCAGTGGCATGAGTAAGAAATAAACCTTTATTGCTATATACTACTAGTATTAGCCTCCACTGACAGATAGGTGGTGGCTGTGCACGAGGTACATTGACCTGGAATCGAACCCAGGTCTCCTGCAGGGAAGGTAAGAATTCTACCATTGTCATCAGTGCCCCCAGATCACATAGATAATGAGTGTCAAAGCTATGATTCAAATGCAGACTTTTTTACTCCATTGCCTGCTTGTTATACTATACGGACCCGTGCCTAGAGCCAAGGAGAGCTCCAGCTGTGAAATCTGAGAAGCATTGCAGGTGCCTCTCCTTCCTAAGGACCAGGTGAGTCCATGGTCTGAAGAGATCCTGTCACATCAAGGATGGTTTTGCCAACAGAAGTGAACCTACCCCTAGTTCATCAGAAGTGCACCAAATCACCAGCAAAAGGGACAAATGGAAGAGAGCCGGCATCCTGCCAAGTCACTCTCATGCCCACCCTATTCTTCATTGCCTCTCAGTTTCTCCACTACCCCTCTCCAGCACTGCAAAATGATACCATAACTACAACAGCAGCAGCAGCCGTTTGTCATAAGAAATGCAGAGGCTCAGGTTCTAGGGTGGAAGAAGGGACATCCAGACAAACAAACACAGCAATGCTCACAAAAAGTGACCCCAAAGTTGCCATTCACTATCCCTAGCTCTGTACCGTGGCACACGCTCTTTTTTTCTGTGTGGTACATTCTTTCCAACACCTCCTCTTGTCTACACTCTTTCTAAATCTGTCTTCCTCCACTGTATAAAAAAAGTATGAAGCACTAGGCTTTGTATTCCTTGAATCCAGCTCAGTGCCTAGTACATAGTAAATGCTCAGTGAATTGAGAAATGAATGTGATAGCCCAAGTGGGGTCTGGATCTTCTTGTTTTTACAGCACTTTACCCATTGCCGTCAAGTCGATTCCAACTCATAGCAACCCTATAGGACAGAGCAGAACTGCCCCATAGGACTTCCAAGGAGCAGCTGGTGGATTCCAATGGCTGACCGTTTAGTTAGCAGCTGAGCTCTTAACTACTGTGCCACCAGGCTCCCTACAGCCCTTTAGCACCTACAAAATGCTTTCACTTTTACACTTTTCAACAACTCTGAGAGTCAAGCAAGGCAGATTTCATTCCCATTTTATAGAGAAGAAAATCAAGGTTCAGAGATTTCAAGTGACTTGGCCCATATCAGCAGTGAGCAAGTGATACAGCCAGAAACCACACTACATGAAAGGGGCAACAAGAACACAATACATACTTGTTGGGAAGACAGGAAGAGACGAGGAGGAGAGAAAGAGAGGAAAGCAGAGGTGATTGGGATCCAGCTCTAATTCAACGGTCTGATCATCTGCCCATGATAATTTGGTAAGACCCACTTTGAAAGGCTGAATCAATGATTGTTTTTATAGCCAGAGGTAAGTGGACATATTTTTATGTTGATGAATTATCAAACAGCAATTTTAGTAATGCCGTTAGAGTGTAACAGAGATAGAATGCAATTTAGATACGCACATCCTCTTTCTAATCATCGTTTGTCCATCAGCCTTGGAGGTCAAGTTGAGTTTAATCTTCCTGAATGGCCATGCTTTTGGTTTCAGTCTCCCATACTCACAGTGCCCCCTATAACTTCCACTCAGGACTTAATGGGAAAGGCATGCCAGAGACTGGGAAGGCAGTGTGATTCTTCTTGGTTAAAACACGACAAAGAAGGCACTGGTTTTCCTCTGATACCCAGCCTTGTCGACACTTTCACAAATACACCAGCTTGAATACATCACTGTATATTTTAGGAAACTCTCAATGGTTCTGCAAACAGAGGTGAGTGTTTGCAGTGAGGTTTTAGGCAGCTTTAGCAAGCATGATGTTTGAATCCTTGAAATCATCTATTTTTCATGTGTAAATAAACAGTGGGAGGAAGGGAGAAGGCATCTATACAATTTTAATGAACAAGATTCCCATCAGTCGTCAAAAGAAAACAAAAGGTAGCTTAATGGGCACAAGGAAGCTATTTTTCTAGTGATTCTTCTGCTCAGTTCTCCCGGGAAGAGGAGTGGCCTCTAAATTAAAAAGAAAAAATGATGCTCTGAGTGTATTTTTTCCTGTCATTTCATTGTCTTTGATCTTGCATTTCCTAAGAAACAAGCACTTAACCTCCAGTGACATATCAATGTTGGAAATGCATGCTTTATTTTAAGATCCTTTTCTAGGGCATAGAAACTCTGTGAGTCAGGCCAAATTTGTGTCTTCACATGTGAACTTAGAAAAGACTTCAAACAGCGGACTGCGTTCAAATAACCAATTTGCTTCAAAACTACTGGCTACATTCAGGCGCATAGCTAGTTTTTCATCAACCATTAATGAATTATTTTTGAGATAGCAACTATTTTCCAAATAAAAGTTAACTGAATTTAACTAGTCATACTTTTTTAAAAACCTGTTTACACATGGACACTACCCAAGTGGATTCCCTCAGCTCCAAAATGGCGGATTCTCCATGGAATTCTCCTGAAGGGAGGTGAAAGGGCTCTCCAGTCACACAAGCAGTCTATCATGAATCTGTGTGAATTCCCTTTTCAAGTGA
>NW_004443958.1:15051842-15052822 GCF_000243295.1 Trichechus manatus latirostris
TCCTGCAGCCATAGTCTGTTGGCCGGGAAACACAAGCTTCTCCCTAGTGCCGCTTGGATTGCACCCACCCACGCTGGCCAGCTCCCTGAGTGCCATTTGTTGGCTGCTGGTGTTGCTTTTTTCCACTTCTTTAGATTTCTTTCTTACCTTTCACCACCTTCCCCTCCTTTCTCTCAAATACCTGGCTCTGTGTGCCATCTTTGCTTCTTCCTGAAAGGCTTCGAAACACCACTCAACTGTGAAACTGCTTCCCGCTGGTGCCGCCACGCTGGTGGGATCCCTGGAGCTTTTTTGTTTGTTTGCTCTGATTTGTTCTGTTTTGATTTGTTTGTTTCCTTTTTCTTTTCTCAGTTTGGGAACCCCTTCTAGATGGGCAGTACCACGTGGCTTGGAAGCTAGTCCCTTACTCTGTGGAGAAGCACAGGGACACCCCTGGGGGTATTTCTTTTTTCTTGTTTTTGTTTGTTTGTTTGTTTGTTTGTTTGTCTTTGGTGTTTTTTTTTCCCCCATTTCTTTGTTTAGTTTTCTTCTCTCTCTTATTCCCTTTTTGTCTGTCTTCATTTCCAGTTTCTCAATTTATTCATTTTTTTCTTTTACCCTTTTTCTTTCTTTTTGTTTTTCCCCATTTCTCAGTCTCTCATCTCTCTACTCCAATAGCAAGCTCGCTTAGCACTCTTTTTTGTTTGTGTGTATGTTTTTATCTCCTGTTTCTCTCTCCTCTCTCTCAGCTTTCCCAAACCCATCTTAACTCCACACATCACAATCTACCCCCTCCTTCCTGCCTATCTGCACCGTGTGCTGAACATCACACTTCCAAGCAGCACAGGCACGACCTACCAGAACCTGCCCTGCACTGATTCCCAGTCTGCACTGTCAGCCCTGGTACATGCCACAGAAAACCAATCCCAGTAACTTCCCTTCAGCTGGACCTGCCCTGCTGTACCATACCTGAGTGACTGACCGTGCCCATTGGAGAAGGA
>NW_004443958.1:15055298-15062793 GCF_000243295.1 Trichechus manatus latirostris
GGAGGGGACAGGAAAGCTGGTGATAGGGAACCCAAGGTTGAGATGGGACAGTGTTGACATGTCATGGGGTTGTTAACCATTGTCATAGGGCAATATGTGTACTAACTGTTTAATGAGAAACCATGTGTTCTGCAAACCTTCATCTAAGGTACAAAAAAAAAAAAAGAATTATGTATGTGAGATCAAATTGACAACAGCAACTCAGAAGGTTTGATGGGAAGCCTAGGGGACCGTGAGTTGAAGATAAAGGTGATGGAATAATTTGGAAAAGGATAGTGAGGATAGCAACACAACTAGAAGAATGTAATCGATGTCACTGAATTGTACATGTAGAAACTTTCAAAATGGTGTAACTTTGGCTATGTATATTTTCTCCAAAAAAAAAGGTCCTCAAGGTCAAGAAGGGAGAGTGTTGACATCTCATGGGGTTGTTAACCAACGTCATAAAACAATATGTGTAATGACTATTTAATGAGAAACTATTTGTTCTGTAAACCTTCATCTAAACGACAATAAAAAAAAAATTTAAAAAATAAAGTACAATTAAAAAAAAAACACATTCACCCTTTGATTCAGAAATCCCCCACCTGGAGAGTGATCTGAAAGCTTTGTAAGGGGAACCACATATGCCCCAGTCCTCTGGCTTCCTTTGATGGAGGAAATTCCACATCCCAGAGATACAGAAAGGAATCCAGGTGGCACAGTGGTTAAGCGCTCTGTTGCTAACTGAAAGGTCAGCGGTTCGAACCCACCAGCCACTCCACAGGAGAAAGATGTGGCAGCCTGCTTCCATAAAAATGTACAGCCTGGGAAACCCTATGGGGTGGTTCTACTCTGTCCAATAGTATCGCTATGAGTCTACTTGACTGGATGGCAACAGGTTTAGAGATACAGAACCCTCCTCTCTCTCATGCTGCCCCGAGAGAGGAAGGGAGTCAGGGGATGGGTGGATTTGGGAGACGAAGGGGAACAAGAGTGTTCATCCATACTTGCAGTCACTCTCTCTCTCCACTCTGACTTTGGGGAGGCTTGTTTTGATCTGCACTGGATGAGAAGAGATGCTAAGTTCAATTCAGAAAATAAAATATTACAAAATCCATATAGCTGATATTCTCCATCCATCTGACTCTAGCATCTCTCTCTCTCTCTCTCATTTCTTTCAGATTTTGTAAGAAGAGAAAGATTTCATATATTAGCCTTCATCAAACATCAACAAACACTGCTTCACTTCTCTGACACGTTCTTTTCATGGCTAAGGCCAAGAGAAGGTGCCCAGTGACACCAGAGACTTTGCTTACTTGGACTCTGCCTACTCCCCCTGTTCCTTTATTCTCGGGAAAACTCACATAGTTGGAAAGAAACAGAATACAAAACATTTGTCGGAGTCCCTGGGGGGAGCAAACAGTTAACGTGCTCAGCTGCTAATTGAAAGGTTGAAAGTTCGAGTCCACCCAGAACTGCCGCCAAAGAAAAGCCTGGTGATCTACTTCCAAAAAACAGCCTCTGAAAATCCTATGGAGCACAGTTCTACTCAAACACACATGGGGTCACCATGAGTCAGAGCTGACATGACAGCAACTGGTAAAGCATTTGACAGAATGTAAAGCTAGACGACTCATACGCTCAACAACTACAATGATGATGCTAATAATATTCATTAAAACTAAGCAGCAACATCGAAACACTTACATTGTGCTCAGTCTTAAAAAGGAAAACCCAAGGACACAAGATTCTATGTGCATGAAGCAATGAGAGTGTGCTCTGAATCCAGCGTTATGATTAATATCTAACTCTACATACCTGCGGTTTTAAAAATTATTATATGTATAATTTGGCTTAGAATTATGGTTAAAACCACACTCGAAAACATGACAGAAAAGAAAAGACAGGAAGAAAAACTTGCAAAGAATTTCATCATTTAAATGTATTTCTTGGAAGTTGATCATTAACCATTTGGTTGTTGAACACTGATTCTATGTAAGTACTACACACTGTTAGGGGTTGAGTCCTTTCATGTCTTGGGCTCAAACATAAAATGAGAAATTCAGGCCAGAAACTTGCTGAAATCCTATACTTAGCTGAGCCAGGACTAAAATACAAAGCTCAGGACTCTCAGTCCAGTATTCTTTCTGCCCCATGAGCTTCTCAGGGAAACATCTCTAATATTAATTGTAACACCCATATACAAATACCCATTGCAGTCGAGTCGATTCCAACCCATAGTAACCCTAGAGGACAGAGTAGAACTCCGACATAGGTTTTCCAAGGCTGTAATCTTTATGGAAGCAGACTGCCACATCTTTCTCCCAAGGAAAGGCTGGTGGGTCCAAACCACTGCCAAGGGCACCTTAATATTAACTATATCACCCTTTATTGAAATTCTTGTCTACAAGGCCCACGATACTGAGAGCAATATACTTCGGATTCACTTTTGTGTACCCAGTACCAACGTATACCTGATGCAGAGTTGGTGCTCAAAAAATGAATGAGTTGAGTTCTGTTAAATATTACCAGGTTGCCCTCTGTTTGCCTCAGAGGACTTTCTCTTGATTTCTCATCATGAATTGTAATTTCTTACACAGCCAGGATGATCTCAGCTTATTTTCTTTTAGTATCTTCCCAAAACACATACCACAAGGCTAGGCACAAACTACTCATGGATTGACTGATGTTTCAAGAGAAAAATTTAAAGCTGATAAATTTACCAGTGCATTTGGCCTCATTGTGGATCACTGCCCTTGAATACTTTTAAACTTATGAAGTAAGAATGAAGGGCTAACATTCATTATCGAACATTTGCTGTGCATCAGACACTGTACTGGGCATTTTTGTGTTCAATCTTCACAACTCTATTCTGTAAGTATTACTGACATCTCTATTTTTTTGTTGAGGAAAATGAGGCACAGAAGAACTAAGTACGAGGTCCACAGCTACTAAGAGGTCAAGCTTGGATTGAAACCCAGACAAGTTGACCCCAGAGCCCAAATTCTTAGCCATTCCTTGGTCATGCCTATCCCATACAAGTCAGGTCTACCCTCTGGCAGAATTAGCACAGCAGGAGTAAGAATTTTATCTACAAAGGATCCTGGTATATTTTTGATATCACCAAGTAAATCTGACTGGCACTGCAGTGGTGTTGATCATGCTTTCCATATAACATAAGGTCGGCCAATGTGGCCACCATATTGCTTGACTAAACATTGACACAAAGCATGAGAAGTCAGATCATAGAGGTAACCCTACCTTGATTTGCAAACTCGATGAAATCTGGCAAACAATATATTTTTCACTCAACACTGACTCTGAGCCCAAAAGTTTCTGGAGCTGGCAGGAGAATGGCAGAAGTAAAATGTAAATATTGTCAGTGAGTATAATAAATGACAGTTAATCAGACCTGAAAAGATTACAGCTCAGAAACTTACTTCCTGTGTTTCCCATTATTTAATAATTTGTTATCTGAAATCCATTGACTTTTCAGTGTATTTTTTTTTTGAGAGGAAGCCAGAGCGTTAATTATAGTTTAGTTTTAGTTTTATTTTTTTTATTGAGAAACATTAGCATACAAATAGGACATCAATAACCAATTACAATCTTCATCTTGGAAAAGCAGGGCTCTTCCATGGCCTCTGGGACTGCTAACTCAGCCACTTAAAGGTCTTGGTACTTCATGATGGTGGAATTCAAGGCTCTTGTCAATCAGCCCCCAGGGGGTCTCTCCAACCTGACATGCCTCTCCTCCACCTGCATTCTCCAGTTTCTGGACAAGCTAGTCCACCTGCTATACTCTAAGCAGAGCCTGTTCGCTGGCCTGTATTTTTTTGCTTGTGCTGATCCTGCCCACCCCATCCCTGGCCTTTTTATTTCTGGATCCCCTATACATGCCCTTCTTTTTTTGTATTCATTCAGCAGATGCTTACTGGAAGCTAGCTAGCTACTGGTCATTGGATGACTTTGGGGAAACAGCCAGAAGGCAAGGCAGACATAATCCCTCTCCACCCAGAGCTTTTCCTCTATAAACAGCCAGATAGTAAATATTTTAGGCTCTGTGGGTCATACGCAGCCACTGTCGCAACTACTCAATTCCGCCGTTGCAGTGAGAAAGCAGCCATTGATGATATATATGCAATACATATGAGCATGGCTGTGTTCCAATAAAACTTTACCTACGAAAATAGGCAGCAGGCTAGACTTGGCTGGTAATATAGTTTGCCGACCCCTGGCTTTGAGCACGGACTCTGGGGTCAGAGAGAGCTGGGTTAGAAGTCCATCTACTCCACCTACCACTGTGTGGCCTTCAGCAATTTACACTATTTCTCTACACCTCTGGTTCCTCATTCGTAAAATGGGGGTAATGAAGCATACACCAGATTCTGTCATTTCCTTGCTGAAGTTCCTCCAGTGGCTTCCTCTGAGTAACATCCAGATGCTTTGCTATGACCCACAAGGAGAGCCCCTGACCGATGTGTCCCCCTTTCTCTCCCTTTCTCTCTCCTAACCCCTTCCTCACCAGTCTCCCCATTCCAGGCTCCATTCCAATTGTTATCAATCTTCTCTCCCAACCCAGGGCCACCGGGCATGCCAGTCTTGATTGCAACGCTTCCCCCTACTCTTCATGTGCTCAGCTCCCCACCGTTCAGGTCCAATCTCAAATGCCATCTCCATCTAAATGCACCCCTCCCCAACACACACAAAGCAAAAACACCTCTCTTTCTCTGCCTCTGCCCCCTTGCTTGTTTCTTTTGTAGCCCTCATCTCTGTTCGCATTTGTCTGTTTGTTCCCCTCTTCATTCTCTGCCTCTTCACTACAATGTTAGTTCCATGAGTTCAAGGGCTTCACCACTGCATCTCTAGCACCTAGCCCAGGGCCTGGCATGAATGGGCATTGCTAATAAATAATCACTCAGTGTTGGTAGGTGAATGTCTCTCAGCTGAGAAAACAGCCTGGTGTTCTACCTTTCTTGCTGTTTCAGCAAGCTCTTAACTGATGACTCACATTTCCTCAAATACTCAGTTTCCTCTGGCATTAATTCTACCTTACAGCGTGGCTATAGTTTGATTTCTGGAATGATTAAATCATTGACTTGAAGTATTTATTTTGAGTGTGCTCCGAATGTCCCATTCTGAGAGACCCTGCGTTCCCTAGGGCTGTTATTTTTGGTTGCCAGCGAGTTGGCTCTAATTCATGGTGACCCCACGTACAACACAACAAAACATTGCCTGGTCCTGCACCATCTTCCTGAATGTTAGTGTGCCTGAGTCCATTGTTGCAGCCGCTGTGTATATTGAGTGACTTCCCACCTAGGAGGCTCGTCTTCCAGCACTATATGAGACATCATTCTGTTGTGAGCCATACGGTTTTCACTGGCTGATTTTTGGAAGTAGATCACTAGGCCTTTCTTCCTAGTCTGCCTGGAGTTTGGAAGCTCCACTGAAACCTGTCCACCTTGGGTGAACCTGATGGTATTTGAAATACCAGTGGCATAACTTTCAGTATCACAGCAATATGCAAGCCACCACAGTATAACAAACTGACAGATGAATGGCGGTTCCTAAGGCTCCCTTCTCTATGTTTCTGATGAGGTTCCTTTCCTTCCATTAAGTATCTAGTAGGAATGGGCAGCCCATAGGCTCATTCTGCAACAGAAGAACCACTTCAGAACAAGGACCAAAAGGACCAAGTCATGAAAAGTTGAGAGTCCCAGCTCTCTCAGATTAGGTGTATGCCCCTGGATGCTTCCCTTAACCTCTCTGAACCTGGTTTCTCAACTGCAAATAAATAACATGAACAGTTTCAGCAACAACCATCTAAAACTCTATGAAGCAGCTCCCAGCTGTTAAGCCACTGGTGTAGGCAGATAAAAATGAATAAGAAAAAAATCCGAACACACCTGCTTCATAAAACACCACTTCAGAGCAAGTTCTCCAATGCTCTCTACTCTTGTAGAGCTCTGGCTAAGGTGGACTTTCCTGGGCCCAGCCAGTCCCTAAAATGATTAATTATTGTAACAGCAGATAGGTAAACAAAGAAGTGACAGATGGCCCGTGTGCGATAGTCTAGAATCACCTGCTATGAAATTAATTCCACATCTTGGCGGCTTGGGGCTCAGAGCCCCAGGCAAAAAAAATCACTGTTGATAAATCCTGTGTTTGTGTGTCAGCTTCTCTGCAGACACCTAAATAATATATGTTGTGTTGTTTTCTGTCCTCCATCTCGCTTTAATACATTATCATTTATAGAAAACTGCGGGGAAACAGAGATCAATCAAGCCATTAATTCCTGAGATTATGCTAATGAGATGCCTGAAGCGTCTGTTTCCCAGAATAGCTGCTCCCCAAGGAATGAGGCTCCCCCAGAGCTCAGCCCTCCCTGCTCAGATCAGGAGCCATCAGCTCTGCGATGCTCCTCTTAAAAGGGCACCCAGCACGTAGGCGCTGGATTTACCAGCCAGACGGCACAAGGCAGCGGCTCCCCTGGCAAGCCGCCGTTGACACAGGAAACACAAAGGCAAGGAGACGTGAGACTTCAGCTAACGAGCTTTGGAGACCTCTGCCACAGTGTTCCCTCCTGCGGTGAAGCAAAGCGGAGGAAGACAAAAATGAAATCAAGAGCCTCCGCGGTAAGACCCTCCGTCAGCTGAGAAGGCAAGAAGAGACTGAACTGCCATGGTTTTCCTTCACGTGGAAGAAAATCAGGGTAACGAGGCTGGTGTCAAAGGAGGAAAGCCTCGATTAGAGTAACTACCACTCATTAGGCACTACCTGGCCACCACGCAGTATGTCGTGCAACACGCCGCAGGTCATTGCTGGTATTGTCCCCTCCCTTTTACCAACAAGCCTTGGAGAGGAGGCTCAAGGTCACCCAGCAAAGGCATAGCTGCGCTCTGTCTCAAACCCAGGTGCATCCATCTCCAGCGCCTGGCTCATTCTGCTTTGCCTATTGTGTATGTATTTTAAAATTGTAGATTTAACTCTTTTGAAGTCATTGGGAAAAGCAGAAAACTCGATTGGCTGGGCAGTGTCTTTAAGATAGTTCGAAACAAACTCATAGGCTACATGTGAATAGACGAGGGAGCCTGGCGATGAGGCAACAGTGTTGTATCTGGGTTGTGGTGGTGGTGACGCGCATCTACACGTGATAAAATTGAATAGACACACACACACACACACACACACACACACACACACACGCCACAAGGGCATGTGAAATCTGAATAAGCTCTGTGGAATGTCAGCGCCTAATTCCTGGTTTGGGTACTGTATGAATGCTATGCAAGGGGTAACTATTGGGGGAAAGTGTGTGACCAGTGCGTTTGCAACTACTTGTGAATCTATAATTATTTCAAAATAAGAGTTAAAAAAAAAAAAAAAACTCACAGCCAACCCATTAAAGGGGGCTCCTGCCAGAATTAGTCAATCTTTGAATCCGCCCCCACTTATTCCTGCCCCCTTACTGCCTCTGCTTCCCGGCTATTAGAGGCACACAGTACAGTGGTAA
>NW_004443958.1:15064291-15066387 GCF_000243295.1 Trichechus manatus latirostris
TAGCAGGTGATAAAAGTTGGAGGAGAATTTTAGTCAAGGAAAACTGGTTAGGACATTGTCATTCAAGATATGGCAGTCCTGGGGCGGGCAGTGGAAAAAGAAATATGAGGGGGGACTTAAGGACATTTAGAAGGTATAGCATCAGGGGTGAAGGAGTTGTTAGCATCAACATCTTCATGTCTGGGTAAAAGGTCACCTAAATGTGGCTTTGACAAAACCATAAAAGTTAAGAAAAGGAGTCGGTATGAGTAGAAGAGTTCATTGTACTTTATTCCTCAATGGGCAGACACCACCACTGTATTCAAAATTATAGATATATAGAAGCATATTCAGGCAACAGGGACACATCCAGGCAGTGAGAAGACCCCACACCTTTCCCCAAAGAACACATTGGAGGTGCATGGCCTGGAGAAGAGAAGACTGAAGGCTGAACATTCCTTTCAAGTATTTGAGAGGCCACTGGATGAATGAAGGAATAGACTTGCTAAGTGTGTCCCACTAGCTTAGAATTGAAGGCAACAGATGGTACATGTGCGGAGACAGTTAATGAGTAATTAATTGTGCTTGGCTTAATGTTGAGAAATTATATCCAGATTATCTCATTTAATCCTCAGGACAACCTTGGATGGTAAGCTCTTTTACTGTTCCTATTTGACACAAAAGAAAACTGAAGTTTAGGGAAACCAAGTAATTTGCCCAAGGTCATACATTTAGGAAAGTTCTTAGAACCACCTTCAAGGTTCTACCCTGTCTGGGCCTCCCCTTGACCTCCACCTTCAGTTTATTCCCCACCACTCTCTCTTTGATGACTCCATTCCAGCCCCTTTGGCCTCCAGCTGAGCACCCAACCACCAGGCACACTTGCATCTTGAAGTGTTTGTAGTTGCTATTTCCCTGCCTAAAATGCTCTTCCCCAGATATCCACAAGGCTCACAGACTTACCTCCTTCATATGTTGGCTCACATGTTACCTTTTCAGCAAGGTCTTTCAACAACCTCACCTCTCTCCATCCCCACTACACCCCCCATCTTCTTTCCCTTTATTTTCATCTCAATTTTAACCACTGCACATCCTCCCAATTTTACTTTTTTACTTCTGTTTCAAGGAGCCCTGGTGGCACAACAAGTAAGCACTCGGCTGCTAAATGAAAGGTTAGTGGTTCAAACCTACCCAGCGGTTCTGCAGGAGAAAGACCTGGCAATCTGCTCCCATAAAGATTACAGCCTAGAAAATCCTATGAGGCAGTCCTACTCTGTCATGGAGTCTCTAGGAGTCAAAATCAACTTGACAGCACCTAACAACACCTCTGTTTCATTCCATAAGAATGCAAGCACCAATGGGTGGGGACATTGTCTATCTGGCTCATTGCCAAACCCTCAGTGCCTAGGAGGTTGTTAATAAATATTTATAAACATAATGGAGGCAAATAAAAAGGCAAGGGGCAGGGATCTGAGTCTTGGCAGTCGGATGTCAGCCTAAGTTCTTCAGCTCTGAGCCATCTTGCTAGGTTTCAGCTCAGTTTAAGGCCCAACTTTCAGACAGCACTGGTGTCCCACAGGGGAGTGAGCCACCTCGACAATGAGAGGAGCGCTGGGCCAGAGCCAGGCTGCAGGGGGTTAGGCTGAAGCTCTGGTTTCCCTGATGCCAGTCTAGGGAGTTCAAACACACTGCTGAAATGTAAACATGCTCACATGCTCCCATGTTCTAAGGGCCACTGTCAAGACAGGGTGCTGGGCTTGACCTCGGAAGAAAGCAGGCATGCTGAATCTGTCCTGGGCCCAAGAATTCGCCAGGGATGGGAGGAGGGAAGCCAGGGGCCAGCAGGATTCCAAGCAGATGGGCAGGTATGAAATCTAGAAGGAGGGGATGAATTAGGCATCTTGGGGGGAGCATGGTGGGGCAGACGAGAGTGAGGGTGGAGGGCCAGGGAAAGCCACCAAGGAAGCTGCTGAGCAGCTGGGAGGCAGGTTGAAGATGTCACTTGCTCCCAGTCTCTGGACCATGCTCTGGGCTATATGCTTTCCAAAGGTTATCTTATTTAAATTAAGAACATTCTTCTCTTTCTTTTACAGAGATGTGGGAACTGAGTTATGAAT
>NW_004443958.1:15067057-15068986 GCF_000243295.1 Trichechus manatus latirostris
GGTTGTAGTGAAGACAAAGTGAGATAACAGATGTAAAATCATTTTGAAAACGTTGCAAGCACCATACGAATTTAAGGCATCATTATTACAAAGGTACTAAAAGGATTTATCACACTGACAAATGGTGAGTATGCTTTTGTGCCTCCATAGTTTCCAAGAATGGGAGTAATTGCACTTAGCCGATAAATCCATGGCAGTTACCCAGACCCAAGAGTATTTGGGAAAAGGCAAAACTTGTCCAAATCCAAATGATTTTAAAAGACTATAAAAATAAATAAGTATTCCAATATAATTAATTCCAGTTCTGTCTACCTTTACTGCTACTTGGAGCAATGCAGCTTGTAAAGAAGCAATTACCCTTTGAATCCTTTTAATCCCAGCTGATCATTTTCAGATTTAATTGTCTTGCTAGGTTTGAATGTGTTATAGTTCAAACACAGCCAATTAGCACAGGCCAGGCCATCTCGTGATGCTTCGTTGTCAAAAAAAAACCTCCTTGAAATCCCTGGTGGACTTTGTCCCAGCTTGAACCAGCAGCCACAGTTCATAACCTCAGGTGCTGTTCCGTGGAGGAAAGGCCAGCAGAGGCCCAGAGAAAGCACCAGGAACAGGGGATCAAGTTCACGGGGTCGCAGCAAAAAGGATAAGACTCTAATAATGCTAGTTTCAAAATAGAGCCCTGGATGCCTGGGCAAGGAGGGAGACCTTCATCACTGGAGATGTTAAAGAAGATGGCTTAATATGGAGGTATTTGAGCATCTGGTTTCCCTCGATTCACCTTAATTTTCCCTGGAATCTGTAAGTAGAGCACTACAAGCAAAGACTTAAACACCCAGAGACTAGGCTTCACTTGGCAACAGACATGGCTGTACAAATAGTCAATGTGCAGGATTCAGCAAAGTGGCAGGATGACAAAAATCAGTTGGGTTCCTCTACACTAACAAGGAGAACTCCAAAAAGGAAATCATGAAAACAATACCATTACAATGTTGGGATTTGAACAGGGATTGCATTATATCTATAGATGGCTGGGGGCTGTTGTAAATGGTATTGTTGGTAGAATCCAAGAGCAATACATCTTTGGTGCCCATCATCTGCCCACATACCCACTTCTTCCTGCTGCATTTTGGGTGCCCCTTCAATGCTATTTTTGGTGTACATTTTAATTGTATTTCACCTGGCCATAAGTATTATAGGGGAGCATGAAGTATGGCTTATTTTCCCGTGTCATTGTTGTTGTTAGCTACCTGTCTTAGGCTGGGTTCTCTAAAGAAGAAAAACAAGTGAAGCATGTATATATATATATATACACAGAGAGAGAGATTTATATCAAGGAAATGGCTCACGAGGTTGTAGAGGCTGGAAAGTCCGAAGTCTGTGGCAGGCATCTGGCTGGAGGCTTCTCCTGACTCATGTAGCTGCAGGGGCTGATGAACCCCAGATCAACAGGCCAGACAGCAGACTGCTGGCTCATGGGCTGCGGAGGCTGACAAATCCAAGATTGGCAGGTAAGACAGCAGGCTGCTGGCTCAAGTCCCAAGAACCAGAAGTCAGATGATGACAAGCTGAATGCAGGATCCAGAGCAGAGC
Source organism: Trichechus manatus latirostris (assembly GCF_000243295.1). NCBI lineage: Eukaryota > Metazoa > Chordata > Mammalia > Sirenia > Trichechidae > Trichechus > Trichechus manatus. Next base: position 15,068,648 of record NW_004443958.1, read on the forward strand.
AGAAGTCAGCCAGCTTTGCCAGAAAGTCCATATATATTGGATGCAGGCCACACCCCCAAGGAAACTCCCTTTCAACTGACTGGCTGCTCATAGGAGATCTCATCATGGAAGTAATTACATTATATCAGAGCTCATTATGGAGGGGATTACATCATTACATAACTGCCAAACTATATCATAATTGACAAACCACTGAGACTCATGGCCCAGCAAAGCTGACACACAACCTTAACCATCACACTATCACTGAGCCAGCCCCGGACTCATTGTGAGCTCATGGACAACAGAACAAAACAATGCCTGGTCTAGCACTATCCCCATGATCAGTTGCAGATAGGG
>NW_004443958.1:15069454-15071215 GCF_000243295.1 Trichechus manatus latirostris
ATATACAAAAATTAACTCAAAATGGATTATAGATATAAGCATAAAACCTAAAACTCTAAAACTTATAGAAGAAAACATAAGAGAAGATCTGCATGACCTTGGATTAGACAAAGATTTCTTAGATGTGACCCAAAAACATGATCCATAAAAGAACACATGGTAAAACAGACTTCATTAAAATTAAACTGCACTTCAAAAGACACTACACAAAGAATGAAAATCTTTGCAAATTGTATATCTGATAGACTACTTGTATCCAGAATATATAAAGATCTCTCAAAACTCAACAATAAGAAAACAATGAGCAAAAGACATGAACAGACACTTCAACAAAGAAGATACAAGGGTGGCAGATAAACACATGAAAATTTACTCAATATTATGAGTAACTAAGGAAATGCAAATGAAAACCACAATGAAATGTCACTATGCATCTATTAGAAAGGCTACAATTAAAAAGACAGACCATACCAGGTTTTGGCAAGATGCGAAGCAGTTAGATCTCTCATACACTGCTGGTGGGAATGTAAAATAGTGCAAACACTTCAGAAAACAATTTGGCCATTTCTTAAAAAGTTAAATATATACCTACCATGTGAGTCAAACATTCTTCTCCTAGATATTTACCCAAGAAAAATGAGAGCATATGTCCATACAAGGATTTGTACACAAATGTTTATAGGAGCTTTATTTTTAATAACCAAAAAACTAAAAACAACTACATTCCATCAATAGGTGAATGGGTAAACAAATTGTGATATATCCATACAATGGAATACTACTCAGAAACAAAAATGAATAAACACTCAACAAGATGGATGGATCTCTAAACAATTATCCTGAGTAAAAGAAGCCAGACAAAAAAAGTACATACTGTATGGCTCAATTTATATAAAAGTCTAGAAGATGCAAACTAATATACGGTGGGGAAGGGGGCAAGGAGGGAAGAAGAAATTACAGAAGAACACAAGGATAATTTTGGGGGTGATGAATATGTTCATCGGAGTCTATGGTGGTGCAAACAGTTAACGCACTTGGCTGCTAACCAAAAGGTTGGAGATCCAAGTCCACCCAGTGGCACTTAGGACGAAAAGTCTGCTGATCTGCTTCTGAAAAACCAGCCATTGAAAACCCTATGGTCAGCCTGTAACTTCCCCATCAAACAGAGTTCCTATTATAGTGCACACTTGTAAGCAATTGGGGACGCACAGCTTCTGAATCCCACTACACCCCATTTGCCTTTAACTTCACTGATGCATCCATAAAATAGACACAGGCATCCTCAGGAACGTAAGTGTACCAAACCAAGAAGCTCAGCAAGCTGGTAATCCCAGCATCTGAGGCAGCCACATCTAGAGGGTGACTGCACACTTTTTCCTGCTGCTCTGAGACATGATGCTGAATTACTCTTCCCTGTATATACAACTTCCACTTAAACATGGATGCTTGGTAGGCAATACGCACTTTGTTGATATCTCATTTGTGACCCATCCCATGATAGGGATGACAGGACGTATGTTATGAATTGAATTGTGTCCCCCAAAAATATGTGTTGTAAATCCTAACCCATATACCCGTGGTTATAATCCCATTTGGGAATAGGTTTTCTTTGTTACGTTAACGAGAAATTTAGTGTAGGGTGTGTCTTAAGTAAACCTCTTTCGAGATATAAAAGAGATTAAACAAGCAAGCCAGCAAACAGAGAGGGGGAAAGATAGATGCCATACCGCATAAAGATCACCAAGGAACCGAGGAATAGAA
>NW_004443958.1:15072601-15073403 GCF_000243295.1 Trichechus manatus latirostris
TTTTTTTTTTTTTTTTTTTTTTTGACATACACTTTCTACTTCTGTCAGTTTTTAGCTCAGCTTAGCTGTATCTACACTCCCTTCTGAAATGCTATCACTGTGAATCTCATCTTGCTCATTCTTTCAAGCTGCTGTCTTTCTGGATTTCAAGGGAAATACACCCTGAACAGCATCATCAAGTCATGGTAGAATGTCTTTTGATTACACATGTTTGATCAGTAGGAACTCCATTTCTCTCCTTGCCTTCCTCATCCCAGTAACTACAGTCTCTTGAAGATAACATCAACACAGTAGTCTGATGGGGCTGTAATGAGGAGCACCTTTCAGGACAGTAGGTTGGACATCTCTAATTGCTCCCAACTTCATTAAAAGCAGCAGAGGACAGGAGATGAGGAGAGCAGAAAGCACTCCGACCCTCTCTGAGCATCAGGCTGGGGCCTCTCTGGGAATAGAGAAAGGCTAGATAGAGGGTGCAGAGTTGTACCCAGAAGCACAATCTTTGTGCTTTCCCAACTGCCTTCTTTACCATGAGACCAGAAGAACTGAATGGTACCTGGCTACCATTATTGAACATTTAGAGTAAAGATTCTGATTGAAAGGGGGGAAATGCAGAACAGAGTCTCAAAATCTCACAGAATACAGATTTTTTGGAGCCATTGAGGCCAGATGACCCCCCCCCCCGAAAGTATTACCCTGAGGAAATCTTTAAACCTTGAATCAAAACTATCCCCTGAAGTCACCTGTCTTAGTTATCTAGTGCTGCTATAACAAAAATACCATAAGTGGATGGTTGTAACAAAAA
>NW_004443958.1:15076680-15084339 GCF_000243295.1 Trichechus manatus latirostris
ATGAACCCTGAGACTATGGCCCCCGTACACCCTGTGAACTCAGAACTGAAGCCACTCCCAAAGTCCACCTTTCAGCCAAAGATTAGACAGGCCTATAAAACAAACAATAACACCTGTGAGGAACCTGCTTCTTAGCTTATTCAAGTAGTCGAGACCAAATGGTCAACACCTGCCCAAAAGCAAAGACAAGAAAGCAGGAAGGGACAGGAAAACTGGATGAATGGACACTGAGCATTTGGGGTGGAAAGGGAAAGGCAGGGAATGCTGACACATTGTGGGGGTGACAACCAATGTCACAAAACAATTTGTGTATACATTTTTGAATGAGAAACTAATTTGAGCTGTAAATTTTCACCTAAAAGACAATAAAATAAAAACAAAAGAAATTGTTGAAGTGATATATGTTTTGTTGTGTATATTTTCACATAGATTAATTAACTAATTTTGATACATTATCGGTGATTTTAAAATAAATATAATCTGTTATTTCATTTAAAAATAAAATAAACATGCTTCCCTGTATGTGGATTCCTAAAGATCAGCTGAGAAGCTAAGATGCTACAATTTTGTATTCTTTATAATCCACCATCCAGCTCTCATGCTCCAGCTATGATAACTTCTTTGTGAGGCCTCCACGCTGTTCTCTCCTCCCTTTCCATGGACCATTCCCTCTTCCTACCTGAGCTCACCATCACCTCCCACCCTGCCCCAGGTCCTGGGACGGTGCCTGATCCATGACTGGTGTCTGGACAGCCCTTGCTAACTTCCCCTTGAGCTCTCATAACCTCTGCTTCCCCCAACCTAACACTTTCCACAGTGCATTCTGATTGTCTCTCTCCGCCCATAAGACTGTGTCTTAGTCATCTTTGAATGCGCGGCATATAGCTCATTGCTTAGCAGATATTTAATACATGCTGAAAGACGAGAAAAGTGAGGGAAGCAGTCAGATGGAAGAGGAGGTCTAAAGTCAAACATAAAAAGGTTCAAAGAAGGGTTATGGCTTAAAAATCATTCATTCAAGGGCACAAATGACTAAGGTCCTTTAGTGAACAAAATTAAGATGTAATTAAACAAAAAAACAGAGGCAGGTGGAGTTTGGGGACCAGAGGAGCGGTAGGTTAAGGGGAAATCCAATTCAAAATGCAAGGCAGAGTTGGGAGGAAAATTAAAGCTGGTGAACACAGGTAGCCAGGATGGAGAGAGGAGCTGAGACCATCACAGACACCCGAGTAGGATGAAGTCAACAGGGATACTCAAGGGATATTTGAATCCAGTTACCAGTTATATTGCTGGCCTGGGGCACTTACCTTCCGGTTTCAGCCTGGTCCTTTCTCAAAGACAGTGCCCACATCTAATAAACACCAGCAAGGACTAGATTGCCAAACCCTAGCACATTCAAACTGGGGAACATCACTAGATGCCCCATCCAGGAAGCCTAGTGAGAATCTTAGAACGTACTTCCTGATACAATTGTTGTTGAAGTTGTGGGACTCTTATCCCATTAGGATAAAAATGTTGATAGGTATATAGTGGTAGGGCAGCAAGGTCCCACTATGAGCCTACATATAATTGTTTTGTATAGACCTCACAGCCACCAGAAGAGGTAGGTGTCTTTATACTCATTTCATAGATGGGAAGACTGAGGCTAAGAAAGGTTAAGTAGCTTTTCCAAGGTCACTTAGCTGGTGAGTGGTTACTCCACTACCCCTTGAATGATATGTGGGAAAACACTTTGATATTTGTTGACTGCCTTAGAAATAGAAGATATTATTAATCTCCAAAACTTGCTAATGGCCAGAGGTCAATAATGAAAATGGCTGCCTCAAAAAGTAGTGTGTTTACCCATCCTCACTATGAGGTGATATAGAGAACCCTAACGCTAATCTTCTCTCTGATTTCTCTTCTCCCCTCTCAGCTCCACAATTCCACACACAGATTTGTTGATAAAGACGCTATCAGTGGCAAGCTGAAGACATCTCTTCCTGGTCTACCACTGTCCTAGAAATGTCAACCATCTGCAAAGCTCAGCTTACAGAGCAGTAGACAAGGGCAGAATCACGGTGAATTCCTAGAACATCTGAGGGACCTGATGGAGACCGAGGTAGGGTGCCAGTTCTCTTTTCTTCCTTAAATAGAATCTTTCAGCTGAGACTAAGGATGTACAGAAGCTCACTGGTTTGCCCAAGTATCTCCCAGTGTTCCTCTGGCCCCAGGGCCCCCGTGGGATTTCTCTTCATGTACATCCCTGACTAACTTCAGTCAAAAACAAGGAAAGTAAAAAAAGTTGGAGAACCTTTCCAAGGTACTTAGCCATGGAAAGGCCCAAATAATTAGGAGAGATTGGTCTGGAAAGACCTTGAAAATTCTGACCATGATATCACTTATTACAGCAGGCCAGGAAGAGCCAGTCCTCTGCACCAGGAAGGGACATGCTAAAAATGCCACATAAGGAACACAAGATATGGGTCCAGGATTCTACCTGGTTGTCACAAAGACAACCACAAATTTATTCCACATTTGTGAAATAAGGCAACAAGGACTGGGCTGCCTATTGAAAGTACAGAGATGAATAAGAAACAGTCCCTGCCTTGGAGGAATCATGATAATTTTAAAAGAGAAAAGTCAGGAAACCTATAGCTCATCATCCTAACTCCATGCCCAATATATCGTTCAATCGACAGGCCTTCCAGATATTCATTCAGTCTGTTGTTAGTTGACGTCGAGTCGATTCTAACTCATGGTGATCCCGTGTGTGCAGAGTAGACCTGCTCCATAGGGTTTTCAGGGCTGTGACCTTTCGGAAGCAGATAGCCAGACCCGCCTTCCAAGGTGTCTCTGGGTGGGTTCGAACCATCAACCTTTCAAGTAGTAGTTAAGCCCTTAACCATTTGTGCCACCCAATGACCGATTCACTCATATAAGTCCTCTCAAAATTTTCACACTGTGAACCACTTCTTAAAGAGCAAAGACCACATACCCTACCAACGGAGACGTAAAAGAGGAAATTACTAAGACTGGGAAAAACTCACTTACAACTCCAGTAAATGCTTTCTTCCTTTTATTTAACATCTCAAATGAATTATTGGTTTATTGTACTCTCAAAACACATAAGACAAGAGGCCCACCCAAAGATCACCCAGTGGGTTAGAGAACATTCAATCCTATTTATCCCTCAAGCTAAGATTTCACTTCCTCCAGTAAGCTTTTCTTGATTCCCTGCCCTCTCCAGCAGAATGAATTTCTTCCTATCCTATACTTTGAGTCTATCATGCTGTACCATGATTTGTGTTTGTTTGTTTGTTTATGGCTGGCTCCCCTATTGGACCTCCACTCACTCCCCAAAGGCAGGGACTGAGTCTTTGCCCTTGCCAAGTCCCCAGGACTCATCACATTGCCTGGCACCTATCAGCGCTAGTAAGAGTCTCTTGAACTAAATTGGCATGACGCTCGAAAAGAAATTCCACTTGCAGTAGCTCACAGGTTTTCCGGCCCCTGAGAAGAACCATTTGAAAGCCTTAACCTGGACCTCAGCATCGGTGAATTTGCCTTGCACAGTCTAGCCACCCAGAGAATCGTGGGCCAACCAAAGGGATAACTGCCTTGCTGATCCACCAGCAAAGATGACAGCCAGCTTTCACCTCTCTGATGTCACCTACCTGTGGGAAATTAAATCCCCCATTAAAGGCATGGAAAAAAATCAACTGAGTCATTCTTGACCGACATGTGGTTTCCAGTTACCTAAACTTCTCCTACCAAGAGATGACCCATCATCTGGAGGTTTGTCATTCTCTTGGGGGAGCTTAATAGGTTGGCTATCAACCAGATAAATCATCTACTTAACGCTCCTGCTTGTCCTCCTCCTCCAGGGGTCTGATTCATGCACTTTGACACCTGCCAGCAGGGCCCCTGACCTGGTTCCCAGGGCAGCCTAGGAGAGCAAGGCAGAGAGGCAGGGCAGAGGCCTAGCCTCAAGGCCAGTGGGGAGGGAGGCTGCCCTGGAAGACAGACATCAGCACCGCTCTGGGCGCACACACTGGCTGTTTACCTGGGAGCCTCACACACCATGTTGCAAGAGTTCCTTGGCAAACAGATTGCAGCCTGCAGATTACTCAGCAGCAGCAAGGGTGAGCCTGAGGGAAGCAACAGCCTGCAAAAGGAAAAGGCCAACACCCAGGTTGGACCTTTTCCCGGGGGAACTTGCCCCAGGCCAATTCCTATGCCAGCTGCCAAGAGCCCTGGACTTATGAACGTGTGCAAGGAGGCGGCTCTCCGGGGCCTCCCTCCAGTGTTTGCTGGGGAAGATGCAGCAGTTTCTGGGACCGGCTCTCCCTCCTTTTTGCGTCTTCCACTTTTCTGAATTTTCCAGTGTGATCTAGGGACCTCCTCTGGGAGGAGGGCCCAGGCTGAGCCAGTACAGACAAGAACTGGGTGTGTGTCCCAAAGAAGGTTTGACAAAGGGGTGATCATGGTGGATTCTGCAACAATCTGCCACCTGCCCTCTCCCTCAGCTGCTGCCCTCATGCATCCACTCCATCTTCCTCAGCGCTCCCAATGAACTCTCCAGAAGGTTCGGCAGAATCTTCCACTCACCTTCACGGACTGTTTGCATGAATCCCAACTCCTTAGCAAGAATGACATTGTCCTGCCTGACCTTAGTGTCTCCAGACTTACCTCCAAGCTATCTGATGGTGCCTAGGACTCCGTAGGGAGCAGGGAACCCAGCATCCCTATTAGCAGTACCCTCATTCTTTGCTAAGCACTGTTAACCTTTTCCCAGTTTTATACAGAGGGTGATGCAAACACAGTTTCAAGTTCCATCCCAACCTCCCCTCAGTTGCCTCCCTGCTGTTGTTGTTGTTAGCTGCCTTCAAGGGGACCCTCAACTTATGGGGACTGAGTGGACTCATGGCAACCACACGCACAATGAGATCGGGCTATTGTGATCCATAGGGTTTTCAATGGTTAATTTTTTTAAGTAGATTTCCAGGCCTTTCCTCCTGGTCCATCTTAGTCTGGAAGCTCCTTTGAAACCTGTTCAGCATCACAGCAACACACAAGTCTCCACTGATACATGGGTGGTGGCTGCGCTTGAGGTACATTGGCCGGGAATCAAACTTGGGTCTCCAGCGTAGGAAGCAAGAATTCTACCACTGAACCACCGCTGCCTCCTCCCTAATCTCTCTTATACAGGCTGGAGACACCAAACCACGACCTCATCACATCTTGGGCTCCAGATTACACTCTGACTTGTAAATTTCCCAAATACACCATGCTATTTTTTTTATCCAAAAAACAACAATCTTTCTGAAGCCAGGCACTGGCAATACCATTGAGGAACCACAGTCAGACCCAGACTTCACAGATTCCCCAGAGGGCAGATGATACCGAGCAAGCAACTATGCCTTTGCAAGGACTGTTCCCTCTGCCAGATACCTGTTAAGTATGCTCACTTATCTGCTGCAGCCTGTTACCCCCTTTACCTTTAGAGGTCTCAAGCTTGCCCCAGGCCAAACATGCTGCAAGAATCTCTCAGTAAGACGCTCTGGAAGCCTCATTTCCTACTCCTAGGAGCAGAGCCTGGGGTCCAGCCAGGTAAGGCATGCCTTCCCTTTCCCTCCCATTCCCCTGGGTATGCAAATGTGGTCATGGAGCTCAAGGGCGCAGCTGGGCTGGAGACGCCTGCCCAGGCCTTGCCCCAGGTCTGGTGAGAGGACCATTCCGGACCTTTCCGGAGCTCTGAGTCACCACGCAGGACTGGCCATGAGGCACAGAGCTGCAACCAAGATATCATCATGCCTCGGCAAATCCACATTCCTCCAGCCATTTATTGGCAGAATGTGGGGCAATTTGAGAGGCAAGGACTATACAGATGAACCCGTGTCTATACTGCAGTCATGGCCATAAACCTGGTCTTGACCCTCCTGGGCTTGAAAACACTTCAAGGACACCATTGCCTCTTTCCCTGGGGCTTCCCGGGGCTTGCAGAGCCTTTTCAGATGTGGCTCCTGACTTTTTGGTCCACTCACTACTTCACACTTTGTGGGTCCCCATATGTGTCATGCTCTCTCAAACCTCCATGCCTTTGCTTATGCTGGTCCTTCTGCCTGGAAGCCCTTTCCTCTGTCCATTAGCGAATACGGTACATTTACCTTTCAAGCCTCAGCTGAAAAGCCACCTCCTCTAGGAAGTATTTTCTGACGCCACCTCACAGCCTGCCTCAACCCAGGAAAAACCATTTTCCTTGATGCCTCTGCCTGTAGCATTTGTTTGTTTTCTTTTTGTAAATTTTACTTATTTTGTTGCTATTGTTGAGAAAAAACACAGCAAAATATACATCATTTCAGCAGTTTCTACATGTACAATTTAGGGACACTGATTACATTATTTGTGTAACCTTTCTCACCCTCCTTTTCTGAGTTGTTCCTCCCTCGTTAACATAAACTCACTGTCCCCTAAGGTTCCTATCTAAACTTTTGAGTTGCTGTTATCAGTTTGATCCAACATAGATAGTTCTTAGAAGAGCATAATGCTCAAGGCAGACCTTTTTCCTAGTTAAGCTAAATTATTGCTTGGTTTTAAGAAGACTTCGGGGAGTATTTTTGGTTGGAAGTTTAAAGGTTATCTCAGGGCAGTAGTTTCAGGGATTCATCTACCCTCCGTGGCTCCAGAAATTCTGGAGTCCATGAGAATTTGAAATTCTGTTCTGCATCTTCCCCCTTTTGATCAGGATTCTTCTATGGAATCTTTGATCAAAATGTTCAGTAATGGTAGCTGGGCAGCATCCAGTTCTTCCAGTCTCATAGCAAAAGAAGTAGTTGTTCATGGAGACTATCAGCCACAAATTTCATGTCCTCCTCCTACTCCTGACAACCTAAATGCCCATCAACAGATGAATAGATAAACAAATGCCATACATACATACAATGAAATACTACTCAGCCAGTAGGAGAAATGAAGTCTTGACACATGCTGCAGTATGAATGGAGCTTGAAGACATCATGCTAAGTGAAATAAGCCAATCACAAACGACAAATATTGTATGACCTCACTTATATAAAAAGACAAGAAAAGGAAAACGTACAGAGACCAAAGTTTATCAGTAGTTACCGGGGCAAGGGGAGAGAAGGGGGACTAGCAGTGATGGAAAAATTGCATTGATTAAGGGTAGGGTTGCACAGCAAAATATTGTAATTGATGTCAATAAGTTATACACCTGTAAAAAGTTGAATTGGCAAAAGTTGTGTGATAGATATATTTACAACAATGACAAAAAACAAAAAAAGTAGCTTCTGAGGCTGCTTACTACAACCAAACATGGGATTTGGTTTCTTGGTTTGGAGGTTTAGAGTCACGGTTTCATGGAACGTCCCACTTAATTGGCCTAATAACGTGTTTAGTGTTTCTGTTCTATCCCCTAGTTGGTTGTATAGTGCCTGAGGTCTTAAAAGCTTGTAAGCGACCATCCAAGCCACAACAATTGGTCTTTATTTGCCTGTCTGTAGCATTTTATTACACTTTCATAAATGTTGACAGGGTTTTCTCCCCCACCTGGCCATGAGGTCCTTGAGAGAGGGGCCCTTATTCACTGTGGCTCACAAAGCCAGAGAGAGATCCACCAAACTAAACCAAGCCCACTGCAGTAGAGTCAATTCTGACTCA
>NW_004443958.1:15085437-15086488 GCF_000243295.1 Trichechus manatus latirostris
CAGGAGGGTAGGTATTTTTGTCTGCTTTGAATAGTACCTGATACATAGTTTTGTTGTTTTTTTTACTAGTTACCATCAAGTCAACTCTGACTCCCCAGGTGTGTCAGAGTAGACTTGTGCTCCATAGGGTTTTCATGGCTGTAACCTTTCAGAAGCAGATTGTCAGGCCTTTCTTCCAAGGTGCCTCTGGGTAGACTCGAACCTCCAACCTTTTAGTTAGTAGCCAAGCGCTTAACCATTTGTGCCATCCAGGGACACCTGACACAGAGTACACATTCAATATTTTCTGAATGAATGAATGATATCCCTAGCATCTAGCATATTTCCTGGCACATGGTAGGCACTCAGTGAATAGTTGTTGAATGAATAAAGAGAAAGAAAGAAATGGGAAAGAGGGAGAAGGGGGAAAAGGAAGAAGAGGGAGTGAAAGAAGGAAAAAAGAAGGAAGAAGAAGAGAAGAAAGGAAAAGGGAAAGAAGGAAAGCTGGGAAGGAGGGAGAAAGGAGGGAAGCAGAGACAGAGACACAAAGACAAAGACACAGAGACACGGAGAGAAAACACATCCATTTGTCCTCAGGCAATTTTGTGTGTTGTAGGCTCCAGCAGTAGAATTTTGTGACTTGAATTGTCTTGGATTACCTTGGAAATTTCTCTGCCTCAGCTTCTTTTTGCCAACATAGACCTGCCCAAGAAGAAAACATGAATGTTTTACAACACTGCTTGGTCATCAGTTTCTGCCTCATCCTTGGCGGATTCCATACTGTAGGCTGCCTGCCTCTGGCATCCGCACATTCCCTGCCCATTTCAGGCTTGGGTCAAGAGCCCTTCCCGCAATCTTTTGCAGAGATTTTTGTTTAAAAAGAGCATGCCTTCACTATGATGAAAGTTATGCATGCAAAGACACAGGGAAAAAAACAGCCAAGCATTCAACTTTGTTTAGTCCTGTCTTTTTTCTGTCCCTATATATAATTGGTTTTTACCACATTGGGACTACACATCATATGTTTAATTTCTCATACCTGGATTCTTGTTATTCCTGAGTATGTTCTTAG
>NW_004443958.1:15087965-15088786 GCF_000243295.1 Trichechus manatus latirostris
GTGGCCTCGCTGGGCAGCTCTGGCTCAGGGTCCCTCATGATGTTACAGTCACATTGTCATGCTGGGCTGCAGTCATCTGAAGGCTTGATAGGACTGGAGGATCTGCTTCCAAGCTCATTCACCTGGCTCTTGGCTGTAGGCCTCAGTTCCTTACCACGTGGGCTTTACCTTAGGACTACTCGACACAGCAGCCAGCTTCCCACAGAGTGAAAAAGAGCAACCAAGATGGAAGCTGTAGTATCTTCTATAACTTAATCTCAGAAGTGACAAACCATCACTTCTGCCACATAGACCCCCACCCTGGTACAAAGTGAAAGGAGACTACACAAGGTGTGGACACCAGGAGGTGAGGATCACTGGGCGCCATCTTGGAAGCTGACTACTACAGGAATTCATATACATGTTGCACATAAAGTCCCTGACACATAGTAGGCATGCAGTAAACATTAGCCACTCAGAGCAGGATTAGGCAAATTAACCTTTTGCAACCAACAATAGGCATCATTGGTTAACTTCTCCTCAACTAAGGATTGAAATACTATGTTTTTTTATAAACAGATTCAATTTAGTTCAACAAACGTTAATTATATACCTACTGCTTGATAAGTATTACGTCCTCTAAGTCAAGCACATTCACAAATTACTCCTAATTTATAGTAGATCCCTAAACTCATTACCTAGACAGCCAAAAGTTGACTGTTTTTAGATCAAGACTTCTCTTTAAATTCTTAAGTTTCTATTATCTTAGTACGCCATTTGAATCTCACTGTCAGAGGCATTTGGTACTTCTTCCTAACAAGTAAGATTAACAGATTTTTTTT
>NW_004443958.1:15089078-15090999 GCF_000243295.1 Trichechus manatus latirostris
TTGTCCCCTTCCTTAGTCACCTAGTGCTGCAGAAATACCAAAAGTGGGTGGTTTTAAAGAACAGAAATTTATTTTCTCACAGCCCTGGAAGCTAAAAATCCAAATCAGAATCTCAGCCAGTTTGACTCTTTCTGTGGGCCTCTCTCCTAGTTTCTGGTGTCTGCTGGGGAGCTTGGAGAGCCTTGACAGTCCTTGGTGTTCCTTGGCATTTCTCTTCCTCTTCCCCCTGTGTCTACTCTGCTCTTTTTATAACTCAGAAGTGATTAGGTTTAGGACCCACCCAATTGTGGTATGACCTCATAACGTAACAAAAGAAAAACCCTATTTCCAAACAGGATCACATCCACAGGTAGAGGAGCCAGTATTTTAATACATCTTTGTGGGGGGACACAATTCAATCCATAACATCCCCAATATATTCTCAATGCACCATCCAGAATAACTGATTTATATACATCGGCTTTCATCATGCCTTTGCTTAGAACACTCCAGTGGTGTCACAGAGACATGGGTGCCCTGGCCACATCCCCTCGGCATTCACCGGTACATACCAAAGGCCGCTTATCTGCAACTGTCTGCCTCAGAGCTTTTATTCTGGCTGAGGGAGCCCACACAGCCATGAGGAAGGCAAACTGAGCATGCCAGCTCGTTAAAGCCCCTAGACCCAGCCCTTGACCTCTGAGGGCTGGGGAGCTGGTGGAAGAGTTCACCAGGGTCCTCAGCCTTTGGTTGCGATAGCACAAAGGCATTCTCCACACCGTCTCCAGATTCCCCAGCAGGACTGAACTCCAGTTGCCCACAGTGGTAAGCAACTTGATGACACACCTTTTATTGGTCTCTTTTCCCTTCTTGTCTCACTTCCCACTCCCCTTCTTGTTTCCTGAAATCACTTCCCAAATTAACTACTTGCACTCAAATTCTCATCTCATGATACGCTTCTGGGGGGAGCCTATACCAAAACAAGTGGCCTCCCCCTTGAGAGTCAAAGCCAAAGTCTGTGCCAGGACCCACCAGGCCCTACAGCTGTAGCCCCATGGCATTCTCCCCCATGGCATTCTCCCCCATGTTGTCTTCCTGACTGTTCCTGGAACATTCCAAGCATACCTTCAGTGAGGGCCTTTGCTCCTGCTATTTCCTCATCCTTGATGACTTGCTTATATGTTTATATCCTGTATGTTTATGGTCACTGTCTAAGTTAGCTAGTGCTGCTATAATGCAAATACCACACGTGGGCGGCTCTAAAGAACAGAAATTTATTTTCTCATAGCTCTGGAGGCTGAAAATCCAAACCAGGGTCTGGGCAATGTTGATTCCTTCCCTGTCAGTGGTCCCAGGCATTCCTTGGTCCTTGGCAATCCTCACGTGGAATCTGTCTTCCCCAGTATGTACCATTCTCTGCTCTTTATATAACTCACATGTGATTAGGTTTAGAATCCACTCCACATTGGTGATCTCAAGTAATTAATTATATTACATTAGATTGTATTATGGAAAGGTGATCTTATTACATTAGATTAGATTACATCCACAGGTATAGGGGCTAGGGTTCCAACACATATTTTAGGGGAACACAGTTCAATTTATAACAGTCACCCCCACTACTACCACCACCCCCACCAAGTAGAATGTGAACTCATGGAGGGACGTGACTTTTCTGTTTTGTTCACTGCTACATCTCTATAGTGCTGGGTATACAGTAGATGCTTAATTTGTTGAATTATTGAATTCATGATGGCATGAAAGAAATCTGATTGAGTCCAGGGAACATACTTGCTGAGTAACTGCCAGGCCCCCAGCAATTATTTAAGCTCCTACAAGGAACCTTTCACTTCATCATGAATAATCCAATCCTTTCACTTCCTGTGTGATGAGGGCTAGAGAGGGCTAACATGTTGCCTAATATCACACAGCTCCCCAGTGG
>NW_004443958.1:15091592-15093893 GCF_000243295.1 Trichechus manatus latirostris
GAACATGCTTTCAATAACTGTAGTAATACTTGGAGATTAACAATGTCCCAGGCACTGGGCTGGGATAGTTCACATTCGTTACTTCATTTAATCCTTCCAACACCCTATGCAGTTGGGACTACTATTAGCCCGTTGTACAGCTGAGGAGAATGAAGCTCAGAGAGGTTTTCCTGACTTGCGCAAGGTTACAAAAATGAACTGCATCCGTCTGACTCTGTCTGGGCTCAGCATCACTGAGCTGTACCGCTTACAGGGAAGTAGCTGCTGTGTCTTGGGAGATCATTATAATTTCAAAGACGTGTGAAATAAAGAGGACACAGCCTGCCTCCCAACAGGACCGGGTAAAGGCATCCCCAAAGGCTGATCATAGGCATCCCTTTGAAATCTCTGTGGCAGGAAGCTCTTTAAGCTGTTTTAACCTATGTTTCAGGGTCTCACGGATCTAAAATCTGGAAGCCAATTCGCTGTAATTTAAGCCCATCTTTACCCTAGGTGGGAAACTTCGCTTCAAAAGCAGAGTCTTTTCTTGTGTTCTCTCTCTGTCTCATTATCTCTGTGTCTGTTTGTCTGTCTGTCTCTATCTCACACACACGCACAAAACACAAGGCCCTCACCTTAATTCCGAGTACTCTGTTGCTGTTACGGTTAGTGCCATGGAGTCAGCACCCCCCATTCATAGTGACCCCGAGCACAAGGCAACAAAATGGTGCCTGCTCCTGGGCCATCGCTCATGATCGCTCGTAGATGGGACCGTTGTGATCCATAGGGTTTTCATTGGCTGATTTTCGGAAGTAGATCACCAGACCTTTCTTCCTAGCCTGTCTTAGTCTAGAAGCTCTGCTGAAACCTGTTCAGCATCACAGCAACACACAAGCCTCCACTGCCAGACGGGTGGCAGCTGCGCATGAGCTGTACTGGCCGGGAATGGAACCCGGGTCTCCCATATGGAAGGTGAGAATTCTACCATTGACCTACCACTGCCCCCTGAGTCCTCTAGCCCAGTGCTTTTCAAAGTGCCGTCCAGGTACCTCAGTATCAGCCTCCAGGAAAATGGTTAGAAAAGCAGAATCTCAGGGCCCACGAAGGCCCGCTGAATCAGAACATCTAGGCGTGTGCCCAGCAATCTGCATTTCAACAAGCCCTCCAGCTGATTCTTATATCTACTAAACTCAGAGAACCACCCTTTTAGCCTCCAAAAAACAATCCATCCACTCTCCCTACCCCCTGCTCCAAACTGAGCTTAAGCATAAATCACAGCTCTTCTTGGCCTTTAAATGTCAGGGACCCTGAGCTCAGAGAACAAGGACCTTGGCTGGAAATGCCGCAGAGGCCTTGGCTCTGGGACAGTCAGAGCCCCAGCCTCAGCCTCAGCCTCAGCCAGGGCTTATTTTCAACCCACTAAAAATCCCAGCTTCTCAGAAAGGCGCCTCCCTTCCACTTAGAAATACAATAAAACGCACGTTTGAGAAAAGCGGAAAACAAACAAACCCAGACCTCAGAGGAAAGCAGCCGCCTCCGAATGGAGGAGCTGGCTTTGGGGAGGGGCGGAGGGGCTGGAGGAAGGGGCTCCGGGGGCCTCACCACGCCAGGCCATAAACACCCCCCGTGCTGAGCCCCGCAGATGGCCCCATTTGATACTACCACTCACCCACTTCAGTCATATAAAGAGCGATAAAGGAAAACAAGGGCAGAATAACCTCTAAATAAAAGATGAGGTAATTTTGAAGGCACATTAGGGTTTTATGTGTATTATGGCTGATAGTTTTTCCTTCAAACCCAGGGAGGGCCGGCCGCTCGCCTGCGCGGGTTGTCGCCGTCCTAAAGCCACCAGCTTCACGATGCAAATGGTCCAGGGCTGGCTCTGCAGCCGAGTGGTTTGGGACAGGCATGGGAAGAGGGGAAAGGCATTCTTCGTCCCCCTGGCCTGGGTTTTATTGCACCAGGCATTGTCACCACAAGGATAAAATGAAGCATGGCGGGCTGTGCCCCTGATAAGGAGCTTGCTTTCCAGAAGGGAAAGGTCGACGGAAACGTCAATGGGACAATCACAGAAAGCGGGCAGCCTACAGGTTCTGCTGCCGGGCAGAGGAGCGGGGTGCTTTTCAGTTCAAAGACTGTCGCTTTTGCAGAAGCCAAGTGTCTATATTGCCACTGGCTCCTGGAAGAAGACAACGGAGAAGCCCCTTTTCTTTTTTTTTTTTAATTGTACTTTAGATGAAGGTTTACAGAACAGTTTCTCACTAAACAGTACACATATTGTTTTATGACAGTGGTTAACAACCCTATGACCCTTCTCAGCCT
>NW_004443958.1:15094903-15099486 GCF_000243295.1 Trichechus manatus latirostris
GAGTTGGCTCCAACTCATGACAACTTTGTGTACAACAGAAAGAATCACTGCCTGGTCCTGTGCCATCTTCACAATCAGTGGTATGTTTGAGTCCATTGTTGCAACCACTGCATATTTTGAGTGCCTTTCACCCTAGGGGAAACCCTGGTGACTAACCAAAAGGTCAGCAGTTCGAATCTACCAGGTGCTCCTTGGAAACTCTGGGGCAGTTCTACTCTGTCCAATAGGAACGGTATGAGTCAGAATCGACTTGACAGCCAACGGGTTTGGTTTTTTGGTTGGTTCTACCCTAGGGGGCTCATCTTCCAGCACCATATCGTACTATGTTCTATTGTGATCCATAGGATTTTCACTGGCTGATTTTCAGAAGTAGATCACCAGGCCTTTCTTCCTACTCCTTCCCATCTGGAAGCTCCATTGAAATCTGTCCACCATGGTGACCCTGCTGGTATTTGAAATACCCATGGCGTAGCTTCCAGCATCACAGGCATATGCAAGCCACCGCAGTAAGACAAACTGGCAGACAGGTGGTGAATCCACACTTTACAGATGTGGAAGTCGAGTCTTGGGAAGATATAATAACTCATCCGAGACAGTAGAGGAGCCAGGATTCAAGTCCACGTCTCTCTGACTCCAGAACTCCCACTACATGTGGCAAATGTTTTGATAGTATAAACTGTGTGTTAATAATATGAATAACAGTTAACACTCTAGAATACTCACCGTGCCAGGTACTGTTGTAAATGCTGTATTATCTCATTTAATCCTCATAACAGTAGGTAATTAATCCATTTTACAGAAAAGGAAGTTGAGACCCAGCAGAACAAAGTCAGTAGCCAAAGGTCACACAACTAGGAAGGAGAGTGTCCAGGATATAAGCCACAAGGTGACGCACATAGAAGCCTCATAAAGTTCTGAAGGTTCAGCATTATTTTATTACCATGTTTGCAACACCTATGATATGCAAAGCACTAGGCCAGGCACTTGGAGGGGACAGAGCAGGTGAAGATGGACAAGAACTGGCCCCTGCCTTCAAAGCCATCTACAGTCTAGTGAAGAAGACAGATAGCTGTAACGAGGGGATGAGGGGCAAGGAGAGTTTCCACTGGGGTCTCCTGAACTTATCTCTGTAACACAACCTGGCCTCCAGGGAGGTTTCAGTGGACTCGTTCCCATAGATACACACAGATGCAGGCGAGCTTTGGGAGTTCCCAATGTCAGCAGCCTAATTCCCTGAGTCAGCAGCAGCAAAATACAGATCCTGCCACAATCCTTTCAAGGACCAGGGAGCCCAGTGCTTTTCAAATTCAGGAAAGGGCAGCCCAGGTCTTCACACTCACCCCTGGGATGCAACCACTGAGTTGCTTCGAGATTGCCTTGGCCATCTGGGAGCACCCCCACCCTAGCCTGAATCCCCCTCACCCTAGTGGAGAGAGGCATAGCAAAAAAAAAAAAAAAAAAAAAAACAAAGCTAGGAAGCAAAGCCACAGGCTTGTGGAATTGGGAGGACCAAGTATTCCTCTTATCTAGGAATTCCACGTCCTGGTTATATGATCTTGGACAAGTAGTTTAACCTCTCTGTGCCTCTGTTCCTTCATCTGTAAGATAGGGTTAATAACTGTACCCACCTTTTAGGGTGGTTGTGGGGGATAAGTGGATTAATACATGCAAAGCTCTTGGAATAGTGCTCAGCATCTGGTAAGCACTGCATGAACATTGCTCACTGCTATTCAATCAACAAACTTCTATTGTGGACCAGCGAGGGTAGGATGATTGATACAGACATGGTCCATAAGAAGCACCAGGCCAGTCACGTCTGAGACATTCAACAGCCTTAAGGTGAGGAATCCCAGAATCTCCGCAGGGGGAGGGTTCTAGCATGCAGAGGGCGGAGCCTTCTCAGTGCAGCTTAGTGGTTTGGTACACAGGCTCTCTACCCAGACAGCCTAGGATCAAATCCTGGCTCCTCACTCAACAGCTGCGAAACCTTATAAAAATCTGTTGCCATCAAGTCGATTCTGACTCATAGTGACCCTATAGGACAGAATAGAACTGCCCCATAGGGTATCATAGGAGTGGCTGGTGGATTTGAACTGCCGACCTTTTGGTTAGTAGGCTGAGCTCTTAACCACTGTGCCACCAGGGCTCCGTCAAATCTTAGACAAGCTAATTATCTGTTTGTAAAACAGAAGAATGACAGTACTACCTACCAGGGTTGTTGCAGAGATAATCCATGAAAAGCACATAGCAAAAGCTCAAAAAATGACAGCTATTATCATCATTATATTGACATATATTATTATTATATTACACATCTTTTGTGACCCAGCTTAAATGGCATCTCTTCTAGAGAGCTTTCCAGGCTCTCTCTTGCTAAAAGTACTAACCCCTTCTATTTATCTATTTATGCCTCTCTCTTGGAAAATGTATTATTACTTTCTATTTTATTTCAATTACGTAGGTTCCTATTTTATCTACCCCACTGGACTGTCAGCTCCTTGAGGGCAAGGACTTTGCATATTTGTTATCGTATGTACTGATCAATTTCTGAGAAAGTAGTGAGTACCCAGTAAGGTTTATTGAATGAATGAAGTGATTAGGCTAGAAGGAGAAGTAGGATTAAGGCAGGCGAGAACCGGGGGAAGTTAAGAGAGAAGGTTCACAGAGCATAGGACATGTTGAAAAACGGCGTGAGGGATCGTTTTTTAGTTTCGTTCTCAGCTAACACTTAGTGCCAGGAACTACTCTGAGACTTTGTGTAGATTAAACCATTTACTCCTCATAAGGACCCTCATAGGTGGTTACTATCATCACCCCCATTTTTCAGATGAAAAAACTGAGGAAGGAAGGTTTAGTAGATGGGATTTGAACCTGAGCAGTCAGGCTGCAGGTACTGTTCAGGTTGAGTGTCACGGGAGACATGGCCTGTGAAATGGGTTGGTCAACACCCACAGATGTCAGACCATGGCTGTGGCTTTAGCCTTTCTCCATCTCTAGCCTGCGGGGGGCCCAGCCCTTCCCAGCCCCCTCCTACCCCCCATCCCATTGCCAAAGTCAAGAGCAGAGCACCCTTCAAAGGCCTCCCCAACGCAAGCTCCATCCAAGGCCACTCAGCAGGTACAGTCCTGCAGCAAATTTAACAACCAACACCTATCCCAGGGTGGAAAAGGTTGGGAAATACCAAGCTTGGGCTGCCAGGTGAGAGAGAGTGACGGAAACATCACTCGTGACAGCTGGTCTGAGCTGTGCACACCTGGGCCACAGGCTGCCTTGGGCACTTTACACCGGGACACCTGATCTACTGGAAATGGGGCCTTGTTCAATCCCTGCAGGAAATTCCACTCAGCTCAGCTGGATACCTGACCGAGATGGAGCAGATGGTGGAGAGCTCGGCAGTCCCAGGACAGTGGGGAGGGAGCCATCACCCCTACCTGGGGGACTCAGGAGAGGCTTCCCGAGGAAGTGGCATTTTGTGCCTTCTCAGCCGGCCTGTCCCTTTGGCTATCCCGCTCAAGTTAAGTACCTCCTATCCATCAGCCCCAGACCTGTCATCAGGTCGCCAGTCCCTGCTTGTACCCCTTAGTCTCCCAAGAAGTTCAGTTCTTCAGGCTTCTAGTGAGAGACTGCCCGTTGCCTTGGTCTTAACACAAGAAGTCAACAAGCAAGTATTTACTGAAAACTGTCAGGTCCTTGCTAGGCACTGGGGACAAGCCCCCACCTTCTGGACAGACAAGCATTAAACCAATGCTCACAAATCATTAACGATTCACTAACACAATAAGTAGCAGCCCTGGTGGCACCACGATTATGTGCTCAGCTGCTAACAAAAAGGTTGGTGGTTCAAACCCACCAGCAGCTCTGCAGGAGAAAGACCTGGCGATCCGCTCCCAGAAAGATCACAGCCTAGAAAACCCTGTGGAGCAGTTCTACTACGTCCCATGAGGTCTCTAAAAGTCCAACATCGATGGACTCAACGGCACACAACAACAGTGCGATAAATGTTGCAACGAGACACAAGACACAAAGGGAGGGGAGAAGGCATTCAAGAATGGGGGGCCCACGGGGAATCATTCGCTGAGCACCCCCACGTGCCTGACCTGTCGGAGAAGGCAGAGGGGACACGGCCTCACCCTCTAGGAACAGTTTCTTTGATTACTCATCCACAGATGTGAAGACAGCGAATGAAAGCTACTAGGGCATTTGTGTCCACAGACCCGGGGGGAGAAAGCGAATGCTCACCCAGTGTATCTCCTGAGAAGGAGCCGTGGATCTTCCTCTCTGGCAGCCCAGCAACGTGAACGGAACGGCCCAGGGAAAGACCGTCCGATAACTAAGTAAATGATTCAGAGAAAGTGAGGACAGAAGGAGAACCTGAATCCAATTGGTGAGGAGTGTGACTCATGGGCAGGGTGACCAGATGTCCCGGTTTCCCAGGGCCTGTTGCAATATATGACTAGTGTCTTGGTGTAACTATAAATCATACCTTTCACTTGCAATGTTGCCCCAGGTGAGAAGATCTATTATATGGACCTATTATGTGGTCCCGCTACATACAGGATATTTTGTAAAGAAATGCAGTTGCT
>NW_004443958.1:15102061-15102980 GCF_000243295.1 Trichechus manatus latirostris
GTTCCTTATCAAACTGGATCCAAGCCCAAGCACTGATTCAGTATCATTTGATTCATGCTCCTCCAGGACTAGCTTCTCATCTTATGCCTCTCCCTCCTCCCACTGCCTGACACCCTTTCCATTACAAGGAACTTGGTAAGGGTTGTTGATTAAATGATTTTACATCTCTTTAGTTTGGGATGAGTCTTGGGTTGAATAGTGCCCTCCCCAAAATTCATGTCTACCCAGAACCTCAGAATGTGACCTTATTTGGAAATAGGGACCTTGCAGATGTAATTGGTTAAGGATCTCAAGATAAGATTATTCTGGATTTAGTGCAGGCCCTAAATCCAATGGCAGTTGTCTTTACAAGAGGAAGGAGAGAAAGCATTGAAGATGGACACACAAGGGGGAAGGCAACGTGAAGATGGAGATGGAGACTGGAGTGATGTGTCAACAAGCCAAGGAACGGCAGGAAGCACCAGAAGCTGGAAGAGAGGCATGGAACAGATTCTCCCTCAGAGTCTCTGGAAGGAACCAACCCTGATGACCCCTTGATTTTGGACTTCTAGCCTCCAGAACTATAAGACAATGAATTTCTGTTGTCTTAAGCCACCAGGTTTGTGATACTTTGTGAAGCAGCCCTGGGAAACTAAAACAGGGCGTTCTGCATATCCCCTGTCTGGTACCCTCCTCCCTCCATTCTTTACCCACTTGTCTCCTATCATCCTTCAGATCCCAGGTAGAGCATCACTTCCTCCGAGGAGCCCTCTCTGATCTCCCTGACTTATAGGAACAACTTCTCTTGTACCTCTCAGAGCATCATGTAGCTTTCATTCCTACAGCTCGTCTCAGCAATAATATTACATTATGGGAGTATTTGCTTAATGTCTGGCTCCTTAACTAGACTGTAAGCCAGGGTGGAGACCAAACACTAGAG
>NW_004443958.1:15104534-15109840 GCF_000243295.1 Trichechus manatus latirostris
TATACCAACCCCAAACAGATTATCACCTCTGAGTTCCTCTCATATGAAAACTCAGAGACCTCACTGCTTTCTGCCTTTTGATGCCAGGGGACAAATCATGGGAGAGTAAATAAGAACCTGGGCTTCTAACAGACCCAGGAGAGGTCACTGTCCTGAGTCTTACTGGTTGCAATACCTTTGGCAAATCAGTAAACGGTATCTTAGTCGTCTAGTGCTGCTATAACAGAAATAGCACAAGCAGATAGCTTTAACAAAGAGGAATTTATTCTCTGACAGTCTAGGAGGCTAGAAGTCCAAATTCAGGGTGTCAGCTCCAGGGGAAGACTTTCTCTTTCTGTTGGTTCCGAGGGAAGGTCCTTGTCATTAATCTACCCTGGTCAATGAGGTTCTCAGTGCAAGAACCCTGGGTCCAAAAGATGCGCTATTCTCCTGGCCCTTGTTTCTTGGTGGTATGAGGTCCCCCTGTCTCTCTGCTCACTTCTCTCTTTTCTAACTCAAAATAGGTTGACTTAAGACACAACTTAATCTTGTAGATTGAGTCCTGCCTCATTAACATGACTGCCTTTAATCCTGCCTCATTAACATCATAGAGGTAAGATTTACAACACATAGGAAAATCACATCAGATGACAAAATGGTAGACAATCACATAATACTGAGAATCATGGCCTAGCCAAGTTGACACATTTTTAGGGGACACAGTTCAATCCATCACCCTCAGTAAATCCCCAGGTTTCACTTTCCTCATCTGCAAAATAGGAACAATGGTAGTACCAGTCTCCTAGGGCTGCTGAGAGGATTAAATGAACTACTGTCTATATATCCCTTAGCCACATGCCTGGCACACAGTAAGGGCTCAATAAACTCATTGGCGCCTCTCTCCAAGACACGTAGTTTTGCTCGGACACCTTTGCCATACTGGTATTGGGCTGCAGGCTGCTTTGTCTAGGCGCTCAGGAACTCTCATGTAGATGAATACTGACTTCCTTTCCTTTCATTGGAGCTCAGTGGAGAGCAAGTGTTATTAGAAAACCATTAAGCCAGTTAATCATCATACCAGTCACATGGGCAACAAGGAGGCAGAGGGCATAAGTTTGTGGTCAGCACAGAAGTGAAGCTGAAGTTTCTCCGGGACTCAATGAGCTCTTGAACTGAGGGGCTGCATGTGGGGGAGAATTTTAGTCTTTCTTACAGTCTTTGGCTATTCTCTCTTCTTAGAATGGTTCTCCCCAAGAGTCATCCTATCACCTCCTTCAAATGTTGCTCAAATGTCATATTCAAAGACATACCCTAAGGAGCCCTCATCACCAGCACTTCTGACCCCACTTACCCTGCTTTATTTTTTCCTACAGCATTTATCACTACATAATTTACTTCTTATGTTTATCCCACTCTAGACTGTAAGGAGTCCTGATGGTGCAACATCAAGCACTCAACTGCTAACCAAAAGGTTATTGGTTCAAACCAACCCAGCCACTCCATGGTAGAAAGACCTGGCAATCTGCTCCCAAAGATTACAGCCTAGAAAACCCTCTGGGGCAGTTCTACTCTGTCACATGGGGTTACTCTGAGTTGAAATCAACTCAACAGTCCCTAGCAACAACAACAACCCTAGATTGTAATCTCCCAAAGGGGCGTGGTCTTTGTTTCATTCACTGATAAAGCTCTAGCTCCTGGAACATAGTGGGTGCCCCAAAAACCATTGTTGACGCAAGTGAATGAATGAACCAGGTACAGTGAAACTTACAGAGCCAGAACTCAACGGGACTACCTTGTTTTTCAAGGTCTCACGAGTTTTCCATCTTTGACAGGATGCAGCTTACCACTTTTTTATTGTCCTCTACTAGTGGAAAATATTTGTTTTCCTTCTCAGACAGGTTTCCTCCTCACACAGGTTCTGGCTTTTGTAGGTTTTACTGTAATTTATTGGTACCACCTGAAACGAAACCAAAAACCAAACCCATTGCTGTCCAGTCGATTCCGACTCATAGCGACCCTATAGGACAGAGTGCAACTGCCTCATAGGGTTTCCAGGGAACAGATGGTGGATTCGAACTGCCAACCTTTTGGCTAGCAGCTGAGCTCTTAACCACTGCGCTACCAGGGCTCCTACCTGAGACTAGATGCTAGAAAAATCCATATTATTTTAAAGCTTACATAAAAGAAAATTCAAGATTCTCTTTTGATTTAGAAAGAAGATCCTAGAAATGCCCAGAGATGGAGTAACCCATGAGCATCTGTTCAGGACACAAAATCAGATCATGTAAGTACAGGGCTTTGCCCTAGGCTCAGCACAAAATATGCGCTCAGCCAGAATTAGCCCCCTTCACTTCCCTCACCGGTCACTTCTGGAATAGGAAGTGACTTCCACCCACACAGCGGCAGGTATCTTCATCATTCAGTGTAGCGCAGCGGTCAAGTGCATGGACTCTGGCAGAGGACAACTTGGGTTCAATCCCTACTCTTATGAATTGAATTAGGTCCCACCAAAATATGTATTGGAATCCTACCCTGTATACCTACAGATAAGTCCCTGGGTGGTGCAAACAGTTTGCAATTGGCTGCCAACCTAAAGGTTAGTGGTTCAAACTCACCCAGAAGCACCACAGAAGAAGGACCTGGTGATCTGCTTCCATAAAGATTATAGCCAAGAAAACTCTATGGAGCAGTTCTACTCTGTAACTCATGGGGTCACTATAAGTCGAAATGGACTCCATGATCACAGGTTTGTTTTTTTAGACTTGTGGATGTAATGTAATGCAATCACTTTCCATAATGCAATCTAATGTTACGTTAATGAGGCCATACTAGTGTAGGATGTGTCCTAAACCTAATAACATCTAAGTTATGAAAAGAGCAGATTAGACCTAGAAGCAAGCACATACTGGGGAAGACAGATGCCAAATGAGGACTGTCAAGGGACCAAGGAAGGAATCGACAGAGCTGAGATCCTGATTTGGACTTGTAGCCTCTAGAATTGTGAGAAATGTATTATTTCTGTTTTCTAGAGCCACCCACTTGTGGTATTTCTGTTACAGCCCCACTAGCAAACTAAGACACCCATGTTCCCCACTCGTTAGCTAAATGAGCGTCAGGCAATTATTAAGCTTCTCTGTGCTTCAAGTTCCTCATCTGTGAAATGGAAATTGCAATAGATGCCTTTTCCTACTTTTGTGATGAGGACTGAATGACAGAATGTGTTTCATTTAGCACAGTGCCTGGCACAATTAGGATAAGCACTTAGTAAGTGGGAAATATTATCATTATTCAACACTTGTGCTGCAAGGCTGCAGGAGAATATATTAAAAACATCAACAAGATAAATTTAATAAACAGTGTCTTTAATGCCCCCATTAGTATGGATTAGAGGATTAACTCTAGTCTAACTCATGCTGCCTGGGTAATATGCCAGGCAGGAGGCCTCACATAGCAAATCGTTTTATCTACCTTTCATTTGAGGAGAGAAAAAAAAAAAATCAATGCATTTTTGTTCCCTTCACTTATCTTTTGCTTATCTATATGTCCAAGTAAGGTTACTGTACAAAATACAATCGTGTGGTCTATAAATAATGAACAGCCTCTTCACAGAGCAGGAGCACAGAAAGCTTCTAAACGGAATCCTTTTACCTGACTCGTTTTCTGCCCTAGGTCTGACCCTAAACGTAAATACAGGCCTCGCGGTGGCATATAAAAGGCCCAATTGACCTGTTGACCCAGTTTGCGGGGACAGCTCCATGCAGAACATCTTTAGCAGCTGCTGCAGAGAAATCTCGTGGCCACGCCAGTCAACGGCCGCTGGCTCCTGCCCGTGATTAGTCTGAGCCCCCACGGATGGCAGGCACTGGGCGCAAAGATGCTGACAAGCCGTGCTGTGCAGCCACCCACCTCTGTCTAGGACTTACGTGGCTCTCGTATCTGTTACTGACAGAGAGGAACAAAGGCTTTTTCTGCTGCTGTTCCTCAGAGCAGTGGCTGAAAGTGACGCGGATTGAGTGAGAAAGCCCGCCTTAACCCCTCCAGGATCCACCTCATCCTACCAACAGCAAATCTTCACTACATAGCAAACACCCACCTTTCCTTTGTTTGTTTCTGTTGCCCTGTTTGGCTCTGTTATTCCTGCTTCTTGTTTTTGTTGTTGTTGTTAGGTGCCATCAAGTCAATTCCGACTCCTAGCGACCCCGTGGGATAGAGTAGAACTGCCCCATAGGCCTTCCTAGGCTGTAATCTTTACAGCAAATTGCCAGGACTTTCTCCCAAGGAGCCACTGGGTGAGTTGGAACCTTTCAGTTAGCAGCTGCGCGCTTAACCATTGCCCCACCAGAGTTCCTTTATTCCTGCTTAAACCAAAAAAAACCCCATTGCCATCAAGTCGATTCCAACTCATAGCGAGCCTATAGGACAGAGTAGAGCTGCCCCATAGGGTTTCCAAGGAGCAGCTGGTGGATTAGGCCAAGCTCTTAACCAATGTGCCACCAGGGCTCCTTAGTAGAGCAGAAAGGCAATGCAATCCCACTGGGTTGGCTATGCCCCTCAGGGATAAGAGACTGAAATTATGGTGAATGTGGGCTGTGTATTGAGGATCGCTCGTGCCCACACCTCGTGTTTTAGAAGTTACTGATCACCAGGTAATCACAGCTTCTCTGTCTCCACCCCCATTAGGACCCAGAGTCACATGCTCACCAAAAGAAATCACAGTCCTTCTTTCCAGCTGACAAACAGCCATCCCATGTTGTTATTGCACTTAATCCACATAAGCACACAGTCAAGTACCTGAGTCTGCCCCATTTTACAGATGAGAATACTGAGAACTTGTGAGGCAAAGTAGCTTGTCTAAGGCCACATGGTTAGTAAAGAGCAAATCCTTGAGTTAAAACCACTTTTAGAGCCTGCAGTACAGCATGGAGGTTAGATGTGTGGCCTCTAGAGCTGGCCTGCCTGGGGTCAAGCCCAAGCTCTACCCTTGGGCCATCTGTACAATGGGCGCAATGAGAATAGTGCTCGTTTCATAGGGCGATGGTGAGAATAAAAGAAGGTGATTAATACATGTGGCTGTCGCACGGTAAATGCTCACAAAGACCTCCAGGCTCTGCCCACCACCTGTGCCCCAGATTGGCCACTGGAGCACAGAACACTACTTGCCTCACTTCTTCCAACAACAGAAAAAACCAGTGGCTGTTGTGTCAATTCTGTCTCATGATGACCCCATGCTTGTCAGACTAGAACTGTGCTTCACAGGTTTCTCAATGGCTGATGTTTCGCAAGTAGTTTGCCGAGACTTACTTCTGGCGTGCCTCTGGGTGGACTCC
>NW_004443958.1:15110605-15111576 GCF_000243295.1 Trichechus manatus latirostris
AGAAACCCCTGAGACTATGGCCCCTGGACACCCTGCTGACTCAGAACTGAAGCCACTTCCAAAGCCCACTTTTCAGACAAAGATTAGACAGGCCTATAAAACAAACAATAACACACATGAGGAATGTGCTTCTTAGTTCCATCAAGTACATGAAACCAAATGAGCAACACCTGCCCAAAGGCAAGACAAGAAGGCAGGAAAGGACAGGAAAACTGGACAAATGGACACGGGGAACCCAGGGTGGAAAGGGGGAGAGTGCTGTCACATTGCAGAAATTGCAACCAAAGTCACAAAACAATTTGTGTATAAATTTTTGAATGAGAAACTAATTTCCACTGTAAACTTTCACCTAAAGCACAATAAAAACCAAAAAAGAAAGAAATGGCAAGGTGCTGGATAATACAATGTCAGTTTTGGAATACAGGAATGAAGAAATTAATATTGAAACTAAAAATCCCCAACGCCAATAAAAACAATCTTGTGCAATGAGTGTAGATGGAGTGTTTGATGTCTTCAGCACCTCAGAGTCCAACAGGAGTGCCCTGGGAGTTAGCATCTCCTTAAATTTGGCATCATAGGCCCCTCCCTCACCTACCCTATTCTCCGTCCTTCATCCCAGGACCTACCTAGTCCTGCTCCAGACCACAAGGTTGGAATCTGGTATATGCTACAGAGGCAGCATTCATTAATTTATTCACCAAATAATTATCCCCAGGCCAAGCACGAAGGTCATGAAGATAAAACCCACAGTCATTTCCCCAAGGAGCTCCCTGCATTTGGAGGACGCAGACATGAATACGGACAGTTTCAGTACAAGATGGTAGTCACCAAGACAGAGTTGGTGCAAGAAACATCCCTGAACTCAGTCGTAGGTGGAGGTGAGCAGGGAGGGCTTCATCGAGGGGGTGATGCTTAAGCTACATCTTGAAGGTTGAGAAGGAATTTGACATAAAAGGATAAAGGAGAGAAGT
>NW_004443958.1:15112764-15114182 GCF_000243295.1 Trichechus manatus latirostris
TAAATTACATATTCAATGAATAAGCAAATAATTCATCGAGACTACTAATGTTACTTCCATGAAGGCTAAAGTAAGATTTGGGCCATTTATTTATCAAATGCTGATTTTTAAAAAATCAAAATGAAATAAAAAGTAAATCATCAACTCAAGGTTTAATTTGGTATTCTGCCTCAATCAGGAAAATATGCATAGTACCAGGTACCCTCCTTGGTTTCCAAACAAGGTGGCACTCAGAAACACGAGCTCATCCATTTTCATTCAACTTTGTGATTACATGTTAAGGATACTGGTTAAAACATACACACATCGACACACATATATCCAAGTGCAGCATGTATGCCACTTGATAGTAACTGTACGTTCAAGGGCAGTAAAAATATTTAAAGCAAAGGTGGTATTTTATGGGATCCGCCTGACCTTGAGCTCCAGTAGATTAATTAAGATAATGAGTCACCTTATCTCACCTCCCAGCTCTTGAGTTCTCTAAATGTGGTCCCTGAATCAGCAGCATCAGCATCACCTGGGAACTTAGAAAGACAAATTCTCAGGTCCCTTCCTAGACCTACTGAATCTGAAACTCTGGGGGTGGGGCCCAGCCATCTGTGTTTTGACAAGACTTCCAGGTGACTCTGATGCAGCTAAATTTTGAACCACTGTTCTAGATGTAAGGAGCCCTGGTGGAGCAATGGTTAAGAGCTCGGCGGCTAACGGAAAGGTAGGTAGTTTGAACCCCACCGGTGGCTCTTAGGGAGAAAAGACCTGACGAATTGCTCCCGTAAAGATTTCAGCCTAGGAAACCCTACGGCGTAGTTCTACTCTGTCGCATAGGGTCACTATAGAGTCATTCTAAGTCAGAATTGACTCAACGGCACACAACAACAGCTCTAGATGTAGAAAATACCAAACAGTAGAATGTGGTGTTTGCCCTTACGTAAACCCGAGTCTGAATCCTGATTCAGCCAAATACTAGTCATTCGACCTTGGGTCTGTTATTTAACCTCTCTGAGCCTCCTTTTCATCATTTTTGGTGAATGATGCCTTCTTTCTAAGATTGCTGAGGGGTTGCTAGCATGGGGAAGAGAGTACACTAAGAAATCCCTGGAGTGTACTCTTCCCACCTTAGGCTGAATTGTCTGCTGTCAATTTGGCGTCATCCTCCGCCCTTCTATGTTTTCCTCTGCATTGTAAAGTAGTGGCACTCATTTCCCAGAATCCTTTTCCCCCTGTGGCTCCCAGTGAGAGTTTGCCAAAGAGAGGACTCCGGAGGAGAGATGTAGAAGGCGCAGAGCAGGAGGGTGCTGTAGTTTCTGGAGGGTTCTCCAGAAACACCCCCTTTCCTGTGGCAGTCTGAGAATGCTGACTGGGGGCTTGCCAGAGATTCTTGAGAATTGAAGCTCCTGGGAAGCTCTGTTTGGGTG
>NW_004443958.1:15114753-15116000 GCF_000243295.1 Trichechus manatus latirostris
GACCATTTACTTCCCTTGCCCAGGAAAGCCGTATTCTCATAATATTAATTTTGGTTAATATTAATTCTCATAATTCCTTCAGACTTGGGAGAAACTTCTGGTATCTAAAAGGCAGTCCACCTAAATGTGCAGCTTCCCACTATATAAACCTTCCTTAAAGAATCACAGTATGTTCACGGTCACATTATACTCATATTTGTGACCTATTTTGGTATTTTCAGTGACTGCTTAAAGGTTTTCTATACTTCGGAGTGTGATCTTGTTTCGTTGCAAGCCCCCTTCCCCCATGGAAATCAGTCATCATTCATTATGCAAATCAATAGGGAAATATGATTCAATTAACAGAAACTTGCTTAACAGTCATCACGCTTTGGCTTGTTTTTTGTTTGACTTTTAATATTTTTATAATGTCATATAAGCTATTTCTCTCCCCTCCTCCAGAAAATCACTCTAAGACATAAAATACTAACGAAACCTCAAATAGGTGAAGCATTCAGAGCACTTCAAAGCCCCCTGATACTTTGTCTCTGTTTATCAGATTCTCAGATTCATGCAGACGAAAACAAAGAGGCACAGAGAGGTCATGTGCATTACCTCAGGTCACACACGTCATTAGACTCATTCTCGTTGCCGTCAAGTCAATTCCCACTCATAGATGATCCTACAGGACAGAGTAGAACTGCCCCACAGAGTTTCCAAGGAGAGCTTGGCGGGTTTGAACTGCCGACCATTTTGTTAGCAGCCATAGCTCTTAAACACTACACCACCAGGCTTTCCCATGTCATCAGAGGAAGCTTTAACCATTGCACCACCAGGGCTCCTTACAGGAAGAGCAGGAACTTGTAGTTTAGCTCCTCAAGCACTCAACAAATCCCACGTCCAAGTTGGTTGGAAATAAAGTCTGTGATTAGATGCAAAATAAACTATCTGGTCCTTAGTAATAAATTCTTATTAGCAGAATTAGGCCAGAGCTATAAAAATGGCTCTCTTTCTCTCTCTCTGCTGAGACTTTTTTGGAATTTTACTTATGCAAATCTGAACAGGGATTTGAGTTCTTTGGCTAAAAGGTTTTTCCCAGAACATGGGCAGGTTTCCAGACTTCTGTTGTATAATGAATATTCCTGCTATTTTGGACTTCTCAGTTTTCCAAACCGTGGCTACCCAATCTGGCTGTGGCAGGAATGTCGTTACACTAAATCAATTAAGCTCTGCGATGCAGAATTTTTCCCAAAACCAATTCACAGAGA
>NW_004443958.1:15117760-15118850 GCF_000243295.1 Trichechus manatus latirostris
ACCAATTCAAAGGTTTCTACATGTACAATTCAGTGACATTGATTACATTCTTTGAGTTGTGCAACCATTCTCACCCTCCTTTTCTGAGTTGTTCCTTCCCCATTAACATAAACTCACTGCCCCCTAAGGTTCCTATCCAGTGTTTCAAGTTGCTGTTGTCATTTTGATCCCATATAGATAGTTCTTAAAACAGGACAATGCTCAAGGCAAACTTTTTTTACTAGGTAAGCAAAACTATTATTTGGTTTTAAGAAGACTTCAGGGGATATTTTTGCTTTAAGCTTTAAAGGCTATATCACGGCAATAGTTTCAGGGGCTCCTTCAGCCTCCATGGGTCCAGAAATTCTGGATTCCATGGGATATTATCTCTCATGTTTTCTATGGTGAGGAACTTAGGTGAGGCTTGGCTGGGTGGTTCTGGCTTGGACTCCAAGAGGTTGCCATCAAATGTTGGCTGGAGCTGCAGTTATCAGAAGTCTTGACCAGGGCTGGAGGATCTACACCGAGGTAGCTTACTCACATGGCTGGCAAGTTGGTGCTGGATTTTGGCCAGTTCTTCTCTATAATGTTCTCTCCATGCAGTCCTGGGTCTGCCTGAGTTTTTTCTTCCAGGGCCATGGGAATAAGAGGCTGGGGATCTACTTCTGAAAAACCAGCATTCTAAACCCTATGGAGCACAGTTCTACTCTGACACAAGCGGAGTCGCCATGAGTCAGATTCAATTCGACAGCACCTGGTTTGGAGTGGACTTAAACGGACAGCAGTGGGCCAGATAAAGCTGCCTTATGATTACCTCCCACAGCTCATGCCTACTCAACCAAATGGTTGTTGTTGTTAGGTGCCATCACGTCGATTTTAACTCATAGTGACCCCATATGACGGAGTAGAACTGCCTCATAGGGTTTCCTAGGCTGTAATCTTTATGGAAGCAGATCACCAGGTCTTTCTCCTGCAGAGCTGCTGGGTGGGTTTGAACCACCAATTTTTTTTGTTAGCAAAGGAGCACTTAACCATTGTGACACCAGGCCTCCTTTAACCTAACAGAATACACTAGAAATACCCAGAATGCACTTGGGTAGAAAAAGATAAT
>NW_004443958.1:15125416-15126931 GCF_000243295.1 Trichechus manatus latirostris
ACTTAGGAAAATCACATCAGATGACAAAATGGTAGACAATCACACAATACTGGGAAAAATGGCCTAGCCAAGTTGACACATATTTTTGGGGACATGATTCAATCCATGACACTTGGAGTCATTGCTACATTGATTATTTATTTCTCCTAGACATTTCTCCATAGGAAAGAGTGATAAAATGCCTTCAAAATGAAAATATTCTTTGTGCTCATCTTGAGGCAACAAGAAAGAAAAAACTACACTGTCTTCATTACGTTGAATGGATCTGTCTAACTCAGCTTTTAGGATACGTGGTTATGCTTGACGTATATTGGATCTCCATTCCTTCAACAGTCATTAACTGAACCCTATTGTGCTTGGTACAAAAGATAAAGTGATGAACAAGACATGGTTTTTGTACTCCAAGAACCTACTGTCTATTTGAATCTCTTGTAACAATGGCTGAGTTTCTTCAAATCTTATTTCTTTTGTTTTCTCAGCCAAGGAGACCTGTCTGAGTGAAAATCAGAGATGGTGTTATGGATTGAATTGTGTCCCCCCAAAATATGTGTTGAAATCCAAACTTGTATACCTGTAAATATGAGCCTGTCTGGAAATAGGGGTTTTTATTTTGTTATGCTAATGAGGTCATACTAGTGTAGGATGAGTCCTAAATCTAATCACTTCTTAATTATAAAAGACCAGAATAGACACAAAGACGCACACAGGGGGAAAGACAGATACCAAGGATTGCCAAGGATCACCAGCAGACACCAGAAACTTGGAGAGGCTCACAGAAAGAATTGGCACAGCCAAGACCCTGATTTAGACTTTTAGCCTCCAGAAGTGTGAGAAAATAAATTTCTGTTCTTTAAAGCCCCCCACTGTGGTATTTTGTTATAGCAGCACTGGGTAACTAAAACCAAAAACCAAAGTAAACTCATTGTCATCAAGCCAATTCCAACTCATGGTGAAGTGACCCCATGTGTTACAGGGTAGAAATGCTCCATAGAGTTTTCTTGGGCTGTTGGAGCCCTGGTGGCATACTGGTTAAGAGCTCAGCTGCTAGCTAAAATGTCGGCAGTTCGAATCCACCAGCTGCTCCTTGGAAACCCTATGGGGCAGTTCTACTCTGTTCTACAGGGTCGCTATGAGTTGGAATCGACTCGATGGCAACAGGTTTGATTTTTTCTTTTTTTGGTTTGAATCTTTGCAGAAGCAGATCACCAGGCCTTCCTTCTGTGGCACCACTGGGTGCGTTCAAACTGCCAACATTTAGGTTAGTAGTCAAGTGCAAATCTTTTGTGCCATCCACAGACCCCTAAGATACATAGCATGGATTCTCAGAGAAGGGGGACAAGCCCACCTGCAGTTTTGTTAACCACAGACACATCACACTGAGACTGAGGTTTCCATGCTGAAGACTTGTATTTCCCAGTCCTTCTATGGGATAAGCCTTCAGTGCCCCTCTTTGATGATCCAGTTCTGGGGGATTTCTAAGACATGGAATGAAAGAACTAGGAACAAGTTGTAACA
>NW_004443958.1:15127405-15129158 GCF_000243295.1 Trichechus manatus latirostris
ATGCATTTTATTAAATATACACTATGCAGAATCGAAAAACAAATCTAAATATGCTAAAACTGGCTGGGCTGATTTAAAACATTCTGAGAACCAAAGCAACAACCTCCTTTTGGAACACTGGAGAAAAGGCTGCTGGACAAGGCCCCATTCCTTGCCAGTGGATATCTGAACAACGTATCTTACTATTAACATAATTTGAGAAGAGTGGCTCCCTTCTAAATCCCTATTTCTGGTTCGCTCAAAAAAAAAAAATGACCCTTTCAGCCTCAAATTTCTCTGCCTTGGTCTCTAGTCTGAGGACTATATTCTTTTTTGAAGACTCTGGCAATTTCTATGGAGCCATGTTTAAATTGGGTGAGTGAAAAACTAACTCCCTTTAATAAAAGTGGCATTGTTTTGCAGTCAGGTAATTCCAAGTGGGCTCACTTTTTACTTTCCATCGGAATAGTCCTTGAGGAAGAAAGGGGCCTTTGTTGAGTTTTGTTTTGTTTTGAGTATAGTCAATCGGTTCTTTCTACCCTTCCTTCTGGGGCGCCAATCACGGAGACAGTCTTCGAAAACAACCACAAAGTTCAAGCAGAAGTTACTGCTTGAAAATGGAAAGAAAGAAAGAATCTGTACACAAATCCAGTTGTCATTATCCTGGGTGGATTTGTGTCATTCCTGTCCCCTCACCCCACCTGGAACACACACAAGGACTCATGCCCAAATCTCTTCCTTTTGTACACACCCTGCTTCTATACATTGAGGAGCAGAGAGGTGAAACCTTGTTATAAATGTCCCTATTCTCAAGGCATCCTGTCCCCTGGGTTTCTGCTTAAATGACTTTTCACCTTCAAGCTCACTGAGGTTGTTCTTGTTTGGCTTCAGATAAGCGGCTGAGATTGTAATTGTTCTCAACTGGTCTGTTTATCAGTACAACTATTTCAGTTTTCTTCAAGACCAATGATTAGGCCCTCCAGTCTTTATCGGTGTAATTAAGTATGTTCTACAGGTGTGGACATAACTTTGCCCTCCACTTCCGGCAGCCATTTCCTTTCCACCACTAGGGTGTAAATAGCTGGAAAATACACAAAAAAAAAACTCACTCCAAGCTGTTGTGGAATGTATATTGTTTAGCAGTGACATCAAACCAACCACACAAGACTCTTAAGTTTTCTTTAGAAAGAAGAAATATTCTATAGCTGGATATTGATTGGGAAAGGAGGGAGAAGAAAGAAAGAAAGCAGAGAGTGAAGATAAGGATATCTCCATGGGTTCAAAAGATACGATGGAAGTAAAGTGTACTAACCATCTACCCAAGGAGCTCTGGTGGTGCAGTGGATACAGCACTTGGTTGCTAATCGAAAGGTTAGTTTTCGAAT
Source organism: Trichechus manatus latirostris (assembly GCF_000243295.1). NCBI lineage: Eukaryota > Metazoa > Chordata > Mammalia > Sirenia > Trichechidae > Trichechus > Trichechus manatus. The sequence goes on from NW_004443958.1 coordinate 15,128,770, forward strand.
CCACCAGCTGCTTCATGGGAGAAAGATGTGACAGTCTGCTTCCATAAGGATTTACAGCCTTGGAAACCCTATGGGGAAGTTCTACTCTGTCCTTACAGGATCCCTATGAGTCGGAATCGAATTGATAGCAGTGGGGTGGGAACCATCTACACTGGGCCAAGCACAGTGCTAGATTCTTTATATTTTCTAATTTGTTGTTGTTGGGTGCCATGGAGTCGATTCTGACTCACAGCAATGCCATGTGATAGAGTTGAACTGCCCCATAGGGTTTCCAAGGCTATAAATCCTTACGGAAGCAGATTGTCACATCTTTCTCCCGTGGAGCAACTGGTGGGTTCGAACCAGCTACCTTTCAGTTAGCAGCCAAGCACTTAACCATTGCGCCACCA
>NW_004443958.1:15130557-15131502 GCF_000243295.1 Trichechus manatus latirostris
ACAGAGTAGGAGGCTAGAAGTCCAAATTCAGGGTGCCAGCTCCAGGGGAAGTCTTTCTCTGTCTGTCGGTTCTGGGGAAAGGTCCTCATCATCCATCTACCCTGGTTGAGAAGCTTCTCAGTGCAGGAACCCCAGGTCTGAAGGATGCGCTCTGTTCCCAGCACTGCTTTCTTGGTGGTATGAGGTCCCTGTGTTTCTCTGCTCACTTCTTTTATATCTCAAAAGAAATTGACCCAATACAACCTAATCTTGTAGACTGAGTCCTGTCTCATTAACGTAACTGCCTCTAATCCTGCCTCATTAACATCGTAGAGGTAGGATTTACAACACACAGGAAAATCACATCAGATGAAAAATGCTGGACAATCACACAATACAGGGAATCATGGCCTAGCCAAGTTGATATAAATTTTGGGGGGACACAATTCAATCCATAACAGAAACCAAAGACTCAAAGAAGGAACTAGTCTACAGGACTGATAGTCATCATAAACCACAGCCTCACCTACCTTGAGACCAGAACTAGATGGTGCCTGGCAACACTACCGACTTTTTCTACCAGGGACACAGTAGATGGTCCCAGATAGAATGGAATAAAAATAAATGTAGAACCAAACTCGAAGTCTAAAAAAGGCCAGATTACTGGACCAGTAGAGACTAGAGGAACCCCCAAGATTATCACCCTGGGTTACCCTTTAAACTTGAAACCGAAATCACTCCTGGTGGTCACCTATCAGCCAAATGACAGAGTGGCTTTGTTTTAGTCATCTAGTGCTGCTGTAACAGAAATACCACAAGTGGATGGCTTTAACAAACAGAAGTTTATTCTCTCACAGTCTAGCAGGCTAGAAGTCTAAATTCAGGGCATCAGCTCTAGGGGAAGGCTTTCTCTGTCGGCTCTAAAGGAAGGTCCTTGTCATCGATCTTCCCCCAGGAGCTTCTCCG
>NW_004443958.1:15133536-15134456 GCF_000243295.1 Trichechus manatus latirostris
AAGATGTCACTTTGAGGACTAAGGTGCACCTGATCCAAGCCATGATATTTTCTATCACCTCATATGCACACAAAAGCTGGACAATGAATAAGGAAGACCACAAAAGAATTGATGCCTTTCGTTATGGTTTTGGCGAAGAATAGTGAACGGACTGCCAGAAGAATGAACAAATCTTTCTCAGAAGAAATACAGCCAGAAAGCTCCTTAGAAGCGAGGATGGCGAGACTTCATCTCACTTTAGACATGTTATCAGGAGGGACCAGTTCCTGGAGAAGGACGTCATGCTCGGTAAATTAAAGGGTCAGCTAAAAAGAGAAAGACCCTGCACAAGATGAGTTGACACAGTAGCTGCAACAATGGGCTCAAACATAGCAACAATTGTGAGGATGGCATAGGACCAGGCAGTGTTTCATTCTGTTGTACATAGGGTTACTATGAGTCAGAACCAACTCGATGTCACCTAACAACAACAACAATATGCCAATGTTGGTTTCTTAGTTTTGACAAATGTAAGATGGTAACATTAGGGGAAATTGAAACTAAATGATGGATATACTATCTTTGTAACTTTTCTGTAAATCTAAAATTATTCCAAGTAAAAAGTTTATTGGAAAAAAATGTAGAGCTTTGGGACTTCCAGCAACATGGCGCTCTAGGCAGAAGCACCACGCCATCCCTCCACAGCGAAGATCAAAAAAACTAAGCCAAACAGAGAAAACAGCAATCCTTAAACCCTAAACATCAAATGAAGAGATAAAGAACTCAGCCAAGCACCAAATAGAATAAGAAACTGACAGACAACAGAGAGTGAGGAGACATACATGCAGAGGTCCCCTATCAGCTAACGCAGCATGAATCCGCCATCTTGGACTCCTATCAGAGACCAGCGAATAGGGGGTATGAGAAAGCAGCTTCGAGGA
>NW_004443958.1:15136344-15139634 GCF_000243295.1 Trichechus manatus latirostris
ATTTTTATTGGCCAAAGCAAGTCACAAGGTGAGCCCAGATCAATGGGAGGGGAAATAGATATCACTTCTTGATGCAAAGTCATTTTGCAAGGAGTGTGAATATAGGGAAGGCATAATTCCTGCCATTTTTGCAGTCTTTCATGTGACATCATTTAATTCCATTCTCCTTGAACCTTAAAGCAGTTCTAAATGGCCAAAGGAAGTTCAGTGAAAGAGGTTCTTACCATTTGTTTGCAGCCACTGGAAGGGTGGTGACCTGGGGTGGGGAGGTCTAGTATCAGGGATTATCCTTAGGACTCCTGGTGTCTGCAGAACACAAGCCATGGAGACATAGGTCTGAATCACAGCTCCGCTTCATATTAGCTCTATAATCTTTGCCAGGAGTCCCTGCATGGCAAATGGTTAATGCACTCAGCTGCATATTAAAAAGTTGGAGGTTCAAGTCCACCTAGAGGCACCTTGGAAGAAAGGCCTGGTGATCTACTTCCAAAAAATCAGCCATTGAAAACTTTGTGGAGCACAGTTCTACTGTGACACACATGGGGACTCCACTCAATGGCAACTGGTTTTTTCTTTTTTTTTTTTAATCTTCGCCAAATTTTACCTCTCTGCTCCTCAATTTCCTCCTTTATAAAATGGGATGAGAGTAACAATGTTAGAGTGTTGTTATAAGAATGAAATATACATAAAACAGTGCCTGGCTTCCCCTTCCCTAGACCCAGCCTACACTTAACTGTGGTCAAAGAAAACAACCGAGGTATAATTCTCACCCCAAGAAGTTTCAAACTCCATGAGACGTCACAGGTCTGCTACAAAGGTCAGCCCAGAGCAACTTCTGGTCCAAGTGGACTCAAAAGGACCAGACCATGCTCTGAAGCACCTGAGTTGACCAACCCTTAACTATGCACCAGGCTTCCAGCGTAACATCTCTTTTCTTTCTTAGGACACTCCAGTTAGGAAGGTGATACCATTCTTGATGTGTGTTTATGGAAAACTAGTCACAGAAAGCTTAAGCTACCAAGCAGAAGGGCCACACAGCCACAGAATTAGAGAACAGGGATTAGAACCAAGCTGTTGGACCCCAAATCTGTGCTCTTAAGCACTACAGTATATCACCCCACCGCTTGCTGTGCTATCCCCATGGCCCAGCCTCCACCTAATAATAGGCTCACTTCCAAAGCACTGTATAGTCCTTGATGGGGACTTGGGCTCCCCAGGGACAAACTCTGAGCAGAATTTGGTCACTGAAGCTCTAAGTTAAAAACTCCACACTCCCTTCACCTTCCCCAGAGGGACTATTTTCAACATTGTTATTCTAATTCCTCCTGCCCTCAAGAACCGCAGTTATTTAGATGTAAAAAATTAAGGTGTATAATAATGAGGCTTTGAAATTACCAACATTATTCAACTCAAAACTCAAATGGAAGCATTCACAGCTTCCCACCCTGCCCCTTGATAGCCAGTGTCTCCAATTTACCACTGAGGAACCTGGAGAGGTGTGAAGACACAAAGCCCTCCACTTTCAGAATTGGAAAGGAGTTTAACACAGCTCATTCAATACCTTTATTGTACAGATGCATGAGGTGGAGCCCAGAAAGGCACTTATCCACAATGTTAACTGGAAACATGAGAAATCCAAAGCGTTTTTTGGCCCAGTGTTGCATTTGACCCTGACAAGGACACTGCGAGGTGGTAAACTCATATTATTTTACAGAAGAGGCTACATAAGCAGATCAAGGGCATCTGGGGTGCTGGGACAGAGCTGGGATAGGGTGCCTCTGACTCCTACTGCATCACACAGAGGACAAGGACCACATCTTTTCTAGCCCGGATTCCATGTTCTGAGTTTTAACTGTGTGTCTTTAGAGAAATTATGACTTCTCTGAGTCTCAGTTTTCTCATCTGTAAAATGGGGATAATGGTGTTTAGAGCCCAGAGGTGCTGAAAGGTTTAAATAAGGTGCATCAAGATCTTGAGGCAGAGCTTGGAATGTAGCACATGCTTAATGAATGACAGCTGTTTATATGATGATTTTAGTTCTAAATCCCGGTATTTTTAAAATACTACTTAATAGATTGCCTTATTTTAGAATGATAAGAGTTTTGATTGGCTCCTGGCTCTCATTCGACTCTTCTTCTTTTTTTTTTTTTTTTGTAATCAAAAAGAAAGTGATTCAAAGTGTTGCTTTAAAGACACAAACTTTTGTTTGTGCTCTGATGTAATATTTAAATGATATATTCAGAGGGCCATCTGCTAATTCAGACACCTTGTTTATGGCCCAAACTCTCTTTCCAATTCATCAAACTCAGCCTTAGCCAATTCCCTAGAGATAAGGTGTAAACATTGCTTTCTAGGACAGAGATCCCCATCATGATCCTGAGTAGCAAAGAAGTATTAATTGTTCTGTTCTGTTTTGTTTTGTTCATCATAGGCAGCTAAAGGAACACGATTCACAATCCATGGGAGGAAGACCTTGCTTTTGGATGCTTCTTGTTCTGTTTTCCCAGTGGTCCTTGTGACCACTCTCTTTCTCCTGATCTATCTCTATAAGTTATGCAGTCCTACGTCTCAAGAAGTCTTACCCATGAACACATTTCATGACAGAACTTCAGCAGCAAGGGGGTTTTGCCTCAGAATTTTATCTTATTCCTTTACTGGGTCATCCAAGACATTTCCACTGACCCAGTGGAATACAGATGAGGCCAAGCAAACATTTGTCAAAAGGAAGAATGACTTATCTAATAGAATAACAAAAGCATAAACAGCAAAAGACAAAATAAATAAATGAGACATCATAAAAATTAAAAATTTTGTTCATCAAAAGACTTTTTACCAAAGAAGTGAAAAGACAAGCTACTGGCTCGGAGAATATCTTCAGAAACCATATATCCGATAAGAATCTAATAACCAAAATATATGTAAAACTTTGACAACAACAAAAAGCCAAGTAACTCAGTCAAAAAATGGTCAAAGGACTTGAATAGACATTTCACCAAAGGGGACATTCAAAAGGCCACCAAACATATGAAAAGATGCTCAGCATCACTAGCCATCAGAGAGATGCAAATCAAAACCACGATGAGATACCATTTTACTCCCACTAGGATGGTTTTTAAGAAAAAACAAAAAAGACGCAGAAAATAACAAATGTTGGTGAGGATGTGGGGAAATTGGAACCCTTACCCGTTGCTAGTGGGAATGCAAATGGCACAGGCATTGCGGAAAACAGAGTGGCGGTTCCTCAAAATCTAAAAATAGAACCACCATATGACTCAGCAATTCCACTCCTA
>NW_004443958.1:15140004-15141264 GCF_000243295.1 Trichechus manatus latirostris
AATTTCAAATTGATCAAGAGTAAGGTTGCATAGCCAATTACTGTAATTGCTGTCAATAAGTTGTACACCTATAAAAAGTTGAATTGGCGAAAGTTGTGTGATACATATATTTAAAATGACAAAAAATAAATGAATAAATAAGAGTAGCTGCTGAGGCTGCTTATGTACAACCAAAAACCTTATGAGATTTAGTTCCCTGGTTTGGAGGTTTAGGGTCAAGGTTTCATGGGACATCCCAGTTCACTGGCCTAATAACATGTTTAGTGCCTCTGTTCTACCTCCTCATTTGATGCGTAGTGCCTAGGGTCTTAAAAGCTTTCAAGTGCCCATCCAAAGCACAATGATTGGTCTCTATTCAGCTGAAGCAAAAGCAGAAGAAGGAGAGTCAGGAATAGGAGGAGGATATGGAACGTTTGGCTAATTGCCTCCGTGAACAACTGCCTCCTTTGCCATGAGACCAGAAGAACTAGATGCTGCCCACTTACCCGTTACTGAACATTTTGATCAATGATTCCAGAGAAGAATCCTGATCAAAGGGGGAAACATGCAGAACAGAATTTCAAATTCTCATGGACTCCAGACTTCCCGGATCCATGAAGGTTGGATGAATCCCAGACATTATTGCCCTGAGATAATCTTTAAACCTTAAACTGAAAATACACCCTTAAGACTTCTTAAAACCAAACAATAGTTAAGCTTAACTTATAAAAAAGGTCTACCTTCAGCATTATGCTCTTTTACGATCTATCTATATGGGATCAGAATGACAACAGCAACTTGAAAGATTAGATAGGAACATTAGGGAGCAGTGAATTTATGTTAATGTGGAAAAACTCAGAAGAAGAGGGTGAGAATGGTTACACAGCTGGAAAAATGTAACCGATGTCACTAAATGGTACATGTAGAAACTGTTCATAGGTGTATGTTTTGTGTGTATAATCTCAACAACAACAAAATAAATAAAATTATATTAAAAAAAAGAAATGACTAAATAATAACAGCTAACATTTATTGAGCACTTACTATGTGTCAAGGAATATAAGCAAATTGTATGCATTATCTCCTTTGCTCCTCCCAAGAACCCTATGACGCAGTTACCATTATTATCTGCATTTTAAAGACAAGAGGACTGTCTTAGTCATCTAGTGCTGCTATAGCAGAAATACCACAAGTGGATGGCTTTAACAAAGAGAAATTTATTCTCTCACAGCCTAGGAGGCTAGAAGTCCAAATTCAGGGCGCCAGCTCTAGGGGAAGACT
>NW_004443958.1:15142989-15144259 GCF_000243295.1 Trichechus manatus latirostris
GAAGAAAAAAAATATATTCCATGGCAAACGACACTAACATAAAATATTTGAAAACCCCTCAGTTCACAGTGTTCACTACGGCTTTTCAGATGTCAGCATTTCACACTTTAAGCCCTACGTCACACAGGCCGGAAGCCATTCCCAGCAGGTCTTGCTGTCCACCTGTCATGCACAGATCTTTTTACTGGGGTATCGGTCATTCACAGGAGTGCAGGCCTCTATTTGATAAGGCATGAAAAACAAGCTATGAAGTAATAGTCCAGCCACATGTCCTTCTGCCTTATCTGCAAACCCCATTATCAGCAGTTTTATTGACACTGTTTGAGTCACTTCATTCTCTTATCCTCACCAACAAATGCTGTTATTCAACCTTTCTTGGAATCCTTTAGGAAAATCCACCAATAATGTAGTAGCTATTTTTCTAATTGGCATATCGCTTAAGATGCGCTTCCATTGTTTGTGTAAATTATTAGACTTACCCCCAAATATTAATCAGATAAATGCAGATTAAAGGAAAGTTTTATTTTTAGAATGATAACATGCCCAGTGTTGATGCAGGTCTGGTAAAACTAGCACTCTCATATATCCTTGAGTAAATCACTATAACGTCTTCTTCCCTATAGCACTTCAGCAATATATATCAACGGCCTTACAAATGCCTCTGACTCAATAACTCCACTTCTGGGATTCTACCCTAAGGATACTAATCCTAAATACAGGAAAAAAAAAAAAAAAAGCTTTATTCCCAAAGATGTCCATGTCAGTGTTATTTACCATAGCAATGAAACCATTCAAACATCAAAAAGAAAGATAATGGCTAAATGAGCTATTTTATAACCACTTTAGAGAATATTTTGTAGCCATTTAAAATTATGCTTTCAATTATCTGACGGCCTTTATAACACAATAGTAAATGAAAAAAACAGCAGAATACAAATGTGTGTGTATACATATATGTATATATATAGCATAATTAAAGTGTGTAAAAGAAAAACTTTTGTTTAAAAGACAAGAATGAATAAATTTGTTCTTATAGTAAATTCAGAGTACTCTGAAAGAGAATAAAAGTATCCTAATTTAGACTGAGGAGTCCCTGGGTGGTACAAATGGTTAACGTGCTCAGCTGCTAACCGAAAGGTTGGAGGTTCAAGTCCACCCAGAGGTACCTCAGAAGAAAAGCCTGGTGATCTACTTCCAGAAAAATCAGCCATTGAAAACCCTATGGAGTGCAGTTCTACTCTGACACACATGGGGCCTCCAGGAGTCAAAA
>NW_004443958.1:15145845-15146934 GCF_000243295.1 Trichechus manatus latirostris
AAAATTCTCTGTTGGGCCTGTGAAGTCCCCTGGCCAATTTCCAACATCTACTGTCTCCCTCACATCCATCCTGCAACAGAGGTGGCTGAAACAGGAGCAAGGGTGAGAATTCGAAGATGGCGCGCCAGCAGCAGGAAAGGGTTTCTGAAGCCTTTGACATTCCATGTAAGAGAAGAGTCTACTTCATTTCATAGACTGGAGACCTGATACTTGACCTGGTGGTTTATGCAACAGACAGTGACAAGCAGAGTCACCCAGTCACAGCTGTACCCTAAAAAATAAGACCTGCCACTTACAGACACCCACCAAGATGCCCACCAAGGCACAGGGTTTGGACCTTGCTACTCATTCTTTCATGGAATCCTTGCCTAAGCCCCTGGGGTAGGCAGTAGCATTCCTACCTGGAAAATGACAAAACTGGATGCTAATCTTAATGACAATAAAATAGCTTTCTTTTTTTTTTAGGCTTACCAAGGTCCCCCATGCTATGTGAGCGTCTCTACATGCATTCTCATTCACGACAACTCTGAGGGGCAGCTATCCTTGTTGCCGTTTTCTACAGATGGGGAAACTGAGGCTCAGTTCAGGGAAGTCATTTCTCTAAGGCTTCGCATCCAGTAAAGGGGGCAATGCCAGCATTTGAGCCCTGGCATACAGGACTGCCAAGCTTGTGTTCTCCTCCCTATGCTCCACCACTGCCTCTTCCTCTGCCCTCATCCCCTCACCAAAACAAAAGTCTACTTCACAAACACAAGCAGTGCCAAACTGCCTTATGAACTTCCACCAGAGAGAAAGAGACAGACGCCTGCTTTCCCAGGTTCCTCAAAGTGAAAGGACTTGTACACTTATCTGTATCTGTTGTTTTAACACCCATGTTGTCTTTGATCCCCTGGGCGTTATGCACCAGGAAAAGGATAGGAATGAAAGGTAGCGTCCTTTATTTGGGGGAAATCCAGCATTTTCCAGAGGAAACTTGTCCCAGTTAGCAGCAGCAGCAGAGAAATCGCAAGCACCTGGCACCAGAATTTACTGAGGCTTGTGACAGAGCAGATTCAGCCTGGGCTGTGGAATCCCATCTCTACCACTTAC
>NW_004443958.1:15147849-15148780 GCF_000243295.1 Trichechus manatus latirostris
TGTTTAATGAGAAACATTTGCTCTGTAAACTTTCACCTAAAGCACAATAAAAAAATTTTTAAAAAGCTTCTCTCTGTCTCTCTCTGTCTCTCTGTCTCTCTGTCTCTCTCTCTCTCGATTAAAACTGGGCTGCGCTGGGCTAGGTGTGGCTTTGGCTTGGAAACTCCCTCTAGTATCATCCATTCAGTATGCCCTTGTTGAAGGCCTGCCATGGGCCAGGCACTGTGCTAGGCTCTGGAGCCCATATACTCTGTGATTGGCATCCCTGGGGCTGTGCATCATGGAGGCCTTCTCGGCAGACACAAATGTGAATAAGACACAATCAGTCTTGACCCCAGAAGCTTCTGGTCAAGGAGTCAGATGTTAAAACCCTCAAAAGGATAAACTGTCAGCTTTCCTATCGCAAAAGAACGAGGGAGTGGCTTAATCCCTCAAGGGAGGGGAACATCATCAGGGAAATGTCCTAGAGGAACACCCTTGAGCTCAATACCGAGGCCTAAAAGCAGACATCTCAAACTGGCAGCCCGAGGGCTGAGTCCACCCCCACAGACGTGTTTTGCTTCTCCATATATTTTTTTTAATTTATTGGCAACATTTGAGAACCTGGATTTCCACTGTAGCTGGACAAAATTGGAAGAGCTGACTCCAATGGGGCCGCATTCCTCTAGGCAACAATCAGCACGTACTGAGTAGAGCCTGCCAGCTTTACACAAGCGAACGAACGAACGAACGAACGTTCTCCAGTTTGTTACAGTTCTCACCACTCCCTACTGTTCCTCCCTACTGTTTCTCATTTACACGTCCTTCTGGGCCACTGTATGAATCTGAGTTTGTAATCCTTGATCTAAAATGTGTTGGGGGGTGGGGGGAGGGATGTAGGTTAGAAACCAGAAAGGAGCTCCAAACCTGATCTAAACTTTGAAAGAGAAGT
>NW_004443958.1:15149669-15161208 GCF_000243295.1 Trichechus manatus latirostris
CACCAGGTGCTCCTTGGAAACTCTATGGGGCAGTTCTACTCTGTCTTACAGGGTCGCTATGAGTCAGAATCGACTCGAGAGCAACAGGTTTGGGTTGGTGTTTTTTTTTTCTGCTCATAATTAGATTCTCAAATAAAAAACCCAGTTGCTGTCGAGTCAACTCCATCTCATGGTAATCCCACATGTGCCAGAGTAGAACTGTGCTCCATAGGGTTTTCAATGGCTGATTTTTCAGAGGTAGATCTCCAGGTCTTTCTTCCGAGGTACTTCTGGGTAGATTTAAACCTCCAACTTTTTGGTTAGCAGCCAAGCGTGTTAACTGTTTGCACCACCCAGGGACTCTGGATGCTCAAATAGCCAAGAAGTAATTGAGAAAAGTCTACCCATTAACTTAATTCTCTTACCCTGCAGATTGCAAACATTCTCTTATCCTCTCTAGAAGGATTAATTGAGTATTTATTATGGGTCAGGCTTGATTACTGACCTTGTGGCATTTATAGTCTGCTGGAAAAGGGAGAAAAGGGAGCACCTTCTCTGGCAGCTAGGAAAGGCCACGGTAAGTCTACCTTGGGGAGTCCCTTGATCTCACTCAGAACAGCTTAATTAGATGCTCTGTGTCATGGATTGAATTGTGCCCCTCAAAAATGTGTGTCAACTTGACTTAGGCCATAATTCCCAGTATTGTGTGATTGTTCACCATTTTGTCATCTGATGTAATTTTCCTATGTGTTGTAAATCCTACCTCTATGATGTTAATGAGGTGGGATTAGAGGTAGTTATGTTAATGAGGCAGGACTCAATCTACAAGATTAGGTTGTATGTTGAGTCAATCTCTTCTGAGAGATAAAATACAAGCGAGCAGAGAGACATGGGGACCTCATACCACCAAGCAGAAACAGCCAGGAGCACGTGTGTCCTTTAGCCCAGGGTCCCTGCACTGAGATGCTCCTACACCAAGGGAAGATTGATGACAAGGACCTTCCCCCTGAGCCAACAAAGACAGAAAACCTTTCCCTGGAGCTGGCACCCTGAATTCAGCCTCCTAAACTGTGAGAGAATAAACTTCTGTTAAAGCCATCCACTTGTGGTTCTTCTGTTATAGCAGCACTAGATAACTAAGACACTCTCCTAAACTTTTTCCAGCTCCAAACTTTTATGATTCTATAAGATGGTCACTGTGGTCCCTGGATGATGCAAATGGTTAATGTGCTCAGCTGCCAACCAAAATTTTGGAGGTTCAAGTCTACCCAGGGGCTCCTTGGAAGAAAGGCCTGACAATCTACCTCTAAAAAATCAGCCTTTGAAAACCCTATGGAGGGCAGTTCTCCTCTGACACACATGGGGTCACCATGAGTTAGAATCAACTCCACAGCAACTGGTTTAAGATGGTCATGTGGTAGGGCAGGAAGGGACAGCCCCACAGAGAAACAGGACCCGGGCTCCGCCTTGAAGGAACGCTGGCGGAACTGCCTGAACACAAGTGCAGAGGTGGGACCTTGCATGTCACTGGGAAGGGATTGTAAACAGACCCATTTCTCGGGAGTACACAGCTGGTGGGAGATAGGCTAAGAGAAGGTTGGCTATCAGATGAATGAGGGTCTGGACTGCTAAGCTCAGGAGGCAGAGCCTTGTTTTTAGGCAGTGGCGGCCACTGAAGGATCTTAAATGAAGAGGAACATTAATCCGTGTGTCAGGTGGAGTGGAGTGGGAGAGACTAGGAGCTATTAGGGGTCTACTGCAAGACCACCCCAGCAACTACAGGTAGTGGGTGACAGGAGGAGAGAGAGCCAAAAAGGAAAGAGAAGAAGCTGGATATATGGGACTAACGTCAAGAAAATGTGGACTTACGGCAGGGCTTCTCAGCCTCGACACAACTGCCATTCCTGGCCAGATAACTCTTCGTTGTGGGGGCTGTCCTTGCATTGTAGGATATGTAGCAGCATCCCTGGCCTCTGCCCACTAGGTGCCAGTAGCAACTCCCTCTCCCCCCATCTTTTGACAACCAAAAAATGTCTCTGGACATTGCCAACCCTCCCCTAAGCGGCAAAATCACCCCCAGTTGAGAACCACTGATTTCTGGGAATCAAAACAGAGACTATTTCCAGAAGTCACCAGTTTTCCTGACAGCAGCAAAGTCAAGAAGGGAAATGGGCAAGAGGCCACTGACTTTGATGGTGAGAGATCACTGGATACTTCGAGAAAGCTCCTTCTGTAAAGAAGCTCCTTTACAGGGGGTTACAGAGGAACAGACAATTTAAATTTGAGAGCAGCAAGGGTGAGCTGCTCTCAGGAAGTCTGGCCTTGAAAAGAAAGTCAGGCTCCATGGTTTGGGATCTCTGCCGCTCCTTAAAATGAAGAGGCTCCTATCCCCACTGACTTTCGGATGCAAGTTGAAGCCTGAAAAGAAAAACTTTCCCCTGGCGAGTGTCCTTCGCAGTCACTTCCCCCTCCCACCCAGCAAGGGTCCATCCTGGGGACAGATGTTGCCCAAAAGGACCATACTGAAGACAGGCCAAGTGAGCTAAAGTGTGGAAGCTACGAAGATTTGCTTGGGTTTGGCACTTACGGAACAATAAACCAGGCCTTTGAAGAGGTCAAACAAAGGAACCATTTGTCTACTCTGGCAGCTACAAAGTAAGACAGGATTACAGTGAAGGACGGGGAAATATAACCAGGTCAGGCTGGAGATGGGACTGGGGTTTGCTGGACCCTTCCCCAGGACCTGAGCTCTAAAAGACAGAGGGTCAGAAAGGCACCAAGTGTACTCAAAGCAATGCAAGAAATGTAGGCTCTAAACTTAGAGGTCAGTGACTTCATGTTAATGGGGAAGGAACACTTTGGAAAAGGAGGGCGAGAACGGTCGCACAACTCCAAGAATGTAATCAATGTCCCTGAATTGCACATGTAGAAACTGATTGAATGGGTGTATGATCTGTTGCGTGCATTCTCAACAACAAAAATAAATTTAAAAAAAGAAAAAGAAAGAAATATAGGTGCTGGTATTTTATGTTGAAATCATCTATTAATTTTTTTTTTTTTCCTTCTTGGTTCTTCTAATTTATGCAATATGCTGGAAGCAAGTGGGGCAGCATTTTTTTTAAAAAAATACGTTTTTTTAAATGCACAAAGACTTTCCTCACTGCCTTTTTTGTTATCATTGCTATTGATTGGTGCCACGTTTGACTTTCTTGCCTGCTGAAGAGCTTTCTTGTCTGTTTGGGACACAGTCCATCCAAGGAGCTACGTTCACGTTTCCACCTGGTGTGTATTCACGGTTGGCATGAAAATGCCTGTTGAGTTCTTGTCTTCTGCCTGCCGTGGTTCTCATCTAACAGCCATTCTTTCAAAACGATCATTCAGCTGGCCACACAAACTGATCATTCTCTTCCCCGGCCCCGTTCCCATTAGTTTGAGCATCCCTGACAGTCTTCCATGATTTGAAGGGATCTATGGAATTACAGCCCAACCATCCAAAGGAGTCTTCTCTGTCACCCCAACTTGGAGCCAGCTGTTTATCTCTCGGGTCCTATTTCTCTCCACCTTAGTAACTGCTCTTATCAGCTCAATAGGAAACTTTATGAGGGGTGAGAGGAGAGATATTCAAATAAGGTGGGTGGGGGGAGAAACTGGTGTTATTTTAAGAAAGTTACACCTTGTGAATTTCTCCTTTTGTGTCTCTGGGAAGAAAGAAGAAAGTTTGGTCAAATTGCTCATTCTTTCTGCACTTTTTTTCCCTGAGTCTAAACGCAGCCTGACTACTATTATGAGAATTTGTGGTTATTAGAATCATGATTCTTATTTCACCATCCTGGAGGAAAGAACGTCCCCTGAAGTGACAATGTGTTCTTTTCCACGTGGCCATGTTGTCAGACTGTTTAGCTGGAGTCCTAACCCTGTGGATGACAGCAGGGCTCTCTACGTAAAATGCCCGGACCCACTCCTCGGCAGCACCCAGACAAAGGAGAACCAGGATGTCGGTGAAACAAAACCTTCCTCTTTAAGAAAAATCACCTATAGAAGATCAAATGGTCAACAATGACTCTAAAGGGAAGATGAGGAGGTAAGGGGGCAGGGAAACTAGAGCACTGGAAATGGTACAACCAGAATGGAACGAACAAGAATGATGACACATTGTGAAAAATGTAACCAACATCACTGAATAAGTTGTGTAGAAATAGTTCAATGGGAACCCAATGTACTGTGTAAAATTTCACCTTAAACACAATAAAATATTAATTTTAAAAAAAAGAGACACCTTCCACTGTCTTCCAAAGGGAAGATTCGGAGTACAAAGACCAACGATGTTCCTGAAAAAGTCTTCTTAAAAGAAATGCTCCAGTAGCTATCTCTAGGTGATTGGCATCAGAAACTGTTTGAATTTTTTTTCTATTTTACTTTTTGTTGTAGCTGTTGTTGACAATGAACATGTGTCCCCTAGGTAATAGTCAATGTTGTTCTTAGTTTTAATCTCCTTAGCCATTTCACAAGCCGCTAGATGGGAATTCTAGGTCAAAAGTTTCTTAAAAGTTACTAAAAGACAGTTGAGTCCTTTAAGTTCACCGAGATCTGACATTTTTCAGTCCTCGTCTGCAAAATGGGGACGGCCCCTACCCAACAGGATTGTCAGCAGGAGCAAAACAACTCCAAATTGTGACTTGAAAGTAACAGCGCAGGTGCTGTCACCAGCTGGGCGCGAGTGAGGGTGAGTCCTGAACCCAAACGCAATATATTTGCCTCGGGGTGCACATGCCCTAAGGAGTCCGTGGGTGGCGCAAACCGTTGGAGGTTCCAATCCACTCAGAGGCGCCTCGGAAGACAGGCCTGGCTATCTGCTTCTGAAAGGTCATAGCTTGGAAAACCCTATGGAACGGTTCTCCTCTGCACCCATGGAGTGGCCATGAATCGCAATCAACCCCACAGCAAGTAACAACAACCAGGACACCCTGAACTCGCATAATCTAGGAGTCAGACCTTAAAATGGGGTCCATTTGCCATCGTTAACAACTTTCAAAAATTACCCTCCAAGGTCAAGCTAAATTTACGCTCATTTCTTTTTCCCCACTGTATTATTGTTAGCTGCCACGGAGTCTGCTGACTCATGGCAACTACATGCGCAATGGAATGCTGCCTGGTCCCTGTAATAGCTTTCGGATCAGACTGTGGTGATCCATAGGGTTTTCACTGGCTAATTTTTTCAGAAATAAATTGCCAGGCCTTTATTCCTAGTCCATCTTAATCTGGAAGCTCTGCTAAAACCTGTTCAACATCATAAGCAACAGGCAAGCCTCCACTGACAGATGGATGGTGGCTTCCCTGGAGGTGCATTGGCCGGGAATCGAACTCAGATCTCCCACAGGCCACTCCGAACCACCCCTGCCCCCTTTCCCCTTGCGGCCAACAGCCATTTAGCCTCCAGCAGGGCAACGCCCAAGTGCCAGATTCCTGGCAAATCACCTTGAGAGGCACCTTCCAGGAAGGGTCATCTTTCACACTTGCTGAGGACAGAGCTCAGTGATGAGGCGCCCTCAAGCCTCTTCCCGCAATAAAACCCTGCAACATTCACAACCCAAATATGCTAGGGAAAGCCCATCACATCTACTGGTACTTCGACCTTTGTAGCACAGTCGTCTTTGCTATTAACATTTTTTATAATATGGTTCTTTATACTTTTTTCAACGGGATCTCAAAAGCCTCTGCTCACTGTCAAAACATCTAGCTATTGTTCAGCAGCCCAATTTATTTTAAGTTTTAAAAAAATAATAGTAGTAAGCAAAACCAAACTTCCCCCACCTCCCACGGTGCCTCCCCTCCTCTGCCCCCTCCCCATATCCAATACCTTGCTTTAAAACTTGGTGGTTAGAAGATGATGTGTTTCTAGGACCTGTGGGTTAAAGCTTGTTTTGCTGTTTTAGGGTTTTGTTGGAAAATTTTAAATGTGCGTACTCGTTAATTATTTCATATTTCCCATAAATACCATCGCTTCTCCATAGGGTGCTGTTCATCGTCAATAAGTTGTGACAGGTTAATTTTCACCCCGCTTATGCGGTTGAATAGCCGCCTCTGAACCACTTTTTCCTCCAGTAATTCATCTTCCCCCGCCCCTCTGCAGTTGGCGTGAAGTAATCTTGAAAGAGGTGGCTGAAAACTCGTTTTAAGGAGCCGCCCGTTCCTTTGCCCGGCTGGAAGCCCCAGCCCCCGCCCGACCCCCGCCCTCGGTTGGCATCCGGATGCGATGATCGCAGCTGCCAGTAGAGGGCACACTTACTTTACTTTGCAAACCCGAGCGCGGGTGCAGCCAGGGGAGGGGGCGGGGGCGGGGGTAGAGGCGGGAGAAGAACGCTTTGCAGTAAAACCAAGCCTAGGGATTGGTCGCTTCCCGAGTTTTCAGCAAAGGCCTGGAGGCTGGAGTAATTTGCAATCCTTAAAGCTAAGTAGGGCCAGGCGCCTGATTTGGGGGAAGCTACTACTCATTTAACAATTGAGCGCTGAGCTGCAGACTCAATGGGCAATAAATTATCCTGAAGATGCCCATTATACACGTCTCCCCTCCCCCCGGATTTTTTTTTTTCTTCTTTTTTTGGATGGGGTGAAAAAGTTTACTTAAAATACGTTTCGGTAAGGGACCAGGGATGGGAAGGTTGATTGTTTTTGATACCCTGGTATAATACGAAATAGCAGATTCTATATGAAATATAGATTCATCCAGGAAGCCAACAAATCATGTGTCGGGCTGGGCAACAGGCTGGGTCGACGCGTACATGGATTCGGATTATATATAATGCACTTTCACTACAGTATTCAGAAAAAAGTATTCAGTGAAGGATGAAATTAATGTCTGAAACGCTACTGGTTTTTAACGAGCCCAAGACTCCCCTCCCCCCCAAAAAAAAAGGGCAAGGAAGTAATACTCCGCTCCTCTCCTTTGATCAGAATCGATGCATTTTTGTGCATTATCACTGTTCCAATAATAAAGAGGGAAAAGGATCCAGCAAGGAATTGCACGCTTGCTTTGTCCGGGGAGGAAAGAGTTAACGGGCAATATTCGCCACCTGGGCTCCTCTCCCCTTCCGGGAAGTCGGGTCCGGCGGTTCGCGCCCCCACCCCCCCACCCCGGCAATATTCTCCTGTCTAGCGCCTTTGATTTCCCAAACCCGGGAGCCCAAACCTGGTGCAAACCGGCGCCACGGGGCGCAGAGTGGATTTGTCTCTTCCTGAAACCTGGCTGCGGAACTGGGAACTTCGTGTGGGAGGCGCAGGGGTGGGACGGGGGTGCACACTGGCAGAGAGCGGGTGGGGGACGGTCCCCCGAGGTGCAGACTCAACCGCGCTCCTCACCTAGTCCAGGTCGGAAACACCTAGGAAGATTTCAGGGATTAGCGCGTCCTGGGGGAGCAGTCGCCTCCCACGCGGGTGCCCACTCAAGCCCGCGTGGGCGGGGCGAGGGGGTGGTCTGCCCCTTTGGCAGCAAATTGGGAGAGTCATTATAGGTGGAAGGTGCCCAGTCGAGATAGCTGTGCCCACACAATGCATAATGCATTACACCCCAGCAAATGGACAGGGTGTGTATAGTTATAACGCGCTCTCCAAGTATACGTGGCAATACGTTGCTGCGTTATTTTCATAATACCAGGCATTTTCTTCCCTATATTATTTATCCCCGTCTACTTTCCACTTACACACGAAGCGCGCGCGCATAAACACCCCTTCTTGCTGGACTTATTTTCAAAACGCTGCCCTTTGCCCGGCCTTAAGGAGGCGGCCGCCCGGGCGCCTGGGACGTGTGCGGCGTGGCGGTGGGTACGGGGTGTATTCGAAGTGTTCCAGGGCTCAGCTGTTCCGCCCGCGATTATTTAAGCACGTAAGACAAGTACACGGTTTGTCAAACAGTAATGCGCCAGAGGGACAGCACAGAAAGGGAGAGGGCTGGAAACCGAGCAGAGGAAAATGGTAGGCGCGAGCAATTAATTCATAATGCGCTCTTACTCTGTTTACTTCCGAGACCCGAGCGCAATGGAGTGCGAGCCGGTGAGTCTCCTCCCCCCGGCCCTACCTCCCCGAAGCGCCCCTCCCGGCATCTAAAAGCAAAGGCGCCGGGAAAAGGAGAAAAAAGAGCCTCTCCCGCGAATCCCCGCCCCCTGGCCCTTTATAAGGCGAGGGTCCGGGCGGCCGAGGACCCCCGAGCCGAGCTCTTCTAGGCCACTGCTGCAGCCGCGCCCCGGCGGCCGCCTGACTCCACTCCCGGCCTCGAGAAGGCAGGGCTTTACAGAGCCTTGGCGGGAAAGACCGGAGGGAGGGATCTTCTGAGCCGTATAAAAGCTACTATCTCTGCGTTTTCTGAGTGTCGCTGTAGTAATTCCAGCGAGAGGCTGAGGGAGCGAGCGGGAGGGCCGCGAAGGTGCAAGAATCGAGCGAGCAGAACCAGCACAGCTGCGCTCCGGGCGCCCGGGGCAGGGAGATCCGGAGTGAAAGGGGGCTTCGCCTCCGGCCCCGCCGACCCCAACCCACCCTGACCGCTGTCCTCCACCCGCGGTGTGCACCCCCGCCGCAGCCGGGAAACTTTGCGCCTTGCCGCGAGCGGGCACTTTGCACTGGAACTTACAATACCCGGGCGAGGACGCAGACACCCGGCGCGAGGAGGCGAGCCCGCCCGCTTGGGGAGACACTTTTCCCCGCAGCTGGCCACAACCGGCTGCCTCTGAAAGGCATTCCTCGCCGCATTCTGGACGCTGGATTTCCTTCGAAGAGTGGAAAACCCGGTAAGCACTGAAATCGATTTGCCTTTGGATGTATTTTCGCTACCGCTTTCATGCCGCGATGAGTCGAATGCCCGAATCCGGGTGTCTTTTTCTGCCATCCCTGCGCTATTGACACTTTTCTCAGAGTAGTTGTGGCTAGCCGGGGTGGGGGGGGGTGCGAACCCGAACACGGGATCGGAGAGGTTGACTTGTCAAGGCGGGAGGGGGACACAGGGAAAACCAGGGTGCGTTTCGGAAGCTAGCCTTGAGAGATTTTTTTTGCCTGTGTGTGTTAACGCTGACCCCAGCCGGGCAAGCGTTCTTGCTTTATTGCAGTCATTGCTTTTTTTTTGGGGGGGGGGACAGGGGGGATTTGTCTGTGCTTGGCAGTAGGCAGAAAGCTCTTTGCATCCTGAGTTCCTTGGAGTGAGGCTTACTACATATTGCATGTGTGAGCGAAAGAGCCCCGCCGCCGCTGACTCTCCCCCAGCCTCCAGGAGGGCATTTAAATTTCGGCTATCCGCATTTCTGACAGCCGGGGACAAACACTGCGGCGCGTCCTCCCGCTGGTGTCCTCGGGACTTCCAACTTGCCCCTTGCTCCTTTTAGGAAGTTGGCATTTGGCTTTTAAAAAAAAAAAAGAATAATAAGAATAATTATCTTGCTCTCGAGAGGTGTTAGGACTTGGGTTTGGGGAGGAAAAGGGGAGGCTGAGGCACGGATGTGTCTTGACTCTCCTGGAATCGTTGACTTTGTGAAAACCGGGGCGAATCTCCGCACCCCGCCGCCGTCCATGGGTGCCCCGCGACCCTCAGATGCAGAGTGGCGGCGAGGAGCGGGGCTCCGGGCTTTCCCTGAACAGCTGTTACTCTCGGCGGGCTGGGGGGAATTCGCCTGGCTCGGGGCGCGGAGTCGCAGCGGGGGCTCTGGCGCAGTTGCGTCGCCGTATTGGGTGGTGAAGGGAGGTGCCCCGGTTATTTAACACCCCCTTTTATTTATGGGGAGAGGTGTTAAAGCCCGCGGCTGAGCTCGCCACTCCAGCCTAGGAGAGAAGGAAAAAAGCCTGCTAGGGAAGAAAGGGGGCGCGCTGGGGTGGGGATGGAAGAGGCGGCGCGGGGCGGCGGCGCCGGCGGGGAAAAGCTCGGCGAGGGCGCGAGTGGGGACGGGCGCGGCGCGGAGAGCCGGGCGGGAGGGGGCCAAGCGCTGCCGCCTGCGCTGCGGCACCTCTAGCTTTCTCCAGGTGGCGCTTTCGGATTTGGCAGAGCCCTGGTGGTGCAGTGGTTAAGCGCTGGGCTCCTAACCAAAGGGGCGCTCCGCAGGAGAAAGATGTGGCAGTCTGCTTCCTTAAAGATTACAGCCTTGGAAACCCTATGGAGCAGTTCTATTCTTTACTATTAGGTCGCTATGAGTCGGAATCGACTCAACGGCAGTGGGTTTGGTTTTTTGGTTTATTCCTCCCCAGCGCCGCCTCTCCCGGCCTCGTAAGGAGGCCAAGGCCGATTTTCATTTCTTGGCGGCTGCAGGCCAACTCCCAGGCTTCGCACCCCAAAATCCCGGGAAACTGGAGGTCAGCAAGCACTGTGCAGGCTCGGTCACCAAGTGCGTGTCCGAGATACTAAGGGCTGAGAGGGTGGGGATTTGGGGGGCCCCGTCACCCGGCCCCTTTTGGGGATAGCACTGAAAGGGGAGTGGTTCGGGATTGTCGCGCGCATTGAGCACTGCGCCAAGTTTCGGCACCAACCAAGACCCCCTTAACTAAAGACTGGTTCCCCCCTTTGTGTGCGCTCTTCAGCAGGCTGCCGCGATGCCCCTCAACGTCAGCTTCGCCAACAGGAACTATGACCTGGACTATGACTCAGTGCAACCGTATTTCTTCGACGAGGAGGAGAACTTCTATCAGCAGCAGCAGCAGAGCGAGCTGCAGCCGCCGGCGCCCAGCGAGGATATCTGGAAGAAATTCGAGCTGCTGCCCACCCCGCCCCTGTCCCCAAGCCGCCGCTCCGGGCTCTGCTCGCCCTCCTACAACCTGGCCTTCGCGTCCTTCTCCCCCGGAGGAGGCGGCGGCGGCGGCGGCAGCTTTTCCACCGCCGACCAGTTGGAGATGGTGACCGAGCTGCTGGGGGGAGATATGGTGAACCAGAGCTTCATCTGCGACCCGGACGACGAGAACCTCATCAAAAACATCATCATCCAGGACTGTATGTGGAGCGGCTTCTCGGCCGCGGCCAAGCTGGTCTCGGAGAAGCTGGCCTCCTATCAGGCTGCGCGCAAAGACAGCGGCAGCCCGAGCCCCGCCCGCGGCCACGGCGGCTGCTCCACCTCCAGTCTCTACCTGCAAGACCTGAGCGCTGCCGCCTCCGAGTGCATCGACCCCTCGGTGGTCTTCCCCTACCCACTGAACGACGGCAGCTCGCCCAAGGCCTGCGCCTCGCCGGACTCCACCGCCTTCTCCTCGTCCTCGGACTCTCTGCTCTCCTCCGTGGAGTCCTCCCCACGGGCCAGCCCCGAGCCCCGGGCGCTCCACGAAGAGACACCCCCCACGACCAGCAGCGACTCTGGTAAGCTGGGCCCCTCCCGGCCTGTCAAAGGGGGCGGCTGGATATCTTCTATTCTCCTTGGCGGCTAATTGAACTAGTCCCTTCCGCTGACCCTGTCTCATTTCTCACATTCGGAAGGAGAAAGGGCAGATCTGGAAGGGTCTGGGAGCGCATCTCCTGAATCCTGGGCTTTAGTTTTCCCTCTCATCCCTTACCCACAGACCGCCCTAGTTGCCAGCCAACCCCCACCCCCACCCCACCCCACCC
>NW_004443958.1:15161635-15178321 GCF_000243295.1 Trichechus manatus latirostris
TTTTTTTTTTTTTTTTCCCTTTTGCACTTCCAGTGAAATAGGGAGTTGCTATAGTCATAACCAAGAGATTTGCAGCTATCATTTGCATTGCAACACCTGAAGTGTTCTTGGTAAAGTCCCTTAAAAATAGGAGGTGCTTGCGAATGCGCTTTGCTTTGGGTGTGTCCAAAGCCTCATTAAGTCTTAGGTAAGCATTGGCATCGATGTTATACCCTGGTAAATTGTAGTTTTCTTGCCTGTGCTGTAACCCCAACTATCACTCTCCTGCCTTTGTGAGGCTTCTGGGGAGAAGACCGCTTTCTACTTTGGTTCTCTTTGGGGATCACTTTGTCCCATGTGGGGACCCAGGGTCCTCTTTAACATAATAGGGCTTTATACTCACATAGCATTCATTTAATCTGGTCATTGATTGCTGTAAGGAACCATTGCTAACCTGTAATTTCTATTTCCTTTCTTAAAGAGGAAGAACAAGAAGATGACGAAGAAATCGATGTTGTTTCTGTGGAAAAGAGGCAGCCCCCTGCCAAAAGGTCAGAAGCGGGGTCACACTCTTCCGGAGGCCACAGCAAACCTCCTCACAGTCCGCTGGTCCTCAAGCGATGCCATGTCTCCACCCATCAGCACAACTACGCAGCCCCACCCTCCACCAGGAAGGACTACCCCGCCACCAAGAGGGCGAAGTTGGACAGTGGCAGAGTCCTGAAACAGATCAGCAACAACCGCAAATGTGCCAGCCCCAGGTCTTCAGACACGGAGGAGAACGACAAGAGGCGGACACACAACGTCTTGGAACGCCAGAGGAGGAACGAGCTGAAACGGAGCTTTTTTGCCCTTCGAGACCAGATCCCAGAGTTGGAAAACAATGAAAAGGCCCCCAAGGTAGTTATCCTTAAAAAAGCCACAGCGTACATCTTGTCTATCCAAGCAGAGGAGCAAAAGCTCATTTCAGAAAAGGACTTGTTGCGGAAACGCCGAGAACAGTTGAAACACAAACTTGAACAGCTACGGAACTCTTGTGAATAAGTTGACCTATCGGAGGGACTGGAATCGCTCTCTCACTTGTTACTAAGGGAAAGTAAGGGAAAAGATTCCTTCTGGCAGAACTGCCACAATTCATTAGGTATGAACTTAGTTCAAATGCATGGTCAAGTGCAACCTCACAACCTTGGCTGGGTCTTGGGACTGAAAGGTCTAGCCATAATGTAAACTGCCTCAAATGGGTCTTTGGGCATAAAAGAACTTTTTTTATGCTTGCCATCTTTTTTTCTTTTTTTTCTTGTCTTTGGCAGATGTGTATTTAAGAATTGTTTTTAAAAAAATTCTAAAGTTTCCCCAATTTTCCTGTGTAAATATGGCCATTAAATGTAAATAACTTTAATAAAACGTTTATAGCAATTGTACAAGATTTCAAACCATGTATTATAAACCATAATTTTTTTTATTTAAGTACATTTTCCTTTTTAAAGTTGTTTTTTTTTTCTATGGTTTTTAGAAAAAATAAAATACCTGGCAAATATATAACTGAGCCAAATCTTAAGTTGTGAGTGTATTTTTGTTTCTGTTCTTTTTTTTTAAAACCATTTTCTTTTCATCAATTACAAATTAACAGAATTTGACCCTTAAGAAGGGTAGGTGGGCTTACAAAGATGGCGAAAGAAGTTATTTTAGGAAAGACCAGGGCTTTTCTTTGTTAAAACGGGTGGGGGGAAGGAAGACCTTATAGTCTTCTAGGTTCTAAGGGTTGTAAGATGCTTCCTGGAGATTGGCGATAAGGGCCAGAGTTGATACTTAAAGAATGAAAGGGCAAGAGAAGGCTGGTCAGAGGGTTAGAGGTAGGAAAAGTTGCTGGAATAGGTGAAAGATAACAGTTAAGTATACAATGGGGGATATAGACCAGGCGTGGGGAGAAAAGTGGCAATGGAAATCCCTTCAGCTGAGTTAACACACAGTATTCCCTTGCTCAACTCAAGCCCAGGAATTCTGCCCAGTGAGAGTTGGTGGCGGAAAGGTAGGAATTTGTTGCCTGCCTACTTGGGTTATCTCGTAAGTTCACAGCAGCTCTGGGAGGAAAGTTATTACTAACCCTGATTTACAAACAAGGAAATATGGAAGCTCAGAGGGGTTATGTAACTTATCTGAGGCCACACAGATAGTAAGAGGTAGAATCTGGGTGCTATGTTGGACTGGGATTACATAACACTTCATTATGCTTTAGCTCATCCTGTGTCAAAAGTGCTGAGGTTAGGAACACTTTTGGAGTTTAGGCCTGATAGACCAACTACAGTAATAATAATATCAGACCCTAGTTACTTGCTAGGCACTATTTAAGACATTTATATTCATTGCACAGCAATCCTGTGATTTACCCGACATTGCAGAGGAGGAAACGGAGGCACAGAAAGACTAATAAATTTGCCCAAGGTTCTCTGATAGCAAAAAGTAGAGCTGGGATTCAAACCCAGGCTGCTCTTAACCTATGCTAGACTGCCTTTCAAACAAGCCGGTGGACAATGAGCTGGATGCTTGAAGAACACAGGGGTTACTAGTAATGATGACTAAGTTTTCAACATTTCCATCTGGTAGAACATCAGTCCCCGCTTATTTCATGTTTGTTTATTTTGTTTTTTATATGGTTGGTCACAGTTTAATTTGTCTTTCCATGTTAAGAAGCCCAGTGCTTGTTCATTCTTACCTTAGCCATTTGTTAAATGAGATTCATTGGTTGCTCCTGGGAGGAAGCCAGTTTGGAAATGCTACTGTGCAGAGCATAAAATAAAACATACCTACTCTTCGTCATGTGAGTCATTATTTTGGGAACTACCAATTCCCCTTCCTCCCGACCTCTTGCACACACAGACACTCCTGACACATGTTCACCATTGGTCCATGAAGGCATTTTTGGATGAAGATACTATTAATTATAAGTCTCTGAGAACCCACAGCCCAAACCAGAAACCGGTGTGTAAGAAGAAGTTATTATCTCTGTTCTAATTACCTCATTGTCTTTCTTTGGGATTTTAATCCACCATCACCATCACCCAGAAAATCAATAAATAATTAATGTCTTTGGCTCTGATCCTTAGGGTAATCTATTTAAGCCCTTGATGTCTTTTTCTTGATCTCTTTTTTGGGTTCTAAGTCCCACCCTAATAGCTTCAAGCTGTTACACCCTGTATTCTAAATTCAAAGGGAAATACCATCCGCAGAAGGTGAGCGGTTCAAAGTGTTAGGAAAGCGAGGGCAACCTAGTTTCCTCTCTGCCCCTTTGTGGCCCCAGGCTGGAGTGTGGGCCTGGGGTGACTCACCTGGGAACACGGAAAGTGTTAGCTTGAATCACTTGAGTCTGGGCAAACTCTTGGAATGGGAGAAAGTGTTTCTCGCTAGGAAAACAGCTCCCTATTCCAAATCATCAGGAAACAACATTGGAAATGCGAAGCTTGGCTGTGGGGACGGACAGGAATAATTCCAACTACCTGTTAGGCCCCTCTTCACATTACGCAGCCAGAGCATGGTCTGAAAACAAGACAGATGCCAACTCCTTACCAGAAAGTCGGGCTGATCTTGACTCCGATACAAATTGGCCCTCACGGCCCATCCAGAGTCCCAGGGGTCTAGGGCGTTGTGCAATCTATGTTGCAGATGACCGTAATCAAGAGTTTGAGATGGAGGGGAGGAGCCTGCGATTTGCTCAGAAATAGAGCAGGAAAAAAATAAGCTAGGAGCAATTATGCTTCTTACCCATGACACTGTTCTGGAATTAATGACTACTCCAGGGAATTCCTGGGGGTGGTTTTGTTTAGGAATGGAATGTATAAAGAGGAAGGAAATGTTATTTTATGCTGCCATGCCGAAGCCACAAAGGAGATCAACATTATAAAAACAATCAATCCGATTTTAAAATGAACAAACTTTTCACAGTCCCTGCCTAAGTATTTCGGCTATGCACAGCTTGGACATGGAAGTAGAGTTCTCTACTGGTCTCTTAGACAAACTGTGGCGCAAAGCTTGAGAAAGAGGTCAAAAAAATTGCTATAAGGGGTTTTCTGAGGTTTGTCGGCAATAACTTATAATTGGCTCACTCAGTAATTATTTTTTAGTATGCACACTGAAGGCCACTGAAGCATTTCTTTCCAATAATAAATAATTGGTAGCCTTGAAAATATTGACGGATGTTCCCCAAAACTATCTATAAATACACTAGGTGGCTTTACAAAAGGCTCCTCCTTTGAGGTTATAGACCATCACAAGCCCATTTGATAGGAGACCAAACACAAACCCATTGCCATCTAGTCAATTCTAACTCATAGTGACCCTACACGACAAAGTAGAGCTGCCCCACAGGGTTTCCAAGGCTGTATCCTTATGTAAGTAGACTGCCACATCTTTCTTCAGTGAAGCAGCTGGTGGGTTAAAACTACCTACCTTTCAGTTAACAGCTGAGCACCACCCACCACTAAAGCCATAGCAATAACCCTGCTTTGCTCCAGCTCCTTCAGGGGACAATTTAGATTAACTCTAAATTTAGAGGAAACACCAGGAATATTTGCTTTGTCAAACCGGTTTGAGGTGACTCTAAACGACTCTGAGTTGACTTTGTATTTTGGATTTAATTTTATTTCACTCAGTATTGTTGTTGTGTGCCATCGAGTCAATTCTGACTCATAGCGACCCTATATGACAGTAGAACTGCCCCATAGGCTGTAATCTTTACAGGAAGTCTACTGTAAACTCTTTAGGAAGACACAGTTGTGGGGAACAAGTGTTAATGGGATGTAGATCTTCTGAGGTTAATAGGAATGTTCTTTGTTTTAAACAAAGTCCAAGGCTTAGCCATAATCTCCAACCCTTTCTTCCTGCTGTCACCCTGTCAGTCTATTAAGGCATAAACACTCCAATGTAGTCAGGGATCTATAGGGGTGCAGGAGGGGAGAGCATGGGAAGAGACCGTTGACATTTATTACACATCTACTCTGTGCCACCGCTGTCAATTCATCGTACTGTGGTAGCTTGCATGTTGCTCTGATGCTGGAAGCTATGCTACCAGAATTTCAAATACCAGCTGGATCACCCATGGTGGACAGGTTTCAACCAAGCTTTCAGACTAAGAAGACTAGGAAGAAAGGACTGGCAATCTATGTCCAAAAATCAGCCAATGAAAACCCTATGGATCACAACAGAATATTTTCCAATATAGTGCTCTAGGTTGAAAAGCACTCAAAATACACAGAGGCCACATCAGTGGACTCAAGCACGCCAACAACCATGAAGATGGCACAGTTGTGTGTTCAGTTGTGCATGAGGTTGCCAGGAGCTAGAGACAACTCAGCTGCAACTACCGAGAACCATATGCCAGCCCCCCATCTCACTTGACCCTCACAACAAACCAGCTGAACACCAATCGTTGAATGGGACAATACTGACCTTTAGACAAGTTAAACTACTCACCCAAAGTCATACGAACAACCAAAAACAGCCTAAAAACAACCAACGTAGCAGTTAATGCTTCCTTTGTGCTAAACACCTTACTTGGGTTATTTTATCTCATCCCAAAAGCATTACGAGGTAAATTCTTTTTCTAACCCCCATTTTACAAATGAGAAGCCTGAAACTTTGAAAGATTAAGCAACTTGTCTGCATTCACAGAACCGACAAAATAGTGATAACAGGAATTATTCATTCTTTCATAAATATTTATTGAGCACCTACTATGTACCCACCTTGTGCTGAAAGTGACATTGAACATGTATTTTTACAAACAATTAACTAAATTCAAGGGTGCAGAGTAGAGGAATTAGCAAGTAGAAAGTATTGTGGGGGTGTCTGACGGCCTAGAGGTTGGGTGTCTTATTTACCTAGTACTGCTGTAACAGAAATAGCACATGTCTCTAACAAACAGAAATTTCTCTCTTACAGTCTAGGAGGCTGGAAGTCCGAATTCAGGGTGCCAGCTCTAGGGGAAGAGTGAGGTCTTTCCAACTGGGGTATAGCAATAATAATAAAAATAGGAACAGCAATCCAAAACCAAAACCAAATCCATTGCCGTCGAGTCGCTTCCGGCTCATAGTGACCCTCTAGGACAGAGAAGAACTGCCCCATAGGGTTTCCAAAGCTGCAATCTTTACAGAAGCAAACTGCCACATCTTTCTCCCTTGGAGTGGCTGGTGGGTTCAAACCGCCTACCTTTCAGTTGGCAGCTGTGCACTTAACATTGCATCACCAGGGCTCCATAGCATCGATACTAACTTTTTTTTTTAATCTCCCTCTCTCTCTTTTTTTTTTTAATTGTGCTAAATATGTAGGTGACAAAACATTTGCCATTTCAACGCTCTTCACATGTGCAGTTCAGTGACATTAAATGTATTGATCATGATGTTCAACCACCACCATTCCCAAATTTTCCCATCGTGCTCGGTGAAGTAGAAGGTCAGCTACTTCCAAAAATTAGCCAATGAAAACTCTATGGATGAGCCCCCTAGGTTGGAAGTCACTCAAAATATACAGTGCCTGCAACAATGGACTCGAGCATACCAACAATCAAAAAGACAGTGCAGGACTACTGTTGTGCCCATTTACCCTTAAGAGAAGCTCAGGGCCCGCTAAGTGTTGTGCCTTCCTTTCCACACCCCTTCTGCTCACCGTTGGACATCACTAATAAATTTGGATCTCTATACACTTGCTTATGCTAGATATTTTGTGTAAGCGGAATCATCTATGAAATTTGTCCTTTTGTGACTGACTTGTTTCACTCAGCATAATGTTTTCTAGGTTCACCGTGTTGCAGCGTGCATTGGGCCTTCATTTCTCTTTATGGCAGAGGAATATTCCGTTGTATGTGCATTTTGTTATCCATTCATTTGCTGATGGCCATTTAGGCTGTTTCCACCTTTTGGCCAATATGAACTCTGCTGCAATGAACATGGGTGGACAATTATCTGTTTGTGATCCACTCTGACACTTACTGACCACTTACTGAATGCTTTATGTGTGACTGGTACTGTGCAAACAGGGGCCTGGTGGCTCAGCGGGAGAAAGATGTGGCCGTCGGCTTCCCTAAAGATTTACTGCCTTGGAATCCTATAGCACAGTTCTACTTTGTCCTATAGGGTTGCTATGAATTGGAATTGGACAGTAATGGGTTTGGTTTGGATTTGGATTGGTGCTGTGCCAAGCACTTCACATGCATTTTCTCATTAAGTCTTCGTGACAACCATACATATAAAACCAAAAACGAAACCTGTTGCTGTCAAGTCGATTCCGACTCATAGCGACCCTATAGGACAGAGTAGAACTGCCTCGTAGGGTTTCCACGGAGCTGCTGGTGGATTTGAACTGCCAACCTTTGGGTTGACAGCCAGACTCTTAACCAGTGCACCACCAGGGCTCCAAACTTACATACAGGTAACTATTGTTATGCCCATTTTACAGATGTGAAAAACAACTCAGAAACTTTAGGCAAATTGCCTAAGGTCCTGCAGAAGGAAGAACTAGAAGAGTCGACGCTGCAGCCCAGTCTGCTCTGACTCCCAGCCTGCCATCTCGCACCACTGTCGTACTTTAGGAGCTGAGGTCCTCAAGCTTCAGAAATCACAATGACCTGTGCCAGTCTAACATCGTATTAAAGCCGTTCAGCTGCTTTGAACTTTCAACAGAGTACCCTGTGTGACACTGGAAAGCTCCCAGACGAAGCTCGACAGACACACTTTTATGAGGTGTGGGAGCCTCTCCAAGGCCTAATAGCACCGCAGCGTGAAGAACTCAGAGACAGACACAAACCACATCTTTGCGCCTCAGCCCTGAACAGCCGCCAGATTTACTCAGGCCAGAAAAGGATCCTGAGGTGTTTTTTCCAGGACCCTGGCAACACCCTCCCTCCTCCTTCACAAACCAGCCTGTCATTTCCTTCACCTCACAAATCTGCCTCCCTGGCAGCAAGACTGCTGCTGCCTTTTCCACAATAAATTTGAAAAATTGTCATGGAATGCCTCCCACACTGGCCTGTGGGGTTCGCCAGCAGGGCTCCTACCAGCGGTCCACTCTTTAGAAACTGTTCTGACTTCTCCACCTGTGACTACAGGGAGGGAAAGATTGGGGGTCTCAACATATAGAAATGGGGAATCAGAGCAGTGGGAAACGCCAAGGACGAGGGAACATTCCAGCAGAAAGGCCCCAGACGTCATGTGAGCTGACCCGCTCGTTTTACAGATGAAAAGGCTGAGACCCAGGCGGGGACAGGTTGTATCAGGGCACACAGATATTCAGGACAGGCTGGGACAATAACTCAAGCGTCTGTTGTTGTACGCCATCAAGTTGACTCTGACTCATGGAGACCCCATGTGTTACAGAGTCAAACTGCTCCATAGGGTTTTCTTGGCTGTAATCTTTACAAAGCAGATCACCAGGCCTTTCTTCCACAGTTCTGTGGGTGGGTTCGAACCTCCAAACTTTCTATTACCAGCCAAGTGCGAACCATTTGTGCCACCCAAGGACTTTAAATCTCTTAAATCCACTTTAGTGAGCCCTGTGGCTCTGGATCTGCCCAGCATCCTTTCCCCTTCTTTGGACAATGGACTTTATTTCCTTTTGGAATGTCCGCTTACCCGATGTGGTTGGTCTTAGTAGGCCCTCCTCTAGTTACAGAGATGTCCAAGGGAGACTAATCAGATTCATTCTCCCAGGACTTTGAATCTTAACTGGAGTGACCCAAGGGCAGACCATAATAGCACGAGCACATTCTTCTGGCAGCTGTCCCTGGAGGCACCAACTTGTCCAACTCTATAGACGTTTGGCACTGCCTAGAGCAAGCCTGTGTTAACCCCGGTTTCCCAGCTCCGCATCAGTTCTGGAAACTCCCCAAAGTCCTTCCAGCAAATACCTTTTAGGCCTAAATTAGCTAATAGGAGTTTCTGTTCCATGCAACTAAAAAACCCTGAATAATGGAGCATTCAAATTTCCCCCAAAATATCATACTGCCTTGCTCTGGGGCAAGACAACAACTTGGAGAAGAAAAAACAAAAATGCAAAGAAGACAGGAACCCTGAAATCCATAATAAGGTACAATCAACTCCTGGGCAGTAACATCTTCTGGGTCATGTCTCACGGTCCCATCAGCTACATACTTCAGATCTTCAATTACCTACAGTTAGAGATAATTGGTACTGGAGTTCAGCCCCACTGACACAGCTGATAGCAGGTGGGCTGTCCACCCAGCATCTCCACTGTTACCATCTAGACGGATTTCCGAATACCGAATCAAATAAACTCTGCAGTTTCAACACACATCTTACTTTTTTTTTCACTATCATTTAAGAAATGACAGGTATTGTGCTAAGGATTTTGTATACACCATTTAATCATCTCAACAATTCTGCAGATTATGTACAGTTATTATCTCCATTGTGTTAATGAGAAAACCAGGGCTGGGGGAAGGGGGGTCTAAAGGAATCCCCAAAGTCACACAGCTAACGGGTGGTCTGACTCCAGAGGTTCTCAATCTGGGAAGCCCTCTGGATTAGGGAAGCTGGATATCCAGAATTTCCCGGAAAATTATCATTTGAAAAGTATATTTAATATGGTATAGTAATTTTAAATTTTGTATTTGAAAACTAAAAAAAAAAAAAAATCAATTTGAATTTTTTTTTTTTTTAATACAAACCAGGACACCTTTGAGAGTGACTGGGGCTGCTGTCAATAATCAAGCTTCCCCAGGTGATCAGGTAGGATTGTCCAATTACCATACCATCACAAGTGAGGAAACTTAGACACAGGCAGATTATGGCCTCAGAGCAATGAAGTGGCAGAGTTGATAATGGAACTCTGAAAGAAATACCAGAGGCCTCCAACATGCCTGCCCACCACTTTTCTGGCAGCCCATGTTCCCATCTTTCAAATGCCTGACCGAAACTCCCTGATGCCAGGAATCCCTTCCCGATTAAACCCAATTGATTCTGCATAGCCTTCTGATATTCACCTTGGACTGCTCTGTGCTAATTTTTCTCTGGATTCTGTGCAGCTGTGATCAGTCCTTACTTTGCACAGTTCAGTGTTAACCGAGACTCCACCCCAGTGACCACAGGACCATGCAAAGCAAGGACACCCTCTGACAGGTGGAGTTCTCCTACAGTGAGTAAGCTCCTTTAGGGCTGCATTTGCAACACAGATCAACTCCGCTGGAGCCTCAGCTGGGGCTTGCGCACAGTTGTTGCTGTTCTTGTTAGCTGTCACTGAATCAGCCCCCCACTTATGGTGACCCCATGCACAACAGAACGAAGCGCTGCCTGCTTCTGTGCCGTTCCCATGATTGATTGCACTTTGGACTGTTGTGATCCATAGGGTTTTCACTGGCTGAATTTTGGAAGTAGATCACCAGGACTTACTTCCTCGTCCATCTTAATCTGGAAGCTCCTCTGCAACCTGTTCAGCCTCATAGCAACATGCAAGTCTCCACTGACGGATGGGTGGTGGCTGCGCATGAGGTAGATTGGCTGAGAATCAAACCCGGGTCTCCATCATGGAAGGTGACAGTTCTACCACTGAACTACCACTGCCTCTGAGGTGCACACAGTAGGTCCTTAATAATCCTGGTTGGACTCGCTGGCTAGAGCAGACTGGAATGAGGGGAACCATGAGATCGGTTCATTTGAGGCCAATTCCTTTTCTCCTTCCAGCCCTCTGAGGGCTGTACAGCAAACCGCCCCTAAGGTCTCTTCCTTCCGTTTTTCAGTAGGGCTTTCTCTTCCCGCCCACCCTGGCCTCCATTCCTTTTTCTTTCCTCCTCCCAGCCACAAAAGGTGGACTGACACACAGTTCAGGGGTATGTGTGGATAAGGGCATCCCCACTTGGGTACCTCGATTCCCCTCACTTTGAGCTCCCACCACCCAATCCAAGCATTTCTTTACTCTGTGCTTTTAGGGTGCAAAGTCACTGGAGTCTCCCAGAAAGCTGAACTAAACTCTCAGCTCTTAGTCAAATATTTTCTTTTAGCCACACACCCTTCCTATTTTTTTCTTCTCCAAAAGTCCCTAATAAACAGGTTCCTCATTGCAAGTGCTGCTCATTTCTTCCTCTTTCTTTAGTTGCCGGATGCCAGTTCGTGTTTTCTGATTAAAAAAGTCAATAACATGTTATCACTTGATGGGCGTTTACTGTATGCTGAGCAGTGGCACTTCACTCCCCTTGCCTCACTCATTTTGTCCATGATTCTCATTTACAGATGAGACTACTGGGGTCTACAGCACCTATGAAGTCTCCCCAAAGTCCCACGGCTGGTTCAAGGTAGAGTCAGAATTTGAACCCAAGTCCATCAGATTCCAGAGGGCTTTCTTAGTCAGGCTAAGACTATCGAAGAGACCTTCAGAAATACTATTCCTTCAAACTGCTTCCCAGATGAGCTTCCTGAAAACCTATAAGACCACTGGGAACCTGTGGACTACCTGCAGATCTTTATTGAAGATCCCCCTTGGAATCAGTTTTTCTCAGAGCGGCTGCTCTGGGCTTCTGGGTGCAATGTATAAACGCCCTAAAATGCAAACGACTCAAAATTTCATATCACTTCTTGTTGGCAGTTTCCATTAAACTTGATTCAGCATGCTCAGGGTGTTGGGGACAAGTTACATTATATCCCCAAATCAGAGCTAACTAGCAGCCTCACATACCGGCCACCCTTGTCACCACAGAATTCTCACAGGCTCACGAACACACCCACTCTGTCTTGCCTCTTGGCACCCTCCGTTCCCACTGCCTATCTTCCCCTGAACTCAACTATTTGTTAGTTTGTCCTTCGAGATTCAGGAGTCCTGGGGGCGGGGGGCTTTTTAAAAGCCGGACCTTTCCCCAAATCTGTTGTTGTCAGTTTCTGTTGAGTTGGCTCTGATTCATGGCAACGACACGTGTGCAGAGCAGAACTGCTCCGGGGTGTTTTCAAGGCTACTACCTTTCAGAAGCAGATGGACAGGCCTGTCTTCTGAGACGCCTCTGGGTGAGTTTAAACTGCCAACCTTCCCACTGGTAGTTGAGCACTTAACTGTTTGCGCCACCGGGGGACTCCTAAATCTACTAAGTCAAAACCTCTAGGGGAGAACCTGGGAATTTGGCCTAGTAACAAGTTTTCCAGGTACTTGTCAAGATGCCCTAAGCCAAGCTTCCCAAATGTGAGTCACTGCTTCATCTTCCGCAATGCGTATCCTGCACTTTTAAAAAAGACTTAACGAACAATTATATAGCGCCTCCTGAGCTCCAGGCACTGCGTGCATTACACACTAGCAACTCACGCAGTGGTCAGAACAGCCCTGCGCCACCAGGACTCCTTCCCTAGTGACACAGAGACTATTATCCTTGTTTGACTAATGAGGAAACTGAGGTACAAGGAGGTTAGGAAGCCGGCCCAAGCTCACCTACCAAGCCAGCTGGGGAGCTGGGCTCCAGAGGAGCCACCACACTCTCCTGCCTCTTTCTATTTGTGGATTTCCTTGTTTGAGTTATTTCACTTTTTAAATTTAAATCAGGTATTTGAATCTAATGTAAAATCTATGAGGGGAGGAAAGTTCAGATGTTTCATTTACTGCTGGATACTCAGAGGCTAGACAGTTCCAGACACAGAGTCATACTCAGAGCATATTTGTCAAAAGACGGAAGGAAGGAAGGAAGGAAGGAAGATTTAACGCGGGACTGAGGCGGTGTTTATATTTTTTCCTCATGTGTTGTTGTTAGGTGCCGTCGAGTCTGTTCTGACTCACAGCGACCCTACAGGACAAAGTAGAACTGCCCTAGAGGGTTTCCAAGGAGCAGCTGGTGGATTCGAACTGCCAACCTTTTGGTTAGCAGCTGTAGCACTTAACCACTATGCAACCAGCCCTCCACTTTTTCCTCATACTCACTAAAAATACACTGACATAATTCCTGCTATTTAGGAAGTCTGTATAGCACCTAAAATCATGTCGTGTTTCCGTGCTGGCATCACTACCCCAGTTAGGCAAGCCCCAGGCTCAAGCTTACCTCTACCTTTGCACTGACCACACTGAACTGTGATTGTGTCTTCCAGGCTGTGAGCTTCCTAGGGACAGAGACTGGATTTACCCATGTTTGCATCCCTGTGCCTAGGGCAAAGGGCAACTACTCCATTCTTTCTTCTTGCTAGACGGAACTGACTTAAGATTGACTCTCCCTTTAAATCCTTCGAGATGTGAAATGAGGCCGTAGGAGTAAATGAATGGTAAAGAAAAATGGTCTGTCAGTTTGTTGTACTGTGGTGGATTACATGCTGCTGTGATGATGGAAGTTATGCCAGCAGGTCACCCACTGTGGACAGGTTTTAGGGGAGCTTCCAGACTAAGATAGACTAGGAAGAAAGGCTTGGTGATCTGCTTCCAAAAATCAGCCAATGAAAACCTTATGGATTACAACAGAATATTGTCCGATATAATGCTAGAAGATAATCCTTCTAGGTAGAAAGGCACTGCACAATAGCCAGAACAAGGGATTCCAACACATCCACTATCACGAAGATGGCGCAGTACTGGGCAACGTTTCATTCGGTGGTGTGTAAGGTCACCAGGAGTTGGAGCTGACTTAACAGCAACTAACAACAAAAATAAAGAATAGTGAGCCTGAAAAGGCTTGGACTAAACCTACAGGTTTGAGCTGTTGGTCACTGGGAGACTTGAACTCCACTTCTGGCTGATTCTTCAAGTCCCAGAGATAAGCTACTTCTGTGAACTGCTGGCCTTTCTCCAGCTGTAAGCTTCTTGCAGAAGAAGGTTACGTCCTTCTTCTTGTTCACCACTGTATCTTTGGAACCTGCCTAGTACTTGGCATATGGAGGATGCTCAATAAACAATGTGTGCAGAATGAATGAGGAAGAGAGACACAGATTGTTAAATATGTTCTAATTAGAAACGTATAACATGCCTTCTCACTTATTCTCCTTTAACATTTCCATGGTTCCCTGGAGCTCTAATATTTCTATTTAAAATAGGTTCATGGGAAGCAATTTGGTGGGAAAGGGTGACTTGAAGTTGTATGAGAAGAGTATTTTACATAAGCTGTAAAAATAATAATTAGCTATTGAAAAGAAGGGAAACAAGTGGAATAACCAAGAGAAGGATTATACATCTATCCCCACCCTAGTCCTAGCTGGTACCTGACTCACACTGCCTGGCTGTCACTCTGGTTGGGTGCAGTGACCTCCCCAACAGGCATGAACTCCAGGTCATTATTCAGAATGTTGGCTCTGCTTCGGATGAGATGCCAGTGGAGTATCTCAAGTGGATGGCAGGGAAGCCGGCAGCAGGAAGGAAGTCAATAGTAATTAAACTTTGCTTCCTTAGCACACAGCAGCCAACTCCAAAGCACAAAAGGAGATATAGCAGGAACTGCTGAGAGCTGAGCTACCAGGACAGCATGAAGAAAAGGACTTGAAGAAAGTACTGGGGGTCCTAGCTTTGCCTGGAATACCAGTGTGATGGTTAAGGTTGTGTGTCAACTTGGCTGGGCCATGATTCTCAGAGGTTTGGCAGTCATATGATGTTGTGATCACTTCCATAACGAGATTGGATATAATAATGTGATCACTTCCATGATGGGATCTGCTGTGAGTAGCCAATCAGTTGAAAGGGAGTTTCCTTGGCCTGCATCAAATATAAGTGGACATTCTGACAGGGCTTGTGGGCTTTTGCTCACACTGGATCCTGTAGCTGGCGCCTGTTCATCAGACCTTCAGTTCTTGTGACTTGAGGTAGCAGCTTACCTGCAGCCTTGGGATTCACAGATCTTCACAGCCTGCAAACAAGAGCCCTGCTCTCTGACCTGCCTATCTTGGGTTTGCTAGCCCCTGCAGCTACGTGAATCAGGAGAAACCTCTATCCTGACCCACGGACTTGGGACGTTCCAGCCTCTAAAACCATGTGAGCCATTTCCTTGATATAAATCTCTGTCTATATATATATTTATACAGTTTACCGGTTTTGCTTCTCTAGAGAACCCAGCCTAAGTCAACCAGTTTCAGGGAGTATACTAATTGGTTGGTGAGACATCCAGGACAGTGGGAAAACACCCAGAAGAGTGGCAGCCACATGTCAGATCAGTAGCTGGATTAGGTGATGTGTTAAATTCCCTCTAACAGAATTGTCAGTATATCCAATAGCATTTTCCCAACAGTTTTGGTAGTTCCTTAACATTAAAAAAAGTCTGGCATATGTTTTGTTGTATATATTTTCATCAAATTTTTTTTTAAAAAGAGTATTATCCAAAGGAACAAATACTGTATGATCTACTTTTATAAAATATCTAGGATAGGCAAGTGTTTAAAGACCAACATCTATTAGTGGAGCCCTGGTGGCACAATGGTTAAAGCATTTGATTGCTAACCAAAAGGTTGGCGGTTTGAATCCACCAGCTGCTCCTTGGAAACCCTATGGGCAGTTCTTCTCTGTCCTAGTTGGAATCAACTCGATGGCAAAAGGTTTGGTTTGTTTTTTTTTTAAGGGCGGATGGGAGGGAAGGGAAAGGGACACTCACTGCTTAGGGGATACTGAGCTTCTAGAAGCATGGAGATAGAGCTTTTCCAGTAAGACTTCTAGCTGAGGGTGACACAGAGCAGACCCATCCGGTGAACTCAGGAGGGACATATACTGCGCGTAAGAAATAAACCTATGTCGTGGTAAGCCACTGAGATTTTGGAGCTGTTACTTACCAAGCTTATCTTGGCTAATGCAATGCATACCGTCTCTTTGGCAATTGTAGTTTAACTCAACCCTCAGTTAATCAACAGACCACATAACCATTTCACTCACCTGAGATCTTATTTTGCATCTAAACCAGAATTTTCCCTTGGTCAGTGATGAGCAATCGGGATGTCAATAAGGATCATCAGTTCGCCATAGTCATCTTGTTGAGAATCTATGGGAGAAATTTCTCTCCAGTCTCAGTGCCAAGAATAACTTTTTTCTTTGGTGACAGAGATTATAACCTTAATTTTAATATATTTATGTTATTTAAAACTCTAGGGTATCAGGAACACATAACTGATGATATTTGTCTCTTTGTCTTGGGTGCTAAGAAGCTCAGAATCAATTTGCAGTACATCTGTAGCAAACATACAAGACTTTATGGCACTTATTTTTAGTACTTACCTTTGGCTTCATTTTATTTTTCCTATCATTATCTTTCCTTCCCTTAATTTCTTTCCTTATTTTTTCTCATTATAGTATATATCCATAAGATAACACACATTCATGTCAAAAGGAGGGAAAGAAAAATAATTTTTAAAAGTGTTATGAGCTGTATAACTTGTGGATGTAGAACAAACCCAAGCAGTGGCATCAAAAAGAACCTGGGTTTCAATCCCAGTGTGACCAGTTAGTAGCTGTGTGACCATGTGTGCCTCAGTTTCTTCCTTTTTAGTATGGGGGTGGGAGAGCTAATAATAACTCATTGACACTTCGTTGAGGATTCTATTGGGAAAAGTGCTTGGTCCTTAATAAGTGCTCTTACCAAATTTTGGTTCCTTCCTTCCTCAACCCCAAAATGCCTTGAGTAGCTGTTTGCTCTTGAACTTGCTCAATCATGTTCCTGGGTGTCTTGCAATGCACGCTGGTGAGCTCAGAAATTTCTGCTGCTGAGGAACTGGATTTCAGCTGCATCAGGAGAAACGTAGACCAGAGGAAGCTGGAAAGAAAGGGCTGGATAAGAGG
>NW_004443958.1:15180084-15181786 GCF_000243295.1 Trichechus manatus latirostris
GCCCTCTCTAAAGTGGCCCCCACCTAACCCACCCTACTGGGATGCTTTTTCCAGAACCCTCTATGATCACATTGTGTAACTCTTTGTTTTCTCTTTCGTTTTCTGTGATTTTGTTTCTCCACCTCCCTCACCAGACTGTAAACTCCATGAAGACAAGGATTGCCTCTGTCTTGTCTAGCCTAGTATCTCTTGCCCCTGACACAGAGCACAGCCTAATACAGGGACTCAAAAACTATTTACAGAAGTAAGGAAAATAGAAAAGGAGGAAAAAGGAGGAAGGGAGGCAGGAAGGGAGGCAGGAAGGGAGGGAAGAAGGGAGGGAGGGAGGGAAGAAGGAAGGAAGGAAAGAAGGAAGGAAGCAAGGAAGGAAGGAAGGAAGAAAAAACTAGGGATTCCCCAGTTCTGGAATATCCTATTGTTCCAGGCAGGGAACAGTATGTACAAAGGCCCAGAGGTGTCAACGGGGCCAGCTACATAATTTGCGAGTTCAGTGTCATAGGGTTTCATAGGGTCTCATAGGGTTGCTATGAGTTGGAATCAGCTCAAAGACAATGGGTTTGGTTTTTGGTTTTTTAGGGCAAAATGAAATTATAGGGCCCCCTTGTTAAAAAAGTTATTAAGAATATAAGATTAAATGGACAAGAGTAACTCTAAAACACAGATGAGAACTTTAAGGGGCAAAGAGTCTAACTTAACAGTGCTGGAACAGCATGGGCAGAGATAGAGAGAAAGGTGACCCAATGTGAAGTATGTAACCACTGACAGTGAACTGTACGTGTAAAAACTGTTGAATGGGTATGTGCTTTGTTGTGCATATTTTCACAAAAAAAAAAGAAATGTTACTAAGAATTTCAACACAACTACAGCAGAGCATTAAGGCAAACACAGGTCCTCTGAGAGTGAGACGCTGTGTGGCAGCCCCGGTCATCAGCCCATGAAGCCCTCCTGGGAGGCGTGTGTCATGGCTATGAGCAGTCGGTGGAGCTTGTCTCTCTCCATCCGCATGTTGGCCATGACTTTGTCAACTGACCTCCAGCAGCCGTACCATGTTTTATCACAGCTGAAACCGTTTTCCCAGAAGAGAACAGGGCTTGTCTAAATGTGTCCTTCCAAATTCGATGTTGATGTTGAGAAATACTGCAGGACACCACTGCCCAGCCCTAGGCCCACAGGCGCTTCTTGGCGGAAAGCTAGCTGAAACTATCAGCAAGCTGGGAACAGAGCCGCAGAGTGTGGTGTTCTGAATCAGAGCCTGCGAGCTGAAGGCAGAGACTAGACCAAGTTTCTACTAATGAGGCTGATCCAGAGTCCAGACAAGTCTTGCCCTACGCTGTGCCTGGAGAACATGACAATTTGTTATCAGCCCACGGCACAAGCGGCAGATAAATGCTCTCTGATCCTGTCTTTGATAAAACCTATAATTTATAGGCTATCTCAGGCAATAACTTTAATTAGGACTTATACATTATGTTGTACCTCCAGTTGTGATTACCCAAGTCATTTGCTCAGCTAAGTCAAAAGGGCACCGGTACTTGGGCAGCTGATTGAGGGGAATTCTGTCTGGTTATTGTGTTAGCAGCTGTAGCTCACCGTAGCTCTTAACCACTGTGCCACCAGGGCTCCACATATAGATAGGGAGGGAGGTAGGTAGGTAGGTAGGTAGATGATAGATAGATAGATAGATAGATAGATAGATAGATAG
>NW_004443958.1:15182920-15185789 GCF_000243295.1 Trichechus manatus latirostris
AGGGTTGACATTATCTGTCCACAGGTGATTTGAATTTGGAACCTTTTGATTAATGTGTTGAGTTTAGGTCTCATTTCCCCAACTGGCATATATGCTCCTTGACAACAGAGACCATGTCTTATCCTCAAAGGGCAGTAGTGTGTAGTGGTAAGAGCACAGATTTTGGAGTTACAGCGACCTGAGTTTCAATTCTGGCTTTGCCCCTCTTTAAAATTCAGTAGTCCCACCTGTAAAATGAATATATCTACACCTACACTTTGGAGTTAGTATTAGTTATATATTGGTGCATTACAAACCATCCCAAAACTTAATGCCTTAAATCAGCAGCATTCATTTATTCGGCTCACGAATCTGCATTTTGGGCAGCACACAGCAGGGAGAGCTCATCTCTGCCCCATGCAGCATCAGCTGAGGCAGTTTGGGGAATTCAGTTTCAAGAGGGTGCACTCATAAGGCTGGTGGGTTGGTGCCAGCTGTAAGCTGGGAGTTCAGCCAGGGCTGTGGGCTGGGAGCCCTGATTCTTCTCCACATAGTCCTCACCATAGGTTAACTGGGCTTCCTCAAAGCACTGTGACTCGATTCCAGGGCGTGTGTCCCAAGAAATCTGGGTAGAAGCCTTTTATGACCATTTAGTGACATTGATTACATTCTTTGAGTTCTGCAAGCATTCTCACCTTCCTTTTCTGAGTTGTTCCTCCTCCATTGACATAAACTCTCTGCCCCCTAAGGTTCCTATCTAATCTTTCCAGTTGCCGTTGTCACTTTGATCCCATATAGATAGTTTTTGAAAGAGCATCATGCTTAAGGCAGACATTCTTTACTAGCTAAGCTAAGCTATTGTCTGGTTTTAAGAAGACTTCAGGGGATATTTTTGGTTAAAGGTTTAAATATTATCTCAGGGCAATAGTTTCAGGGGTTCATCCAGTCTTTATGGCTCCAGGAAGTCTGGAGGCCAGGAGAATTTGAAATTCTATTCTACATTTTCCTCCTTTTGATCAGGATTCTTCTGTAGAATCTTTGATCAAAGTGTTCAGTAACAGTAGCCGGGCACATCCAGTTCTTCTGGTCTCATAGCAAAGGAGGCAGTTGTTCATGGAAGCAATTACCAACACATTCCATATCCTCCTTCTATTCCTGATGCTCTTTCTTCCTTTGTTGCTCCAGGAGAGTAGAGACCATTGTAGTGCCTTGGATGGCTGCTTACAAGTTTTTAAGACCCCAGGTGCTATGCAAGGAACTAGGAGGTAGAACAGAGGCACTAAACATGTATTAGGCCCATTAACTGGGATGTCCCAGGAAACCATGACTCTAAAACCTCCAAACCAAGAAACCAAATCCCATGAGTTTTTGGCTGCACACAGGCAGCCTTGGCAGCTACTCAGCTACTCTTGTTTTTTTTTTTTTTTTTTTGTAAATATATTTATCACACAACTTTTGCCAATTCAACTTTTTACAGGTGTACAACTTAGTGACAACAATTACAGTAATCAGCCGCGCAATCCTACCCTTAATCAATGTAATATTTCCATCACTGTTAAGGTCCCCTTTCCCTCTCCCTCCCACCCCTCATAACCACTAATAAACTTTGTTCTCTATACATTTGCCTTTTCTTGTTTTTTTATATAAGAGAATTCATATAATATTTGTCGTTCTGTTATTGACTTATTTCACTTGCAGCCATTTTGAATGAGTACAATTTGCCAGTGTTGTAAAGGACTTAAAAATTAAATGAATAATATGTTTTAAATGTCTGGTAGACTACCTAGCTCACTGTAGGGGTACAATTAATCGTAGCTAGTTTACACATAGCTATGGAACCAAGGATTGTCAAGGTCTCAGGGTAGACCTTAAACAGGTATTCAGCGGTTGAGTTCTTTTCAGAGGACCTATTTTGCGTCTATGTGGATCACTCTTTTTCCCCCTCACAAGAATAATGAACAGTGGGTCTTCTTGACATTTCGCTTTCCCAGTTGTGCTCCTCTTTCACCCATTTGTAACTCACTCGCTTGGTCAATCATGAGAGTCACAGAGACAGACAACACTGTGTGGCATTGTTTAGCCACAACCCATTTGTCGCGTGGCTGGGTCTTTCCAAACTGTACTGTATGACTTGGCCCCAAAATAGTTTCTCTACAGTATGTGAAAGAGGATGTTAGCAACAAGACAGGATGTGAACCTGACCTGCTGTCAGCCAAACAGGAGGTTTTGGCATGGAATATTCCTGAGTGGGTTTAGCAACTCAAGCCGCTATCAGAAAGGCCAGTGGTAGAGCAGAGCTCGCCTCTGTCCAACTGGGTTGGGGCTGGAAGGAACCAAGGAAAGGGACCCAGAGAGGGGATGGTACTTGCCTAAGGTCACATAGCAAGCGGATGTCAGAGTCATGGAGTAGAAAAGCATTTCTCAACCTCAGCACTGTGCTGTGCATTGTAGGATGTTTAGCAGCATCCCTGGCCTAGATCCACTAGATGCCAGTAGCACCTCCACCTCCCCAGCTGTGACAACCAAAAATACCCCCAAACATTGCCAAATGTCCCCTGGTGGCAAAATTGCCCCTGATATATAGAACCATCGGACTAGAATTTATAGTCTTCTGGTTGCCTGTGGGAGCCCTGGTGGTACAGTGGTTAAGAGTTCAGGCTGCTAAACAAAAGGTTGGCAGTTCAAATCCACCAGCTGCTCCTTGGAAACCCTATGAGGCAGTTCTACTTTGTCCTACAGGGTCACTATGAGTTGGAATCGACTCAATGGCAATGGGTTAGTTGCCTGTGAATATATCCAGCCAAAACATCATTTTGACAGGTGCTGAGTTGATTTGAAAATATTAAATTCAGGGGCTGAACTAGTAGGGGTTTTGCTATAGATGGAAAAC
>NW_004443958.1:15185978-15187314 GCF_000243295.1 Trichechus manatus latirostris
AAGTATTATTTAATATTTGTAGGTGTGGAAATCGTATTGAGATTATAAGAGAGAATGTCCTTATTTTTCTGAGATTTATGCTGAAACTTTTTGGGGTGAAAGACCTGTT
Organism: Trichechus manatus latirostris; assembly: GCF_000243295.1. NCBI lineage: Eukaryota > Metazoa > Chordata > Mammalia > Sirenia > Trichechidae > Trichechus > Trichechus manatus. The sequence continues at coordinate 15,186,088 of NW_004443958.1, forward strand.
ATATCTGTAACTAACTCTGATATGGCTCAGCCATAAAAAATAGGCAAATATGGCAAAATGTTAATAATTGATGAATCTACATAATAGATCTGAATGATTTCCTTTTATTTTTCTGTACTGTGAACGTTTTCTTAATTGAAATGATGTGGAGAAAAAAGTAGAAAAGTAAAAAAACAAACAAACCCATAAACAGAAAAGTATATTTCCTAAAGAACTCCTCACACATGAGCACAAAGATTATGATTGCAGCATCATGAATAACAGTGAGATTGCAAATAGTGATTAGCGAAATATTATCAATAACGTTAACTATTCATACTTAAGCAATGGTTAAAGAGATTGTGGTATTCTAGATGATCTGGAGTGCTATGTAGCAGTTACAAAGAGCAAAATGCCACCTTCTGCTAACACTCTTGCTAAAATATTCTGAATCAGTAGTGACTGCCAAGAGTGTCCTTCATCCTGGGACATCAGTTCTCAAGATGGCGGCCAATGGCCCATTGACTGTAATTCTCCGGTTGGTAATCAGCAGCTGAGGTGCAAAAAGAAACTCCACGTAGATACCAAGCAATCCAGAATGAGTCCCTACAGGACCTAGATGGAAATCTCAGTCCAGAACAGACCCACTGTGCAAGAAATACAACTTGCTTTATTTTTCTAAAACATGCTTTGCATTTCAGCCTCCCATTCCACTGGGAGAGTAAGAATTTCACCTCAGGCAATTTGGCATTTCCCTTTTCTCAGGAATTGTAGCTAAATCCTGGAGGAGGTTTTGGGTGGAACCACTGAAATGGCCAATATTTTTAACCTTCAAAAATGTTATAGTTCAGTCTAAAGCATCAGATCATGTCTATTTGAACAAGAGTAGGGAAGCGACTGCGGAGAGGAAAAAATGAGATAGATCTAAATGACCTAATATGGATGTTTCTCCAAGATATATTGAGTACAAACAGTAAGTTACAGTCCACTGAATGAAAATAGCATTATAATAATACAAGAAAAGCACACACACACACAGGCTGTATATTTATATATATATAATATACCGTAATATATAGGAGGCCTAGTGGTGCAGTGGTTAAGCGTTTGGCTGCTAACCAAAAGGCCAGCAGTTCAAATCCAACAGCTGCTCCTTGAAACCCTATGGAACAGTTCTACTCTGTCCTGTAGGGTTGCTATGAGTCAGAATTGACTTGATGGCAATGGGTTTGAGGGTTTTTTTTTTTA
>NW_004443958.1:15188081-15200508 GCF_000243295.1 Trichechus manatus latirostris
TCTGGCTTCTTGGATTATTTGCTCAGCATACAGATTGAATAAGTATAGAGAAAGGATGCAACTCTGATATACACCTTTCTTGATTTAAAACCTTGCGTGTAATATTAATGATATTGTTGGATAATTTCCGCTTTCTGTTGGATCACCTTTCTTTGAAATGGGCACAAATATGGGTCTCTTCCAGTCGGTTGGCCAAGTACCTGTCTTCCAAATTTCTTAGCATAGACGAGTGAGCACCTCCAGCACTACATCCATTTGTTGAAACATCTCATTTGATATTCTGTCAGTTCCTGGAGCCTTGTTTTTCACCAATGCCTTCAATGCAGCTTGGACTTCCTCCTTCAATATCATCGGTTCTTGATCATAGGCTACCTCCTGAAATTGTTGAACGTCAACCAATTCTTTCTGGTACAGTGACTCTGTGTATTCCTTCCATCTGCTCTTGATGCTTCCTGGGTCATTCACTATTTTGCCATAGAATCCACCACACATCTGTCAGTTTTTTTGTACTGTGGTGGCTTGCGGATTGCTGTGATACTGGGAGCTTCGCCACCGGTATTTCAAATACCAGCAGGGTCACCTTGGTGGACAGGTTTCGGCAGAGCTTCCAGACTAAGACATGCTAAATGGCGGGAAGGATATAGTTCAAAATGATCACAATGCCTGCCTTTGTGGAGTTGGGACTTTGTAGTAGATGCTGTGGTGCACTGCTCAGGTCACGCCTTCATCACCCAGTGACTCATTGTCCCAGTGCTGCCTGCTTCATCCGTCTCTGAGCTGCACCCCCCAACACTGTATCTCCTTCTCAGGGACAGCTCATACCCAATGCCTGCTCAGAGCAGGGTGTGAAGTCAAGGACCCCTTGCCTCAACTCTGAAACTCTTTCTGTGAAATTTTTCTGTGCTTTAGATGAAAGTTTACAGTGCAAAGTAGTTTCTCATTCAAAAATTTATACACAAATTGTTTTGCGACAGTGGTTGCAATCCCCGTGTGTCAGCACTCTCTCCATTTCCACCCTAGGTTCCCTGTGTCCATTTGTCCAGTTTTCCTTTCCCTTCCTACTTTCTCATCTTGCTTTTGGGCAGGTGTTGCCCATTTAGTCTCATATATTTGATTGAACTAAGAAGCACCTTTCTCACAGGTGTTATTGTTTGTTTTATAGGCCTGTCTAATCTTTGGCTGCAAGGTGGACTTTGGGAGTGGCTTCAGTTCTGAGTTAGAAGGGTGTCCAGGGGCCATAGTCTCAGGGGTTCCTCCAGTCTCTGTCAGACCAATAAGTCTAGTGTTTGTTTGTTTTTTTTTTTGGTAAATTTGAATTTTGTTCGACATTTTCTCCCACTCTGTCTGAGTCCCTTTATTGTGATCCCTGTCAGAGCAGTTCAGTGGTGGTAGCTGGGCACCATCTAGTTCTTCTGGGCTCAGGCTGGTGGAGGCTGTGGTTCATGTGGTCCATTAGTCCTTTGGGCTATTATTTTTCTTGTGTGTTTGTGAACCTCTCTTAAGGGCCACGTCAGATGCAGAGCTCCCTATGGGGTGAGCTGAAACTCTGTTGTGGTATTGTCCCAAGGACACCGCCAATAAATCTGCAAATGCAAATCAGCGTCTCTGAGTCTGTTTCCCAGGAATCTCAACTGCAATCATGTTATTTACACTAAGGGAAAGAGGGTCAATGGAACAATAGCCTGAACTGCAAAGTTCCTTTTTTTTTTTTTAAAGAGAATGTTCTTATGAGTCATTTGCATAATTGAAATTATATATATGCATATACATAGATAATTTTAATTATACAAATGAATCATAAGAACATTCTCTTTGAAAAAAATTGTATATATATATAAAATAGTCTCCAGAATTTGATCAGTTCTTACCTCCTCTACCTCCTACCTCCACCCTCCCTGGTCCAAGGCAAGATGACTGCATTATTGCTTCTACTTTTGACCTCTGACAGTCCATTCACACAGCAGCTAGAAGCCCCCTTTTAAAAGCTAAGGCATAGCATGTCACTCCTCCCTCACAGCCATTCAATGGCTTCCATCTTACTCAGAACATAAAGACAATGTCCTTGACCACTGCCTGTCAGGTGCTACACAATTGCCTCCCTTCTCCCAGCCCCTGCTCTTCTCTCTTGGTCATTCTGTGCCAGTCACACTGGCCTCTTTGCTGTTTGTGTCCTCAGATATGCTAGGCACACTCCCACCTCAGGGCCTTTGCACTTGCTTTCTTCTGTCTGCAACATTTTCCCCCCAGATATTTGCATGGCTCATTTCCTTACCTCCTCAAAGACTTTAAATAATATTACCTTCTTGGTGAAGTCTTCCTGATCTCCCTATCTCAATTTGTAGGACTTCCTACCCTGCTTTGTTGCTCCCTGTAGTATTCATCACCTTCTAATTTACTTATTTACCTGTTTGTTGTCTGCCTAGAGTATTAGCTTCTTGAAGGCAGCGATGTTGGTTTGTTTTGTTCCTTGCTGCACCCCCAGTGCCTAGAACTGTGGCTGGCACATAGCAGTAGCTGCTCATTTCATATTAGCTGAATAAATACAGCGAAAGAAAGAGAAGTCCATTTCTCACCTCTGTTTCTCCACAGCTTTTGACAATTGAGTGGGGCTCGGGGCTAACTAAACCCACAGGCTCACAGGCTCTTAGAACTTGAAAGATCTCCAGGTGTAGGGATCACCCCGTGCAGGCCTCCCATTTCACTGGGAGAAATAAAGAATATCACAGCCGGTGAGACCAGAAGAACTAGATGGCTCCTGGTTACCACTACTAACCATTCTAATCAGGGACACAATCGATGGATCCTAACAGAATGGCAGAAAAATGTGAAACAGAATTCAAATTCTTTAGACGTCCAGACTTACTGGACCTGTTGAGACTAGAGGAATCCCTGCAACTGTTGTCATGAGGTAACCTTTAAACTTTGAACCGAAACTACTCCTAGAAGTCACATTTCAACTAAATAACAGATTGGCTCATAAAATAAAGAATGTCACCCGTGAGTACTGTGCTCATTTAAAAAATCATCTATATGAGACCAAACAGCTAACATTTAATCTAAAGCAAAGATGAGAAGGTACGGAGGACAGCGAAGCTAGATTACTGGAAAGAAAAACAACCAGAATGGAAATAATGAAAATCCTGACACACTGTGAAAAATGTAACCAATGTCACTGAACAGTTTGTACAGAAATTGTTAAATGGGAATCTAATTTGCTGTGTAAACTTTCACCAAAAACACAATAAAATATTATTGAAAAATAATAAAAATATCACTGTGGAGGCAGAGTCCAGATGACCTGTTTCTTGGTCTAGAGCCCTTTACTGGCGCTTCTAACCACAATTTCTGTATTTATAACATGAAATTTTTCCAGCAGACAGGAAATCTCATGATGACAATTTAAAAATAATTAGCTTCTTTGTATGTGACCAATGACAAATGGGTACATGGTTCTGTTTGCTCTAGATAGACTGAGCTGATCAAGATTTCAAAGACTTGTTACCTGATGGGCTGGTCCTACCAGCCTATGATATTGAAAGTCAATGCATTAAATTAATGTCAGTGCATTAAAATAAGTGATAAACCAGCCTCATTAACCTTGGCCATTTATAAGGAAATCCTCCCATTTGGAAGAACCTGTACTTCTGGTTCTGAACCAAGAATTATTCAGTCTGTCCCTTGAAATGAGACGGGAGCTCACATGATCCCCATCTGTCTTGGATTACCTGGAATGCTGGAAAAAAGGGACATTATTCTCGAGGTAGACCTGGAAACACCTAGCATAATGTCTTGCACTAGTACGCCCTCTGAAGATACCAACTGAGTATAAATTCGGAAACAAACAAAAATTTTCTAAAGCATTTTGCCTCATTTTCTTTGTACTGTAGTCGTTATAATTCTGGCCTCTGGAATTAGACTTCCTGCCATTTAATGGCTGATGGGCCTTGAACAAACCTCTGAAACTTTCTGTGCCTCAGTTTCCCTTCCATGAAATAGGGGATAACAATCATGTTCACCTCATGGGTCGTTGTAGAATGGTGCCCGGTACATAACAAACTCTACGGAAGTTTAGCTAAAATTCCCCTTTAGTTCATCCATTCATTTAATGAATCAACATCACCGAGGATCTCTTTTGGGTTCCAAGCTCTGTGCTAAGTGTTGGGGATACAAAAGTGCAAAGACATGGTCCCTGTGGTCCTGTAGCCAACAGCCCATGACAGATATTGCTAACTGAGAATTCACAGACTCATGAAATTATACGTACATGTTGGGGCATATGTACGTGTGTGTATTCTTCCGTGGTGTAAGACTCAGTCTTCATTATTTGCTCAAAGGAATACATGATGTCCCTCCCCGTCCAAAATTTTAAAAAATGGTTAAGAACCATCATTGTTATATATGGAAGCAAACAGAAAATTAAATGGACAATAATGCAATGAGGTAATTGCTGTACTGGAGGTCCATATGAGGCACAAGGACAAGCCAGAGGGCCAAAGACTACCTGCAGATCTCGGGTGTGGCTTCATGTAGGAGATGGTTGTCTCAAACGTGTGATAGCATCTTGGAGCATTCACTGAGGAATCCAGAACTGCATACATGCATGCAGAAGATAGGGGAAACGTGGACGAGAATGCCGTGACTCCCGGACATAATTTTGCTCTGGTGTCTGGAAAGAAAAACAAACTCACAAACAAAGAAACATGAAATCTCCATTATGAGCAAGTCTTGCTGTGGGTTGCCTCTGTTCAAAGAGGGCAAGGAAAATAATATGGTCTTTAGTGTCAAATTTTGGCTCTGCCACTTACCAGCGGTGTGAACTTGGGCAAACTTGAACCTGTCTGACACCCATTTTCTCATAAGCAATATTGGGATTCCTAAAATAATATGTGTTGTGCCTTCAGTGTAGCATCTGGCTGTTTCAGATTATTGGTTCACCATTATTAACTTCCTCCCCATTCTTGCCAGGCGTCCCTACAGACAGATTCTGCTCTGTGGCCCAGGACTTTGGGCTTAGCCATGTTAATTACTTTGACCAATGGACTGTGCATGGGTGTGACATATGCAATGTCTGAGCAGAATCTTTAAATACTTGTGCAGGGTTTGGGTATACCTTCTCTGCTCTTGCAACTCTGTGGGGAGAACAATATGCCCCAGATAGGGGCTCTGCTGTCAGCCTAGTTTCTGGGATGAGCAGACATATGGAGCCAAGTCTAGCACAAAACCAAAAACCCATTGCCATGGAGTCTATTTCAACTCATGGTAACCCCACGTGTTATAGATTAGAACTTCTCCATAGGGTTTTCTTGGCTGTAATATTTACAAAAGCAGATCGCCAGGCCTTTCTTCCATGGTACTGCTGGGTAGGTTCGAACCATCAACCTTTAGGTTAGTAGATAAGTGCAAACTATTTTTACCACCCAGAGACCCAAAAGGAGTCACTGTCAAGTCAATTCTGACTCACGGTGACCCCATGCGTGCAGAGCAAAACTGCACTCCATAGGGTTTTTTTTAAGGCTGTGAACTTGTGGAAGCAGACTGCCAGGCCTATCTCCCGGGTCACCTCTGGTGAGTTCAAATCGCCAGCCTTTCAGTTAGTAGTCGAGCACTTAATCATCTGCACCTCCCAGGGGCTCCTAAATCCAGCACAGCCACAGTCAAACCACATGTTTTGGTTATCTAGTGCTGCTATAATAGAAATACCACAAGTGGATGGCTTTAACAGAGAGAAATTTATTCTCTCACAGTCTAGCAGGCTAGAAGTCCAAACTCAGGGCACCAGCTCCAGGATAAAGCTTTCTGTCTCTATCAGCTCTGGAAGAAGTTCCTTGTCATCAATCTTTCCCTGGACAAGCAGATTCTTAGTGCAGGAACCCCAGGTCCAAAGGACGCACTATGCTGGTGCTTCTTTCTTGGTGCTATGAGGTTCACCTGTCTCTCTGCTCGCTTCTGTCTTTTATATCTCAAAACAGATTGATTTAAGACACAACCTAATCTTGTAGATTGAGGCCTGCTCATTAACACAGCTGCCTCTAATCCTGTCTCATTAACATCATAAAAGTAGGCTTTACAATACATAGGAAAATCACATCAGATCACAAAATGGTAAACAATCACACAACACTGGAAATTATGGCCTAGCCAGTTGCTGGATACTTTGGGGGGACATAATTCAATCCATGACACCACAAATCTGCGAGCAAGAAAGTAAATTTTGGTTATTGTCAACCACTGAAATTTTGGGACATTTGTTGCAGCAGCAAAAGTTGACTAATACACTGACACAGAACTCATGCTCAGTAACTGGTTTCTCCCCTTGTTGCATACCAGAAGAAAACAGAGACCTGACAGTGAACTGCATAAGGATATTGATGCTACAACATTTCAACTGTTAGAAAAAATTCCAGTTGTACAGGCAGTTCTCAGTTACGAGCAAGATCCATTCCGAAGTGTTGCTTTAAGTCAAATTTGCAGCTAAGTCAGAACAGGTTCTTATCTGGCCTTACTTCAGTGCAAGAAAAGTCTCGAAGACTTTTCACTGATGTAAAAGCTGCGTTTGCAGCAAGCGAAGGTGATTGTGATGAAAAATTTGTTGCGAGTAGGGGTTGGTTCAGTCCTTTCAAAGTGAGGACAAATTTATAAAACATTAGAGTGTTATGGATCGAATTGTGTCCCCCGCAAAAATGTGTATCAACTTGGCTAGTCCATGATTCCCAGTATTTTGTGATTGTCCACCATTTTCTCTTCTGATGTGATTTTCCTATGTGTTGTAAATCCTACCTCTGTGATGTTAATGTGGCAGAATTAGAGGCAGTTATGTTAATGAGGCAGGATTCCATCTACATGATCAGGCTGTGTTTTAAATCAATCTCTTTTGAGATATAAAAGAGAAAGGCAAGCAGAGAGGCATGAGGCCGTCATACCACCAAGAAACAAGAAACAAGAGCCAGAAGAATAGTGTGTCCTTTGGACCAGGTGTCCCTGTGCTGAGAAGCTCTTTGACCAGGGAAGATTGATGACAAGGACCTTCCCCCAGAGCCAACAGAGAGAGAAAGCCTTCTTCTACACTTGGCACCCTGAATTCGGACTTCTAGCCTCCTAAACTGGGAGAGAATAAACTGTTGTTTGTCAAAGCCATCCAGTTGTGGTATTTCTGTTATAGCAGCACTAGACAACTAAGACAAAGGGCGGGTATGAGTTGTCTGTAAGTCAGAGGTTTGTAACTCAGGACCTAACTGTAAAAACAGAAGAAGAGAGTTAAAACTAAATGAAATGTATTGCTGTTGAGTCGATTTCAAAAAGAGTTAGATGCAGATAAAACAGAGTTAATTGGGATGTGTGCCAGAAACCACCGAGGGTACACCAAGTCCATTTCCTCTTTCTCCTGGGCTCACAGTATGTCACTGAACTCTGGCAAATGGCATGTGGATAGATGTGATGGGAAGCACTTCTTGATCTGACCCATAAACACTGATTCTCTCCTGTATACTCTTTTCCCCTTTAGGCTGATTGGAGTGGCAACCCCCAGGGCAACTTGGAAGCTGTGTGTCGAAGATGCAGAGCTGCCATCACCCTAGAGCCCAGAATGACTGCCTGGAGGACAGCTGCTTCTCCACCTGTGCACCACCTTGGGCTGTTACCTCTACTGAGTCTGTTCCGCTAGCGTACAAACGAAACCCAGGAAATACCAATGCCGATGGGTCCAAGCCAAGGGGTTAAGTTCTGGTAATGCTTAACAAATATTTATTAAGCATTTGCTGTGTGCCGATCACTGCACTATGCATGTAGACAAAGCCTCATTCATTCTTCTTTATAACCATGTGAAGGAGATGTTATTATTCCTATTTTTCACATAAGCAGGTTGAGGATCTGAGAGTTCAATAGCTTATTTGTGACCACATGCCTGGAGAGTGGCAGAAGCAGAACAGGAACCCAGATCATTTTGGCTCCAAATTCAGTGCCATGACCACACAACACTGATTTCTTGTGTTCAGTAAATTCGGAAAGACATGTGGGTACCAGGTCATCAGTTTTGGCCTGAGACCCAAGTACAAAGCCCTCAGACACTGTAATGAAAACATTCCACTTCACCTGGGCCTGGGAGACCACTGAGTCTAGGTGTAGGGGTGAATAAACTATAAAAGAGCCAAGAAAGGCAGGAAGATGGTGGCCCCAAGTGTCAGGGCTACTAGACAAGCAGCCAGGGGAACTTGGCAGGATGTTACCACATGTCCAGAAGGGGCTGATTAATTTTTAATCATGAATCAAGCCATGAGACTAACATAAGTCATTCACCTAAGTCCCCTTAACTGTGTTCATTGAAGTGTTCCCAATTTCTCCCAAAACAAAGAAACGACAATTGGGTTGAGATTTAAACTGGGGTTGAGGTCCAATGGACAGGTAAAAGGAAGGCTTACATCCAGAAGAGTGAAGAAGTACTCTGCAGACATACACAATAAAGAGACATTGGGAGTGAAGGAACCTAGTTCCAGTCCTGGCTTGGTCAGTAACTAGCTGTGTGAACTTAAGCAGGTCAGTTTCACCTCTCAGGGGAAATTCAGCATGCACAAACAGAAGACTGGGTTGGCAAATTTCTGAGGTCTCTTTTAGCTCTGGCAATCTGCTCATTGGCAGTAGGTTACAGGCCAGGTGCCATGCAGGAAGATATCTCTATTAGGTGTCTTCTTTCTTTTGGCAGGAAAGGTAGGATATAATGCATGGTCTTTCACATGTAAAGATGCTGAACTCATGCAGAATAACAAAGCTACAGACTGTAAGTTAGAAATGATCATCTAGTAGGATCCTCTCATTATACAGTTGGAGAAAAAGGAACACAAAAACAGAAGCCACTTTACTAAAGACGCACAGCTCTGCACTAGCAAAGCTAGAATTAGAACTCAATTTTTTAAAAACTATTTTTTGTGGTTGTTGAGAATATGCACAGCAAAACATACACCAATTCAAGTTTCTACATGTACAATTCAGTGACATTGATTACATTCTTCATTGTGCAACCACTTTCACCCTCCTTTTCTGAGTTGTTCCTCCCCCATTAATATAACCTAAATGCCCTTAAGGTTCCTATCTAATCTTTTAAGTTGCTGTTGTCAATTTGATCCCATATAGATAGATCTTAACAGAGCCTAATGCTCAGGGCAGACATTCTTTACTAGTTAAGCTAAACTATTGTCTGGTTTTAAGAAGACTTCAGGGTTTTGGTTTAAGGTTTAAATATCATCTTAGGGCAGTAGCTTTGGGGGTTCATCCAGCCTCCATGGCTCCAGAAATGCTGGATTCCATGAGAATTTTAAATTCTGTTCTACATTTTCCCCCTTTTGGTTAGGATTCGTCCATAGAATCTTTGATCAAAATGTTCCTTAATGGTAGCCCAGCACCATCCAGTTCTTGTCTCATGGCAAGGGAGGCAGTTGTTCACAGAGGCAATTAACCACACATTCCACTTTCTCTTCCTATTTCTGACTCTCCTTCCTTTGTTGCTTCATGCCAATAGAGACCAATTGTTGTGCCTTGGATGGCTGCAGAACCCAGTTTTTTTAATTCTAAATGCAGGGCTTTTTCCACAACAGCCTTAGTATTGGAGAGAAAGCAGGAGGGAATTAACACTTACGGACCACTTACCATATGCCAGACCCCACCCTAGGTTTTGAACTCAGTCTACAAATATTTAACACATTTTATTGAGTAACTGCTATGTGCTAGGCGCAGGGATACAGAGACAAGATCTCTCCTTTCTTGGAGCTCACATTCCAGTGAGGGGAGTGATAGCCAATAAACCATGCAAACATAATGCATAAAATAAAATAAAAATAAGAAACAAGTAAGCAGTGCTAACAAGAAACTACCAAGATGTTCTACCAAGAAAGTAAAAATGCTAGGCATAGGCTGGACAGCTACCTTACACTGGGTGGACAGAGCATTCCTCCCAGAGTTTATCTTATCTTATCCCAGAAACATGCCTTTAAGTACATATTACTGTTTCCATTGTTCACATGAGGAAACTGAGACTCCCACTTGCCTCAAATCAGATAAGCCATGAAAGACAATTGCAGGTTTCAACTCAAGCATAAAGCCCATGCTTGCTACACTCTATCTTGCATTGAGATTTTTTTTTAAATGAGAAGAAATATGTAAAGCATCTAGCACTGTAGCTGAGCAAGATTAGATATTTGATAAAAGGCAGCTAATTTTTGCCTTGAAATCATTTCCCTTTACTGGAGCTATCTTCAGTATCTCAAATCCACTGTCTCTTGAAGAACCTTCCTTGCGTGAAAGGCAGCAACTAGGTCTAATGGGGAAAGGCTGCAGTCATCAAACAGAACTTGCTAACTTGGGTGTTGGAGAATGGATCCTAAAGCTTTGGATTCATAAGTACTGCACTCTGACCTAGGATGCTAAATCACCGTGTCCAGGATGAAATAAAACAACACATCTCCCTAAATTATCCAGAACTTGCAGGTAAGACTATGGGAGCTGGCTTTTCAGCATAGCCTTCTGAACATTAGCATTCAGACTGTTTTCTAGGATTTGCTCTGTAATATGCATTTTCATATTCCAAGGCACAAGTGAGCTTCCTATTCTCTCTTAGGAGGAAGGTTCCAGTACACCCCAATCTAATGAGGCTAAATATCAGGTAAATTAAGAAGTTTAGATGTAAAAAAAGAAACTATCAAAAAAAGAAGAAAAACTGTCAGTGTTTTATTGAAGATGCTCTCTAAACAACAGAAACCTCAACTCAAACTGGTGGAGCCAGACATTGTACACTGGTTAACACAACCACAATGCCTAATCCCTTTCCTCCTTAGCTGCCTTTGATACAAAGGTGGCAAAAGCCGACTACTTGTTATTCCAGCTTCCCTTGCAGCTAGTAGAGGTCACATGACACTGTTTTGGCCAGTAAGGCTAGATGTCTACCAAGGACTTCTTGGAAGACTTTTGCTTTTCCTGTTGAAAGGGTCAGACTTTGATGCTGCATCTTCACTTCTTCCTGCTTTGATCATGGATGTGATGCCTAAAGCTGCAATAGCCACCTTATAACTATAAAGAAAAGGCCCAGAAAATCACAGATATGCTGTTTTGACAATATTGAGCCACTTCAAGTAGCCTCCAGATTACTGGTTAATGAGAAATAGGAACTTTAATTTGTTTAAATCAAATTTAGAGGATTTTCTGTTACCTGCAGCTGAAAGTACTCCTAAGGGTTACCACTGTATTAAACAACAAAGTAATCTATTCTTTTTTACAGAAGAGACAATCTCTTCTTGTATCTCTCCTTTATTGCTTATATTTTCCCAGTAGCTCCTCAGTAGACTTCTCCTCATATCCTATCAACTAGCATTGAATCAACTGTCCATTTCTGAAATGATCACTAGCAAGGGAAATAGAATCATATGCTAGGCTTAGACTACTCATTGGGTGAAACAAATGTTGGAGCATCAATCAAACATGCCCCACGTTAGAGAAATGTAATCAAACGATGAGTAAGGACTTTCTGAACATAAAGCAATAGGAATAAATCACATATTAAAAGACTGGTAGATACCAGCTAAGGAGTTCTGGTGGCACAACAGTTAAGTGATTGGCTGCTACTTGAAAGGTTGGCAGTTCAAACCCACCCAATGGGGCTGAGGGAAAAAGACCTGGCTAATCGGCTCAAGAAGACAAAGTTAAGTATTATAGTGAAATGTGCAAAGATCTGGAGTTAGAAAACCAAAAGGGGAGAACACCCTCGGCATTTCTCAAGTTGAAAGAATGGAAGAAAACATTCAAGCCTCGAGTTGCAATACTGAAGGATTCTATGGAGAAAATACTAAATGACATGGGCTGCATCAAAAGAAGATGGAAGGAATACACAGAGTCACTATAGCAAAAAGAATTGGTCGACATTCAAACATTTCAGGAAGCAGTATATGATCAAGAACCGACGGTACCGAAGGAAGCGGTCCAAGCTGCACTGAAGGCGTTGGTGAAAAACAAGCCTCCAGGAACTGACGGACTACCAACTGAGATGTTTCAACAAACAGATACAGTGCTAGAAGCACTCACTCATCTATGCCAAGAAATTTGGAAGACAGCTACCTGGCCAACAGACTGGAAGAGATCCATATCTGTGCCCATTCCAAAGAAAGGTGATCCAACAGAATGTGGAAATTATAGAACAATATTAATATTACAGGCAAGTAAAGAATTTTGCTGAAGATAATTCAAAAACAGTTGCAGCAGTACATCGACAATGACCTGCCAGAAATTCAAGCCAGATTAAGAGGAGGACGTGAAACGAGGGCTATCATTGCTGATGTCAGATAGATGTTGACTGAAAGCAGAGAATACCAGAAAGATGTTTGCCTGTGTTTTATTGACTGTGAAAAGGTATTTGACTGTGTAGATCCTAACAAAGTATGGACAACATTGC
>NW_004443958.1:15202241-15207081 GCF_000243295.1 Trichechus manatus latirostris
GAAGGGTTTACATCCCAGAGTTAACAATGACTATTTCTCGTAGATGCTATATTTGGTTACTTTTTCAATAGTAAGCATGCATTGCTTTTGTAAAAGAAGAGGAGGAGGAGGAGGAGGAGAAGAAAAATAAAAGAACATAACTCCTTAGAAAAAACATATCAAAAAGTAAAAGAATGCCTCAACAGAAAAATGAGCAATGGGTCTGAGCAAAATATGTTCATTAAAAGACATGCAGTGAGCCAGTAAACAAATATGCAAATACTCATTCTCTGTAATAATCTGACTGCAATTAAAACAACGAGATGCCTTTTTTTTTCTTCCTCCCATTGAACTGAAATGTTTTCCCCCCAAAGAGCACTACTGAATTAAGGGAGCAGGAAAATGCCCAGGCTCAGAGAGAAAACCTTTCTGAAGCATAATTTGTCAATAGGCAGAGTTTCAAGCTGGCTGGTTCTCACTGAGGGCCGTGAGTCCACTTCTGAACATGTAAGCTAGGGAAGAAATCAGAGGTTCCCACCAAGATTCAAATTCCGGGATTGTCATCTCAGTGTTCTACATAATGAAGAACGATTGACTGGAAATCATCTACACGTTCAGGAAGAAAAAATGGTTAAATCTATTATGTTGGTATAGACATATAATACATTATTAAGCAAGTATTTAAGAGCATATTTAATCAAAATGATTTTAATACTGTTGGGAAATACTTAGGATATGAAGATGTGTTAAAGAAAAGCAGGTTATAAAGATATACAAATTTTGAAAAAAATGAAACAAATTCATTTATATGCTTAAATATAGCATATACTTATGACTGAAATAATATAAAGTCAAAATGTTAATAATAGGTATCCCAGATAGTGAGATTCTGGGTGAGTTTGATGTTCTTCCTTACATTTGTCTGTATTTTCATATTTTTAATAATTAACATTATTTGTGCATTACTAACCAGAAAAAATCCTGATATGACCTTTAGGCTTCGAGGAGAAGACGCAGCCTGGAGTATTCCATGAAGTCCTCACGGAGGATGAGAGATAGGGGTCAAGCTGCAAAAGACAGCAAGGACATCTTAGCCCTAACAATGTGAGAACCTGGAGGAAGAATATTCTAGGAGAAAAGTAAAAGCTAATGTGATGGGATAGTTAGATGCTGGGTGGCTAGAATGGGAAGAGGGAAAAACTGCATCTTCATAAGGAATATTCGTAAGAGAGAATATTCAGAGGGTTGTTGTTGTTAGGTGCTATCCAGTCGGTTCCCACTCATAGCGACCCTGTGTACAACATAACAAAACTGCCCGGTCCTGTGCCATCCTCACAATAGCTGCTATGTTTGAGCCCATTGTTGGAGCCACTGTGTTAATCCTTCTCATTCAGGGTCTTCCTCTTTTTCACTGACCGTCTACTTTACCAAGCATGGTGTCCTTCTCCGGCGACTGGTCCCTCCTGGTAACATGTCCAAAGTATGTGAGATGAAGTCTCGCCATCCTTGTTTCTAAGGAGCATTCTGGCTGTACTTCCAAGACAGATCCGTTCATTCTTCTGGCAGTCCGTGGTATATTCGATATTCTTCACCAGAACCGTAATTCAAAGGCTTTCGCATGCATATGAGAGGATTGAAAATACCATGGCCTGGCGCCTCTTAGTCCTCAAAGCGACATCTTTGCTTTTTAACACTTTAAAGAGGTCTTTTGCAGCAGATTTGCCCCATGCAATATGTCATTTAATTTCTTGACTGCTGCTTCCATGGGAGTTGATTGTGGATCCAAGTAAAATGAAATCCTTAACAGCTTCGATCTTTTCTCTGTCATGATGTTGCTTATTTTGTTTGCTTTGTGCTGAAGTGTATTGCATGCAGAAGGCTGTAGTTTTTGATCTTCATTCAGAAAGTACCAGTCGGGAAAGAAATTGAAGTCAGAGGGGCCAGTTAGGTTGCTGGGGAAACCAGAAGAAAGAGATGAAAGTCTATTCTAGAGGGATGGCTGTGAGAATGATGAAGAGGGGGTGGAGAAGCTACAGGACCTAATCATTGCATAGACATTGAGAAGAAGAGAAATCTGAGGTTTAGAGCCTCAGCAAGTAGTAGGACCTGTCATAACTTCTAATAAGACCTGTGAGGTCATGTAGAAAGCAGAGGACTGTCAAACCATAGATTTGCAGATAACATTCTGTATGGAAGCAGCCTCTGCCTCCTGCCCATAAATGTTCATTCCTTAGAGTTTGATCCTTGGCCCTCTCACTTAAAATACTGTCTCTGCTTGAGTGAGCTCATTACTGCGCAATACATCAACCATTATTCTATATGCTGTTCACTGCTGAATTTACATCTCCTCCCATGAATGCTGGACACCTACAGCCACCTACCTACTGGACTTTCATGGGAAGACCCAAAAGCTTGTCAGCCTCAACCAGTCCACAATTAAGGGCGTCTCATTCCCTACCCCTATCTGCATCCTCTTCCTGTGTTTCCCCTCTCAATGAGCAGGACCACCAACCCTCCAATTGCTGAAACCAAAAACCTGGGCATTATTCTTAATTCCTACCTCCCTCTCCCCCAGGCTCCTCTGTTTGATGGGTTTGTTCTTTTGAACGCCCTTTCTCTTCATTCCCAAGGCCATCGCTCTGGTCTAGACCCTTATTTTTTCTCACCAGGATTTCTGTTGCCATCTCCTGATTGGTCTCCTTGTTTCTTATCAAATTGTGCTAAAATCTATTCTCTGCAAGGGAGCCAATGTGGGTCTGCCTATGTAAGACACTTTGTGTCCCAGCCCTGCTTACAGGTCTTCAATGGCTGCCTACTCTCTTCAGGACAAAGGCTTCAGGAATCCACGGCCTTTTCAAAACTAATCTATCCTTCTCTGTCATGTTTAACCTTTCTCCACTTTTTCAACTGTGATTTTATACTCCAGCCATATTGAACTGCTTACAATTTGTCAAACTCAACATTTGCACCTGCTGTTCCTTTTCCTCAAGTGCCCTCATTCTCCTCTTGGTCGAACTGGCAAACTCCAACCTATTTCTCACATTTCAGCTCAGGCTCCACCTCCCCTGGGAAATCTCCTCAGTCTTTGCCAAGCAGATGCCTCCCTTTGTGCTTCCTCTGCACCTGGCACCTATCCTGTCTCCTTCTGCTATCACAGGACGCAGGACATCCATTCATTCATTCACTCCTTGGTTCTCCATATATTTCCTGAGCTGGTGCTGGGGATATAATGGTAAACTCAAGACACATGACTCCTGGCCCAACATAAAATGATGACTGCAACTGTCTGACTCAATAAGCCTTTTCTGAATGATGGATGAGCTTGGTTTTGTGTGCCTGGAGGCTTGGCCTTTGCCCTTGCTCTTCCTTCTGCCTGTAATACTCTATCCTGTCTTTGCGAGGCTGGCCACCTCTTGTTGGGCAGGTTATCTAGAGTCAGTTTCCCTCCTCCTCTATCCCTTCCTAGCTCTTCTCCCAGATCTACTGGCTCAACAGCATTTAGCGCTGCCAAGATGACCTTGCTTATTTGCTTACTTGTCTGTCTTTCCTCACAAGAGCAGGGACCTTGCCTGTCTGATTCCTCGTGTAGCCCAAGGGACTAGTACAAGCCTTGCACGTAATGGAGCTTGATAATGTTTGATAAATGAAGGAATTTTATAGAAAAGGAAGCAGATGTGGAGAAGAGGAGGGCAGGTAGCCAGCATGAAATTATTCAATTATAGACCTGGTGCTAAGCAAGCATGGGAATTACAGTTACATAATGGAAAGAGGTAAGACAAAAACAGTGACAGGAAAGATGGGAGCCGTAACACTGATCTTCATAGCAAGAAGGCTCTTGCTCTCTCATATGGAGATGCCTAAAAATCAAACCCCAATGCTTCACTCTCTTCTTGTTTCCCATCACCTCTTTTCTGAACCTTTGCAGGATTACTTAGGAAGCAATAGTTCTCGTGTGGTAAATCAATACTGATTTAAACGTCAACAATGCCTTCAGCTCTTCATGCTCACTTGTTTTTCCTATTAAAAGAGAAACTAAGTACTTTAAATTTTAAAATAGCAACTCTCAGTTGGTTAACTACATGTTTGTTAACATTTTAAATAAATTTATTTCTTCCTATCTATCTGACAACCCTGCATTCACCCAGGTATGTGTACATACGTCTAAAAAGATGTCTTCTGGGATTTGCCAAGTATTCATGAAAACTATTTCTGGCTGATAGAATTTGCTTTTATTTTCTTTGATTTTCACTTCTGTATTTTTCTGCATAGTTTATTTATTTATTTTTAACAGTGTACATGTACTGTATCATTTTAGCAAGAAGGCTTTTCTTTAAAAAAAAAAAATGGAAGCAGATATACCAAAATGTGATTGAGAGTTCATTTTGGGTGGCGGGGATATTAGGATATTATTTTTGCCCTTGCATTTTTTTCTGAAAAATTATTTTAAGTTCTAAAAGGAATTTTTAAAAATGTGAATATAAGATTAGAATAGCAGATTTAGGGACCCAGGGAGAGCAAACTGAGTCAAAGTCAAGATTGACTCCTGGGTCGAGAAAAGGCCCCAGCAGCAGACAGCTAGCAGGAGGGGCTGGGCAGACCCGGACCCGGACCCGGGAACCGAGTTGATGTTGCCTTGGGAGCTGGGCCTCTCTTGGCCAACACCCGCCAGAGCCAGGCTCCTCCGAGCTCAAAGCGGTTGGTTCCTGGGAAAACCTTAAAGGGCGAAAGGACTAAATTCTCCCAGCTCTTTCAGCACGATATATAGTCGTAGGTGTTTATAATGATCTTCTCTCCCTACTTTAAAAGGTAAATTACCACCGTAGCGCAGAGACCTGCCCAGCCCCTCGCAGGGAGTCACGTA
>NW_004443958.1:15208512-15280820 GCF_000243295.1 Trichechus manatus latirostris
GAGTGGATTTCCATGCGGAAAGATGTGGGCAGCCCGGTGACCTTTGGCGACACGGCTGGATCCACCCTCCAGTAAGTTCGAATTTTGTCCTCTGTGTTTATGGAAACTTGCGGGCCTGGGCCTTGCTGGGGTTTGGCGGAGGAAAGGGGCTTTCGGATTCCGATGTCTGTGTTAACCATGCTCTCTCCTCATCACCAGACTCAAGACTGGCAACGAGTTTGGGCGTTTGAGGAAGGGGGGAGGGGAAGGGTGACACCAAATAGCCCGTGCATAGAGAGAATTCTGGATTTATGCATTGATGAAAGGTATATTAACCAATCTCTAAAAATAGACCCCTCCCAATCAGTGCAGATTTGGGGTTGCTCTGTGGTTTGGAGGCCCCTTTGCGAAACTGGAGGTCTGTGACCCCTGAGATCCTCCCTTCATCCCTCGACCATCCCCCAGCCCCAAAACAGGACAGGGGGAAGGTGGTTTCCGAAAACTCAGCAACTCTGGTTTTTGAAACTTTCTCTGCTTTTGCATTGCATTTGTTGGTCTGCTGGGTGCCCCGACCCCCTTATCATGTCCTTCTTTTGGGATGGGTTGTTGATTTCATTGGATTTGCCCTCCCTTGGCTCATGTGCCCTTATTTATGGCAGCGTACGTGGTCTGGGTGTAGACTTTCAGGAAGCGCAGCCATGAGGCGCATATGTCCGTGTGTGGATACAGCATGAATTTTCCTGATAGTTTGCGGGCTTGGAATATTCTTCTGTTCACTCCAGCCCTTGCCTTCAGGCTCTTCTAGAAGGTGAGAGAAGACGAAATCCCTTGTGAGGGTTTAGGGACAAGAGTGTGAAGTTTTGCTGTTTACTTTCTGGTCTGAGTTGAGGCTCCTGGAACTTTTTAGTTGCTGGGGAAAACCGAGGAGAAACGTGTGTTTGTGTGTTGCTGGTGGGCGGGGGCCTTTGGGAGGGAGGCCTGCTGAGGACTCTGTCTGCTGGGCCATTTGCTATAGGATGTTGCAGACCTATTTTGCATACTGGGGGTGACAAGTTGAGACTTGTTCACTTGACACACTCCTGTGGTCATAGTGAATCTCTCTAAAGTTTTAACGAGTGGAGAAGGGGCTTGTGTGGATCCTTGGAACCTGCTTGAAACTTCCCAGAAGACTTATGAAGAGAAAAACCTTCATGGAAGTGGCAGAAGGACAAACAACTCTGTGGCTGGGACCAGCATCATGGCCTGGTCTCCACTGTTTGAGAAGGGAGCTGCATCATGGAGGTGAGGACCTGCCTCGTGGTCTAAGTTGGCATGTGGGCCTGGCTGGAATTCCACGTGTGGGCCTAGGCTTGGAAACTGGGCGGGGGTCCTGTGCAGACTCTGATGCTATACCCACTGAACTCAGTCCCAGAGGAGATTTGTTCTGTGGACACCTTGTTGTTTTGGTTGCTTGGTTAAGGGCTGCTTTTGTTGCTGCTTTACCTACTTTGAGCACAGGATTTTGCATAAACCAGGCTTCTCTTGAAAAGTAAAAGAAATGAATTTCTTTTTCCTATTGAGTTGCCCCTCTCTTATGCATCCCCCGCCCCCACCCCCCGGCCTCCATGCTGTCTGTTTGCTCCTTCAGTCCTTAGCTAGAGCTTTTCTGGGCTGGAAAGAGGGAGTTCTTTTTCTTGGTTTTGAAATACCTGATCCATGCTGATTTATGGGATTGCCGGTCTAAAATCCCGGCGAATTCTCACCATTCGTGTGCAACCCCCTGTTCTTTAGGTTTTTCTCCTGAATGGCTTGGGAGCCATGTTTACCAAAGCCCAGGGCCTCTGCCCGCCTGGGCTGGACACCTTTCTCGGCCAGCTCAGCCAAGGAGGCTCACAGACCGTAGACACCCTTGGGCTTCTTCCTCCTTGCACGAGTGGCCCGAGATTTGGCCAGACCAATGGCAGCTGGACCCTTTCTTGGGGAAGCAGAGGATCCTGGATAGTTGCTGTCCACGTGGAGCGGTAGACGGGGCCTGTTCCTGTGTGTGTTTGAGATGTCACATGGCCCTTCTGGATGCCTTGGCGTTTTATTTTGCATGACATAGTTGGCTGTAGACATGGCACGGTCCTTGGTTTCTTTTTTTCTCTTTAAGGGACCAGCCCCACCCCGGAACTGCCAGGGGGGCCTGACCCGTGGTGGGAACAGAGTAACAACTTGTGGTGTATTTCTGACCATTGTTGAGCCTTATTGACAGTCAGTGCTACACCTTCCCTAGAAAATCTCAGAACTTTCTAGACCTTACAGGAGAATGCTGGCAAAATTGGTCCTTTGTAAGAGCTTCCTCTGTCTTCTGTTCTTCCAGCACCATTTAATCTCAGGAACTAATAATAGTAATAATAACAATAAGAATAGTACTTGGATTACCATTGAGATCCTGTATCATGCCAGGCATGGCACATTCTTTACATTTTATATTCCCGACAACCTCGTGAGGCCCTTATCATAAAATGTCTAGCATTGATGGAGCTCTTGCTGTGGGCCAGGCTCAATTCTAAATGCCTTAGATCTTTGCCTCATTTAGTCTTTCAGCAATCCTATTAATTAGGATTACTATTATTATTTTGCTGATGAGGAAAAAGCAGCTCAGAGAGGTTAACACAATCGCCCAGGGTCACACAGCCAGGGAGCAGCCAAGCTGGGATTTGGACCAGGACTGTGTGACTCCCTGGGCCCAGGGCTCTAACTTCCAGAAGTTTGAGGACCATGAAATTAAGAACAAGCAGGAGGATGGAGTGTGTTCCTCAACCTCCCACTCCACTGCAGGCACAAATAGAAACTCGAATGTCTTGCAAGGAGACACCATGTGCTTTGTCTGCTGGGCTCCTCTCCCATCCTGTTCTCTCCCCGCCCCACCCCCCAGCGGAGCAGCCTGCACACAATGGAGCAGAGAAGCCTTGGGTGGGGGCTGCAGTGCTGGGAAACGTCAGGGTCTGGGGGTCTGGGAAGGGGAGCCATGGTAGGGGATGAGCGCCCCAGTCTTGGTGAAGAATCTATGATCATTTGCAAAATGAGACATCCAGGCATCACTCTAGGGCATTTCTGGGATCTAATTAATATCTCCTTTCACAGCAGATGGTAGACGTAGAGCTCTGTTTTGCAAATGATCACATCCTTTTCCCCACCTCCCACCCCAAACTGTAGAGACCCTAAGCAATACAAAGCAAAACAAAGATTGGGACAGCCCCTTCCCCTAACCCGTTGTTAAAACAAAAACAAAACAATGCCGAATCGTAAAACAAGACTTACATGATGCTGAAATGGCCTCGTTGGATGTGTTTTTTTTTAATTGCAGAATTTTGAATTGGATTTCTTTTCTTTTTTCCCCCTCCTTCTTTTTTGGGGGCACGTGGGGCATTATTTTGCTGGCGCCTGGTGGGTAGTCTGAGCCACAGTATTGTTTGCTTTCTTCCCTTGTTGACAATGAACTTCTTGAGAGCAGGCCCCGGGAGGTAGTTGTCTTCACATGTTT
The DNA here is from genome assembly GCF_000243295.1 of Trichechus manatus latirostris. NCBI lineage: Eukaryota > Metazoa > Chordata > Mammalia > Sirenia > Trichechidae > Trichechus > Trichechus manatus. Next base: position 15,212,000 of record NW_004443958.1, read on the forward strand.
GGTGCCTGACACAGCCCTGGTGCTTTGTTGAATCAGGCGGCTGTCAGAACTGCCTTGTCTTCAAGGAAGCATGAACCTGCATGGTCTACGGTCATTGTCTTTTTAGATGTGAAGAAGCTCGGACACGTGGGAGGTGGAGGGTTTTGCCCGAGGGAAAGGGCACTGAGGACCCAGAAGGAAACCAGCCAGCGGCAGAAGGATCTGGGGAAGGGAGCTGGGTAGTGTTAATCTGGGTAACTTTTGGGAAAGTTACTTCGCCTCTCTAAGCCTCAGTTTCTTCATCTACAAAATGGGGATGATAAAGCCCCCAGCTCATAGGTTGTTGTGAGGTGTAAATGGGTGATGAACAGAAGGGGTTTAGTAGAGTACCTGGACTCATAGTGAACACGCAGTATTACTCTGATATTACAGAATCCATGGGTGATGCAAACGGTTAATGTGCTTGGCTCCTAACCCAGAGGTTGAAGGTTCAAGTACACTCAGAAGCACCTCAGAAGAAAGATCCGGTGATCTACTTCCAAAAAATCAGCCATTGAAGATCCTATGGTGCACAGTTCTGCTCAGACACGCATGGGGTCGCCATGAGTAGGAATGGACTCATCGGCAGCTGGAACTGGTTTTAATATTATTGCCATTACAGTTGTTGTTTCTTACTCCTTCCTGTGGCAGCGTAGAGTGGTGGTATCTGAATCCATTTTAATGTGTAAAGGTGACATTCTGGTTACATAGATGGTAAGATGGCAGTAACTTCACTAGCTCCTTCCCAAGAGCCTTAAGCACTTTGCAAACTGGCTTTTTCTTTATAAGCATCAGAAAGAAGCTCTGGTTAATGTAAGAAAGAGAAAGACAAGCAAGCAAGCTGCAGAAGCAGACCTCAGCAAGGATAGGAGTCAGAGGACACGCACCTCTGGAGTCAGGACATGCCGCTCCGGAGTCAGACCGAGGCCTTCGCAAGCTCCTTAACCTCTCTGTGCTGCCCTGTCTTCAGCTGCTAAACAAGCATGCGAGTCGTTCCTTCCTCCCAGGGTTGCTGAAAGCCGGGACCACGGGGGAAGCACTCAAGATGTAAAAGCAATTGTTATTATTTATTATTCCTTACTACTCTATTTTCCTGGTTAACGTCCCCGTGTTTGCCATTCTGCTTAAGATAGATTGATTGATGGATTTACTGAGCAGCTGCTATGGCCCACACCTTTCTAATTTTTGGAGATGCAGCAGGGAACACAAGACAGAAATCCCTGTCTTCCTGGAGTGTCAGGCACAGGGGACCCCGGGATGGACAGGAAACCATCTGTTATGGATTGAATTGTATCCCCCCAAGATATGTTTATTAGAAAATCAGAAAAAATCTGGAGAAAAATCTATAAAAAATAAATATCATTTATTGAGTTAAATGCAATCACCGTTTTGTCTTTCTGCTTTGCTGTTTTTTTTTTAAACCAATAGTAATCATGGTGTGTCTGTTTGCGTCCCAATTTTTTCCTAGTAATCATCAAGTTTCAGCATACCTGCATATTGTTACATCTACTCGCTGTGTTTCGTTTTTATTGGGTAGATGATATTTCTGTTCAGTGACTGTTTCATTGTTGACTTAATCATCCCTTTAGTTTGGCTATTTAGTGTCATAATAGATGGTTTATATATATCAAGCTTTCTGTTTTTCAATTAAATTTCTTTTTTGGAGGAATCCCCAGTCCTAGGGTTATTTCATCATAGCTTCTCAGTATTTTTATCCTTTTAGATAAAAATTATGACTTTTGAAATTTTCACACAGGTCCAATTTGCTGACTTTTGCTGAGATGGGGGATGTTTGTTGCTGTTAATGATATGTTGTTAGGTGCCATCAAGTCGGTTCCCAACTCATAGTGATCCTGTGTTCCACAGAACAAAACACTGCCTGGTCCTGTGCCATCCTCACAATGATTGCTATGTTTGAGCCCATTGTTGCAGATGCCGTGTCAATCCATCTTGTTGAGGGTCTTCCTCTTTTTCACTGACCCTTTACTTTACCAAGCGTGATGTCATTCTCCAGGGACTGATCCCTCCTGATAACATGTCCAAAATACATGAGATGAAGTCTCTGCATCCTCCCTTCTAAGGAGCACTCTGGCTATATCTCTTCCAAGACAGATTTGTTTGTTCTTCTGGCAGTCCATGGTATATTCATTATTCTTTGCCAACACCATAATTCAAAGGCGTCAGTTCATCTTCGGTCTTTCTTATTCATTGTCCAGATTTCACGTGCCTATGAGGCGATTGAAAATACCATGGCTTGGGTCAGGTGCACCTTAGTCCTCAAGGTGACAGCTTTGCTTTTTGACACTTTAAAAAGGTCTTTGGCAGCAGATTTGCCCAATGCAATGCATCATTTGATTTCTTGACTGCTGCTTCCTGGGGATTGATCGTGGATCCAAGTAAAATGAAATCCTTGACAACTTCAGTCTTTTCTCCGTTTATCCTGATGTTGCTTATTGGTACAGTTGTGAAGATTTTTGTTTTCTTTATGTTGAGGTGTAATCCATACTGAAGACTATAGTCTTTCATCTTCATCAGTAAGTGCTTCAAGTCCTCTTCAGTTTCAGCAAGCAAGGTTATGTCATCTGCATATTGCAGGTTGTTAACGAGTCTTCCTTTAATCCTGATGCCGCGTTCTTCAGATAGTCCAGCTTCTTGGATTATTTGCTCAGAGTTAGATATACTCATATGCTATTAACATTTATGTATAATATTTATTACATGGCTAGACACGTTTCTAGAGAGTCCTGGTGACGCAGTGGTCATGCACTTGGCTACTAACCAAAAGGTAGGTGGTTGGAACCTACCAGCCGCTCCATGGGAGAAAGATGTGGCAGCCTGCTTCCGTAAAGATTTACAGCCTTGCTTCTCCTTCCTTTCATCTCTTGTAAGATAGAGGGTGGTGCAGGCCACACCCCAGGGAAACTCCCTTTACTTTGGATCAGGGATGTGACCTTAGTAAGGGTGTTACAATCCCACTCTAATCCTCTTTAACATAAAATTACAGTCACAAAATGGAGGACAACCACACAATAGTGGCCTAACCAAGTTGATATATATTTTTGGGGGACACAATTCAATCCATGACATTGAAGGATAATTTACATACAGTAAAATTCACCCCTTTTAGTATATAATGTTAAGAGTTTTGATAAATGCATACAGCTGAGTAACAAAGTCAGGTAATCACCACACTCAAGATATAAAACATTTCCATCACCCCCGAAATTCCCTCTGGCCTCTTTGTAGTCTGTCCCCTCCCGCACCTCCACGTTCTAACAACCACTGGTTTGTTTTCTGTTCTGACATTGTTGTTGTTGATGTTAGCTGCCGTTGAGTAGGTCTTCCATTCATGGTGACCCCATGCACAACAGAATGAAGCTGCCCAGTCCTCCATACCCGTGATTGGTAAGGGATTGGACTGTTGTGATCCATAGGTTTTTCATTGGCTGATTTTTGGAAGTAAATCACCAGGCCTTTGTTCCTGGTCTGTCTTAGTCTAGAAGCTCCACTGAAACCTGTTCGGCATTGTAGCAACATGCAAGCCTCCATTGACAGACGGGTTGTGGCTGGGCATGAGGTGCATTGGCTGGGATTCGAACCCAAGTCTCCCACATGGAAGTGAGGATTCTACCACTGAACCAATGCCTCAGTCTGTTTTGCCTTTTTCAGAATGTCATATAAATGGAACCATACAGTATGTAGCCTTTTGAGTTCGGCTTCTTTCTCTTGGCAAAATGCCTTTAGGATTCTTCCATGTTGTTGCATGTATCAGTAGTTGGATTATTTTTATTGCTGAGTGGTATTCCATTGGATGGATGTACCCCTTAGTTTATCCATCCTTCTGTTGAAGAATTGTTGTTGTTACATGCCATTAAGTCGGTTCTGACTCATAGCAACCCTGTGTACAACAGAACAAAACACTGCCCAGTCCTGTGCCATACTCACAATCATTGTTATGCTTGAGCCCATTGTTGCAGCCACTGTGTCAATCCACCTCATTGAGGGTCTTCCTCTTTTTCGCTGACCCTCTATTTTGCCAAACATGATGTCCTTCTCCAGGGGACTGGTCCCTCCTGATAACATGCCCGAAGTATGTGAGACGAAGTCTCGCCATTCTTGCTTCTAATGAGCATTCTGGCCGTACTTCTTCCAAGACAGATTTGTCCTTTCTTCTGGTAGTCCATGGTATATTAATATTCCTCACCAACACTGTAATTCAAAGGCATCAATTCTTCTGTCTTCCTTATTCATTGTCCAGCTTTTGCATGCATATGACACTATTGAAAACACCATGGCTTGGGCCAGGTGCACCTTAGTCCTCAAAGTGACATTTTTGCCTTTTAATACTTTAAAAAGCTCTGTTGCAGCAGATTTGAACAGTACAATGTCTCGTGTGATTTCTTGACTGCTGCTCCTGTGGGCATTGATTGTGAACCAAAATGAAATCCAGTTGAAGGATATTTGGGATTATTTACAAGCGATACATTTTTCATGTATTAAAATTTACAAAAAATAGGAAGTCTGACTCAGGTGTTGGCGAAGCTTGGTGGCACAGGATCCTCAGACTCAGCTAGTGACAGTGTGAGGTCACTTTAGAGACCAATTTGACCATAGGTAGTGAAATGTAAAACATCTGTGCTGGTGGCTGCAGTCCACTCCCAGGTAAATCAGAGAATTCACAGATCAGCTATATGTTACTCAAGGATACTTAGAGGTATATGTGAATGTCTAAAAAATGGGCTGGAAGGATCAGTACCAAACTTATCTGGGGAGCAGGAGGGCTAGAGGGCAGCCAGGGCCAAAGGTTAGTTGAACTTTATTTTAAATGCTTTTTCAAAGGAGAACATATACATGTCACATACAAATTTTGAAAATATATAGAAAGGGAAGAAGGAGTGAACACATAGACAATAAATTCTGGGTTCTTTAAATTTCTGGAAAAAAAAAAAAGTTTGAGAGAAGGAGGTACTAGGCATAGAGGACAGCAGAGGTGGGGACCCCGAGGCAGGAAAAGGTATGAAGTGTTCAGGGTATCCAGAGACCCAGGTAGCTGGAATGGGAGTGGAGTGACCATCTGGAGGAGAGAGGCGGAGAACCAAGAGGTCCAGGGTGGGCAGGTGCCAGGTCAGCCTGGGCCTTCAGTGCAAGTAGACACCATTGTGTGCTGCTAAGAGAGGCGGGGCCTGATTTGATTACCTTCTTGCTGGGATGACCCTGGACACTGGAGGCCTGTTGTGGGTGTATTGCAGTAGTCTAGGAGAGAGATCTCAGTGGCCTGGACTCCTCTGTGGTGGTGGAGAGGGAATGCAGAGGGTTGTTGTTAGGTGCCGTTGAGTCGGTTCCAACTCATAGCGACCCTGTGTACAACAGACGAAACACTGCCCGGTCCTGTGTCATCCTCACAATTGTTGTTATGCTTGAGCCCATTGTTGCAGCCACTGTGTCAGTCCATCTTGTTGAGGGTCTTCCTCTTTTTCGCTGACCCTCTACTTTTCCAAGCATGATGTCCTCCTCCAGGTACTGATCCCTCCTGATAACACGTCTAAAGCATGTGAGACAAAATCTTGTCATCTTTGCTTCTAATGAGCATTCTGGCTGTACTTTTTCCAAGACAGATTTGTTTGTTCTGGAAGTCCATGGTATAGTCAATATTCTTTGCCAACACCGTAATTCAAAGGCATCAATTCTTCTTCCATCTTCTTTATTCATTGTCCAGCTTTCACATGCCTTTGAGGCAATTGAAAATCCCACGGCTTGAGTCAGGTGCACCGTAGTCCTTAAAGTGGCATCTTTGCTTTTGAACACTTTAAAGAGGTCTTTTGCAGCAGATTTGCTCAATGTAATGCATTGTTTGATTTCTTGACTGCTGCTTCCATGGGTGTTGATTGTGGATCCAAGTAGAATGAAATCGTTAACAGCTTAATTCAAGATTGATTTTGGAGGCAGAAAGGACTTCTGCTTGAAGGGTGAAGTCTGAGGGTGTGATAGTTAAGGTTGTGTGTCAACTTGGTTGGGCCATGATTCTCAGTGGTTTGTCAGTAATGATGTAGTTTGTCAGTTATGTAATGATGTAATCACCTCCACAATGAGATCTCATATAATGTGATCATCTCCATGAGAGGATCTACTGTGAGTAGCCAATCAGTTGAAAGGGAGTTTCCTTGGGGGTGTGGCCTGCATCCAATATAGGTGGACTTTCTGGCAAAGCTTGCTGGCTTTTGCTTGCTCTGGATCCTGCAGCTGACCCCTGTTCATCTGACCTTTGGTTCTTGGGACTTGAGCTAGTAGCTTATCTGACGATTTTGGGTTTCATCAGCCCCTGCAGCTTTGTGAGTCAGGAGAAGCCTCCAGTCTGACCCACAGACTTGGGACTTTCCAGGCTCTACAACCACATGAGCCATTTCCTTGATACATATCTGTTTTTTCCTCTCTCTCTGTATATATTTATATATACAGATGCTTCATTGGTTTTGCTTTTCTAGAGAACCCAGTCTAAGACACAAGGGTTCAGAGTGGTGGCTGACCATGGGACCAAAGAGGTAACCAGGGTCCTTCTAAACTTTGTTGAGGAGCTTGGACTTTATCCTGTCAGCAATAGGGAGCTACTGAAGGTTTTACCAGGGGCAGGGACGAGATTAGAGTAGCATTTCAGAGATCTGTCCTCAGTGGTGTTATCAGCCTGGAGTATCTGAAGAGAATTCTAGTTAATGCAGCTGGAGAGTTCGTCGACTGCTGTCTTATTTGGATGCAGGGTTTTCCTAAAGGAAATAGGAACAAGAAAGGGCCCTCGTGTGGAAAGTCTCCTGGAATTTATGGGAGAGCAGCTGTAGAAGACTAGGCTTGTTATGGATTGAATTGTGTCTCCCAAAAGTGTATGTCAGCTTGGTTAGGCCATGATTCCAAGTACGGCATGGTTGTCCACCATTTTGTGATCCATGTGATTATTCTATGTGTTGTAAATCCTACTTCTATGATGCTAATGAGGCAGGATTAGAGGCTGTCATGTTAATGAAGTAGGATTCAGTCTACAGGATTAGATGGTATCTTGAGTCAATTGCTTTTGAGATACAAAAGAGAGAAGCGAGCAGAGAGACATGAGGACCTCATACCACCAAGAAACATGAGCCAGCAGAAGAGTGTATCCTTTCGACCCAGGTCCCTGCACTGAGAAACTCCTAGACCCAGGGGAAGATTGATGACAAATACCTTCCCCCAGAGCAGACAGAGAGAGAAAGCCTTTCACTGCAGTTGGCACCCTGAATTTGGACTTCTAGCCTCCTAGACTGTGAGAGAGTAAATTTCTGTTTGTTAAAGCCACCCACGTGTGGTATTTCTGTTATAGCAGCACTAGATAACTGAGACAAGCTCCCCTGGCATTTATGGGGACAGGGTTTGCTCTGTAGTCCCACTTAGTCATGATTCATAGAATCAGGCCTCCAGGAGCCTTGGGGTCACTTCAGCCCATCTTCCCACTTGAAGATTTAAAAAGGAGATCACTCTGTCCTTGTGACTCACTGCTCTGTACAAAACAACCGAGTACATTTGGTCCATGAAAACCTGTGAGGTGAGGGCCAGGCAGTCCTGGCCTGGTTTATGTTCAGAGGCAACAGCCAGTGGGAACCAGTGGCTTATCCATGCTGAAGACGCCATCACTTCCCCCCACTTCCAAGGCTGCCTCCCCCTCAGAACACCTGGGCTGAGATGGCTTCCCAGAAATGTGTCCTCTGGAATGGAAGGGGAGCTGGAGCCAGAGCGGGGCCTCCAGGTGGGCTGGGCCACGGGGGCCGCCCCTGGCCTTTGCTCTGTCCAGTTCTTGGCGAACTCGAGCCCTCTGTCCTTCCTGCACTCCGGCAGCCTCTCCTCCAGGCTGGGCCAGGGCGGTATCTCTTCCCTGTCTTCACTCTGAACATTCCATACATGCTTTCTCAGTCAGAAAGACCAGGAGAAACGTTCCTTGCATACTTGTTCCCTTAAAATAGAGAAGCAAAGGATTTTTAACAAAGAGAGGGGTGCAGAAGGGAAGGGGACAGGACTGTTTTCATTTCTTAAGTTGTAAAATGAGGACATTGTCTTGGCAGCCACCACTTAAAACTTTACGGTGTCCAGCAAGGCTGTCTGCATTTCAGAGCTGAGGGCCTCCTGAGACTCACAACAGGGACTTGGCCACAGTCACGCGGCCTTCCCACATCTGTCCTCAGCCCCTCTTCGGATCACTGGCCCTTCTCGTGTGCTGTGGCTTGCAGCAGGATTCTCCTAACTGGCCTCCCCACTCCCACTCTCGCCTGCCTCCTGCTCTAAGTGAGCTTTTAAAATTGCAAACTCGATCCTGAAACTCAAAAACCTGAACTTATGAGTCTGGCGTTGTTGGGAGTTGCCCTGTAGACCATCTCACCTTTTGGAATCAGATCCCCGGGCTTGTCTTTCAAGGTGCCTCTGGATGGGTTCGAACCTCCAGCCTTTTTACTTAGTAGTCGGGCACTTTGCCGTTTGTGCCACCCAGGGAACCCATCATGATGGGCCTCCAGCGAGTATTTGACTTGAGTGGATGGTGGAGTTGGGATCAGAACGCAGCCCTCACTGACCCTAAAGATGGTGCGCTTTCCACCCTGTGGAAGCCTCCGGCCTGGATTAGAAGGACGCTTGTCAGGTCAGTGATAGGAGTTAAATGGCAAGAAGGCATATGTGGGGCTTGGATAATTTTGAAGGTTTGGAGTGATGTGATTCTTCAAGGACAGCTTGTGGGGTGGAAGCCTGGAGGACTGGTGCCACAGTCCTAAGATTCGAGTCTCACGCAGTGAGAGAATCAGCCAGCTGGGGAGGTGGGACAGGTTTCCCTCCCCTTCCCCACTTCCTCTCCTAACTCCCACTAGTGCTTGGTGCGTCAGTGTACGGGTCACCTCCTCCAGGAAGCACTCCTTCTTCTACCCAAGCTGAGCGTGCAGCTTTTACTCGCCCCCTCCATAGCTCTGCATAGGACTTAGCATAGCTGGCCCTGTTGTATTGTGTTGCAGTGGTGTGTTCCTGCCAGGCCTTGCAGACTCAGTTGTGATGAGGATGAGCAAATCCCCTCAATGCACCAGGTGGGCCCAAGAGAGGACAGTGGGAGGTGGCGGCTGCTCTTGGGTCTGGCACCCCTTTGCCCCATGCTAGAAGGTAGGTCCAGTGTTGCCAGAGCTTCTAAATTTTTAAGAGAAGCCAGATACCTTTTTTTTTTTTTTTTTTTTTTAAAGTAAACCTACCTAATTTTCAAATGTTTCAATGCAGATTTTTAAAGAACACTCACAGGCCAAAGAAAACATACTTGTGGGCCAGATGTGGCCCCTGGGCCAGCAGTTTGCAACCCCCAGTTAGGCGTGTCTCTCCCACATTGTCCAGGTTCCTGGAGACATACCATGCCTTTCCTTTACAAAAGCTGGGAGCTGGTAGATCATGGTCGGTGCTGTCTCCATGGCTGTTGACTTCAATGCCGTGTTTAAGCACCTCCCACATACCTGGTGTTTACATTTTTTCCCTTAGAACTGTTTGTTCAGAGTGTCACTCAGAATTACTTCTTCCATCCCTTGCATACTTCAGTGATAGGCTGTGTGTGCCTGGAAAAGACATCATCCCCTAGATTTTAGATTGCTGTTTCCTTTTCCTTGTCTCCCTTCCCTAGCAGCCCCCTTCGCACATGTTGGCTTTTTTGGAGGAGGTCAATCCTTTTATATCCTGCTACTTAACTCAGGGCCTCTTATAGGTTGGTCGGCTGTTACTAAACAGTCAAGGTTTCCTGCCAGCTCACCGCCTTTTACCCCCCAGGTGGTGAGCCATAGCTGATCTCCACCAGGGGAGCAAATGTGGTTTTCAGATTTCTCTTCCTTTTCAGTGAGCTATCAGGTTAAGGAAACAAGCCAACCAGCTCCTATAAGGAAAAAAGCCCCTCCCCATTCTGTGGAATATCTCCCATCTTGTTCTCTTTCTGAATATTATGAGGATGAATGCAGTAAGTCCGTATGGTTGGGAACTATCGAAGCTTTATATGTGTGCTTCTTTGGGTTTGGGGAAGCTGTTCTATTAAACAAGCGTTATTGGATACTAAGATGTGCCTGGAACTGTGCAGAGCCATCTGGAGGAATAAAGGAGGAACTATGGATGGTATAGTCTGGAAGATCCAGTCCTTGTCTTTCAGTGACGCAGAGTGAGAGCAAGAACACCATGGTGATAACAGAGCATTAATGTAGTTACAATATGCATGGTGCTATTTAATATTTGTATTCATTTCCTAGGGCTGCTGTAAAAATACCACAAATTCAGTGGCTTAGAAGAATAGAAATTTATTGTCTCAAGTTCTGGAGGCTGAGAGTCCAAATCAGGGTATCTGCGTGTTGATTCCTTCTGAGGCTTTGAAGGAGAACCTATTCCATGCCTCTGAGCTCCTGGTGGCTCCAGGTGTTCCTTGGCTTGTAGCTGCAGGTCACACGGTGTCCTTTGTCTCCCTGTCTCTGTGTCTCCTCTCTTTAATAAGGACACCAGTCATATAGGATTAGGACCCACCCTACTCCAGTATGATTGTGTTTACCTAACTGATAACATCTTCAAAGACCCCATTTCCAAGTGGTCACATTCACAGGTATAGGGGTTAGGACTTCAACATATCCTTCTGCAGGACACAATTCAATCCATAACAGTATTCAAAAAAAACAAACCTATTGCTGTTGAGTCGATTCTGACTCATAGCGACCCTATAGGACAGCGTAGAACTGCCCCATAGGGTTTCCAAGGCTGTAATCTTTACAGAAGCCACATCTTTCTCCTACGGAGTGGCTGGTGGGTTCAAACTGCCGACCTTTTGGTTAGTTGCCTAGCAGTTAACCACTGTGCCAGCAGGGCTCCTTATAACAATATTAAAACCCAGAACCCATTGCCGTCAAGTTGATAGTGACCTTCTAGGATAGAGTAGAACTGCCCCATAGGATTTCCAAGGAGCACCTGGTAGATTCAAACTGCCAACCTTTTGGTTAGCAGCTGAGCTTTTAACCACTGCGCCACCAGGCCTCCGTAACTATTAGGGTGGAACAAACGGTTAAGTGCTCTACTACTAGCCAAAAGGTTGGCGGTCTGAACCCACCCAGAGGCACCTTGGAAGACAGGCTTGGTGATCTGCCTCCGAAAGGTCATGGCCTTAAAAACCTTATGGAATAGTTCTACTCTGCCATGAGTCGGACTCGGCTTGACGGCAACTTATAATAACAACAATAATAAAATAGCATAATGTAGATATTAAACTCTGACCATGTGCTAGCTTTAAGAACTTTCCTGTATTAACTCATGTAAATAATAAAGATAAGCAAGACTCTCGCCCTGTCCTCCGGGGCTTACAGTCTCACCCAGAGCTGGTGGGGGACCTGCCCTCCCAGCGTGGCGCAGCTCCCAGGTGGGCGACCAGGGAGGAAGTCAGATCCAAGTGTGCTTCACGCCTCCGACTCCTTACTTTGTCACCCCCAAACCAAGCATAAACAGGAGAGCGATGATGCAGGTAACATGGAAACCTGATGGCAGGACCGGAAGCCCAGCCACCTGGAGTACATGTTTCCTTCACCCACAGGGCTGGTGATTGAACGTGGACCTGCCGTTGAGAGGAAGCCATCTTTTGTTGATGAGGTCTCTCCATCCTCCATCAGCTCCCCTTCCTCGTTATTCCCCAGAAAGGAGTTTCAGATCACCTTGGAGGGGCTGAGCAGGTGAGACACCCGGGCCACCTCGGTGCTTCTGTAGAGGTGCCGGAGTCTACCTCACTGTGTCAGCTGGGGAGGGTCCTTTCCAGGGGATGCCCTGAGTAGGCCAGCCTTCGTTTCTCCCTGCCTCCATTTCTTCATAACACAAGGGGTGGATTGAGGTATTGAAGAGCAACTCGTGCTGTATGCTGGGCACTACCCCTTAGGGTTTCCTAGGCTGTAAATCTTTATGGAAGCAGATTGCCACATCTCCTGCGGAGCGGTTGGTGGATTCCAACTGCCAGCCTTTTGGTTAGCAGCCACAAGCTTCAACCATTGCGCCACCAGGGTTCCTTACTAACTTACTGTCACTTAACAGTGTTGGGCTCCCGCTGTATGCTGCACACTGCCCTGGTGGATCTTCAGGTTCTGACTTATTTAATCCTCTTAGCAACACTTTGAGAAACTCGGGTGGTGCAATGGGACTCTGGTGGTGCAGTGGTTAAGAGCTCGGCTGCTAACCAAAAATCTGCAGTTCGAATCCACCAGCTGCTTCTTAGAAACCCTATGGGGCAGTTCTACTCTAGCCTACAGAGTCACTATGAGTTGGAATCGACTCAATGGCAATGGGTTTGGTTGGTGATGCAATGGTTAGGAGCTTGGCTGCTAACCGAAAGGTCGGCAGTTTGAAGCCATCAGCTGTTCCTTGCAAGAAAAGACCTAGTGATCTGCTCCTGTAAAGATTATCGCCTTGGAAACCCTATGGGGGTAGTTCTACTCTGTCCTATAGGGTCGCTATGAGTTGGAATTGACACGATGGCACACATCAGCTATAACCCTTTCAGGTAACTGATGTCATTGCCTTCCCTGAACTCAGCCAAGGTCATCCACCTGGAAGTGCCAGAGCACAGACCTTGACCACTTGGCTGGACTGCTTCCTGAGTCTCCGCTGTCTCCACACCAGAGGCTAGCGTTTGCACTGTGCCATGCGCCCACTTCAGAGCTTTTACATGGCTTTTCTCCTTAATCCTCTCAGCAGCTCTACCTGGTGGATGCTATTACCCCGTTTTGCAGAAATGGAGGGAGGCGAGCAGCCAGCTTGCTTTTAGGGCAAGGAGCTTGCTAAGACAGGCAGCCAGTGGCGGAGCCGGGTACCAGCCCTGGAAAAACCAACATCACACCATCTTTCAAAGGCCTCCTCAGGGATGTGCCGTGTGCAGAATAACGAGCAGATAGTTTGGGTGTGATTGTAGGCCTGAGGGAATCTCGTGTTGTTCAGCATTAACCAGTTGCTGTTGAGTCGATTCCGACTCATGGTGACCCCCTGTGTCTCACAGCAGAACTGTCCTCTGTAGCGTTTTCAGTGGCTGCTTTTTTGGAAGTAGATCACCAGACCTTTCTTCCGAGGCTCCTCTGGTGGACTGGAACCTCCAAACTTTCAGTTAGTAGCCGAGCACGTACCCATTTGCACCACCCAGGGACTGGGCTTCAACATTAATCCAGTATATACTGTTGATGCCTACAAAAGCATGTATGTGACTTCTGAGCCAGTCACGAAGCATAGTAGTAGACACCAGTGAAGTCTCCACCTGCTTAGCAGCTGGCCTCTAACCAATATCGTTGACTCAGAGCGGGTCTTCTTCCCAGTCAGAGCTCGCTTGCCCTCACTCCGCTTCCCAGGGGTTACTGGGAGGAGGCAGTCCTTTGGACAAGCCAGGCACCTTGGTTTTCTCTGTTCCTCTCCCTTCTGGCATCTTTCCACCTCAGAGGCCTGATATTTGCTAGCCGGGTTAAAAAGATACAATTCTGGGCTAACCCCTCCCCCCCAGGAAGTCAGCCATGATGCAGTAGGATGTTTGTTAATCAAAAAAAAAAAAAAAAAAAAAAAACCAAACCTGTTGTCGTCAAGTTGATTCCGACTCATAGCGACCTTATAGGACAGAGTAGAACTGCCCCACAGGGTTTCCAAGGGGCGCCTGGTGGATTCGAAACACCAACCTTTTGGTTAGCAGCCATAGCACTTAACCATTACACCCCCAGGGTTAGCAGGCTTAAAAAGATAACAACTGGTCAGGCAGGCTGGTGGCATAACATCGCTGGGAGAGGAAGTTTTCTTTGGTTCCTCAGCTATGGTGCTAGTGGGGCATGGGTAGCATTAAGCTTACAGCCCACCCGAGTGGACCTCCCTGGCCAGGGGGAGACTGGCAGAAGGTAGGGTCCCATTGTGTCCCTCAGAGTTCCACTGGGCCATTCCAGAAGCCAGAAGGGATGGCGTCTCCCTAACTGTCCTAGTTAAGTCTCCCACCCATGACACAAAGTGGGGCATGCGTGGAAAAGTCATCATCTCTGCCCGCACAGCTTTTGAGCCAGAAGTGACTGCTCACCTGTTGTATGATGTCCCCTTGTTTTTGTAAGGAATAAAAGCTACTTTCCATGTACTAAACGTGTGTTCACGCTCTGATTGGAAGGATGTGATGCTTATGGAGCGGTCTATGGTAGTTATTACTGTCCTTTTGGTTGGCAGCTGAGCGCTTTAACCACTGTGTCACCAGGGCTCCTTGATGGCCTCCAGGCTATCTAGAAATCGGGGCCCGCCAGAGAGTACATTACAGATTTGTCATGTTGCCCTGCAGGTCTGGTGCAGCAAAGCAGGGTCCGGTGATTCTGTTACATAGTAACTAACCATTGTCATGAATTTTTGTGTTTATTATGTCCTTGCTTAAAAAAAAAAAAGCAAGTTTTCCTATATATGTGAGCATCTACGTACTATGTTTATTTTGAGCTTTATAAGTATCCCATAAGGTTCGCAGCTTCTTTCCCACTCACCTGCGCGTTGGTAAGTCCTCCCTGAGGCTTGTAGGTGTGGTTTGGAGCCCTGGTGGCACTCGGCTGCTAACTGAAGGGTTGGCAGTTCGAATCTACCAGCTGCTCCTTGGAGACCCTATGGGGCAGTTCTCCTCTGTCCTATAGGGTCGCTATGAGTCGGAATTGACTTGACTGCAACAGGTTTGTTTTTTTTTTTGGTTTAGCTGTGGTTTATTTTTCCCTGCGGTAAGCTATCCGTTGCGTGAACAGGCCAGTTTATTTATCTGTTCTCCAGAGACGTGAGTTTTTGGTAGTTTTTGCTGCACAAACACTGCTTCTGTGAGTGTTCTTGTAGTCCTGGAATCGATGGCCGTAGATTCACTGCTCCCTTTGCTACTTAACAGCTTGGTGACTTTGTGCAATTATCTTAACCTCTCTCGGCCTCAGTTTCCTCATTTGTGAATTGAGGATAAAAACCCTCATGGACTGTGTTGAGAATTAAATGAGATAGTCATGCAAACTGATTAACTTGGGGCCAGGTGATAATAAACGAGAGAGAAGCGCTCCCTGCCGCTGTTGTTCATTATTGGTGTTTACGGATTGCTTACAAACCAGTTGCCGTGGAGTCCACTCTCACGGCGACCCCAAGTGTGTCAGAGTAGAACTGCACTCCATAGGGTTTTCAATGGCTTAGTTTTTGGAAGTACATAGCCAGGCCTTTCTTCCGAGGTGTCTCTGAGTGAACTTGAACCTCCAACCTTTGGGTTAGCAGCCGAGCATGTTAATCATTTGCACCACCCACGGACTCCTAGAATCACTTGCACCCACTGCAAACTGAGGCTGAGGCAAACCCTGACGCAGAAGCGAGAGGAGAGGGGATGTGACTTGGAGAAGTCACGCAGTGGCAGAGATGGGATTGGAACTCGGAATCGGCCCTGGTCTAGCTGCCTTTTCTCCTCAGTGCAGGCCTAAGATGCCAGGCAGTTTCACAGTCCAGTCCAACCACAGCTGCCCCGCCAGGTGACCTTGACCTGTCTCAGTGGGGTTTTCCTCACCTTCCGCTCTGTGCTTCCCAATCCTTTTATGCATGAGATGCAGGAATGTAGGGTGGGTGCTCCATGGAGGTGTGTCTGCTTGCCCTAGAGCTTGGGTACCCCCAACCTGGATAAGCCTTTCAAAAACAGATAAACGGATTGCAGTGAAATGGAATAGAATAGGCTCCCAGGAGGTCCCACCCTGCTCTGGATGCCTCAGTGCAGAATAAATAACCTCCTAATTCCTCTGCTGCCACCAGCGCGGCATTTCAGCCTTTTGTCCTCAATTCACAGATGAGGTCCAGACAGTTGCCTCTTCCCAGATCGAGATTAGTTACATCAGCAAGATTTGCTCATTCGTTGCTTTAAGCCCTGAGCCTTGGAGTGTTCTGCCTGTCGTTCTGAACCATTCTGTTATTTCGTGGTGGAGACCACCAAAAGCCACAAGTAATTGTCCACCCATCTTAGAAAGTAGGAGCCTTGGTGGTACAGTGGTTAAGCACTCAGATGCTAATTGAAAGGTTGGCGGTTCGAACCCACCAGCCGCTCCATGGGAGAAGAATGCAGCCGTCTGCTGCCATAAAGATTGCAGCCTTGGAAACTCTATAGGGCGGTTGTACTATGAGTCGACTCAGTGTCAGCGGGTTTGGTCTGGTATTAGAAAGCAGCAAAGCATAATGGGTAAGTGAAGTCTTTGAAGTCAAACTGTGTGAATATGAGTCCTTGGACTCACTCGATGGCAACGGGTTTGGTTTTTTGGTCTCTGCCTTTTCAGAACTCTGAGATCTTCTCAGGCGAGTTAATTACCCCCCAAGTCTCAAGTTTCCTCCTTTGTAAAACAGGAAAATCAGTAGTACCTAGTAGATACTTTGTTGTGAGGATTGAGAGAGATTCTGTGCGTAAGGAGCTTTGCCCAGAGCCAGCATGCAGTAGGTACTCAGCAAGTGCTGCTTAGCTTCATGAGGTGGAACGGACTCCACGGCAACTAACAATTTTTATCCAACCTCCCTTGAGCCCAAAGCCGGCACACTTGGTACTAAGCCTCTAGTCCAATAGGTGGTTGGAAAAGATGAGTTGAATGAGGAGGATGTTTAGTGCTTCACAGTTTGCAAAGCTCGTTTATACGTAATATTTCCATTTTTTTCTTTTTCGGCCTAGCTCTCGTGTCCAGGGAACCAGCTTTGAGCCCTGGCTCTGCCAAATGACACTAATCACTTCATTCCTCTCAGGGCCTTGATTTCCTCATCTGGGGACACTGGTGGTACAGTGGTAGAATTCATGCCTTCCACGCTAGAGACCCGGGTTTGATTCCCAGCCAGTACACCTCGTGTGCGGCCACCACCTGTCTGTCAGTGGAGACTTGTGTGCTGCTATGATGCTGTACAGGTTTAAGTAGAGCTTCCAGACTAAGATGGACTAGGAAGAAAGGCCTGGAGATCTACTTCCGAAAAAAATCAGCCAGTGACAACCCTATGGATTACAACAGTCCCATCCTGCTGTGCATGGGATTGCCATGAGTCGGGGGCTGACTCAGTGGAAGCTAACAAGAACAACAACAAATTCATTTTAATATACACTTAAATAGCTTCAGCTGTGTGTCAGGTCTGCTCTAAGCACTCTGCATCTATGGTTAATCTATACATTTAATCCTTACAGCAGTGCAGGTGGTTGCTATCAATTCCCCCATTTTACAGATGGAGAAACCGGGGCACAGAGAAGTCACTTCTGAAGATTTTATCATCCAAGCATCTTAACCTCTGTATGCTCTCTTGCCCAGAGGGGTTTCGGGAGGGTTGATTGAGATATGAGGTGAGGAAGCGCCTGGGGCTCTGGAGAAAGAGTTCTTGGGGAGGTGGCCCAAGGTGGGCTGAAGTGGTGGTGGCAGGAAGTCCCGTTGTCCTTGCACCGGCAGATCGCACCGGCAGATCGCAGATTGTATCAGGTCCCATCTGGCAGCTCCAAAGGATGGTCCACATTCTTGCACCTTTCTTAAATGTCACTGGATAGAGTATGGTGCTAACGGCGGGGCTGAGCACTTGGGGTTTGGAACTCTGCCTTTTTCACAGATGTTCGTGGTGTGGTTACTCCCGTAGTTTTGCCCTGTACACCTAGTTCATTCTGCCTGAGCCCTGGGGATGAATCTGTATTTGGAAGATAAGCTCAGGTTCATATCCAGCCATCCATTTCCCATAGACTTGATCCACGATGGGGAAGAGGTGTCTGTAGGTGCCTACTTTAATCAGTGGATTAGACTCAGGGTCATTCCATCTACTCCAGTGGGAAGGAGAGGCACATGGGACAGATACATAGACCTTCCATCCACGAGGCTGGTAGCTACAGAGTTGTACACCTCCTTCAATTGACTGTATGGGTTTCATTGTTGAGGTAATAAATTATGCTTTTAAGGATGAGAATGTCACCCAGCTGTTGATTGATTTAAATTTCCAGATGTTCCTCTGCCCAGGAAACAGAGAAGGGCGCATGATCCGATCTCTTTAAAAGCTGATGCACAGAAAGGTTCATTAAATTTCAGTGACTTACCTCTAGCCTCCAGGGGAGGTGTAGCATCTCCCTCTGGCGAAGAAGGGCCCATCTGCTAGGGTGGCCTGAGTGAAGTATTTTGCAAATGGTAATTGAAGACAAGTGAGCTGGATTTGTAGGCAGGAGGCCTGAGCTCTTGTTCCCACTGGCTGTGTGACCTTGGGCTGAGTAATCGACCTCTCTGAACCACAGTTTCTGGTGCTTTCAAGTGGGGGCACTTTTTGAGAGCTAGAGGAAGTGTTGTCAGGTATAACCTGCAAGATGCTGTGCAGATGTTAGCTCCTACAATCAGTGAAACGTTGTTGAACTGAATTTGACAGTGAAACAGGACGTAGAGAGAGATCAAGTCCAGCCGTCACTTTTAACAGATGGGGATTCTGAGGCCCAGAGAGGTTGGGGCTTATTCAAGGTATTACTACATCTACCTTGTCCAGTAGGCAGCCAGTAGCTCCATGTGACTGCTGAGCACTTGAAATGTGGAAAGTCTGAACTGAGACTTTTCAAAATACGCACTAGATTTTGAAGACTTAATATGAAAAAAAAAGTAAATTGTCTCTTTAATAATTCTTTATATTGAATGCATGTTGAAATTATAAGATTTGGATATATTGGTTTAAATAAAATATGTTATTAAAATTAATTTCGTTTGCTTCTTTGAATTATTTTCTAATATGGCTACTGGAAAATTTAAAATTATGTACGTGGCTTGCATTATATTTCTGTTGGTACCTCTGAGCTAGATCATGAAGCAAATGATGTGCGTCACAGTTGGGCAGTATACAACCTGCCCGACTGTGTGTGGCAGGCCCACCAAGTTGGGAATCAGACTGCCTGGGTTTGAATTCTGATTCCACCAATAATTGTGTGCTGTGGAGTCAATTCCGACTCATTAAAGAAAAAAAGAAAACCCAAACCCATTGCCGTAGAGTCGATTCCGACTCATAATGACGTAGTGACCCTATATTACAGAGTAGAACTGCCCCATAGGGTTTCCTAGGCTGTAAATCTTTACAGGAACAGATTGCCAGGTCTTTTCTCCCTCAGAACTGCTGGTGGGTTTGAACTGCCAACCTTTTGGTTAGCAGACAAATGTGTAACCATTTCGACACCAGGGCTCCTACCAGGAAGTAACTGAGTGATAGTGGTTAAATTGTTTAACCCCTCCCAGCTTCCATTGCTCTGTCTGTAAAATGAGTATTGTAACAATGTTTACCTCATTGCCTTGTGAGGATTAACTGAGATGATACATACAAAGTGCTTAGAATAGTGGCTGGCCCATTTCAGGAGCTCAGCGAATCTTGGTCCTTGTAGTTATCACACGGTGGTTGTTGCTGGTTTTTAGGACCTGCAGACACAAAGGTGGAAAGACCCAGTCTACGGGGAGCAGAAAGGGAAAGACTGAAAAAAAAATAAAGGGCTTAAGTCCATCCAGGCAAACCAGGGAGCGTTTGCACTGAGGCAGGGCTAGAGCTGAGCCTCAGAAGCAGAAATGCTGAGCTTACTGGGTAGGCAAGAGGTGCAGACCGGTGGAACAGCACCTAGGAGCCTCAGATGGGTGAGAGCTGGGCTCGAGCTGGGAACCACAGGTGCTCAGGATGCCTCAGCAAATTGCAGTGGGCAAGTGGGCAGAAACCCAAGGAAAAGAGACCAGAGCTTCCCGGGCCTGGCAGCTGAGCACAGATCAGTTCCTGGGGAGCCAAGGAAGGGTTTTGAGCTGAGAGGGACGTGATGGAATTTGTGGATCAGATCATTCAAGCTGCTGCTTTGAAGAGGTTGTAGAGTTGGAGAGATGGCAGAGAGCCTTGTGGTTAGAAGACCAAGAGAGGGAAGCCTGCTCTTTCAAGAGCTCATGTCAGTGTATTGTTTTCTGTTAAAAGTAAAAGTCTTTCTATTCGAAGTGGCATGTATAATATGGTCCCACCTCTGCAATTTCTTCCCTGTTTATCTGCACAAGAAAAATGCTGGGATGGTGTGCTCCTGATTGGGGTTTCTGCATGCTGGGGATTTGGGTTATTGCGCATCACCCCACTGCCTTTTTTAAAAATACAACTTATTTTATTTTTTGTTGTTGAGAATGTACGCAGAACATTCACCAATTCAACAATTTCTACATGTACAATTCAAGGACATTGATTACATTGTTTGAGTTGTGCAACCATTCTCACTGTCCTTTTCCAAATTGTTCCTCCCCCATTAACATAAACTCACTGCCCCTAAGGTTCCTGGCTAATCTTTTGAGTTGCCGTTGTCAATTTGATTCCATATAGACAGTTTTTAAGAAAACACAGTGCTCACCACACTTTTTTAAAAAATACATGTGATGATTTTTATTATTGTGGTAAATATGTAGGTAACAAAACATTGGCCCTTTCTTCAGTCTTTTCATGTATAGTTCAGTGACATTAATTGTGTTCATCAAATTCAACCATCACCATTAGCCTTTCCTGAATTTTTCCATCACCCTTAACAGAAGCTCAGTGTCCCCAAAGCATTGTGTCTTCCTTTCTCCCTCCCTCTTTGATCTGTATACACTTGGCCTGTTCTAGGTATTTCATATAAGTGGGATCATACAGTATTTGTGACTACTTTAATTCTTATAATGAGCATGTGTCAGTTTCACAGAAACAAAGTGAGTTTTCTTACTTTAAAAAGAAAGATGTCAGTGTAGGTGCTGATCCACCAAGGCCTAAGCTGAGCCCTGGCCATGCTCCTGAGCCCTGCGGGGACTCAGGGCCTGCTCAGAGGAAGACACAGCTCTTGGGATGCTGACTGCCCTGTCCTTCCAGTTGCCTGGGTCAGATGAACTCAGGGCTAATCTGGGCTACTCCACAGGAAGAGCTTCTTAAGCTCATCTAGGGAGCCCTCACCATGAGAATACCTGTAAAAACCCATTGTCGTCGAGTCCATTTCAACTCATGGCGACCCCATGTGTTACAGAGTAGAACTGCTCCATAGGATTTTCTTGGCTGTAATCTTTACAGAAGCAGATTTCCAGGACTTTCTTCCATGGTGCTGCTTGGTAGGTTTGAACTACCAACCTTTAGGTTAGTAACTGAGTGCAAACTGTTTGTGCTATACTAGGATGCATTTGTGGTGCTTCTGCCTGGCCTGTGTGCTGTTCCTGCTGCAAGTAATGAGCGTGCCCAGGTTGTTAGGGAAGCTTTTAGATGTGGCTGTAGGCCTGTGCCACCTACAGAGACTTCATATATGGACATAGAGCTTTTTAAATACATTGAAGAGAAAGGAGTGGGAATATTAAAATAGGAAGCTCCTAAGGCATTGATGGTTCATTGGTAGAATTCTCTCCTTCTATGTGGGAAATCTGGGTTTGATTCCAGCCAGTGCACCTTATTCGAAGCTACCACCCTTCCATTAGTGGAGGCTTATGTGTTGCTATGATACTGAACAGGTTTCAGCAGAGCTTCCAGACTAGGACAGACTAGGAAGAAAGGCCTGGCAACCTACATCAGAAAATCAGCCAGTGAAAACTCTGTGGATCACAATGGTCCGATGCAAACTGATCATGGGGATGGTACAGGACAAGATAGCGTTTCATTCCGTTGTGCATGGGGTTGCTGTGGGTCGGGGGCCAACTCGGCGACAGCTAACCACAACAACAACAGCAACGACATCGGATCTGTGTGGATCAGCATGCTTGACTCCAGGTCCTTCTCTTTCTCTCTGGGCCAACATTCCACCTCTCTCCTCCAAAAAAAAAAATAAAAAAACAAAAACAAAATAAGAAGCTCCTGCTCTTAGTGTGTTTAAATTCTGAGTCTGGCTCCTTTTTAAAGAGATTGGGTTTTTAATCAAAATAATATATGCACGTATTTCAAATTGCAGCCCTGGTGGGACAGTGGTTAAGAGCTCAGCTGTTCACCAAAAGGTCGGCAGTTTAAATATACCAGTCGCTTCCTGGAAACCCTGTGTGGCAGTTCTGCTTTGTCCTAAAGGATCACTATGAGTCATAATTGACTCAGTGACAACAGGTTTGGCTTTCTGGTTTATATTTCAGATCACATGGGAAGAGCTTATATGGAGAATCCAGAGTCCCCTAGCCCATTCCTTCATGCCGTTGGTCTCCAGAGTGAACCAGTGGGTAGATCAGTATCTCTAATTAATACACTCATGTTGCTATCTCCTGACTGACTTAAGCCTTCATTTCTGGGCCCTCAGCAGTGTCCTGTGACTCACACTTGGGGAGGGAGAGAAGATGTCAGCATGCCTGTCCTCCCTGCCCTCTTCCCATGCCTGTGCTTTATCTGCAGGATTTATTCTAAAAGTTGAAAAATTGGTAAACAGTGTTTACAATATTATGCCTCAGTAAATGGTATTCATTATGCAACCAGTAGTAGTAGACTTTGATCACGTGCATTTTCTGTTCTCTGTGCGGTTCTTTGTTTGCCCTGGAATTTCTGACCACTTCCTACCTCCCTTGAACTATTTGGCTTTATCATAAGACTAGCTCCTTTTTTAGACTACAGATGATGATACTACTTACATGTAACCTATCACCTCTTGGGATCAGTTTTCTTGGTTTGAAGGCTTAGAGTTATGGTATCATGGGACAATCTAGTCAGTTGGCATAATATAGTTCTTAAAATTTATATTCTACCTCCCAGTATGGTGAGTAGTGTCTGGGGTCTTAAAAGCTTACAAGTGGCCATCTGAGACACAACTATTGGTCTCTATTTGTCTGGAGCAAAAGAGAAACAAGGAAGCCCAGGAATCAGAGAAGGAACCAGACTATAGGACTATGAACCACTGCCTTCTCTGCATTGAGACCAGAAGAACTAGATGGTGCCTGGCTGCCACTACTGAACGTTCTGATCAGGGTCGCAATAGATGGATTCTCATAGAAAGGGAGAAAAATGTGGAAGAGAACTTCAAATTCTCAAAGAATACAGACTTACTGAAACCATTGAGACTGGAGGAATCCCCGAGACTGTTGCCCTGAGATACTCTTTAAACCTTGACGTGAAACTATCCCCTGAAGTCACCTTTTAACTGAACAACAGGTTAGCTCAAAAAGTAAGGAATGTCATCCTCGGGTACTGTGCTCTTAAAAAAAAAAAACAAAAAAAACTATATGAGGTTAAACGGACAACAGTTACTCAAAAGCATAGATGAGAAGTTTAGGCGGCAGTGAGTCTAAGGGGAGGGAAATAACTAGAACAGAAATAACGAGAATGTTGACAGGATGTGAAGAATGTAACCAGTGTCATCATGTGTAGGAATTGTTGAATGGGCGTGTTTTGCTATATATATTTTCATTAAAAATAAAATAAAATATTAAAAAAAAAAAGTTTCTTTTTGAACTCTCAGCTCCTTCAGGCCCCCTCACGGTCGGGTCACTCCCTTGGGGACCCCCCAGCTCCCTGCTGCTCTGGTTGCTGTAGGTTCTGGTTGCTGTTGACTTGCTGGGGTGTAGGTGCATCCTGGGACTTCCTTCTCTGTTCATCTTGGCTCATAGGGGGTAGAGTCACTTTGTACTGGATCCCATTTGTCTCTTTCTGAGTTCACTTCCTTGTTTTGCAGGAATGTACAACTTGTTAGGAGCATAATCTGAAAAGGAAAATGAGGCCCAGTAAAGAAATTCATCTGTTTATCTCAAATGACACCCGTTGCTCATTTTATCTAGGAGCATAGGCCATCCTTTCTTTCAAATAATGTTTGTTTTCTTAAGGGTGTTTTTTTCTTGCAGAACATTTGGAAAATGTTAGCGTGTGAGGAAGAAAAATTAACACTAACGTTTTGCTGCGTTTCCTTTCTCTTTGGGTATTTCTTTTAAAGTTGAGATTACATAACATCAGCAATTTTGTTTATTGGATTTTTCTCGGAATGTAATATAAGCATTTCCACATGGTGTAAAAAGCATGCTTTTAAGCGTCATTTTTTGATGTAACGTAATATAATATTGCATTGCAATGATCGTTTTCCGTTTTCCTAATTTTACCCGTAGTACTGGGTATTAAGATTATTTCCTGTATTTTCCTCTTGAATCTAATGCTGAGGTGAGTGTTTCTGTGTATGTGTGTGCATGCACATGCATATGTCTATTTCCGTCTTTCAGATTCCCTTAGGCTGGATTTCTGGAAGTAGAATTACTAAGTCGCAGGTTGTAGACATTTTTAAGGCCCTCGATGCATACTGTCAAATTGTTTTACCATTTGGTTGTGCCAAATGACAGTCATTCGATCATGTCAAGCATTCTCTCTCCTCCATGGAGTTGCTTTCTTGCTACGAGGTGGGTCTTGTTGAGGTGAAGGAGCTAAGTCTTTAGCATTTGTCACTTTTTCTCATTATGATTGGGGTTTCCAATGAGCGGCTGGTGGATTCGAACTGCCGACCTTTTGATTAGCAGCTGAGCTCTTAACCACTGCTCCATGAGGGCTTCTTAGTTTCGCTTAAGTACGGTGCTTTGGTGCTTGGACAGTGGGAGCATCTCCACAAGACCAGAGGTAAAGTTCATTTTCTGAGGTTTACTGTGGCAGAGAGGAAAGAATCCTGGCCTTAGCCTGAAGGCCAGCCATGGAGTGTCAGTCTCACCTGTGAGAACTTTGGAAAGTCGCTTGGTTTCTGTCTGCCTTGTTGTCTCCCTGGTAGAGTGCCTCATGACACCTACTTCACAGGTGCTTGGAGGATGAAACCAGATACTATACATCTGACTGCTAAGTGGGGCCCTACCATGATCCATTTTTAGGATGCTTTAGTGGAAATCAAAGGCATGGGTGTTGGACGCGAAACCTTAGGGCTTCAGTTCTGCCCCTGACCCTTTTGGCTAGGTGTACATTCCTTGCAGAGCCACTCAGCCTCGCTGAGGATAAATGCCTGTGTCATCTGGCCTGCAGCTGTTCCCCTGGTATGTGTGTGTCCTCCAAAACAACAGTCATGAGAGAAATGCATTTGCATCCTAATTACCTACCGCTTACCAGCTATGTGATGATAGGAAAGTTGCTTTGCCTCTTGGACCTCAGTTTCTTTTTCTGTAAAATGGGAATGAATAATAATTATAGTCCCGAACTCCTCAGGTGGTTGTGAAGGTTGGATGAGATGGTATTTGTAAACTGCTGGCTTAGTGTCCTGATGGGCGCTCAGCAAAGGTTAATTGCTACCACTAGTGGACTCAAGTGTCCTTGAGGATTCCCAAATGTTGAGTCAAACCAACCAGCCTTTTAGCTTCTCAAGCTGGTTGTTTATGGCTTTTGGCTGGGTAGGGTCATAGTTTGGAATCTTCAAAGTCAGAAGGGATCCATCCAGCCTTGTCATTTGACGAAAGACAAAGGCTTCAGATGGTGAGTGGCTGTTTTGGAATGTTCTAACTGTTCTCATTTGTGTGTAAAAGAGAGAATACATGCGTGTGTGCGCATGCATGCACACACAGAAGCATATATGCACGGTCAATTCTTGTTATTGGCAGTAGTTATGTTTTATAAAGTCTCCATGAACACTGGATCGGTGAATACTGAACCACTTCTCCTCCAGAAATACAGAGTTAGGTTCTGCGAACCTGTGGACACATTTTTGCCAAGCTATCAGTACATACTCTTGTTTTACGGGTGTTTTTGTTTAAAGACATCGTATTTAATATGTTGTTGATTCATTAACATTTAACTCACAGCTAACAGCAGTATAACTCATGCCTGAAGGAAACTTGTCTAAAACATTTTTTCCATAAGGCATACCGCAGCCTTCTTATGCTTAGGAACGTTAAAACAGCACTTCAGTACTATGCTTGGGGCCATTTTAAACAGTGAAATCATCAACAAAAAGCACCAAAAAATGCGAAAAACATGGTGCTAAATAGACTGGGAAAAGGACACTTGTTTACAGTGTGAGAGCTGGAAATAGGAAGACAGAGCATCACTTTGTTCAGCTGGGAACATGGGCTTCCGCTGACTCAAATTTTTCATCACTGTGCATGCGTCCGTGAGGGACCGTAAAAGTGCCCTGAGAATTGATTTAGGGGTTGGGGGTAAATTTTTCTGAATAGGCAAATTCACACATACAGAATCTGAATAATGAGAATCGACAGTAGATCTGGAAGAAGCACAAAGAAAAGGGTCATAGTGATTGCCTCTAAGAAGACAGACTAGGGTCTTTGGAGGGCAGGAGGGAAGCTTAGCGTTGATTGTGTACCATTTCCATCCCCTTGGAAACTTTTACCAAGTACGTGTATTACTCACTTAAGAAATCAATTATTTAAAAAAATCCATCGGGCAGCAAAAGTTTTTTGAGTGCCATCCTGCTTCCTAATACATTAATTAAAGTCCTAACAAACCAACCTGTTGCTGTTGAGTTGACTCTGACTCATGACCCCATGAGTGCCAGAGAACTGTATTCCATAGTGTTTTCTTTTTTTTCTGTTTGGCAAAGATTTTTTTTTCTTCCAGATTTTATTTATTTTGTTGTTGTTGAGAATATACACAGCAAAACACACACCAATTCAGCAGTTTCTACATGTACAGTTTAGGGACAGTGATTACGTTCTTGTGTAACCTTTCTCACCTCCTTTTCTGAGTTGTTCCTCCCTCATAACATCAACTCACTGTCCCCTGAGGTTACTATCTAATCTTTCTAGTTGCTGCTGTCAGTTTGATCCCATGTGGATAGTTCTTAACAGAGCATAATGCTTAAAGAAGACATTTTTTACTAGTTCAGCTAAACTATTGTTCGGTTTTAAGATGAATTCAGGGGATATTTTTGGCGTAAGGTTTAAAGATTATTTCAGGGCAGTAGTTTCAGGGGTTCATCCACCCTCCATGGCTCTGGAAAGTCTAGAGTCCATGAGAGTTTGACATAGGAGTTTTCAGTGGCTGACTTTTTCAGACGTAGATCACTCGTCTTTGGAAGTGCCTCTGGGTGGATTCAAATCTCTACCTTTTTGGTTAGCAGCCATGCGTGTTAACCATTTGTACCACCAGGGACCTTTGTTGTTGTTGCTGGGTGCCATCAAGTCAATTTTCAACTCATAGTGACCCCATGTGACAGAGTAGAACTGCCCCATAGGATTTTTGTGGCTGTAATCTTTATGGAAGCAGATTGTCAGGTCTTTGTCCCTCAGAGCCTCTGGGTAGATTCGAACAGCCAACCTTTTGGATAGCAGCCGACCACTTAACCCTTGAACCCACCTACCACTTACATTGCCTTTAGGGACCCCTGTTGTAAGCCATCAAGTCAATTCCAACTCATAGCGACCCTATAGGACAGAGTAGAACTGCCCCATAGAGTTTCTAAGGCAGTAATCTTTACGGAAGCAGACTGCCACATCTTTCTCCTGCCAAGTGGCTGGTGGGTTCTAACCGCCAGCCTTTCGGTTAGCAGCCGAGTGCTTAACAATTTGCACCACCAGGCCTCCTTAGGGACTCCTGAGGTATTAAAAAAATCTGTTTGATAGCTGTCCATCTGAAATGGCTGTCTCCTGAATCCCAGGCCAGAGTGCTTTCTTTCACCCAGACTGTCTTCTGTGCTGCTTCCTGGCTGTCCTGTCTGCCTTCCAGAATCTGCCAACCTGAGTCCTAGGTACGACCCCCTGGTCCCCAGGCAGCTGACCACCCGTCAGTCCCACCCCTGTAGGGTGGCCTGTGTGGGAGCCACAGGCCTGAGGCTGGAGCTCTGCCACTCCTGAGCAGCCCCAGCGGCTGGCCGCGAGGCCTCCCAGTGCAGAAGGAGGCCTCTGTGTGCCTGTTCCCTATCCTCCTTTGAACCAAGGCCCGTTCCAAGAATTTCAGGACCGCTTCTCTTGCACGTCAGGGTTTAGCTGCTCCCCCAGGCCCCGTGCGTGGAGTTGGCAGCTCCCTGGAAAAATGTCTTTTCCTCTTTCCTTCTGGCACGTAGGGTGGATTCCCTGCCCTGCCCCAGACCAACAGTGTCCATGGTCTTTTTGAGATGAGTCTTGAAGGAGCATCTTGCTTCGTGGCCTCAGCTGGGACAGAAAGCCTTTGCTGTTCGTCCTGGCCTGTAGGCCCCTCCTATGTACCCTGGCTCCAGTGTCACATCTGGTGAGACTGGCTGTTAGCGCCGCGTTACTGCTCTTTGGAGGCCTCAAGTTCAGTGGTGAGCAATTTCTTCTACCCAGTAACCAATCCAGGAAACAGAGAAGTGTTTATGAGCCCACTTTTTGTTTCTCCACTCAGAATGAAAATAGCCACATCAACCCGGTGTACGGGTGGGGTGTGTACACTGTCACTACTTGGATTGTCTGTTTTATTGGACAGAAGGATGTTAAGAAGGACCAGTACTTTGGGCTGTTCGTACCTGGGCACATTTTAAGGGGCATGGCAGAGCCAGCTTCCTCTTCTTTCCATCCTCAAAGTAGACCTGAGGCCAGGGGCTTCTTGCTAGTCCATCAACGTTCACAGGAGGGAAACTCAGACCCACTGTGAATGTCATGTTCCCCGGGGCTGTGACTTTGCTCTGTAATGTTCAGGGTACCCTGTTGTCCTCGAGTCGCTTCAGACTCATAGCGACCCTATGGGGCAGAGTAGAACTGCCCCAGAGGGTTTCCAAGGAGTGGCTGGTGGATTAGAACTGCTGACCTTTTGGTTAACAGCCAAGCTCTTAACCACTGCACCACCAGGGCTCCAATGTTCAGGGTCGATAAGACTTATTATTATCTGATCATTGTTGTTGTTAGTTGCTGTTGATTTGATTTTTATTCATGGCGACCCCATGTGTCAGAGTAGAATTGCTCCATAGGTTTTTCAAGGCTATGCTCTTTTGGAAGCAGATTGCCAGGCCTTTCATCCAAGGCACCTCTGTGTGGGTTTGAACCACCAACCTTTCTGCTAGTAGTCGAGTGCATAACTGTTTGTGCCACTCAGGAAGCTCCTTTATTATCTGATAATGATAATTAATAATAATAACGAGTCCTAAAGTCTAGGGGTTTTGTTTTTCAGCTGAGACGGCAAAGCTTGATGGCTTCACTTCTGTCTTCCACATGGTAGCATAAGCCCTGTGGTGTTTGCATTTCTCCTTGGCCAGAGATGTATTTTGAAATTTAAATGATAAAGCAAACAAGCCCTGTTTTCATTGAAGCTTAAGAAAACCTGAGTGAAACCTCTGCATGGTGGTTTTGGGAGCCAAGCTAGGCCAAGTTCCCCTTTCACTGTGGGGAGAGGGACATTAACGACAGGTCATCAGCACAGAGTGAATGACTGCATTCATCTCAGTGAGTTAGTGAAGGGAGGATGCGCGTCCTAGCAAACCTGCCCTTTCATGTATGTGCTTGTGGCCAATTTGTCTTCACTTGAAATGGAAAGCTGACAAGATGGGCTATTTTTTCCTGTTAAAAATAATTACAGGCCAGATGCCGTTCCAAGTTCTGCGCCTCGGCCAGTTAAAAGATTTTTGGATCTTTTGCCCAGAATGCCTGTTTGGAAGGTAAGCTTGTTAGCTTCTGAGCCAAGAATAATAACAATGATTCAGGTCAGAGACTCCAACGGACTCTGTGATTAGCAAAAAAATAATTCTTGCACATTGTTTATAATAAAACCTTTTAAATACGTGTGTATATGTAAATGAATATAAACTGTGTATATATAAAAATACGTGTGTGTATATGTAAATATAAATAAACATGTATGTATGTATATATATGATGCAGGTGGTTCCAGCAACAAAAACACGTTGTTGTTAAGTGCCGTTGAGTGAATTCCGACTCATAGTGACCCTATAGGACAGAGTAGAACTGCCCCACAGGGTTTCCTAGGCTGTAATCTTTACAGGAGCAGATCACCTGGTCTTTCTCTGGGGGAGCGGCTGAGTGGTTTCAAACTGCTGACCTTTTGGTTAGTAGCCGAGCACTTAACCGTTGTGCTACCCGGGCTCTTTTATATATATACTGTATGTAAATATGTGTGTGTTTATATAAATATGCATGTGTATATATACGTATAAATATGTATGTGTATATATACGTATAAATATGTGTGTGTATATATACATACATATGTGTGTGTACACACATATTTGTATACACATATATATGATAAGGCTGTGAATACACACACACACACTCCCCACCCCCCCACCAAAAAACCGTTTGCTGTCAAGTCGATTCCTACTCATAGGACCCTATAGGACAGAGTAAAAATGCCCCATAGGGTTTCCAAGGAGCAGCTGGTGGATTCAAACTGCCAGCCTCTGGGTTAGCAGCTGTAGCTCTTAACCACTGTGCCACCAGGGCTCCATATATACACACACACACGTATGTACATGTAACTATGTGTGTACATACACACATATATATGATAGGAGTGGTTCCAGCAACAAAAATCTATGTTGAAACTGCAGAATTAAGACTCCATGCACCTTTAAGATGGTTCTTAGGGGCTGTTGGTAGCCAGTTCCTTTCCCCCTGGTAACAAGCATTTCTCAGAAACTTCTTTCTGATGGAAAAGCTGCCACAGGCCATATAAGCAAGCAAGCCTTTCGGATGTTACCTCTCAGGCCTCCTTTTGTCATCCCTTCTCTAAGGAGGGTGGCTACTCAGCCCAGTGTAAAGATCTTTTTTCCTGGACAAGGTTTGGGTCCTAGCTTGGCCACTTGCTAGCTGTGTGGACCTGAGCAAGGGACATCTCTTCCTGAGGACAAGAAGACCACCTTTACAGGGATGGGGCATGGACTGGAGAGAATATTTCTAAGATGCCTAGCATCTTAAAAGGAGCCCTGGTGGCTCAACGGTTAAGCGCACGGCTACTAAGCAAAGGTTGGCAGTTCTAACCCACCAGTGGCCCTGTGGGAGAAAACACCTGGCGATCTGCCCCCATGAAGATTACAACCTATGGGGCTGTTCTGCTCTGTTACTGTGGGTCGCTATGAGTCAAAAATCGACTTCACGGTACCTAACAACAATAAGCGTCTTAGAGCAGATGACAGCATTTGGTCTTTGTATGCTTGCCATTTGTCAGAGGTATGGATAGATAGTTCTCAAATAAGGTGGGGGAAAGCCTGGTTGTTTGAGGAACAGAGGGAAGGCCAGGTGGGAGGAGTGGAGTGAGGACGACTGGTAACAGGGCTGGGTGGGGAGGAGGCATTGAACAGGTTGCTGTGTGGAGGGCTGTGAGACCCTCATTGCCTTCTTACTGGTGGGAGGTGATGGTGGCCTGATCTAGGGTAGTAGCCAAGCAAGTAGAGATAAGAGGTTGGATTCTACATTGATTTTGGCAGTAGTGCCAACAGGACTTGCCCATGGATTGGATGTAGAGGGTGAGGAAAGAGAGGAATCAAGGATGCCTCCTAAATGTTCAGCTTTAGCAACTGGATAGACATTGGTGTCTTCCACAGAGGTGGACGAAATAGGGTGTAGGTCATTTTGGAGTAGACAGTTGTGTTCAGACGTGATAAACTGCAGAGGCCCATGAGCTGTCTACTGGAGATGTCCAGGAGGTGGCTGGGACTTGGGAGAGTCGTGGTGACACTGGCATTTGGAAGACGCCTGCAGGAGATGCGATTTAACTCCGTGGGGCTGGAGTATAGATAGAAACAAGGGCTCCAGACTGGGCTGTGGGCTATTATTGGTAGGAAGAAGTGGAGAAGTCGGAAAAGGAGACTTGGAAGGAGCAACCAACAAGACAGGAGGAAGACCAGCAGCGTGTGAGGTGAGAAGTCTAGAGAAGAAAGTCCTTCTTTAGAGAGAAGGAAGGTCATCTGTTTCTAGTACTACTGAAAGGTCAAGTGAGATGACAGCATGGAGTGACCATTGGATTTGGAGGTTGTTGATGGACCTGACAAGAGTGACTCATGGGAGCAATGAGGAGGAAGTGAGGGACAGATGAGGTGGCTGCTGCTGGTTCTTGCTCTCTCTCCATTGTCTTTTGTTCTTTGCTCAGGCCAGTCAGCACCCTAAGTGGGTTTGCTTTAGTATAACTTTGGCATTAGCAATGGCTTCAGCTGTTGGCTCACTGGACCCTCAAAATGCAACGTGTTTGCAGAATTGGCCGGGCAGGTATTATTCCCATTTTACAGATGAGGAAGCTGCAACCTAAAAAGATCAAATGCTATTCTCAGGCTGTTTCTCAGAGGGAAAGAATTATGGGTCAGGTGCCACTATCTTGGCATATACCCCAGTGTTTTGTGGTTATTTATTTTTTGGTTTACCTAACAATATGGTGAGCCTAGTGAGGAGGGGACGTGGGCAACGTCTCTGCATCCCCAGGTCAGAGACGACCAGTGCAGGTCACACTTGCTGCCACTTTATCCCCTGTGCCCACGGCGGGCATCACTGGTTGACTATGACATTCTTTTCCTCTGAACCTGGACTCGGCCTCAGAGTTCTCTACACAGCGTTCCAGACAGTCTGTCAACCAGCTGACCTGCAAGTTGACACCAACTGCCATTCTTGTTGTAGTGCTTAACACAGGTGACGGGTGCGTGGGAGGGACTCACTAAGTGGTTTTTTGAGTGAGTGAGCGAGTGAACGTTCTCTGAAAGTGCAGTGAGTGAGGTGCATTAGAGGTGATCAAGCAGAGTTGGAGTCACACGCCAGTTGGGTGAGGTAAATGGAATTCACATATTGGGTAGAATGTCCAAGTCTCAGATTGTTTGATATTCATGGAGTTAGTTAGAGAACAGTCGTGTTTGCTAGGAGTCCCTGAGTGGTACAGTTAACATACTTGACTGTTAACCAAAAGGTTGGAGGTTTGAGTCCACCCAGAGGCACCTCAGAAGAAAGGCCTAGTGATCTACTTCTGAAAAATGAACCACTGAAAACCCTACAGAACATAGTTCTACGCTGACAAACGTGGGGTGGCCGTGAGTAGAAACTGAGTCAGTGCCAACTGGTGGTAGTAGTGTTTGTTTATATTATTTTGGAACAAAACACAGACCTTGTTGAACAGGATCATCTAGTGTGTGTGTCTATGTATATAGTGGGGGGATGGGCAACACTATTTTGGATCCTTGTTTGTTCTCTTGGCCACTTGGGGCCTTGGTCTCTCCCTTGCTGGGTCACCTTGGGTGGCAGGTGTCACTTAGGTTGAGAGGAATGAAGAGAAAATCGAATGCTTTTGGGTCTGTGAGGGCAGGTCTGACCCCAAGGCCTGTGAGGTGAATTGGTTTTTATGACCTCTGTACAGCAGGTCCTGGCTCTTACCTGCTACGTGCAGATCCCTTGGGCCATCTTCAGTCCAGGGGAGTAATGGGGATAACGCCACCAAGGGTTGTTGGAGGATTCAGTTAGACTTAGCAGGCTGCTTTTGGTCAACAAGCTGGCTTTCCGTGATCCTTTCTGTCTGGGGCGCATCTTGCCTCGGACTCTGAGGGACTAGGCATCGTCTGCATTCTTCCTAAGACTGGAATGCGGCTGCAGTGATCAGGACTCTGAGGGACTAAGCATTGTCTGCATTCTTCCTGAGACCGGAATGTGGCCGCAGGGATCATGGCTCCAGGACCCCAGCGGCTCCTCCCTCCTGTCCTCTCCTCCGCCCCACTGCCTGCAATGCCGGTTCCCTTCTCCTCTCCAGCCTGGGCTGGACTGGCCCCAGCCGGGGTAAGTGGACAAATTCTTTTCTAGAAACCACCTTGTGGATCTCAGTATCTTGGCTCCGGGGGTTTGGCTCAGCCTGGCCCTAGAGGGACATGAAGACAGTCACAGGGGATATACTAGGCTAATATTATCTGTCTTCTAGTCTAGTGCTTCTCAAACTTTAGCTGACATTAGAATCGCCTGAGGGCTTGTTAAAGCCCAGAGGTCTGGGGCGGGGCCTGGGAATCTGCATCTCTAACTAGCTCAGGAAACCCTGGTGGTGTAGTAGTTAAGTGCTATGGCTGCTAACCAAAGGGTCAGCCAGTTTGAATCCACCAGGTGCTCCTTGGAAACTCTATAGGGCAGTTCTACTGTGTCCTATAGGGTCGCTATGAGTCGGAATCAACTCAGCAGAATGGTTTTTTTTTTTTTTTTAACCAGCTCACAGGTGACACAAAGCTGCTGGACCACGGACCTCACTTTTTAGCAGCATTGTCTGTCCTTTCTCCTTCCACAGTAGCTGGCGCCTACCCCCTCCTCTCTGCCTCCACTGCCATCAGCCCACTCCATATCATCTCACTGCCTAAATGCGGTATCTGCCTGACTGGTCCCTCTGCTTCCGCTGTGGCCCCTTGCTACCGAATCTACACACATTAGTTAGCAGAGTCCTGTGATGCCCTCTGCTTAAGACCCTGCCCAGGCGTCCCACTGCAGTTGGAATAAAATCCCCATCCTTGTGAAGTTCTGCCTGTCTCCCATCTAACACTGATCCCTCCACCCAGCACACTGGCCTTTGGTTAGTTCCCTGACGCCCTGCTCTGTGTGCCCCAGGACCTTTGTACTTGCTTGCCTCAAGTCATTGAAAGGCTGGTTGTTTCTCATCCCAACTTAAATGTTGTTGTTAGCTGCCGTCTAGTCAGCCGTGACTCATGGCGATTCCATGCACAATGGAAGGAAATGCTGCTTGGACCTGTGCCGTCCCCGTGCTCAGTTACAGGTCGGAACGCAGTGGTCTGTGGGATTTTCACTGATGATTTTTGGAAGTAGATTACCAGGCCTTTCTTCTTAGTTCTTCTTAATCTGCAAGCTTCGCTGAAGCCTGTTTAGCATCATATAGCAACACGAAAGCCTCCACTGACAGACGGGTGGTGGCTGTGCATGAGGTACATGGGCCGGGAATCGAGCCTGAGTCTCCCCCGTGGAAGACAAGAATTCTACCACTGATAACCCTATGTAATCGACCCTTCCTCATGCCCTAACAGCCTTTATTCTCTGTAATCGACCCCTTCCTCCTGCCCTGACCCCCGTTATTCTCTGTTGATTTCCACTGTGGCACCAATCAAAGTCTGTGCAAAGAAAAAAGAAAAAGTACTGATTTATTTTGTTCTTGTTTTTGGGGTGGCTCCTGCAGTAGAAGGTATAGGCCGTGACTTTGTCTTGTTCTCTGCACTGCGTGGCACGCAGTGGGTTTGAGAAATATTCCGTAAGTGGATGAAAAATGAACGAATGCTTGAATACAGACTGCAGAGGCTCAGATCAAGGGTGAACCGTGCATCTGAAGTTCTGAGTAGTCGCAGTTAACGCCCCTTCAGTGTGGAAGCCAAGAGAATTTCCCTTTTGGAGCTAACCAGACTTAGGCTTTCAGGGTTGGAGGTGATGATGACGATGCTAATGAATAATACAGTAAGAACTTGCTGAGCGCTTGTAATGCTAATTCCCATAGTTGTCCCCATTTTACAGAGGGGGAGAGTGAGACATAGAGAGGATAAGAAACTTAGCCCACAGACGGTGAGGGGGAGCCTGGATTTGGATTCAGAGTCCAAGTGCTTAACCCTGCACTACACTGAGGGAGGCGGCTGGGAGGCAGTGTCCTCTCGGTTCCTCCCTTTTTTCCAGGCTTCCATACCAGGTGATGCAGTGAAGCACTCCAGGTGGACAGACAGTGGGCATGGTGGCTCGCATTATGGATGGCCCTCACTGGTCTGTCCCATGCCGGAGAATGTGGACTATAGCCCATGTGGTGGGAAGCCAGGCCTCTGGGGTGAGTTATTTGACTGGTCAATGCCTTAGCAATTTGGGGTATTGTTCCATTTCTCAGCTGACAGATGCCTCCTGTCCAGGGCAGCCCTAATAAGCACCTGGGTGCCCACGGAAGGGCCACGGGTGAGCCAACCGTGAAGACAGACTCCATGTTTCTGGCTGAGAGGCCCCAGGTGGGAGCAAGAGGCCATGGGCTTAGCATCGTCCCCTGCCAAGCCTTGCTGAGGAGGGACTGTGGGCTTCAGGCCACATCTTTTCTCCTTGGGAAAAGAAAAGTGGGGGTGGGCCTCAGCTGCTGCCACTAACACTTTATCATGAAAGCAGCTATGTTTTGGAATCCTGGAAAATTAAGGGGAAATTTAGAAGCGTCATAATGCTTCATGAACCATTGCTCTTGGAAAATAGACTTTTGTTGAAAAATTTCCCCCATTTCTTGTTTTTAGGGGGCTGTGGGTAACCTTAGAGTATTTTATTTCTGTGTCCCTTCCTGGGCTTTCCATGGCAGTTATTTTACTGAAGAGGGGAAGGGAACGAGTATTGATCAGCTCCTTCTGTGTGCCAGGCAAAATGGTCGTCCTTGTCACTTTTGTTAGTCTGTTATTTCTTGTAGTGATTCTGTGAGGTGTGTGTGTCCCTGTTGTACACATGGGGAAACTGAGGCCCAGGGGAGGAACTTGCCCATGATCATGGCCAGGACTCAAACTCTGTCCCAGTGTTCGTACCCTTTGTGCTGTGGAATATGATGGATTCACATACGGATTCCTTGACTTTGTTTAGTGTGGGGTTGAATCTTTATGCTAGCTCTGGATACTAAAACTGATTCCCCCATTTTACAGATGAGGAAACTGAGATCTCAGAGGTACAAAGTATCTTGCCCAAGGTCATGTGACTGGGGAGTAGCTAGGCGGTGATTTGAACCTATCATACTTGACTCTGTTGCCCCTGGAAAGTCCTAGAAGCCAGCACAGGCACAGACTACTGTTAAGCACCCACTTCAGATCAGATGGCTCAGGCTACCCACAAGCCCCGCTGAATTTTGCAAACATCTGAAGTCAGCTGGCTAGTGGAGGAGGCAGATGGCCTTGAAGAATAGTTTTGTGCATTCAAACCCCAGGAGGGCTCTTAACAATCATTCCTGAGTGTTTGCAGACAGTTAGCCAATCTATGACCACATCCAGGCTCCAGGTCTGGACTGGGACCCTCGGAGGCAGGGCCGGCCTGAGAGGGTCAGAAACAGAAGATGCTCCTTTGACTGGGGGCAGGCGCATTGCTTTGTTGGCCACTGTGTAGCCCTGGCACCTAAAGCAGAGCCTGGCACACAGTTGATGCTGATGGCCCTAGCTACGAGCTCTACTTATACATGTCTGTTCACAATTTCATTCAACACGTATTGATTAAGCACCTATATCACACTGCTCTGGGCCCTGGGGAGGTAAGAAGCAAGCCAAGTTTGTGCTCTGATGAAGCTTAAATCTAGAGTAGGGGAGAGTTAGAGAACATTAGGGAGCAATTTGCACTATGGAGAAAAATGGGGGCAGCGATGGTTTAGTGGTGGAATTTTTGCCCTCTATGCGGGAGACTTGGGTTCAATTCCCAATTAATGCACCTCACGAGCAGCCACCATCTGTCTGTCAGTGGAGGCTTGCATGTTGCTACGATGCTGAACAGCTTCTAGGCTGAGATAGGTTAGGAAGAAGGGCCTGGCAATCTACTTCCAAAAACCAGCCAGTGAAAACCCTATGGATCACAATGGTCCAGTCTGAAACTGGTCATGGGGCTGGTGCAGGACCTAGCAGCATTTCATCCGTTTGTGCATGGGGTTGCCGTGAGTCAGGGGCAGACTTGGCCGAAGCTAACAACAACCATGTGGAGAAAAATGAAACAGGGAAAGGGCTTATATGGGGGGAAGCTGGGAAAGAAACAAGATTATGGCTGGGGAGAGAGCAGGCAGAGGGCGTGGGAAACACCCAGCTCAGTCACCAAGCAGGAATCGGTTGGGGTCCAATGGCTTACCTGAGGAGGGTTTAATGAGGGGTCTATGGACAGAGGCATGGGAGGGTTAAGGAACCAACAAGGTGGGGTACCATGCAATCCCAGCACGGGGCAAGGGAGGAAATAGTGCTGCTGGAGCCAGGGAAGAGGGACAGCTTGACAGGCTGTAGTGTAGGCAGACCCCCCCCCCCCGACTGCCAGACCTTGGAGGGAGCCCTGGAATTCCTACCCTGAACTTCCTCCCTCCACCCTTGGCTCTCTTGCAGATGTCTCCCTTAGATGGAGCCCGTAGGCAAAGCTGCTTGGGCACAGAGCAGGGTGGAGGAGGGCAGAGTGTGGACTGGCAGGGTGGAGGAGGGCAGAGAGTGGGCCAAGGCAGGGGGCCGCCTGGAGGTGACCCTCCCAGGCAGGAATTTGCTCCGTGTATCCAGAGGTGGAAGAGATTCATGTGGCTGGAGCGAGTGAACACAAAGTGGGGTGGTAGAGGAAGGCGGGAGAGGTGAGGGGTCCTCGCTGCAGAGGACCTTGGGCTTTTTTCTCTGAGTGGGTTGGGAGCCAGCGGAAGGTTTAAGGCAGGTGTGTTTATATACCATTCGCACTACCACAGAGCCCTGGTGGTGCAGCGGTTAAGTGCTCAGCTGCTAATGGAAAGGTTGGCATTTTGAACCCACCCAGAGCCTCTGAGAAAAGACCCGCCCATCAGTTCTTATAAAGATTACAGCCTAGGAAACCCTTTGGGGGCAGTTTTCCTCTGTCACATGGGGTCACTAGGAGTTGCAGCACCTAACAACAACAACTGTACTACCAGGGTAACCTCTCTTTCTGAAGTGGACATGGAAAGAGACCTCATTGGACCTGACTCCTGGGAGGATAGCCACCCCCTCGCCCCCCACCTCCTAGTTGAGCATCTGCTGAGTCTACGTGTAGCCCGCTGCTGACAGGAAAGATGAAGGAGCTGTGTGTCTCAGAAGAGGATATTCTGGAAGGCCGGATAACCAGACCCCATTGTAAAGTCACATTTTGCGTTACAGCATCTCAGTCTTTGTCACAATAGAAAATGTTTGCAGACTGTTACCAGCAAGCCCCGATTCCCGTTAGGCTCTGATAGAGCCTGAACATAGTGTGGGATGCCAGGAGACAGGCTCCGAGGGGAGGGGCGTGTAGGTCATGCCTATCGGATGCCTTATCATAACTCTGTCCGCACAGCAGGGCACACAAAGGTCTGCTTGTCTGGCTGGGTCCCCGAAGTGGGTGGCATCCAACTGGTCCTTGCCCCGGAGGGTGGATGGTCCTGCCCAGCCAAGGGATGAAAGTTGGCAGAAGCCCTGTCAGGCCAGCCTGCAGCCGAGTCAGGCTTGGTGAGTTCTGGCCGGAAGCACAGAGTGGGGAGGGCACACGCGTGGTCCCTGGGTCATGTTGAGTGGGGCAGGGAGTGAAGGGGGAGGGCTTGGGCACAGACTACTTTCACTTCTGATGGTTCTGCAGCTGCAGCCAATTAGTCTGGAAGCCCCTTGCAGGTAGGAATCCTCCTTCTCATCTTTGTATACCTGACAGCATGCTCTGAGAACAAATGGGTAGGGGCAGAGTGCTTAGTATCTTGGAGTGTCAGTCTGCACCCTGTCAAATGGACATGATGTACATCAAAGGGCTGTTGGAGTGAGGGGGGAGAAGTACTTGGCAAGGTCCCTGGCACCGAGTATGGGCTCCATAAATTCCTCTTCAACTCAAGATTAGATCTTTTCCCATCTGTCATCGGTCTAAGGAGCCGTGGTGGTGCAGTAGTTAAGCGCTTCGCTGCTAAACAGAAGGTTGGCAGTTGGAACCCACCCAGTGGCTCCACAGGAGAAAGCCCTGTTGATCTGCTCCCGTAAAGATTACAGCCTGGGAAACCCTATGTGGCAGTTCTGCTTCCTCACTTTGGGTTGCTGTAAATCGAAAATCAACTTGATGGCACCCAGCAACAGTAACAACATTGTTGGTCTAGAGGAAGGGGAGCCGGGTATTACAGCCTCATCTTCTGGGAGGTCACGTGAGACGACAGCTGAGGCGGGATCCTTGGTGGACCTCAGGCCTTGACCCTAGACCCTGTGCACTCCCTCCCTGTGGAGCAGCCCTTATATGCCACTTTCTTCCCAAAGAGGTGTGCACACCTTTGTTCTGTGCAAAGGCAGGGTAGAGAGCTTGTAAGTTAATTATTGTTTAAGTTGGATGGCCTTGTAAGTATTTTAAACTTTTGAGGAAGTGGTTTATGTTTAAATCCCAGGACTTTTTTTTGCCTTTCCCGTCACCTTTTATCCATTTTGGGGCCCTGGTGGTGCAGTGGTTAAGACCCCAGGCTGCTAACCAAAAGGTTGGCAGTTGGAATCCACCAGCGGCTGCTCGGAAACCCTATGGGGCAGTTCTGCTCTGTCCTGTAGGGTCGCTATGAATCGGAACTGACTTGACAGCAGTGGGTTTTGATTTTTATCCATTTTGGGTTTTTAAGACAAATCTAGAGAGCCCTGGTAGAGGAGTGGTTAAATGCTGGGCCACCAACTGAAAGGTTGGTGATTTGAACCCACTAGCTGCTCCGCCAAAGAGAGCTGTGACAGTCTGCTTCCGTAAAGATTACAGCTTTGGAAACCCTATGGGGCAGTTCTACTCTGTCCTGTAGGATTGCTGTGAGTCGGAATTGACTGGACTGCAACGGGGAAGACAAAAGCCTGAACGACGTTTTGCTCTTCAGTGGGACTTTACACTGAATTTGTTAACCCCCTGCTCTCTGGTAGCAGTTTTGGATTTCTCACGGGAAGGCTGAGCGGCTCCCAGCCCTTCTCGTGGTATAAGAAGAGGATTTGGGAGATTGAGGGTGGGGCTGGGGGCCAAAGCGAAGACTTGGTGCTGGATACAGAGATGATCAGAGTGTAAGGCTGGCTTATTGATGCATTAATCGCCTGGGTGAAGAGTGTGAATTCGAGTGTTTAAGTAAAAGGGAGACCTTCAGGGTTTTGGAGCAGGCAAGATAAATAAGAGCTGCTCTTTGGGCCAGGAGTCCCTGGGTGATGCAAACGGTTGACTTGCTTGGCTGCTAAAGGTTGGAGGTCTGAGTTCATCCAGAGGTACCTCAGAAGAGAAGCCTGGCAGTCTACTCTGGAAAAATCAGCCATTGAAAACCCTATGGAACACAGTTCTACTCTGACACATGTGGGGTCATCATGAGTCTGAGTTGACTGGAGGCAGCTGGTGGTTTGGTGAGCTGGCTTGGATGAGGGGAGGGTGAAGGCAGAGAGGGGAAGAAACTTCAGCAGAATTGAGAGCCTAGACTAATCATATGCTGGAGGGAAAGGCATAGATGGACACAGATACTATTGAGTCTAGAAACTTAAGAGAACTAGCCTTTGACCCCAAGCATACATATGACTCAACATTACCCTCCTCCACCAACTGGACAGGGCCCAGAGCAGTTCTGGAAGCTGATGGGGGCATAAACAGTACATCAGATATGCAGATGAACTACTCAGGGTATCTCTGGCCTTGAGGAGAATTTTTAGTAGACCTAAGATATTTGCAAATGGAATGTTCTGTTTTCCCTTCCACAACCTCGAGGCCTGGCACAGATTTCCAAAGTGGACATCTCTCCAGCCCAGGGTTTTCCCCCAAAGCACAACTTGAGGAAAGGTCACTCCTGCGGGTTCTGTTTGTTGCAGCTTCTCCTTCCCATCCAACCTGCGCTTGTGAAAGGCCCTGATCTCTCTGGGGTCCCTTGGGTGAGTGGTGGTCCTTTTTCAGAGAAGCCCATGCAAATCACCCAGGAGCCTTTGCAAGCACCCATCTCGTACCCTCCCCCAGGGTGGACAGTGTGTCTTGCAAAGACTCTTGAGGTGATGGACTCATTGCCAACCTCAAGAACCACTGGCTAAATGGCCATAAAAGCTAACAAAGTAACATTTCAAAATGCCAGTAGAATGTAAAGGGAAGGAATCGGAAGGGTCCCTTTCACCTGCACTGTAAGATATGATTCCTTGGCTTGGCGTTCGAGGCCTTGGTTGGCATCCATGCTGTCTTTGGTTTTATCCTCCCTCTGAACAGACCTCACATTCTCTGTTTTCTCAGATGTTCTTTGGAGCTCTTACCCGTGAGGGCTCCTTCCCGATCATGTGCGTTTCTCTCCTGCCACCTCTCTTGTTGTTATTGATTCTGACTCAGAGTGGCCCCATGTGACAGAGTAGAACTGCCCTATAGGGTTTTCTTGGCTGTAATCTTTATAGGGACAGATTACCAGCTCTTTCTCCCGCAGAACCATTGGGTAGGTTCGAACCATTGGGTAGGTTCGAACCATCAGCACTTTGGCTCTCAGCCAAGCACTTAACTGTTGTAACACTTTTCTAAGTAATAGATAATACTTGGAGTCTTTGGCTGAGTCCCACCTCCTTAATATGAAACTTTCCCTTGTGACTCTAGCTATACCTGACTGTTTCCTTTCTAGAACCATCCTAGTTCTTACCTTTGTGTTCTTGCTACTTGCTTCCTCAGGCTGCTGGTTCCCTTTTCATGTGGGTGATCTGGATTATAAACTACATGATCACTGGAGTCTATAGGATGTATGTCCAGCTATCACTGACAGAGCCTAGCACATGTCTAAGGGGGCAGCCAATATTTGTGTGGTACACAGCTCTTGAGGGACTTGATGATGGTCTGAATTGGTAGAGGAGAAGACAAGATTTTCTTCCAGAGGCACTTAGGGTGGGGGAAATGGCCTGAGCAGAGTCCAGAGACAGGATCCAGATAGAAGAGTACAGGATGAAGTAGGGGAAAAGACCTTTATTCTGCTGGCCTGTAAGCCTTGAGCAAGGGGATACTGACCTATACCCTTTGGATGGATTCAAGGAGTAGAGCTGGCTGTGTTGACTGACAAGCTTGGATGTGACCCAGAGAGGAGCATTCTGGAAAGGTACTTAAGAAAGAAAGGCTTTCCCAGCTACTGGTGTAGGGCAGATCACAGATCTCCTTGGGACAGGTGTCCTGAAGGCCTGGGGCTACTCTGCAACAGGTGACGTTTGAGGCCTAAGAGCCATTTGTCTTTTGTAACTGGAGGTCCCCAGCCATTCTGGAGCGACAGCTTAATGGGCCCAGTTAGGAAGGGGACTGGCAGTGCAGACATCTGCATTTTAGGACAGTTCTTCCAGTTACAAATTCAGCACCACAGCAGGTATTTATTGCATGCCTCCTACGTTCTAAAGGAGCCCTGGTGATGCAATGGTTAAGCACTTGGCTGCTAACTGAAAGGTTTGTGGTTTGAATCCACCCCGCCCTTCTCTGGGAGAAAGACCTGGCGATCTGCTCCCGTGAAGATTACAGCCTAGAAAACCCTATGGAGTGTTCTACTCTGTCACATGGGGTCGCTATGG
Source organism: Trichechus manatus latirostris (assembly GCF_000243295.1). Taxonomy (NCBI): domain Eukaryota; kingdom Metazoa; phylum Chordata; class Mammalia; order Sirenia; family Trichechidae; genus Trichechus; species Trichechus manatus. Next base: position 15,254,976 of record NW_004443958.1, read on the forward strand.
GTCGCAATTGAGTTGACAGCACCTGAGAACTATGTGCCAAGAACTTTCGTAGGCTCTGGAGAAAGCTCAATCAACCAAACACAAAATCCCTGTCCCTGTGGAGTCTACATTCTAATGGGGACAGCAGACAAAGACGTAAGAAATAAGTACACTGTATAGTTTGTTAGACGGTGGTCAGGTGGGGACGGGTAGAGAAGGTGGGGGAGGGGAGTAGGTGTGCACTATGTGTGTGTGTTTCTGGGTACATTGCTGTTGAAACGGGTTGGTCAGAGTAGGTCTCATGGAGAAGGTGGCATTTGAGCAAAGACCTGAAAGAAGCAAGGGACTGAACCACTAATGTCTCCGAGCAGAACATTCCAGGCAGAGGGAACAGCCAGTGCAAATATCCAGAGGCAGGAATGTGCTTGGCATGGTGTAGGCGAGACCTTGCTCTGCTATCTTTGTGATTTTTCTGTACAACTAAAGCTGTTCTAAAAAAAAAGTTTATTAAAAAAATTTCATGGCCTCATTTGATTTTCTCAACTGCCTCTGAAGTGTTCCCATTTTACAGATGGGAGAACTGAGGTTCAGAGAGGTTAAGTCAGGGGCCCAGGTGTCCACGTTGTTGTCGTTGTTAGTTGCTGTTGAGTTGGCTTCAACTCTTGGTGACCATGTGTACGACAGACCAGAACGTTGCCCGGTTCTGTGCTGTCTTTATGATCGTTGGTATGTTTGAGCCCCTTGTTGCTCTCTAATAAAAACCGTGGGAGTACCGCTGGAGGGCCAGCCAGGCCGGGGTGGTGCTGCCCAGCTGGTGTAGGAGCTGGTGCCAGCACAGTGTGGGAAGGATCTCTGGGGTGATGCCAGGGACACGAGAAGGGGGAAGGGTTCCAGGCCTGGGGAGACATGAAGTTATGGCCCAGTGTGTGGGTGAGCAATCTTGAAAGGAGGAGATGGGCTGGAGACGCAGTTGGGGCTCACCTCCCAGAGGCCATCCAAGCTGGGCTGAGTTGCTGGGAAGGGGATGGCAAATAGCCTCATTCCTTGTGCCAACCCTGGTTGGCTGGGTGGCTGCTGAGAGCCGTGCCATGCCCAGGCTGAGGGGGAAGAGAGTGCGATTGTCCAGTGGGGTCTGCCAAGGACAAGGGAAGAGGGGCTAGAGAGCACGCTGCAGATCACCGCGGAGACTTGGGGACCCTGGAGGGTTTTCTGCCTGGCGGTGCAGGGCCAAAGCTGCATCCCCGCTGTTTTGTGTTCCTTTTCTTTGCCCATAGAATACCTTTCCCTTCTCAGCATCTCAGTAGGGGAATCAGGGTAGCTTGGGGGAATGGAGTGGGAGTTAACTATGGATTAACCATGAGTTAGCCGTGGGATCCTCCTAGCCTTGGTCAGGGATAAGGCATAACTTGCAGCCTGGCCCAACTTTCAGAATAAGGTATTCCCAGAGTAGGTCGAAAGACTGGTTTCCTATCAAATAAAGATAGGATCCTATGGAAGCTTCTGGAAGAGGCTGCCAGTGCACTCCTGGATGCACTGTCCAAGTAGCAGGGGGTAGAAGAAAAGAGAGGGGCAGTTAAAAAGAAGACAGGAGCAAGACTGCATGTCTGTGCGTGTGTGTGTGTGCATGTATGCGTATGTGCGCATGCGAGTGCCTTTTTGTACGTGCGTTGAGTGCATGTGTGTGTGCGTATGGGCACGTGGGGCTTTCGGGGCTGTGTGTGGGCTGTTTAGGCCTGGAAATGTCTTTAAATGCCACCTGAGGCCAATTAGGCAAAGACACGGCTTCTGTTAAGAGGACCTGGTGGTCAAACATCTGCTTTACAAAGTAGGTGATTAGGGAGAAGCACTTTGACATACAAGGAGCCCTGGTGGCACAGCGGTTAAGTGCTGAGCAGTTCGACCCCACCTAGCTGCTCTGTGGGAGAAAGACCTGGCCATCTGCTCCCTTAAAGATTACAGCCTATGGTGACAGGGAACCCAAGGTTGAGTAAGGACAGTGTTGACATGTAGTGGGGTTGTTAACCACTGTCATAGGGCAACGTGTGTACTAACTTTAATGAGAAACTATTTTGTTCTGTAAACCTTCATCTAAAGTGAGAATAGCAGCACAACTGCAAGAACGTAATCGATGCCGCTGAACTGTGCATGTAGAAATTTTTGAAATGGTGTATCTTTGGCTGTGTATATTTTCACCAAAGGAAAAAACAAAGGTCGAGAAGGGAGAGTGTTGACATGTCGTGAGGTTGTTAACCAATGTCATAAAACAATATGTGTACTGACTGTTTAATGAGAAACTATTTGTTCTGTAAACCCTCACCTAAAGTACAATTAGAAAAAAAAAAGATAACAGTCTAGAAAACCCTGTGAGGCGGTTCTACTCTGTCATATGAGGTCACTGTGAGTTGAAAATTTACCACACAGCACCCGACAGCAACACTTTGGTATTTAGAAGAAGCATTTAGCCACTAGGGCTCCTTTTTATTTTGTAAAAAATGTTTAATCTCCATAGTTTTTCTGACAAAACATTTGAAACCTGATTTGGAACTTGATTCAGCCTGCATGCACCTGTCAGGCACATCTTTGTGCTTTTGGTTACGATGCCACTGCTCCCGGTTCGAGGGCTCTAAAAAAAGAGAACTAAGAATAAACAGCTGATGTTTCTGTGGGTCACAAAGCATGTGGTTGGTGTTGTAACACACAGCAATGATGTGGACCGGAGGGAGCTGGCCTTGCAGATATTACAAAGAGTCATTTACCTGACCTTATGGAGTTTTCAAAGCACATGTGTTTAACGATAAAAGATTGATTTATGAATTTTGTCTTTTGGTCTCTTGTGTAGACACCTCAGAGCGTAACCATGGAAATAACGATCATTGTCCCTTTTTCCTGAAGTGAGAAAACACTGTTACAAAGAAGTTTCTAAACATTTTATATTAAAACAAGAATGTGGATGGAATCAAAACAAAACCAAAAACCAGGAGTAAAAAACTCCTAAATTTAAAATATACATTTTGCAGGGCGGGGGTGGTAGAGATGAATAAGGGTATTGTGAACAATTTCCCGATATATTTGTGATGGTAGCTGCACTGTAAGTGTTGTGTAGTTGAGACGTTTGGGGGTGTTTTTCCCTTTCCCTGGGATGTACTGTTGGTGGTGTGGGAAGAGCAAGGACCTCGGAGTTATTAGATCATCCTGAGTTCCTAATCCTAACATAGTCGTGAACTATGTATGATTCAGGCTAGTTGGCCTCTCTGATTTCAGGGTTCTCATCTGTACAGTGGAGATAATAGTACAAACCTTGCAGATTTTTTTGTGAGGATTAGGTGAGCTAATGTATGAAGCCATGGGGGTTCAGCGGTAGAAGTTTCTCCTTTCACGCGGGAGACCCTGTTTGATTCCTGGCCAATGCACTGCATGCACAGCTACTCCCGTCTGTCGCTGGAGGCTGGTGTGTTGCTTTGATGCTGGACAGTCATAGAGCTTCCAGACTAAGATAGACCCGTGAGAAAGTCCTGGTGATCTACTTTTGAAAATCAGATAATGAATACCCTATGGACCACAAGGGTCCTGTCCGCAACCAGTCATGGGGATGGCGAAGGACCCGGCAGCGTTTTGTTTTGTTGTACGTGGGGTTGCCATGACTGATGGCAGCTAACAACAACAATGTATGAAAATACCCAGGCCAGAATCTGCCTCCAGTGCTTGGTAGCTCTAATTCGGAACAGAGTGATTCTCTTGACATGGCCTGTTCTCCCTCCATTGAAAGGAAGACAGGCCAGGGAGGGGGTGAAGGTCTCACTTCAGAGTGGCAGGAGTCATTTCGTCTGAGTCTTTGGGAGGATGAATTTGGACCAGGGGTCCGGAGTCCTAGAGACAGAACTTGACTAAACTAGTACCAGTTGCCCTTGAGTTGATTCCAACTCATAGCGACCCTGTATCACAGGGTAGAACTGCCCCGTAGGGTTTCCAAGGAGCAGCTGGTGGATTCGAACTGCCGACCTTTTGGTTAGCAGCCAAGTTCTTAAACCACTATGCCACCTGGGCTCCAAGATTTGACTTGCTGCTGTTGTTGTTGTGTGCCGTCGAGTGGATTCTGACTCATAGCGACCCTATAAGACAGAGTGGAACTGCCCCATAGGGTTTCCAAGGAGTGGCTGGTGGATTCGAACTGCCGACCTTTTGGTTAGCAGCTTTAACCACTAATTATTGTGAGTCAGATTATTTAATATTTAGACCACGGTATCTCCGTGTGGAAGTGGGGTTGGAGCGGGGGGGTCTCCGAGGGCGCTTCATGCTCCGCTGCTTGTGCTTTTGCGGACTGGACTCACCCGAGGGACCAGTTGGGTTCTCCTAACCCCTCTGCCATCTTCAGGATCCCCCAGACCTTGGTCACGGTTTCTACCCCAGCAGTCCCAGGTGGGAAGGCCTGTAGGTGGGAGCTCATCTCTTCAGGTTCTTGTAGCTCAACCAGCATTTCCCAAGGACAGCCTGGAGCGGGGCTGGCTGTTGGCCAACCACCTGTGATTCTGGGTAGTCCATCCCCAGGCTCCGAGGCCCCAGGGGAGCTGCCTCAATTTCTGGTTGCAGAATTCCTGGGCTGAGTCATGGAGGTAATTGCTGGGATGAATTGTGTTGACTTTGTGTGCAATCCCAGACTGAAGCCGCAGTGATTGCGGCTAGAGCGAAGCGTGGTCCGTAGCTTCTGGGAAGAGCAGACATCATGGAACCTCATACCGTTAACTCTTTGTCTGTCACATAGGGATATGATCCCAGCAGCTTATTGGAGTGACACTCGGGTGCTTGGAGAGCTGGGTGACTGTCCGTGCTGTGAGTAAGCTTGGGGTCCTCGGACAAGTCATCTAAATTCTGCTCAGTGTGTCAGTTCCCTCTTGGAAGCCTTTGGGCAGAGATGCAGTAGTGTAGTGGTTAGTGCTGGGCCCTGGCGCTAGCCTGCCTGGGTTTGAATCCCTGGTCTGCTGGGACTTGTTAGCTGTGTGATTGTGAGTACAATATTAACTTCTCTGGGCCTCAGCTTTCCTCACCTGTAAAATAGGGAGAAATAATAGTATCTCTCACAAAGGGTTGGGTTTTGTTCTTCTTCTTCTTCTTCTTATTGTGGTACAAATATATACAACAAAACATTTGCCAATTCCACAATTTCTACATGCACAGTTCAGTGACATTGATTACATGCTACATGTTGAGCAGCTCTTATCTTTATCTTTTTCCTAACTATTCTACCACTGTTAATGTAAACTCAGTGCCCAGACTGGGGTTTTAAATGAGTTGATGCGGGTGAAGTGAATAGTATAGTGCCTGCCCCAAGCAAGGCGGCTGTGAGGATTAAAGGAGATAGAGGCTGTCGCTCAGTGCCTCACACCAGCTGAGGGCTTAGTAAAAACCAAGCCCGTTGCTGTCAAGTCAATCCCAACTCACAGAGACCCTATAGGATAGAGTAGAACTGCCCCATGGTGTTTTCAAGGCTGTAATCTTTAAGGAAGCAGACTGCCACAACTTTCTCCTGCAGAGTGGCTGGTGGATTTGAATCTCTGACCTTTCGGTTAGGAGCTGAGTGCTTAACCACTGTGCTGCCGGGGCTCCTGAGGGTTCAGTAAAGGACCTTTACTGCTGTTAATGCACCTGCCCTGCTCCTCCTCCTTTCCTGTCCCCAGCCTGGTATTCACGGCTCTCACTCTTGTCATTTCCATGTGGAATGTTATGCTCTGAGGATCCAGCCCGGCTGCTCCCCTTGGACAGGGGGCCTTAAGGGCCCTGGTCTTGGTCCTCCTGGCCTCTGTGATGTCTACACAGTGTCCAGCTGAGGTGGAAGGTGCTCAGTCAACGATGGGAGAACAAAGCGGGCTCCCTCTCACTGTCCAGATTTCGGGTGAGGAAGAGTTGGCTGGCAAGTGACTATCTACCCAGCATGAGCAAGGTGGTCTCTTGGCCAGAGCCTTGAAGTAGACACAGAAGGAGAGTGTGTCCTCCAGGACCTGGGCTCTAGGTGAGGGGTCAAGATGTAACCACCCAAGGAATGAGCAGCAGCCAGGGGCGCAGAGCAGCAGTGAAGGAGCTGAGCAGGTGATGAGTAAGAGGTGAGGTCACGATAAGTGAAGAGACTGGCCTGGAGGATCCTGGAAGGCGCCTAGAAGGTGGCATGTGAGTGACATGAGATTTTGAGAGGAGACATGGAGCGTGCAGGGACCCCAGGGCGTACCTGAGGGGCTGGCTGCAGGGAAGACCTCAGGTGTGTCTGAGGGACTCGTTAGCCCAGGCTGGTTGGGCAGATGCTTTCTACAGGGTGCAGTGTGGGGAGTTAAATAGGGGACTTCGAATGCTGGGACAATGGTTGTGACTGAACTCTCAAAAATGCAGCAACATGGATGAACCTGGAAACCATGATGCTGAGCCAAAGAAGTCTGTCGTCACAACAGGACAAATACGTGTGATCTTACTTAAGTGAAACACGTAGAACGAGCAAATGTATAGAGACCAAAGCGTATTCGCGGTTCCCAGGGGTGGGCAGGAGGGAGGAGGACATGGGGACTCATTGCTTAGGACACACTGAGCTTCTATTAAGGGTGATTGTATCATTTGGGCGAGGGCCGAACAACCTAAAGTCCCTGACCTGTACATGTGAAGATGGTCGACATGTCAGATGTTTTGTTACGTGTATATTTAAACTCAAAACCAAACCCATCGCCGTCGAGTCGATTGACATATATATTTACCGCAATGAAAATATTCATCACAAAAATGAACAAGAGGGTGAGGGTAGTTGCACAACTCGAAGAATGTAATCAATGTCACTGCATTGTACGTATAGAAATTGTTGAATTTGTATATGTTTTGCTGTGTATATTCTCAACAACATCAACAAAATAAAACAAATTAGGGAAAGAAAATGAACAAGGAGGGTTTAGGGAGAGACAAGGGTGCTGTTTAAGACTCTGAACATCATGCAGAATAATTGACACCCTGGGTGTCCACTGCCCTCCAGGGGATCTGCTCCCGCCCTACCGTTTTTCTGTCTTTCCTGCCCGTCCTTTCTCTTCCCGGCTCCGCTCTCCCTAGCCCCACAGGACAGCGAGCCTCCTGACCCTCGCCTGCCTCCTCTGTCCAGGGCCACCCACCTACCCTCCCTCCCACAGGCATGACCTCACCTCACAGCCAGCCGGGAAGTGGGCTTCTGTTTCCTGCCTGGTGACCCTGGCACTGTGACAGGAGGGTCACATAGCATTGCCAGGATGCCAGCCGTGTGAGTCGCCAGCCGTGGGCATGGGCAGGCAGGCGGAGGACATTCCTCTGGGCTGACTCTTGCCTGGCCCACCTGGCTCAGGAGCCCTTGCTTCTGGAGGCAACTCGGGGCGCTTGCCCAGCTGGGCTCTGCACTGGGGCTGCTGAGTCATTGCTGCTGAGTCACCGGGCAGCCTGTCCTCTACAGGGAGCTCTTTGTGCTGGGCCCTCCCAGACTTTCCTGCTTCTGGAAGCATTTAAAGTGGGCCCGAGTTGGTACATGACCCCCCTCTCCCACTTCCCAACCTTGAGGTCTTTTGTACCCTGGTCACTTTACAACCTTGTCGCTCGGTGCCAGCAACTCAGGAACATCCCTCATCCCCACTCTGCCTGTAGGATCAGCCGTGTGCCTTTGAGGTCTGCCATCCGAAGTCAGCAGCTGAGTTACAGGAAAGAAGCCAGGGCAGTGATTAAGCAGGCTGAGGCAGGAGCGACCCAGGCAAATTCCCAGTAGAAGACGGGGGTTGTGCCTGTCCTGACAGGGCCACAGGATGTGCTTACAAATCTCACCTCCCCTGCATATTTTGGGAGCACCTTACATGATGTTGAAAGCCCAGCCAGGCGCTGTGAGGGAGCAGGTGCATCAGTAACATCTATGTGTTGGCACCGTGCACGGTGCTTGGCGTGCATCGATGCTGTCATTCCTGTCCAGACTCAAAGAGGTGGGCACCGCCCTTATCCCCAGTTCCTAGTTAAAGACACTGAGAGTCTCCTAGGTGACGATACTTGCTCACAGTCACAGAGCACAAATGGGGCATATCTGGAATTCGGCTCCAGACCTGACTCAGTTTACCGTATTAGATTCCCCTGTTCAAGTTGTTTTTGTTATTATATATGTATTTTTAACGCGCCCCTTTTCCGCTTGACTGCTGGAATCTTCCCTAAGGAGGGTAGCTGTCCACAGTGCAGGAAGCTGACTATGAAGGGGGAAGGAAAGTGCCACTGGGGATCCTGCTGTTCACTGCGGGATTGAGCCCTGCATGCCGAGGTGGAGAAAGCAGCAGGGAGGCCTTGAAGGCCATGAAGACCCCTTAAAGTTTTGTGTCTGATGGTTGGGGCATGGTAGTGGGGGTGGGGCAGAGGAAATTGGGCAGCTTGTTGACCCCAGGGGAGAACTTGTGTTGAGCCTTGGGGTTGAGAAGAGAGGAGACATTGATTTGAATTGAAGACACTAGGGTAATAGAGCTTCATGCAGAGAATCTTCGGAGAGCCGTGAGCCTATAATGGCCGCGTGTTTCTGATTTCAGTTATTATCTTGGGTGCACGGAACTCAGAGAGACTCGAGCTTGCATTTCCAAGGTGTTTGTGAGGTCTCTATTCTGCTATAACTTAGGTTACCTCCTGCAGAGGGTGCATGAGTGAGATGTAGTTGTTAGTTGCTCTCATGTCGATTCTGACTCATGGCGACCCCATGTGTGCAGAGTAGAACGGCTCCATAGAGTTCAAGGCTGTGACCTTTCAGAAGCAGATCACCAGACGTGACTTCTGAGGCACCTCTGGGTGGGTTTGAACCACCAACCTTTTGGCTAGTAGTCAAGTGCTTAACTGTGTCTGCCACCCAGCATCTCCCTGAGTGAGATGGGTTGAAATGGACACTTTGTAAGATAAACACTGAATATCAGCAGAAGGGCCAGATATTGAAGTGGAGTTTATGTTTTAATTGAAAAATTAAAGAGCATGTAAGAGAATGGTTTATACGAGGGTTTCTAGAACAGTAGCTGGCCCGTAGAAGGTGGCCAGTATAATAGTTTTGAATGAAATCTACCAACGTGGAACAGTTCTGTGACCTTGAGCCACCAATTGGCTCCTTCTTTTTCCCTTGTACTACCCTTGAAGATTTATTTATTTTTAGTACTATTTTATTGTGTTTTTGGTGAAAGTTTACACAGCAGATTAGGTTCACATTTGACAATTTCTATACAAATTGTTCACTGACATTTACATTTTTATAATGTTTCACCATTCTCATTAATTGCATTCTGGTTGTTCCGTTTCTAGTATTCTAGTTTCCCTGCCCACTTATCTTCTCATCTTTACTTTAGAGTAATTGTTGACCTTTTGGTCTCATATAGATGGTTTTTTAATGGAGCACCGTACCTTAGTTTTGTGTGCCAATCTGTTATTTCCGTAAAAGGTGACCTCGGGATAGTTTCGGTTCAAGGTTTAAAGAGTATCTCAGGGCGATAGTCTCATGGAGTCCTCTAATCTCAATTGGTCCATTAAGTCTGGACCAGGATTTCAGGTCTGTTCCACATTTTTCTCCTGTTCCATCAGAGTCCATCTATTGTGTCCCTGATGGAAGATTTAATGATACTTTTAAGAAGAAAATTGAGATCTTTTCCCTTCCAACCCTATATGCTTGTTTGTGGTTGGCTGCCTCATTCCGAGCAAGTTCAGTCTTACTGTCCAGCTCCTCGATTGTCTTCTTGCATCCGTAGAACCTACGTAAAGCACAGCCTGTTGTGGTTCTGATTTGGTAGGCAAGGGAGAGGGCATAGAAACCAGCATTTTCTGAGTGCCTGCCCTGTGCCACCCCCGATGGCACAGGCTCTTGATGACGATCAGTATGTGAAGTTAAGCACCTTGCTTGCGGCCACATAGTGGCAGAGTCAGAATGTCAACTCTAAATCTCTGGCTTTTGAGCCTGCTTGCTTTCTACTACTCTAGGCAGAAGGAGCCCTGGTGGTGCAGTGGGTTATTGCACGGCTGTTAACCATAAAGTCAGTGGTTCGAACCCACCTAACAGCTCTGTGGGTGAAAGATGTGGCATTCTGCTCCCCTAAAGATAACAGCCTATGGGGCAGTTCTGCTCTGTCCTATAGGGTCGCTATGTGTTGGAATTGACTTGATGGCAACGCTTTTTATTTTTTTGGTACCCTGGGCTGCTTCTCCTAAATAGGTAAGTGGTGAACATGGTATGAGCATAGGAGCTGTGAAGTTAGGACAGAAATGTCCACTGCTAGCCACAGACTGTTTACACAGGCCCAATTCCCCACCGGGATCTCGGCTGCTCAGTTTCTGTTTGAAATCTTTGTGCTTTCTCGCTGGACCAAGGAGGTGTGGGGCAGTGCGTGAACATGGAGGAGTCAGTGGAAGTCAGACCTGCGGCTGAATCTCGGGCCGTCTATGTACTTAATCTGCCCTCACCTCAGCTTGCCTGTCTGTAAAATGGGGATGATGCCATTTAGGACAAACGTTGTCAGCAAGGTTCTCATGGATGAAGTGCCTGGCACACAGGAGGCCCTTCGCAATTATTTGGGTCTTTGTTCCAACAAGTGAAGCGGCTGAGTCACCAGTCCTGAAAGGAGATCACTTTCTCTCCCCTCCTTAATGTGTCATCTTCTCTTCCTTAAGCTTGTATTATCTGGGTGTGGTGAGCCCCAGGAATAATGGGACCGTACAAGCCGGTCAGTGACATAAAACCCCGTGGACACCGCCTTTCATGCGGGGCCACGTGACTGGCATGTGGTGCCAGCATGAACAAGAACTGGTGGCGCCCCAGGGTGTGCGGGACCTGTGTGTGCGGATTCCAGCAGGACCACTTACTGGAAGCGCTGGATTGCTCGCTCCGTGAAGGGAACTGGCTCCAGGTGAGCCAGGAGGGGAAGATCAGCAGGTTTGGGCAGCTGCTGCTGGAGGCAGCGCTCTTCCTGGCAGAACTGGTTCCCATTTGTGGCACTGGGGTGCGGTGTGGGACCGGGGATGGCAAAAGTCTCCCTGGAGGCATTTTCAGAAGGCAGGAAGAGCCCAGGACTGGGCAAAGGATTCCTGGGATCCTAGAAAGTGGGGAAGTCCCATGGGAGGACTGGCAGGTAGTCTTGTAGAGCAGAGAAATTGATAACCACATGCGAGCTCATGAGCTCTCACCCTCCTGTCCAGTTTATCACTTTGAGCGTTTCTCTCCCACCTACTTTGTGACCTTCTCAAGGGCAGGGAAGCTCCTTGCAGAGTGCTCCTCTGCAAGGAAGCTCCTTCCAGCTATCTTTCTATGTAGCCATCCTTCCGCTCAGCCATCCTTCTATCTAGCTATTCTTCACTCCCTGTCATCCTTCCACTTGGCCACCCAGCTATCTAATCGTCACTGATTGTCTACCATGCACTGGGCACCATGCCAGGCTGCAGAGATGAACAGGTGGATAAAACCCAACAAGGTCCCAACTCTGAAGGAGTTCATATTTTGATGGGAAGCCAAGCATATAAATAAGTCATTATAGCACAGTGTAGTAGGTGCTGTAATAGAAGTATAAACAGGGGCATACCAGGTCATGTGGTAGGCGAGTGGGGTGGCAGTGAGGGTTCAGCTCTGCTTGGGTGGCTTAGGGAAAGCATTGCTGGAGAATTGCTTGTGTTGAGTCTTGGAGGATGAATTGGTTACTCAGGTCTGTGGGGGCCAAGGGGAGGAGGCAGAGGTGAGCATGTAGATACATTCACAGAGCTGTAAGGGACTGATGGCTTCAGGCTAGGTGGCCAGCTGCAGAAGTTTGTTAAGTCTTTTCTGTCTTGTCATCCTGGTGTCCAGCACATAGTAGGTTCTTGGTACATATCAGTTCCCTTCCTTTGCTGTCCTTCCCAGAAGTGAGTTCCTTTTGTACCTATGCCTTTGTCCACTGTTCCTAGTAACTGGCCTGGTTAGGAAGAAACTGCCGATAGACACACGCCCTATGGTGGGAGGTGGCTGTGCCTGGGCTGGATAGTTCTGAATATTCCCACTCAGGCTGACTGTCACTCAGGCCACAGTCACAGAAAAGAGGGGAACTTAGCAGGCAAGGAGTCCCTGGGTGGTGCAAATGATTAAGGCACTCGCTGCTAACCAAAAGGTTGGTGGTTGACGTCCACCCAGAAGCACCTCGCAAGAAAGGCCTGGCAGTCTGCTTTGGAAAAAGTAGCCATTGAAAACCCTACACAGTTCTACTCTGACACACATGGGGTCACCGACACACATGGGGTCATTGTAAGTCGGAATTGTTTCTGCGGCAACTGTTTTTTTTGAATTTTTACCAGGCAAACAAACTTTTTACTGGGCATGCTTATTTGTAGAAACATTGGAAAAGACAAGCTATAAAGAAGAAAGTACAGATCATCCGTGATCCTGATAGCCACTCTTAACATCTTGCCATCTTGCTTCTAGGTTGCTTTGTATCCTGACTTTTTTCACTCAACATTTTATCATGACCATTTCCTAATGCCATTCGAAGCTTTCAAAACTTGTTTTGAGAGTAATTTTATTATATTTTATGATGTACCTGCTACAAGGAAGGGGCTCCCTCCGTCGTTTTTCCTCCTCTGTCAAATGGGGTAGTAAGAGTCCTTCCCCCTGGGACTGTTGGGAGGAGGTGATGAGGAAGAGTCACCAGTCCTTGCTGGCTGCCGCCTGTCTCATTGTTATCATCAGCCAGGTCAGTACTGCTGGGCACTGAGATTTCCTCCCGTTCTTGCCTGTTACATCAGGCAAGGCATGGGAAAATTAATAACAGGCATCTTACTTAGATTTTAAGGTTTTTCTTATCCACAAAACCAAATATTAACCATGAAAGGTCTGACCCAAACTGGCAGAAGCCTGCCACAAATTGCTCTATAGCAATGTAAATTTGTCTTATCCTGCTGGAAAAGGATAGTCTTCAAACCATTACCTCCTAATTTAAATCTCAAAAAGCCTCATGGCTGCAGGTGGTTGGAAGGCCAAATTAATAGCAGCCTGGCCGGAAGGAAGTAACCTGATATCAGTGGATCTCAGTAAAGGGGGAAGGCAAGGCTCAGTCAGTCACAGTAAGATTAGCCAATGGTTGATCTGTATTTCTCCCTCCTCTTCTCTTTATAAGCCCCTATGTACCTAGCTTCTTCGAGCTCTGCTCACTTTTTCTGGGATGAAAATGGCCTCCCTATTGTGCATATAGAATAACTGCTCCGAATAAACCTTCTGTTCAAATTTCGGTGAGTTCTGATGATTTTTTAACAGTTACAACATACGGACCTTTTCAGGCATCTCTGATTGTCTTTTTGGCAGAGCCATGCAGAAAGGTGCGAGGAGTTTTGGAGTCTTGAAACATTGTCAGATTTCTTTTTAGGAATATTTTGCCAGCAGCCACTCCACAGACAGTGCAAGGGGGAGCCGAGGCATCCTCCTAACATCTGACCATTATAACTAATGCAACAAATGCTCCACCAGGAGGGGAGCTCCCTACAGACAGCCAAACCCCACTGTGTCTCGTTTTCCGTTGGCTTTTCTGTGACTGCTGGTGTGAATGGCCAATGACGTTTATTGTCTGTTTCTCTTCTGTAAGCTGATCATTTCCTTTGGGGTGTTAACAATGATTTTCTCATTGATTTGTAAGATTTGCCTTGATTAACTTGTGAATTTTGCTGTTGGGGAGCATGGGGAGCCCCTTGGGACTCATTGTTAGGCTTGTTGTCCCAGGAGCAGGTGCCTCCATTTCTATGGGAGATGCTTCTTTACGAATCTGCATCTGATTGTGGTAGCAATACCAGGCTTTGCAAGTGAAAGCAAGGACCTGCCCTGTTGAGCTGGGCTGTTGCCAGCTTTAAATAAATGTTCCCGGGTCCCTGGTACGTATCCAGTAGCTTCTCTCCTCTCTCTCCCTTCTTTTTTCATAAGCAAATAAAAAAATCCAACCTGTCTTTAAATGTCATTGTAGGCATCCTCTCTTCAGGGAGCTCTGTTTTGAACTCCTGGATTAACTGCTTGGCTGGTGGTGGTGGATATCGCCTTTACAGCACTGATTGCGATTTGTAACTTAGGTGTGTGTTTTTGTGAACATTTGTTTAACATCTGCTCCTCCACTAGACCCAAATCTTCGTGAGGGCAGGGATCATGTCTCTTTTATCCTCTAGTTACTATGTACCCCCAGGAGTCCCTAAAAAAACACCAGAAACCAAACCGGTTCCCATCGAGTCAATTCCGACTCCTAGCGACCCTATAGGACAGAGTAGAATTGCCCCATAGGGTTTCCAAGGAGCACGTGGTGGATTCAAACTGCCGACCTTTTGGTTAGCAGCCGTAGCTCTTAACCACCAGGGTTTCCCTAGGAGTCCCTAGGTGGTACAAATGGTTAACATGCTCAGCTGCTAACTGAAAGGTTGGAGATTTCCAGTCCACCCAGAGGCACCTTGGAAGAAAGGCCTGGCAATCTACTCCTGAAAAGTCAGCCATTAAAAACCCTATGGAGTACAGTTCTACCGTGATACGCATGGGGTCGCCCTGAGTCGAAAATGGTTTGACAGCAGCTGGTTTATGTGTACCCCCAGCCCCCAGAGCAGTGCCTGCTTGGAAACAGATGCCCAGAGTGGTGAAGTGACTTGCCTAAGGCCACCCAGCGTGGACATGGTAGATCCAGGACTTGAACCAGGTGCTGGGTTTACCTTTGAGCTGGAACCCCAGGACCATTTACACCTGTAGTCAGGGCTTTGCTTTGGTGCCTGGTGCAAGAGGATCAAAGGTTGGCAGGGTGGCAGGGCCTTGTCCTGGTCCCAAGCCCCGGCAGGACTTGACCAGCCCGTCCCTCTGATGTTGGTCATTTGAGTGATTTTGGCTCAGTGAGGACAGAGCAAATCTAGGGGAAAGGTTGGGGCTGGGTTCCAGGTGAGTGCTGTGTGGTAGCCCGCTGCGCCCTCTGCTTGTTCACACCTGCCCTGCGCCGGCCTGGCTAACATGGATCTACCACAGAGGGGAGAGAAGCTTCCATTGTCACAAGCTGAGGCATGAGACTGAGAACTCTGGTTAGAGGATTCCTGCCTGACCTGTGGCTGAAGATCCAGGTGGGGTGTGGTTTGTGCTGGGGTGGGCAGGAAGAAAGAGTACGTAGGTGCTCAGGTAGCTTCCATGTTCCTGACTGGGCAGTGGCCGAGTAGTAGAGAGAGCCTGCCAGCTTAAACCCTTGCTGCATGAGTTTGAGCGTGCTACTGATCTCCCAGGGGGCAGTGGTAGTTCTGTGGTAGAACTCTTGCCTTCCATGCGAGAGACCTGAGTTCGATTCTGGCCAGTGCACTGCACGCACAGCCACTACCTGTTTGTGGAGGCTTGTGTGTTACTATGTTGCCGAACAGGTTTCAGGCGAGCTTGCAGACTCAAATGGTGTCTTAGTTTGTTAGTGCTTCTATAACAGAAATACCGTAAGTGAGTGACTTCAGCAAACAGAAATCTGTGTTCTTACTGTGTAGGAGGCTAGAAGTCTCAGTTCAGGGCCTGGCTTTAGAGAAAGGCTCTCTGCTTTGGGGAAGAATCCTTGTCTTAGCTTCTCTAGCCTGCTGTCTTTGGAGTTGCCAGCCTTGTAGACTGGTCTGCATCTCTCATCTTCAGATAGTGTTGGTCACTGTCTTAGTCATCCAGTGCTGATACAGCAGAAATACGACAAGTGGATGGCTTTAACAAAGAGAAGTTTATGCTCTCACAGTCCAGTAGGCTACAAGTCCAAATTCAGGGCGTCAGCTCCAGGGGAAGGCTTTCTCTGTCTGCTCTGGAAGAAGGTCCATGTCATCAATCTTCCTTTGGTCTGGGAGCTTCTCTGTGCAGGAACCTCAGGTCCAAAGGATGCGTTCTGCTCCCGGCACTGCTTTCTTGGTGGTATGAGTTTCCCATGGGTCTCTGCTCGCTTCTGTCTTTTATATCTCATTGACTTAAGGCACTATCCAATCTTGTATACCTCTTCAGTACATCTGCCGCTAACCCATTTTATTAGATCATCGTGATTGAATTTACAACACATAAGGAAATCACATCAGATTACAAAGTGGTATACATACAATTATACAATACTGGGAATCCTGACCCAGCCAAGTTGAAGATATTTTTGGGGGACACAATTCAGTCCATGACAGCACCCCCCATGTCTGCTCTCTCCTGTGCCTAACCTGCTCTTTTATGTCTCAAAAGTGATTTGGCCTCATTAGCATAACAAAGAAAACTTCATTCCCAAATAGGATTACAACCACAGGTGTAGGAGTTAGGATTTACAAAATATATTTTTAGGGACACAATTCAGTCCATCACAGATGGACTAGGAAGAAAGACCTTGCGATCTACTTCCAAAAATCAGCCAGTGAAAACCCTATGGATCACGACAGTCTGATACAACAACAACAGCTACTAGTCTCAGAGCCTCAGTCTTCTCTCTGTGAAATGGACCAAATTCGGCCCACCTTCAGGGCTTGTGTGCGGACTCAGTGGCTGAGTACCCCTTCCAGTTACTTAGCAAGTGCTCAGTGGATGGTGGTTTACTTTCATTCCATTCACCTCTCTTTTCACAATAGACATATTTTGAATTTGGCAGAATATTGTGATCATGGGAAATTCTCAGCAGAAGCAGTAAGAACTCCAGATGGAGGTTCCTCTCCCCTGCACCCCTTGAGCACCAGGTGTGGGTAACAGGCCACCACTGTGCTGGAAGGGACCCAGCTCTAAGCTAGTAAAGAACCAGTCCATGTCCTCGGGGTCAGTGTGGGGTGGTGGAGAGAATACCGGCTTGAAGATCTGGGTTCCAATCCCAGATCCGCTACTTAGAGCTGTGTGGCCCTGGGTGAGTCTCTTGCCACCATTTCCATACCTGTGAAGTGTATTAGCATCATGGCCCCACGGGTTGAGTGAGGATGTCCAGGACGGGGAGGTGGCTAGACCCATCCAGAGGTCACTGTGAATGGGGACAGGCCAGGCTTTTTCTGGGGGGAGGTGGTAGGTACCATTGTGGGGGGCTGATTCTTTGTGTGCTTTGCAGGAACTGAGCAGCAGCTAAGGGCCTGGCATGAACATGGGTGTGGTAGGCAGAATAATGGCCCCCAAAGATGTCCATGTCCTCATCCCTGGAGCCTGTGAATATAATATGTTATGGCAAAGGAGAGTTAACGGTTGCAGGTGGAATTAAGGTTCAGCTCACCTTAAAATAGATTATTTGGCATATCCAAGTAGGCCCAATCTAATCACTAAAACCAAAAAACCCAAACCCATTGCTTTTGAGTCCATTCTGACTCTTAACAACCGTATAGCACAGAGTTAGGACCCTTACAAGAACTTGGCTCTCCATTGCTGTCTTCCAAGGTGGAGGAATGGGGCCATGAGGCAAGGAATGGGGGTGGCTCTAGAAGCTGGGGAAGGCAAGGGAATTAATTCTTTCTTAGAGTCTCCAGAAAGGAACGTGACCCCACTGACACCTTGGTTTTAGCCACCAAGACCTGTGTTGGACTTGTGACCTCCATAACTGTAAGACAATAAATTTGTGTTTTAAGCCACCAAGTTGTGGTGATTTGTCCCAGCAGCCCTAGGAGGTGAACCCAGTGGGGGAAGCATTTGCAGGCATGTCTCGTGTCCTGTGCACAGGTGGTGGGAGCTGGAGCTTGGAGGGCAGTGTCCTCCTGGGTATGGCACTGCTGGGCAACCCTGTGTTTGGACGGGATCCTGGGTGACTGAGGCTGCAGTGGCCAGCCTGGTGACCTGGCAGGACTGGCTGGAATAAGCAGGTGTTCTGAGCTGTGGGACGTTAAAGGCCTTGCTTCAACACCCAGGCACCTCCGCCAGCCCAGCCTTTGCCTTGGGCAGCCGGGAAGGGTGCCATAATGCTGTGTTAGGTGTTGGGCCCTCTCCCCCTCCTCCCCTTCTCTTTTTAAGCTTTAATTGTTGGTTTGTTGAAGTTTGGAATTGCATTAAGCATCTCTGGGATCACTTGACAAGGGCACACGTTAGTCCCGAGTGATGAGCTTGTTCTGTGTGCTGACGGTGCTCCTATGCGGGCCCAGCACCTTCTTGATCTTTCCTGGCCATGTGTCCCAGGGCCTGCCCATTGAGCTCTCCTGAGCTGCCCGGCCAGGGATGTGGCCACCATCACCTGCCCTCTTTCTTCCCCATGACCTGCAGGAGTACGACACTGGGGAGTGGTGAGGGCTAGGTGGAGGTGACTGCAGGTCCCCAGACTTTGTGCTTTCTGAACCGAGGCCCATGCTTGCCTGCCTGAGCCTGGGCCTTGCTGTTCACCTGGACGCAGACCGTGCATTCTCCCTCCCACGCCTGGCTCATTTAGCACCTGGCGGGGGCCTCCTGTGAATCTGGAGATCTGGGCCCTGGAGGAGCTCCCAGGAGAAACGCTGCAGGGGCTGGGTGGGGTGGGCATCGGTTGGAGGGGGTCGGTATGGATGGGGGCAGCGTCAGAGACTCAGTTCATCCAGTGAATGCATGCGTTCATGGACCCGCATTACTGCAGGGAAGAATTCGAGGCCCAGGGGAGAGCATACTGCCTCTTGCACGTGGCACCTCTACCGGGTGCTTGCTGCATGTGGCACCTCTGCCGGGGTCACACCCTGTGCTAGGTACTGTGTACACTTCATCCTGGAGTTTTGTGTTGGTTTTGCTGAGGCTTTTGACCGTTTTGAAAGAAGGCACGTTGTGCCTGTAAAGAGTTTGCACTGGGTGTATGTATGAGGCTTGTATAACCAGCTGCCTTCGAGTTGACTCTGACTCGTGGTGACCCCATGTGTGTCAGAGTAGAACTGTGCTCCACAGGATTTTCAATGGCTGATTTTTTCAGCAGTAGATCCTCAGGCCTTAACTTCCCAGGTGCCTCTGGACTTGAACCTTCAACCTTTCGGTTACTAGCTGAGTGCATTAACCCTTTGCACCACCTGGGGACTCTTCTAAAGCTTGCATAGTTGACATGAAGCACCTCTTGAAACCCAGGCTGGGACAACTCCCCAGTCCTCAGCTGGGCCTGGCAGGTACCTGGACCCTGTGTGGGCCATTCCCCAGAATGGTGAGGCTCCCCCAGCGGTGTTTGCCCAGGGCCTGACTCTGCTGGCCTCAAATGCCCTTCTCAGTCCTGCTACTGAGCTGCCTGCAGCCTTCCTCGGCTTCTTCAGCAGAATGCTAGGAATGGCCTGGATGCTGCCCAGGCTTGTGCTTGGCCCCAGCTAAGGTCAAGTTGTCAGTCAGGATGAAGGGCGAGGGCGCACTGGCCTGGGGGGTTACAAGGGGAAGAGACTAGGACTCTGCAGTCTAGCAACCCTTTTATGTGCAAATCAGACCCATCTGCCCTCCTCCTAGGACACCTCCTTCACTTTCCCCTACTTGGAGGGGTGGGAGGTGAGGGACTTTGTGGGGAGTTATCTCCGACCTCAAGTGCACATACCTCTGCAGCGTCCGGGGGTTGGCCAGCGTGCGGACACCTGGCTGCAATAACAGTGAGTGACCTGAGCCTGCCTCCCTTGAGCGCTCCTGGAGGATGCTGAGTTCAGGGAGGGCGGTGCTGACCCAGCACTTCCCTCCCGCATTTCCACCCTTGGCCTCCTCTCCCTTCTTAGACAGAGGTCCGGCCATTGGGGTGGTGATGCCCTCCGGCCTGGCCTTGGCCCCTGGTGACCATGAGCTGTGAGAGCAGCCCTGGAGAGGTGTGGTCTTACATTTTATGCGGCTGTGCTGAGGTGTGAGGGCAGGAACTCCTAGGACCAGAAGGTGAGATCTTCTGAAATGTCACGCTTTATGGGGGCATCTCTCTTGATGTAAATGTCCTAGAAGTCGCCCACCCTGTACCCCCTAATGAAATTACTGTGGACTGCTTCCTGTGAAATTTAAATTATGCCTTTACTGAGGGTGGGAAGTCCACCTTAAGCCATTATAAAAGGCCAGTTTAAGAAAATGGCAACAGTGTAATCCTTGTGGTCTTATTTTTGTGCCTCGTTGATTCCCTCTGTCCTTCTCCACCAACAGTTTTTTCTTTCTTTCTTATTAGAAAATAAATATTTATATTGTTTAACAAAGAATTATATAGAACTTCTTGTGAACCAGGCACTGTTCTAAGTCCTTTACAAATGTTGTTGTTGGGTTCCATCAAGTCGATTTTGACTCATAGCGACCCTGTGTGACAGAGTAGAACTGTCCCATAGGGTTTTCTTGAATGTAATGTTTACGGAAGCAGATCACCAGGTCTTTATCCCTCAGAGTCTCTGGGTGCATTCGAACCACCAACCTTTCAGTTAGTAGCTGACCACATAACCATTGCTCCACCGGGGCTCCTTTTTACAAATATTAACTCATTTAATTCTCTAGCAGCCTGATGAGGAGGTGCTAAGACAGAGAGGTTAGGGGACTTGGCCAAGGTCACATGGCCAGGTCTTGGCGAAGCCTGCTTTCCAACCCAGGCAGTGTGGTCTCTGCTCTGTGGCACTCTCTGCTCTGCTGTGCTCCTTTATAAGGAAGAGAGATGCCAGTGGAAAGATACGCCATGTTTAAAATGCTAGCTCCACCACCCAGAGATAAACACTGTGAACATTTCCAGAATTCGGGCCACAGTTTGCATGGCTGCAGAGTATTTCATCGTATAGATGTACTATAGTTTATTTAACCAATTTCCTATCATTTGAATCCGTAACATCCTTTTTTTTTTTTAATGGTCCTGCAGATACAATTTTGCATTCTGGTCCTCCCTCCCCTTGACATATCAATCATTTTAGTGCCATCTATGTAGGGTTTTTTTGTGTGTGTGTGCTTTACGTTAGTTTGTAGCTCAAGTTAATTTCTCATTCAAAAATTTATACACATATTGTTTTGTGACATTAGTTGCAATCCCCACAATGTGACAGCACTCTCCCCGTTTCCACTCCAGATTCCCTATGTCCATTCAACCAGTTCCTGTCCCTTCCTGCCTTCTCATCCTGCCCATCTATGTAATTTTGAAAAGTTTACTAAATTTTAGGAATGACCTCTATTCCCCAGAACATATCCACAGGTACTGCTGTGTCTTTAACATACACTTTGGTATTTGGGGGTTGCATTTGGTCACCGAGGTTAGTAATAATCAGCTTTAGACAGTGTTGATGGCAGAGATGACATTGACCAGACACCTGGGGACCAAGTTCAGGAGGGATTCAAGTGAATAAGTCAACACAAACGTGCCTGATGCGTATTACATGTTGCAGTTAATTACTTAAGCACTCATTAGTAAATCATGACGCTGACATTATTATTCTTTATTATTAAATAACAAAATGATGCTAGTGTTATCAAGTGTTAATTATTTAAGTCTCGTTATTTAGTATGAAGCTCTGCAGTATTGGACAAAGTCAGAAGGAGAAAGAAGATGTTTGATGAGACCAATCATTTTCCAGTAGGCTTTTCTTCCTCCTCTTGTTTTCCTGAGAACTTAAGGACCTGAATGTTTTTACTCTTCCCTGCAGTTCCATAAACTGAAAGTTTGAGAATGTTTGTCATTTACAAATTTTATAATAGGTATGTAATAGAAGCCCTGGTGGTGCAGCGGTTAAGCACTCTGCTGCTAACAGGATGGTGGTTCAAACCTACCCAGCGGCTCCGTGGGAGAAAGACCTGGCAGTCTGCTCTGCTCCTGTAAAGACTACAGCCTAGGAAACCCTATGGGGCAGTTTTACTCTGTCACATAGGGTCGCCATGAATCGAAATCGACTCGAGAAACTTAACAACGATAGAAGAACGTAGTAGAAGGAATTTTAGACAACCAACATAGAGCCAGACTCCCTTGGGTGGGAGAAAGGGAGGGGGAGAACGAGTGGCACTTTCCTTTAAGATTCTTGTTAGTTGTCCTTGAGTCGGCTCCAACTCCTGGCGACCCCTGTAGAACAGTGAAATGTTGCCTGGTCCTGCACTATCTTAATGATTGTTTGTTTGCTCAAGTCCATGGTTGCGGCCATTGAGTATTTTTGAGTGCCTTCCATCCTAGGGGGCTCATCTTCTAGCACTATTATCAGACGATTTCTATTTCGATCCATAAGGTTTTCATCGGCTAGTTTTCAAAAGTAGGTCACTAGACTTTTCTTCCTAGTCTGTCTCAGTGTGGAAGATCCGTTGAAAACCTGTCCACCATGGGTGACCCTGCTTTAAGATGATCACTGGGTAAATATTTGTTGAAGGAAGGAAAGATGAAGTAAGCTGTGAACTGGTCCTTTCATTCAGCATTCCCTGGCTGAAGCTATGGGAGCGCTCAAAATGTCTAGACAGACATCCTCTTCAGCTAGAGGAACCTCCTTTGCCCGCTTACTACCAATGGGACTGTGGGTGAGAAGCTTAGCTTTATCCATGGTGGCCTTGTTTGTAAAGTGGGAACTCCTCTGGGGTTGTGGTAATGATTAAATATGATCATTAAACCCAGCACATGGTTGGTGCCCCATCAGCCCTTACTATTATTGTTTGCCAACGAGATGAGTAGTGTTGCTGAACATCCCGATCCATTTCTAATTTAACGTGGAGCCACCACAGTCAGGGCTCCCTCCTGTCTTCCTCCTCCTCTGTCCAGTGATGGGGGTGGGTCTAAGCCCAGAGGGTGACATGTTGAATTAATGCCTGTCCTCTTGGACTACCTTCCAGATTACCTTGTTTAGGTGGGCTGAGTACCAGCTCCACAGGGACAAAATAAAGACAGTGAAAGCACAGCAAAAATACAGGATGCAGAGGGATGGTCATTGCCAGGTTGTGGGCTCCTTCAAGATGCCCAGGAGGAGGTGTGCTGAAAAGTGTCACTCTCTACTAGAGGATGCCACGCCACATATTGGCCCAGTGTTAGCACGTACAACTGCCCTTCTGCCCACTGGGTGCCTAGGAGTGCTCCCAGGGAATGACAAACCTCTGTATCAAAGTGGGGGTTATTCATTGGGGGCGAGGAGTGATGATGAAAAGTTTTATAATTAAGTAAACATTATAGAGAAAAGAGACATTCCACCTCCCCTAACATACACACACACACTGTCCCTCCACCCCATTTTGATCTCTGTTGCTGGTACAGGTCCTTTGGGTTGAAGAGTTTTGGGGGTGGCATTGAACTTTACCTCCCCCCAGCCTCTCACAGCAATCCTGTTTCACAGATGAGGAAATTTGATCTCAGAAAGGTTATTTTGGTCCCATGGTCATTTCCCAGAACTGGAGCAGAACCCACATCCTCCCCTCCCCATGTCCTGTTCCCTCCCAGCCCTGGCTGGTGCGTTTAGGAGGGTTGGTGCTAGGGCCAGGTAATTCAGGTGAGACATGCCAGGGTTTCATGTCTTCACACCCTAGGTGTATGTGATGCCCTGGGTCAGCCCACTGGGTCTTGCAAGTCTTGGTGCTGGGGGCTGGAGGTGTGGGACCACTGGTGCCCAGGGTCCCCGGGTTTCTTCTGTCCCTACTCAGCATTAGTCAGAATCAGGTACTGATCTTGGTGAAGTATGACTTCCCCTCAGTGTGGTGTGGGACAGGTCACAGAAAGAAATGATTAGGATACAGCTCTTTGGTGATTTTGAAGCCACAGCCAGGATGTGTTCTGGCACCCAGAGATGAATATCTGCAAATTCTAGTGCCAGATGTTGATGCAGAGAGAAAACCCAGGAAAACACCTGCAATTTTCCCCCTGATAGTATTAAAGATACATGCTTGTTAAAAATAACCTCAAACATGACAGAGATGTAAAAAGTATCAAAGTGGCATTCCCCTGTAATGTCATCCCTGCCCTTTGGCAGAATTAATGGAAGGCGTCAGAAAATGCTGGGTTGAAATCTGAGCTTCACCAACCGTGTCAGTTTCTTCAGCTCTCAAATCAGGGGACAGTGCTGCCATCCTCAAGGGCTGTTGTGAGAGTTAGGGGACATGTTTGATGACGTGATGTCCAGGTCTGTTATGGATGGAATTATGCCCCCAAAACGTGTTGTAAGTCCTAATCCCTATGCATGTGGACAAGGAGCCTTGATAGTGCAATGGTTAAGTGCTCAGCTGCTAACTGAAAGGCTGGTGGTTCAAACCCAGCAGCCACTCCAAGGGAGAAAAGACCCGGCGATCTGCTCATGTAAAGCCTAGGAAACCTTATGGGGCAGTTGTCTGTTACCTGGGGTGTCTGTGAGTCAGAATTGACTGGAGGGCATGCAACAACAACACACACGTGGATGTAATCCCGTTGGGGAATAAGGTTTTCTTTGTTATGCTAATGAGGCACTCTCAGTGCAGGGTGTGTCTTAAACCGATGACTTTTGAAATATAAACCTATTGCCATCAAGTCGATTCCAACGCATAGCGACCCTAAAGGACAGGGTAGACCTGCCCCATAGGGTTTCCAAGGAGTGGCTGATGGATTCCAGCTGCTGACCTTTTTGGTTAGCAGCTGAGCTCTTAACCACTGTGTCACTAGGGCTCCAAGAGCAGATGAGGCACAGAGGAAGGCAGACGCAGGGGGAAGACTTACACTATTCGAAGATGATAGAGGCAGAGCAGTCTACAAGGCCAGGGACTGCAAGGGTGGAGAAGCTGAGGCAAGGACTTTCCCCCAGAGCGGCAGAGAGAGAACCTTCCCCTAGAGCCGCTTTCCTGAATTCAGACTTCTAGCCTCCTCAGCTGTTTACATTTCTGTTTGTTAAAGCCACCCATTTGTGGTATTTCTGTGATAGCAGCACCAGGCAGCTAAGACAAGGGCAGTCTCTGGTCCTTTGTGGGTTCAGTAAACATTCGTTGTTCCCTCGCACCCGGCCCATCCCTTACTTCCACCTAGGAGTCCAGACACGAGGGACTCAACATAGTGGCTGGAAGAACCCTGTCCGGTCCTGATCCGCTGCTGGCTGCACCCCAAGCTCTGCTCCCCAGCCCTGCGTACTTCTCGCCTTTCGGGCTCCCTCACTGGGTGAGTGCTGGCTGGCCTGGTTAACTTCCCCGGGTTAGGCGAGGACAAGGAGCAACAGGAGTCCAGCCTGGGAGTCAGTGGCATCCAAAGACACGAGCTTTCCTCTGGCTGGTGCGTGTCCTCAGAGGGTTTCAAGAAAGCCTGGACAGGCTCCGTCCCCATGCACACTCCTCCTTGCGACTTCAGAGCTGCCTGTGACATACACTTCGTTTAACTCAGCTCCCTGTTTGCTCTTTAAACACCGCCTGAGTTTATTTGGCATTTTGAATTAACCTAAGAGCGGCACTCTCTCATTCTTGACTAATTTGGAAAGTGAAAGGAAAGGAAAGCAGGTTCCTTTTACTTTCTGGAAGTAACAGGGAGTGATTTTCACTTTTCAGTTGTGTCCATAGCTGCTGAGAGCCAAACCTGGCTAACATTCATGTATTGCGCTGCTAGGTGGTCGTCAGAGTAGCTGATATTTATCGAGTGTTTTCTGCGTGCTCTGCGTGCGAGGGACCTCCTGGGCACTTTGCACAGATTATCTAGTTTTGTCCTCTTAGCAGCCCTGTGAAGTAAACCAAACCAAACCTGTTGCTGTCCAGTTAATTCTGACTCATAGCTACCCCATAGGACAGAGTAGAACTGCCCTATAGGGTTTCCAAGGGGCGCCTGGTGGGTTTGAACTGCCGACCTTTTGGTTAGCAGCCGTAGCACTTAACTGTGCCACCAAGGGCAGTTATTAATTTTTGAGATAAAAGTTTACCAGTATAACCAGTTGCTGTTGAGTTGATTCCAACTCATGGCGACTCCAGGTGTGTCAGAATAGAACTGTGCTCCATAGGGTTTTCAATGGCTGACTTTTGGGAAGTAGGTCACCAGGCTTTTCTTCCCGAGGCACCTCTGGGTGGACTGCAGCCTTTTGGTTTGCACCACCCGCGGACTGCAGCTGAAGCTTGCTGTTGTTGTTGCATACCGCTGTTGTTGTATA
>NW_004443958.1:15281377-15284774 GCF_000243295.1 Trichechus manatus latirostris
TGTTGCATACCGCTGTTGTTGTATACGGCGGTTGTTGCATACCGTGGAGTCAGTCGATTCTGACGCATAGCGGCCTCACGTGACAGAGTAGAAATGCCTCATAGGGTTTTCTTAGCAGCTGAGCACTTAACCATTGCGCCATCAGGCCTCCTTCAAGTGATACTTAGAAATGTTAAACAACCCTTCTGGTGTCACCTGTTAAGCAAGGAGGCCAATGCAAACCTGGCTATTGTGATTCTAGAGCTAGGGGAGGTTTCTGTTACTGAGTCCTTGCTGCATTTCTCTGCTTCACTCCCTCTGTGACCCAGTGATTGAGTGCTGCCTGTTTTTTTTTTTTAAGAATATTTTTGTCATGTTTCCTTAAGGAAAACAAAAAAAAACAAAAAACATAACTCCGTCATTCTGGCCAAGCACAGTGACCAGCACATAGTAGGTTTGCAGCAAATGCCCAGTGGATGAATACCTGGCCTGAACGTTAATTGAACACCTACTAGCTGTTAAGCAACCGCAGTGTAGGTTCTGGGGAAAACAAAATGTAAGGATGATATTGTTCACAGCTCTGGAGCTGAGGAAGCTCAGGGGTACATAGAAGTGATGGCAGTTCAGTGGGGGCTACAGTTATAGAGAAAGCAATGCCTATGTGCTTTGAGAACGTTCCTGTTCTGTGTATTGGGTCACAGCATCGGAGCAAATGGAGCAGCGGAGATTGGAGTCAGGAATTAGAACTGATGGGGTGTCTTTTATTACGCTGTGGGTGCACCTAGGCTGGGGCAGTGGATTCCACTGTGAGCCCAAAGGGGTGATGAGAAGAAGGCTGTGCAGAAGAGGGGGAGGGCCCTGCAGGAAGCGGAGAAGTTCACAACCAGGGGTGAACAGGAGGAGGGATAGCATGACACGTCCAGCGTGGCCAGACCACAGGGTATATGAAGGGTGGCTGCAGCTGAAAATCAAAGGTTGAGAGCTTGGACTGTGGGGCCTCGATGGAAGTTCCTTTTATTCCCTGCTGTGTGGTCTCATCTATAACTTGGCGATGGGGCTGGTGCCTTCCTGGTAGAGGTGTCGAGCGATTTGGCAGCCTGCCTCCCACCTGAAAGGGGTTCCATCAACATTAGCTGTGAATGTCACCCTTGGCTTGATTGGGAAGCAATCACTGTAACCCTGCAGGCGTGAGACAGAGACGTGACATGATTAGAAAAGGAAGATTTTGTCCTCCTCACAAAACCAAAAAGCAAACCCACTGCTGTCGAGTCGATTCTGACTCATAGTGACCCTATAGGACAGAGCAGAACTGCCCCATAGAGTTTCCAAGGACTGACTGGTGGATTCGAACTGCCGACCTTTTGGTTAGCAGCAGAGCTCTTAAGCACTGTTTGTGCCAATTTTGTAGACCCTCAGGCTGGTGCTGTCTTCTCAAGGTGGCCCTTAAAAAAAAAGAAAAAATTATTGTTGTAAAAATGTAGATAACACCACATTTGCCAATTCAGCATTTTTTACATATACATTTCAGTGAGATCAGTTATATCAGTCATGTTGTGTTACCATCACCAATACCCTCTGCTAAATTTTCCATCCCTATAAACGAAATTCAGTGCTTCCTAAACAATAATTCCCTCTATCTTCCCTCCCCCACCCCCCGTAACCATATTAAACTCTGATCTACATATATTTGTCTATTCTGAGTACTTCATACTGGTGAGATCATACAATATTTGTCCTTTTGTGACTGACTCATTTCACTCAGCATAATGTTTTCAAGGTTCATCCAAGTTGTGGGATGTATTAGGACCAGGGCTTTGAACTCGTTTGGAATGGTTCAGTAATTGCTGATGTCACCAAGGGCAGTGTCCACGTTGCATAGCAACCACGTCTATTACCCGTTATATTTTGACCTGAGTAGCAAATAAGCAGCAGTGCCCGACTCAGAGATGGTGGCGATCACGCTGCTTTGAATGTGTGTTGCTTTCCACAGTCCTGCCAATAAGCCAGTCTCTCACATGGATCCTGAAAGTTTCCGGAGCCTGATGAGGGAGACTGGATTATCCACAGGGCTGTAAAGAGCAACACATGTTCCACATTGGTGAGGTCAGCCGCCATCTTTGGGTGAAACACCACTGTTTGTTTCCTACTCAGGTCAAAATCCCGTGGGCAACAGATTTGGTTGCTATGCAGCCCGTACACTGCCCTTGTTTACCTCAGAAGTTACTGAACCGTTCTGAACCTGTTTGAAGCCCTGGTCGAGACTCATTTCTCTTTATGGCTAAGTAATATTCCATTGCATGTATGTACCATATTGTGTTTTTCCATTCATCTGTTGATGAGTATTTGGGTTGTTTCCACCTTTTGACTATTGTGAATAGTGCAGCAGTGAACATCGGTGCACACATGTCTGTCCTTGTTGCTGCTTTCAAATCTCTTGGGTGTGTACCTAGGAGGAGGATTGCTGGGTCACATGGTATCTCTATGTTTAACGTTTTGAGGAACCGCCATGCTGTTTTCCCCAGCATTGAGGCAGCCCTTTTAGCCCTTCCAGCCCACAGGGAGTGACTGCTCTCCATTCTAGCTTACTGGGCACTTGGGCTGCCATCTGGGCCCTTCCCGTGCCCATGGAGTCTTGGTGGCCCACCAGGTGCCTGTGTGTGGGACTCCTGGGCTGGGTGGGCTGTGGCTGTACTTGCTGCAGATGCTGTTGTGCTCTCATGCTGCATGTTTCTATAGACGTCGGACGTGGGGTTCCCGCGTGGAGAAGCTCCTAGACCAAGGGAAAATTGATGACACAGACTTTCCTCCAGAGCCAACAGAGAAAGCCTTCCCTTGGAGCTGACACCCTGAATCTGGACTCCAGCCTACTGAACTTGGGAGAATAAACTTCTGTTTGTTGAAGCCATCCACTTGTGGTATTTCTGTTACAGCAGCACTAGATAACTAAGACTGTTTGAAGGATTAAAAGAGATCAGTAATTTGTTTTCTTTTCTTTTTTTTTTTGCTTTTCCATTTCTTCCCTCTCCCCTAAACCATTCCATAGTTCTAGAATTTGGAGTGCACACCTTTCTTTTTTTTCCCCCCCGATACAAAGGGAAGTCCAAGTTCTGCCACTTCCTAGTTATGTAACATTGTCCAAGGGACCCTGCTGAACTTAGCTGTCCATCTGTGAAATGTACCTAGTAACTATCTTCCAAGGGATGTAGTGAGGCTGAGGGGAGACGTGCTTGTCAGGAACCCTGTACTCACTCACTCACTCACACACACACACACACACACACACACACACACACACACACTCTCTCTCTCTCTCTCTCTCTTTCTGCCTGGCACAGAACAGTGCTTCAAAACTGACTCATAGTGACCCTATGGGACAGAGTAGAACTGCCCCATAGAGTTTCCAAGGAGTGGCTGGTGG
>NW_004443958.1:15284874-15421539 GCF_000243295.1 Trichechus manatus latirostris
CCAGCAACAACCACCCATACCGTAATTGTATCTCAAAGGCCTCATGCTGGAAAGAGAGATCTTTCATTTCCTGAGCTGTTAACCCCCGAGCAGGGTTTCCCTGTGAGCTCTGGTCCCCCCCTGCATCACAATCACCTGGGAACCTGTTAAGTAGACCCCACCTCAGGCCTGCCCACTCAGAACTGCTCTGGGTGGGCCTTGATGATCTGCACTGTAACAAGCCCCCCGCCCCTCTGCCCCTGGTGATTCGTGTACGTACTCAAACTTGAGACCCACTGGCCCAGAGGGCAAGGCAGGGAGAAGGCACTGGGTACACATGGAATGAGTCACATACACACCCTAAATAGCAGCGTGCGTGCCTGAGTGTGTGTGTGTGTATGTGTGTACTGTCACACTTGACTTGCCATGAATGCTTTAGTGCCACTCTGTTCTCCCGGAGCTCCGGGACTTAAGTTCCACAAGTGTGGCTTTTTTCTTTTCTTCTGCATATTATGTTATTTGATGCTTTCTCTCTTCTTCCCCTTCTTTCTCTTCCCCCTCCTTCCCTCCCTTCTTCTCCTTTCTCTTTCCCTAGATAACATTGGCATTGCCCATAATTCTTTCCATCTCCTGGCCTCTCAGATGCTGATGGGATGGGACATAAGTGGGGTTGCCTTCTGATGGGGTGGGGGTGGGGGGAATAGTATAAGCTTCCCCAGATCTCTTGCTGAAAGTTTCCTCCACGGACCATTTAGGGGGCCTTGGAGCCAAGCTCCATCCTGGTTCCGCTCCATCCCGGCTCCAGGTCTGTTGAATTTGTCCCACCAGCTCTTGCTCCCAGCCCCCCTCACCCTGGATTTATCCGGATCCTCTGGGTGAGGTAGATGTCTGAAGAAGTTTACTCAGTGAAACTCGCCTATGTGACTTGGGGTAAAGACCTGTTTCCGTGAAAGTCAGAAGTGCATTCCGAAGTCAGGAGCATGACCTCCTGGAAGCCCAGCTAATCCAGGTGTTAAAGACCAGCCGGAACAAGGCTGGTGGTTATGGAATGTGTGGCGTGGTGGGATGTGGACAGGGCTGGCATCACAGGTGGGAAGCTTGTTTTGGAGGCAGCAGGCTTATGCTGAGGAAACTGACTCCCCAGCCCCGAGGAGCGTGGCTCAGGGCTCTCTAAACGGGACCCCAGTCCTAAAACGAGGCAAGGTTTGGTGCGATGAAGGGCCTGGGAGAGATCTACAGTCAGGTGTCCTGGGTTCGAATCTACCTCTTGCCCCCTGTGTAACTTTAGGTAAGGTGCCTACCCTCCTTCTGCTTCTGTTCCTGTGATTTTGGGATATGAAGCTCACCTCTCTGGTTGTAAGGATTATTGGGATTAAATGGGAAATTTTAAGGGGCTGCTTCTGGGATT
The DNA here is from genome assembly GCF_000243295.1 of Trichechus manatus latirostris. Classification (NCBI taxonomy): domain Eukaryota; kingdom Metazoa; phylum Chordata; class Mammalia; order Sirenia; family Trichechidae; genus Trichechus; species Trichechus manatus. The sequence goes on from NW_004443958.1 coordinate 15,286,262, forward strand.
GGTCATTAATAAACGCTATTTCCTCCTTGTTTTGAGCACCACCCTCTACTCCTGGAGGTCGTTCTCCCTTTTCCCAAGTTACATACCTCTTAGAGCCCACCTGGCCCGTGGAGCTTCCCTGAAGTTCTTAGTGCTTCAGCTGCGGTTTGGGGGCCATGTTTTCTCTGAGTCCTTCCGTGGGCTTTCTCTCCTAATGAATGTTAAGTGCTTTGTGGCAGGGACCACTGTGAGATCGTAAGTCTTCTTCGGAGGTACTTTTGTAGAGAGCATGTGCATCCTGGGACCACTCCCCCCGCCCACCCAGCGTCCTGAGCCTGCTAGGGTAGGTCCTGCTGTTCCGTAAACGGCTGTGTCCTTTAGTCCCCTGTGGGGTGGCTTGGCTCCATGGCACTTTGTCCCTTTTGTTCACCAGGATGTGATTGACTTTTGGGTCTCTGCTGACCTTTCCGTAGAGGGATTGTGTGGGCACGGCCAAACAACGGGAATTAAAAAAACCCGTACGTTAGAGGTTTGTCACTTGTAGAAGGAAAGCGTTCTGGGCTTGTCTCAGCTCATTTCAGGATCTTAACCACCTTCAAGCTGTGGAATAAAGGAAAGTAGAGGTGAGCACCGATTAAATAGGGGAGGTTCTCCTTTATGGAGGGCCTGCTGTGTGTGAGGGGTTGACACATGTGGTCTCTGATCTTCCCCCACCTCCGCAAGGCAGTCCTAGTTTGGAGATACAGACATCGACTCAAAGAATTGAAATGCAAGGGTTTGCACCTGTTTGCTCTGTGGCTGAAGGCAGTTCATTGCTCAGCTGCTAACCCAAAGGTTGGTGGTTCGAACTTATCCACGGCTCTGCAGGAGAAAGACTTGGCGATCTGCTTCTTTAAAGATTAAGAGCCTGTTCAAACCCATTGCCGTTGAGTTGATTCCAACTCCTAGCCACCCTATAGGACAGAGTAGAACTGACCCATAGGGTTTCCAAGGCTGAAGTCTTTACGGAAGCCCAGTGCCACATCTTTCTACCCCAGAGCTGCCGGTGGATTTGAACTGCCGACCTTTGGGTTAGTAGCCAAATGCTTAACCACTGCACCACCAGGGCTCCAATCCCACCCACTAGGGATCCTTTATTAGGCCAGTCATATCCCCATGAATTTTGGGGGCTCAGTCCTGGTGGATCTGTAGGACTGTTTCTGAGAAGTGCCCAAATTCTACCTGGATACCACACACAGGTGTCTCCAGGAGCGTTTGTCTGCTCACCTGCAGGGTGGGAGAAGCCATCAGGTGTTGGGGAAACCTTGAGCCTAGCGGGAATGATGTTGTGGCTCCAGGCCACACCTGAATACAGTTTCCACCATGCCAAGGAGCCAGCCTGGAGAAGCGTGCCATGGGTGACGTAAGGTCCTTACCATGGGGGAAAAAGAGCAAGACTTGAGACCTGTTGCCATGGATGTTGCTGATGCCTCTGGGTCTCTGCGTATTGTGGTTTCCAGCAGCGGAGCCCCCACTCTCCCCGTCTCTTTCCAGAAGCTTCTTATCCTACCACTCTGCTCTCAGTCTTTCCCACCACAGCATCCGCCTAAGGCAGGACAGCCTAGTGGTTAAGGAAGAAGGCTCTGGAAGCAGAGAGCCTGGGCGCCAGTCTCAGCTCTGTCCGTTGCCACTTGTCTGGGTCTGGTCAGAGTCCTCACCCTGCTGTGCTCAGTGTTCTCACTTGTGAGTTCATACCTCATGGTGTTGTTGGCAATTACGTGAATGAAGACAACGAGCACTCAGGAAATGTGATTATTACCCGCTGCTCTGGGCCTCTCTGCTGCCGTGTGCTGGTTGTGCTGGCCATGTCTGCTACATTTACAGGCAGGTCCTCACCCTGCACTCCGATCCCAGCCCGCCGTTCTCACCTGAGGTTGGCTTCTCATTCTGCATCTGCTAGGTAATCTTGGGCTAGTTGCTTACCTTCTCTGGGCCTTGCTCCCCAGCCGTTCCGTGAGGGAATTGGACGGGTTTATTTCCGAGGTTTCTTGTGCTCTGACATGCTGGGGCCTCTGTCATTCAGTGAGCTCAGCCATTCCTCTGCCCCAGTGCCTCCCACCCTTCCACGCACCCTGAGCATCACCAAACATGTCCTGGTTGGAAACATGCGCTGTCTGCCTGTTTCCTTCTCTGGGTTTCTTGGAATAGACAGAAAGCCCTATAAAGGCAGGGAGCACATCTTTCTCGTTTGCTGTCATTTCCAGCTCTTATCAAGTGCCTGCCAGAGGGAGCACTCAGTATATAGTTGCAGTTGAATTGGCTCTGACTTATGGTGACCCCATGTACAACAGAATGAAATGCTGCCTGTCCTGCGCCGTCTTCATGATTGTTGGTATGCTCAGGTCCATTGTTGTGAACACTGTGTATTTTGAGCACCTTCTGTCCTGGGGGGCTCATCTTCCAGCGCTATATTGGACATATTCTGCTGTGATCCGTGAGTTTTCATTGGCTAATTTTTGGAAGTAGATTACCAGGCCTTTCTTTCTAGTGCGTCTTAGTCTGGAAGCTCCCCCAAAACCTGCCCACCGTGGGTGACCCTACTGGTATTTGAAATCCTGATGGCATAGCTTCCAGCATCATAGCAACATACAAGCCACCGCAGTACGACAAACTGATATGTAGGTGGTGGAGTCAGTACATAGCCATTATTAATTGCTTACCGTGCTAGCAAACATTTATCGAACACCTGGTGAATTCCCAAGTGCTGTGCAGGACATACATCGGCTTTTGGAGTCAGCAGGAAATGTGAATGCCAGTGTGTTTAAAGAATGACTCTATTCAGTGAACCTGTCGGAGCTGTGAGCAGGTGAAGGGAGCTGTGAGCAGGTGAAGGTGCCTGGCAGGGGAAGGCTTCATGCTATGGCAGCTGCCCCACCTCCTCTTTGTGCCTGGCCCAGTGCAGGCACACATCAAACCCTTCACAGTATTAGTTAGCATGACTAGATTCAGTTGGCGTCTCCCAAATCTAGCTCATGTGCCATTGAGAAGTTCCTGGGTGGTGCCAACAGTAAACATGCTGAACTGTTAACCAAAATGTTAGAAATTCGAGTCCACCCAGAGGCACCTCAGAAGAAAGTCCTGGTAATCTACTTCTGAAGAATCAGCCATTGTAATCTATGGAGCATTGTTCTACTCTGACACACATGGGGTTGCCATGAGTTAGAATTGACTCGACAACAGTTGGTGACTGTTGAGGGTGGCGCTGAGCTCTCTGCTCATGTTACGAGCTGATTTTGCGCAGATATGTGTGCTGCACCCTTTATATGGTTTCTCATCCAGGTATGATCCTCAGAATTAAACAGATGAGGAAACACTTTCAAAGAGTTTAAGGTCCACACGGCCAGCAACAGACTCGGACCAGGATTCACACACACTGGTGTATTTGGCCCCCAAGCTCCCCCTCACTCCCCCATTCCCTGAATGAGGTATCTGATGAGTGCAAAGGGGAGTTAGTGCTGTAAGGCCTGGAAATTCCAAAGCCGCTGACCCATGTCTCCCCTGCACACTTTAGGGGAGGAACTGAATTAAGGAAAAATAGAGTCTGTCAAGAGGCATACACCTCCCGCTTTCCCTGGGAGCAAATCTCCGTGATTTATCTCCTTGGATTGGAAGCACCAGGTCTTTGGGGATCCCAGAGAAATCAGAGGAATTGCTGCTTCTGCCTCCCTCTGAAGGAGATAGAGTAGATGCCTTCTTTGTGGTATCAGTTGTGAAGAAACCTTACCTCACACACCTGAAAGAAAGTGGATGGGAGGCAGGGCCTTTGGCCAGCTGGGATTGTGAGATTTAATGACTGGAGTCTTACCTCACAGAACTGCATTACTATCTCCTGCAGCTAGTGTTGCTGCCTTTGGCTGGATTTCAGAGGTGTGATAGTCAACATCTGCTAACTCTTGCTGGTACTAAAATTAACAACGTGACTGATCACTTCTGCAAGAGAGACAGAGAGAGAGAGAAACACAAACACACACAGAGTCAAGGAGAAATAGAAGCAGAGAGAGAAGGAAGATGCAGCCGTGCACACACGGACAGATCTCTCCTTAGCTCCCACCACACACAAACTGTGTTCCTCACGCAACTGATGCTGGGCTGCCTCACCTAGCCTTCTGCATTCTGTACCTTGTCCCCAGGTTTCCAGCCTGTGACAACTTAGGAGGCCCTGGGTGGTGCAAGCTGTTAACATGCTCGGCTGCTAACCAAAAGGTTGAAGGTTCGAGTCCACTCGGAGGCACCTTAGAAGATAGGCCTTATGATCTACTTTCAAAAAATCAGCCATTGAAAACTCCGTGGAGCACAGTTGTACTCTGACGCACGTAGGGATGCCATGAGTTGGGGTCCGCTTGGCAGTGACTGGTCTGGTGGTTGGTGCCAACTCAGGATACCTTAAGTTTTCTTGTTGCCGAAGCACCCATCTCTCTCCACCATGTACGCCTGTCCATTCTGTATTTAGGCGCAGTTGATGGGAGAAGATGCTTTCGTGGTGTTGGGTAGAAACAGAGGCAGCCAGTTTCTCATTTTCCTGCAAAATATCCTCTTCCGGAGGCTCAGCTGGTGGAAACATCCGGTAGAGAAAGTCAAAAAGGAAATGACCCCTTTGGGCCTGACAGCCTTGGAAGCAAAGAGGGGAGGGTCTCAGCCGAGAGAATGGGGTTGAAGGCTGTGTTTGCTTGTGGGGCAAGTCTGTGTCGCTGGTCCAGGACATGCTTACTCAGTGTTCCCCAGCCTGGTTCATTTGCCATGGCCCTAAGCACTCGTGACGCAGGGTCAGCGTTAAGGCAGTGGGACGTGAGAAGAGGACACTGCAGACAAGCTGGCTGCTGCCCATCCCCAAGTCTTGAGGGGGTGTTCCAGTGTCTTCAATACTATGGGAGACATCCCTTCATAATTAAAAAAAAATTTAACTTATTACTGAAGTCATATGCATAAAGGAAAGTGTACATATTGTAAGTAGATAGAGAGCTTGATAAAAAAAAAACCAAAAACCCATTGTCATTGAGTCATTTCAGACTCACGGTAACCCCATGTGTTACCAAGTAGAATTGGTCTAAAGGGTTTTCTTGGCTGTAATCTTTATGGATTTATCCCCTCACGGAGATGGATTGACACAGCGGCTGCAACAAAGTGCTTAAACATAGCAATGATTGTGAGGATGGCACAGGACTGGGCAGTGTTTTGTTCTTGTACATAGAGTCGCCAAGAGTCGGAACAGACTCGATGGCACCTAACAACAACAGCAACGCTAATCTTTATGGAAGCAGATTGTCAGACCTTTCTCCTGCAGTGCTATTGGGTGGGTTAGAACTGCCAATCTTTCAGTTAGTAGTTGAGTACTAACTGTCTGTACCACCTAGAGACCTGTATATAACTTGGTATGTGTTCACAAACTGAACATTCCCGTTAAATCGGTGCCTAGATGAATAGAACATTACCATCATTTATGTAGGCCACTCATGACCCCTTCTCGTCAGTAACTGTCTCCCCTATCCCCAGGAATAACCATGTCCAGGCTTCTAACAGCATGTACTTGCTATAATTAAGTGGTTGAGAGCTATGGCGAGCTATGGCTGCTAACCAAAAGGTTGGCAGTTTAGATCCACCAGCCGCTCCTTGCAAACCCTATGGTTCTACTCTGTCCTGTAGGATCGCTATGAGTCAGAATTGACTTGAAGGCAACAGGTTTGTTTTTTTTATAACTAAAATCAGAATTTTTTTTGCATATGTGTATCTGGCGTCTTTTACTTAAAATTGTGTTTGGGAGATGTACTCATATGTTGTGTGTAGTTGTCGATCATTCTCACTGCTGTAAATATTCCATGTTTGCATGATTTAAAAATCCATTCTGCTGTTGATGGTGTTTGAGGAGTTTCCAGTGTTTGGCTGTTACGACTAGAGCTGCTGTGAACATCCTTGGACGTGTTTTTTGGTGAACACATGTACACATACCTGTGGGCTTTTACCTAGGAGCGGAATTGCTGGGTCATCGGGTATGCATATGTATTCCACGTTCACGGAGTTGGCAGTTCAGACCCTCACGGCATCACCATGGAAGAAACGTCTGGGATATGCTTCTATAAAGTTACTGCCAAGAAAACCTTATGGGACAGTTTTACTCTGTAACACGTGGGGTCACCCTGAGTCAGAATTGACTGGACGGCAATGGTCTGTTGTTTTTCTGTTTTCGATAGTGCAAAACAATTTCCCAAAGTGGTTGTTTTTCTTTAGAAGATCTGCCCACCAGCGGTGCATGAGAGCTCCTGTTGTTGCATGCGGAAGCCAATCCTTGGTATTGTCCGTCTTTTTGATTTTAGCCATTCTGCTATAGAGAGCAAATGGCTTGCAGGGAATTGCACAGCCAGGAAGCAGCCGAGACAATGAAATGCTCCCTGAGAGAGAAGCATGATCATTTGATGGTAACAGAAGTCATGGTGTACAGCGTGTGCATCGTGCGGCCTTGGCCACCGAGGGTGTGGTGGCCCCCTTCTTACCTGTGCGCTCACGCTGCCACTGCCCTTGGTCAGGGACCACCACTTTGCTGCAGTAATACCCAACAGACCATGTAATAATTCTTCCTCAGGTGACAGAACCTTAATGGACCCAACTCTGACAAAACAAACTTGGCTTCAGACTTGCCTGTAGGCCTCAGTAAATATTTAACAGTCTGCATTCCCATTCTCTGTCCTGCCATTAACGGTTCCATAAATCAATGCTCCCCTTCCTGCTATAAGCAGCCCCTCATGCCCACTGTACTCCGGTCCTGAAATCCTGGGATGGGGCCGCTCCTTGGCCGGCTGCTCTGGGCTGGCAGCTCATGGTGGTTGTGTTAAGAGCTGAGGAATGAAGGAGGGGCGTGTGTGACAGTGCTGGTGTAGTTCTGCCTTCAGCTCGCAGAAGGCCTCTTCCGTTTGACGGGTGCAGTGATTGCTAACATCGAGCTCCTGCTCTGTGCTCTTCAACGTGCTAAGTGCTTTCTGTGGATTATTTTATCTCTGTCTCATAGCAGTTCTATGAAGGAAGTAGATGTTATTTACCCCCGTTTTACAGATAAGGAAACTAAGGGTTAAAGAAATTTCCCCAGAGTAGCTTACCTAGTCAATTTGGTAGTCTGACTTCAAACCTGAAGGTTTTAACCACTGTTCTCTACTGCTGTCTTAGCGGCAGCTATTTAGGCACTTAAGCTTCCGTTCAAACCCATCTTTCTCTTGGGCTAAAGGCTGTATGCCAGGTGGACTTAAATGGGACAAGGAGAGCTGTTGCAGTTAAAGTAAATAAAATACTGTGTGTTAAGCCCCAGTCACAGTACTGCTCATGTAGAAGAGAGGTGGATAAGGGTGCAGACTTGGAAGACTGTGTAGCTTCAGATTCTGGCTCCACTCTTTTTAGTTTGAAGCAAGTAGTTGTCAGTGCCCATTTCCTCATCCGCAAAATATGTGCAGTGGCTGCAGAGTCACTGGGAGAGTGTATCAGATGGTGGGGGCAGAGTTTTTAGCAGAGTGAGTTGTAGGCACCCAATGAAGGACCTAAAAAAAAACCCCAGAACAACTCAAAGCAGTTGCTGTCTAGTCAGTTAGTCAACTCAGACTCATGGCAATGCTGTCTGTGTCAGAACAGAACTGTGCTCTATAGAGTTTTCAATGGATTTTTCTTTTTGGGATGTAGATCACCAGGCCTTTCTTCTGAGGCACTTCTGGTTGGACTCGAGCCTCCAACCTTTCAGTGAGCAGCTGAGCACATTAACCGCACTACCCAGGGTCTCCAATAAAGGACAGTTACCGTTATTGTAGCAGTGGGCTGGTGAATGGTTGGGCCTCAAGCCCTATGCACAATGGATCTGTTTGTTACTCAGTTATCTTTGGAATAATTTAAGCATACTGGGTTGGGGGGACAAAAGTTATCCCCAAATACCTGGGAACAACACTTGGTACCCAGTGGGTACTCGGTAGTTGCTGAATGAATGAATAAAAAAGTAACAGGCCCCAGATCCTGCCCCGAAGATGCTCACAGTGCCGGAGAAGGCTGGAGGGATGCCAGGATTTTGTGGTTGTCCTTAAATAGAGAGAAAACAAAGAACTGCTTTCTACCAGCTGACCTAAACCCCCTCGGCTCACTGCCTGGACTGCTTCCCGCTGCAGCAGAGCCCAGGGCTGTGTGCCAGTTCTGCCCTTGCTGTTAACTCCTAGCAGCCACCTCCCGTCTCTGGGCTTTTCTCTCATCTTTAGAACAGAAGCACCACAGTCCCCTCTGCCCCCCCAGGGTGGTTTGCCAGTACCAGTTGCCGTCGAGTTGACTCTGACTCGTGGCGACCTCATGTGTGTCAGAAGAGAAGTACGCTCCACAGGGTTTTCAGTGGCTGATTTTTTGGAAGTAGATCGCCAGGCCTTTCTTCTGAGGTGCCTCTGAGTGGACCCCAACATCCAGCAACCTTTCAGTTAGCAGCTGGGTGTGTTAACCATTTGCACCACCCGGGGACTCCCCCAGGTTAGTTTGGAGGTGCCCTGAACAAATGACCTTGGTGCTTCGTGGACCCCAGGCTTACCTTTGTTTGACGCCATAGTTATAGGGAGTTATTTTCAGTGAGTTCCTCTTCCAGTCTTTGAGAGGATACCAACCCTCAGTGCTGAGGTCAGATATAAGGAAGGGTCACTGCTGCTCTGGGTACCTGATTGTGACAAGATTATTTCTCCTTTTGCCAGGCCCGGAGCTGATCTTTGGACCAGAAGGGAATTAAAAAGATGCCCCTGACAAGGGCTGCACCTGCCAGTTGCACGGAGCATTGTTTGCGGATTTTCCAAGCCTGATGGATTTACAGTGATATTCACCTGCCTGGGGAATAATGCTGGTGGAAGCATTCTGTGGAACTCTGCACACGCACACATTTCTGGATGCTAAAAATGGTTTGAAGGCAGGCTCTTGGTGAGTGCCATGTGGATTCCTGCAGCCTGGATACCTGTGGGGGACAGAACCATGCTTCCTGCAAGGCGGAGATCTCTGTCCTCGTCTTAGGCAGGGATGTTTGGTTGGGTCTCTACTAGCTCCCTCTGGGGGCACCCTATGAAACGTAAGTCCCCCCCACCCCCGTCTCCTTCTTGTGCGTGAGTCTCACGCATCTTCTGTCAAGCTCCTGTCTGGACTTTACGTATGACTCTCCTGGCTGGGTGGTGGGGGCTCACAGTGCTGGGGCCAGCTGTCCAAAGGAGCTGGCATTTAATGAGTGCGCGCTGCATGTCTGGTGTGGTGCTGGAAGCTTGGGGGAGGCAGATGGAAATGGAAAGGTGGCTCCTCTGTGCTGACTTGTGGATCATACCTATCCCACGTCACGGATTTTCCTGGTTCAGGTGTCTATCTCCGTCTACTAGACTGTGAGCTCCTTGAAGGCAGGGGCCTCTTCTGCATGGTTCTGTGTCTCCCAGGTACACTGTAGCACCTAGCACACAAACACAGTCTCCAGTGCCAAATGTGGCAGTCCCTGCCTTGGAGATTAAATGAGGGAAAATACACATAGGGTATAATTTCTTGGCATCAGGCTTAAACAACTCAAGACTCTATGGTTAGAACTGTGAGAGTTGAGTGTTAATAGGGCGTCTGTGGAGCAGACAGACCTGGGTTGGAATCTCTTACACGTACACACCATGTGACTCTGGAAGTTACTGCTAGGTTCCTTTCCCTTCTCTCTTCAGTCCACTTGTAGTTGCTGTTGAGTCGATTCCGACTCATGGTGACCCCACGTGTGTTAGAGTAGAACTGTGCTCCATAGGGGTTTCAATGGCTGATTTTCTGGAAGTAGATTGCCAGGCCTTTCTTCTGAGGCACCTCTCAGTGGACCTGAACTTCCAGCCATTGGATTAGCAGCTGAACATGTTAACTATATGTATCACCCAGGGACTCCCTCTATTAAATAGGGTTGAGGTATTATCACCCTTCGCAGGATTGGTGTTGGATCACAAAGTATACACTGATTTGTGAAACACCCAGCATTGTGCCTGGCACACCGCGAGTGCTCAGTAAATGCTAGGGTGTAATGCTGGTTGGGGGAAGACTTCTGGGCAGAGCCAGGTGGGCAGGATGGACTTTGTGTTCTGGCACACCTGGTTGGTGTGGACAGTTGAGTAAAGGTCACAGTCCAGGGGAAGGCCGAGTGGCAGGTCAGCGGCAGGCAGGAATAGGAGCTTGGTGCCTGCTGTGAGATGGAGCCCGGGCTTGGCAGCAAAGGCTGCTGAGGGTTGGAGCTGAGATCAGAGGGACTGGCCTCCCGGGCCCTGACCTGGCAGTGTGTAAGGTTGGAAGCTCTCCTCTCTCCGACGGATGTTCACCTTTGCTCTGGGCTGCCCCGCAGGAGAATGGCGGTTCCCACGGCAGGTGCCACGGGTGCACAGGTTACCCGGGGCCACCTGGCATTGGGCTCTGAGACTGTGTTGGGGCGGGGCCTGGTTTTGATTTTGATTGGGCTCCAGGCCTGCATTTGTGCCTGATGGCACTTTCTCATGCCCTCCTGATGGAAACCGTGTCCATGGTTGTCACACGCTGTTCTCCACAGTGCTGAACTGCTTTATAGTTTTCTATTAATTGTGCAGGTTATTTGATTTTGCATCTTTCTCATACACTAGAAAGTCATCTCTCTCTGAGGTCAGGAAACATGCCTGTCTTGCTCACAGGCTAAACGTACAGTAGGCATCTTATTCGTTCCATCATGCTAGCCAGGTAAGATGGTGGTCCACGGTGTTCTGGGTTTCTTTAAAAGGACCCACCAAAGGGTTGCAGCCTCTTTTTGAGCATCTCTATAACTTACCCTGGCAAATCACCAGATGGGCAATGGTGTCCCCATTTTACAGTTGGGAAGCTTGAGGCTCCAAGGGGCCAAGGAACTTGCCCAAAGTCATTTATCAGGAGAAGGCCGAGCAGGAAGCCAAGAACCACTGGTTGCATGGAACCACGCCACTTCAGCAGAAGGGGAGCGATTCTTCCTGTGGGGAGCACTTCCTGCTGTGAGTGTTGGTTGGGTCCTCAAAGCCGAGTGCACTCCTGGTCCTCTGGGAGAGAGGTTGTTTGTTGTCAAGTCAGTTCTGACTCATGGTAACCCTATGTGCACCATCTTCACAATTGTTGGTATGCTCAAGTCCATTGTTTCGAGCACTGTGTATTTTGAGTGCATTTCAACCTAGGGGGCTCATTGTCCAGCACTATGTCAGAAAATGTTCTGTTGGGATCCATAGGGTTTTCGCTGGCTAATTTTCAGAAATAGGTTGCCAGTCCTTTCTTCCTAGTTTGTCTTAGATTGACTCTTCCACTGAAACCTGCTCACCATGGGTGACCCTGCTGGTATTTGAGATACCAGCATCATAGCAACGCGTAAGCCACCACAGTATGACAAACTAGCAGATGAGTGGTGGTCAGGAGAGACGGACACTACGTAATGGACTCAGCTCCTGAGCTGAGGAGGCAGGCTTCACACTGGGCGCCAGGGATGGGGTGGGATGGGACTGTGGTGCAGCGGTCGGGGCTCTGGGTCTGGGGGACCCTGTGCCCTTGGGTTAGTGGAATTTGCAGCACAATGTGATAGGTGCCATGCTTGCCAGACAAAGGTGCCCTGTGGCCGAGCAGGGGCAGGGAGAGGGTCATTTCAGGGAGGGGGCTGTGTGATCTGGGGAGCCCTTTGTGGGCTGGGAGCTTGGGCTGGGCTCTCCGTGGTGAGGGACACAGGGTCTCAGTTAGACGTGAGCCGGGGAGACGGAGGCATGGGGCTCTCGCTCCTCTCCTTGCCATTCCCCACCCCCGTTCTGGCAGCTGCACCCTCACTTATCACATGGCTCACAGCGCTGTTGGTGCTAGTTTTATCGGTTACTCCCTAGAACAACCCATTGTGGTGGTCCGTGGTGGTCCCAGTTATCTCAGCTGCTCATGGTAGGGCGAGGGCCGGCTCAGGCACGAAAAGACACACAGTGGTCATGGCAAGAACTGTGACTCCTGCTTCCCCGCCTTTGTGACCTCCTGGGCTCCTGCCTGGTGTCTGTGGGGTTGCGCCCTGCGGACACTGACGCACTCACGATCACCGTTTGTTAAGCTAGGCTCTGTGCGGGGCACGCAGCAAACCTTATTCCAGTCAAACCTTGGTCCACACCTGTGGTGTAAGCTGTTATTATCTCATTTACCATCTAAGTGCTGGTGCACAGAGAGGCAAAGCAAGTGTCCCAGGGCTTGTAGCCAGGGTTTGCACGCAATTCTGTCTGACCCCAGAGCCAATAGACCACATTGCTTGGGGCTGAGATGCCCTTCTGCTCCTGTCTTGGCCCCCAGCAGCTGTGTGACCTTGGGCAGCTCACTGCCCCTCCCTGGGCCTCAGTATCCTCGTGGGCAGGGAAACCCTCTGATTTATCTTCTAATCCAGGCACTTTTTTTAAAAAAAATATTTTATTGTATTTTTGGTGTAAGCAGGACACGCTCCCATTCAGCAGTTTCTACACGTAACGTTCAGTGACATTGGTTACATTCTTCACATTGTTGTCGACATTCTCATCATTTCCGTTCTAGTTGTTTCACTCCCATTAATTTCGTCTCACTGCCCCGCAATCTTCTCATCTATGCTTTAGAGTCACTGTTGTCCGTTTGGTCTCGTGTAGATAATTTCTTAAAGAGCGCAGTACTCAAGGGTGACATTCTTTACTTTTTGAACTAACCTGCTATTTAGTTTAAAGGTGACTTCATGGAGCCCTGCTGGTGCAGTGGTTAAGAACTTGGCTGCTCACCAAAAGGTCAACAGTTCGAATTCACCAGCTGCTCCTTGGAAGCACTATGGGGCAGTTCTACTCTGTCCTATAGGGGCACTATGAGTCGGAATTGACTCGCTTCGAGGTTTAAAGAATATCTCAGGGCAATAGTCTTGGGGATTCCTCCAGCCTCAATGGGTCCAGTAAGTCTGGATTTTTTGAGAATTTGAAGTTCTGTTCCATATTTTTCTCCCGTTCTGTCAGGATCCATCTATTGTGTCCCTGATCAGAATGTTCTAAGCTGGGGCGTTTTTGAGAGTGAAAGGGGAACTGGAATCCTTACCTGGGGACTCTCCTGGGCAAACTGGGCCTGGTAGTCACCAGTGCTGCTGCTGCTTTGCGTCTGCATCCAAACCGACTCCTCCAGGCTCCCCGTTGGGTGTTCGTGGGCAGCTTGCGTTTCTGCTCGTAGCGCACGAGTGTAGCCTGATCTGATCGCGCAAGTCAGCCTTCAGCCAACTTGGAAGAACCCATTTCCCTTTGAGCCCCACTGTCTTGGGCTGCTGTGGACAGCAGGCCTGGCCTCGTTTTTTTTTAACTGATGGTGGTTGACAGCACTGTCTAGTTCTGGGGGGGCTGGGGAATGCAGCGCTGCCCCCCAGCCCCCCAGACACCTCAGCCAGCGTTCCCTGAGATCTTGGCTCCGCACCCTGGCCCTGTTCCCCAATATGGGTGCCTGGACCCCTTGGAGGTCTGCACAGGGTCACTGCAAGAGTGAGGCTGGGACTCCCTCTTCAGGCCCAGCCTGGGGGACCAGGGCTTCTGGATGCACAGCCGTTGTTGTTGGTTGTCGTGAGGTCGATTCCGACTCCTGGTGACCCCACGTGTGCAGGGTATAACTGCTCCATAGGGTGGCATTGTTGAGTATTTGGTGCTTTATGAACCTAGAGTGCGCCCCTTTAACCTTCTACCCAAGAGAGGTCGGCGTGGTCTTCCTTTTACATATGAAGAGACTGAGGTTCCCAGAGGTCAAGAAAGCTGCCAGGGTTATCCGGGAAAGGGCTGTAAAAGCTGATGTCAGCCTTCAAGGCCCTCACCCCTTCTGCCCTGCCAGTGTTCCCCAAAGTGTGCTGATGATGATAGGCAAGACGACTTTAGGTTATAAGCGGACACTCTTGTTAAAATTTGTTATATATTTATTTTAATTTGAGTTAGAAAAAGCCCACAATGGGTGCATGGGACCTGGAATTTGCAGATATTATTGTTTAGGTTGTAGGTAAAGTAGATATTTGGTTAGAAAAGTCAACTTTGTGAAAATAGTAACGTGAGAAGTGGATATAATGAGCTGTGAAGAGGGCTGGAATTTGGGACGCAGGTCCTCATTTGATGTCTTAGTTACCTTGCGCTGCTAGAACAGAAATAACACAAGTGGGTGGCTTTAACAAATAGGAATTTATTTTCTCACAGTTTAGGAGGCTGTGATTGTTGTTAGGTGCTGTTGAGTCGGTTCCGACTCAGAGTGACCTTATATACAACAGAAAGAAACACTGCCCGGTCCTGTGCCATCCTCACAATCATTGTTATGCTTGAGCCCATTGTTGCAGCCACTGTGCCAATCCATCTCGTGGAGGGTCTGCCTCTTTTTCACTGACCCTCAAATTCAGGGCACAAGCTCTAGCAGAAGGCTTTCTCTCTGTCAACTCTGGGAGAAGAAGGTCCTCGTCTCTTTTCAGTTTCTATTCCTGGGTTCCTTGGCAATCTTCATGCAGTGTGGCATCTATCTTCCCCCATCTGTGCTTCTTTGCTTCTGTGCCCAATCTGCTCCTTTTATGTCTCAAAAATGATTGATTTTAAAACACACCCTATACTGATATGGCCTCATTCCAAAAGCCAAACCCAACCCACTGCTCTCGAGTCCATTCTGACTTAGAGTGACCCTATAGGACAGAGTTTCCAAGAGTTGCCCCGTGGGGTTTCCAAGGCTGTAAATCTTTATGGAAGCAGACTGCCATATCTTTCTCCCACGGAGCCACTGGTTTCGAACTGCTGACATTTTGGTTAGCAGCTGAGTGCTTTAACCACTGCACCACCAGGGCACTATGGCCTCATTAACAAAACACTGTTCCCTAATGGAATTACATCTGCAGGTAGAGGGGTTAAGATATACAGTGCATATTTGGGGAGGGGGACACAATTCAGTATATAACACTTGGATTTGTGGTGCTCTTCCTGGTAGCTCTGGTCACATCCCTGGGGACAGAGTATCTCCGAGCCCGTGACCAGGGTAGTTCTGTGTCCTGGCTTCATGTCAGTTCTGGTGTTTAGTCCACTGTGATCCTCCCTAAATCCAGAAAATTCACGATGAAGTGACCGTCCAGCTTGGTGCGAAGCGAGATTGAAAACAAAAAGAATCCCAGAATGACAGCACCATTATACTCCTTCATTTCTCCTTGCGGTGGCTGTGGCTGCTGATCTGGGCTCTGCTAACTTCATTATGTTCATTGAACACCCCAAGTTTTCCAGTCAACCCCTGTTTTAACTCTCTAAGACTGAATAATGAACTAGTAAATGTTTCCACTGTGCAGTCAACTGAGGGCTCATTCTTTCATTTGTTCATTCATTTCTCCTCAGTAGATCAGGGGCAGTATTACCCACCTCCTGGGTTTATAGTGAGTATTAAATAAGAGAACACACTGAAGGGTTTAATTCTGTGTGTGGCATATAATATGTACATAGGGAATGTTAGCTATTTTAAGATAAAATGTTAAAATGGAGTTAGAAGATCAAAACATGTAGACATAGAGAAATTAAAAAAAAATATTAAGGACAAACAAGTTACTAAAATTTAACATTAAATTTAGCGTTCAGCTTTTTAGTTAGCACAACACCGGGTAGGTTATATTTGTGTCTAAATCAGGGATCGGCAAATTTCTTCTATCAAGGGCCAGACAGTGAATATTTTCAGCTTTGTAGCCATATGGTCTCTGTCACAGCTACTACTCACCTCTCTCTTTGTAGCTGGAAGGCAGTGATAGACAATATGTAAATGATCGGGCATGGCTGTGTTCCAATAAAACTTTATTTATAAAAACAGGCAATTGATTTATAGGCTGTAGTTTGCCCTTGATCTGAATGACGGAAAGTTGTTTGTCTTTGAGAGAGAGAAACAACTCCTGGATCATAAACACGGGAAAAAAATTTGTTACGAGATGTGTTTATATGAGGCTTGCTGACCGCCTGTGGACAATGTGTTCATCGGAAATTTTACTGAATGTACAAAAGAAGGCCTTCACATGGCTAGTTCTCTTTATTTAGTTGTTTTAATATTTTATTATGTTTAAGGTGAAAGTTTACACAGCAAATTAGGTTCCCATTGAACAGTTTCTACACAAATGATTCAGTGATGTTGGTTACATTTTTCACAGTGTGTCGTCATTCTTGTTCATTCTGTTCTGGTTGTACCATTTCCAGTGCTCTAGCTTCCCTACCCCTTTATCTTCTCATCTTTGCTTTAGAGTCATTTTGACCATTTGGTCTCTTGTAGATGATTTTTTAAAGGAGCTGATTACTCACAGGTCATAGTCTTTATTTTATGAGCCAGTCTGTCATTTAGCTAAAAGGGGATGGCTAGTTCTCATATTATCATTCATTTTGCAAGTATTTATTGAGGACCTGCCATGTCCCAGACTCTGACACTGACTCATGATAAAATCCTAAGACACGTGCGTTTTGGCAGGGGGTGCTGAACTGGCAAGGGGTAGTCTCAGTGATGATTTAGGGGGATCAGTTAAGAGAGTTTTCAGCGTGGAGTGCATTGTCCAGACCCTGAGTTATACACAACCTCAAGTGCTCATTTGAGTGGGATCTGGTCGCCACTTGTGTCAGCTGCTGTCACAGTTCACTCAGCATCCTGCCTTACATTAAGTATCATATGAGATCCCTGCCCTCCTTAATCGCAGTGATTATTGAAAGAATGCTGTCTTTGGAGCATAACAAAACCAGCGTTTGAAGCTTTGCTGCTTCGCGGCTGTGTGGCCTTGCCCAGGTTACTGAACCTCTCTGAGCCTCACTGTCTTCATCAGCAAGTTAATAACACCTCTGAGTCTCTAGTTCTTACCCAGTGCTGGACAGCTAGTATCTGCTCTCTAGCGGCCTGGGGGCTGCTGGCCTCCCCCATCCCTCACTCCAGGAGCAGTCTCCTGACTTTTCCAGCTGGAGTCTGTGGGGTGTGAGGATTGAGCCCCTGCCTCTCCGGCTTGAGAAAACACTGGCCTGTGGAATTCGGAAGTTAATGAGGGAAGCAGATTCCAGGAGGGACTCTTTTTGACCTCCCGCCACTTCCCCCCCGACCTCCTGTTATCCCTGAGCAAGCTGGAAGGCAATTGAAGGTTTATAGCAACTGCACAAAAGCACTTTGAGGCAGTTGGGCAGGACGGTGGCCCTGACCAGGGTGGGTGAGTGTGAGCCCCCTCCCTTCAGTGCCTGGTTCCCCCCAGAGAGGCCTGGAGCAGCCGAGGAAGCGAGGAGCATATTGGGGAAAGCTGTGAAATGATTCTTAGCTGCCCAAAGGAGGAGCTGAGTAAGGGGCTGTGGGAGAAATCCTAAAGCATACCTAGTTGCCTTAAAAAAAAAAGAAAAGAGAAAAAGGGAACCTTCTTTCCATCATTCTGACCTTAGGACCTGAGTGGTGTGTTCAGTTAGCACTAGTGGGGCAGGACAAAGGGAATAGACTTTTGTTGACTGGTACAGTTTCGAAGATACGGTTTCTGTTTCTTGCTTCTGGAACCTTCTGGCAGAAAGGCTGTGGTGTTGGAGACCAGAGTCAGGCAGCGAAAGTGCCATTGTTTACGATGTTGGAGCCACATCAGGGCAGACCGTGATCACTGGGCCCCGCTGGAGCCGGCTGGTTCAGGGCAGGTGCGCTGAGCATGGCCGGTTCCCGGGATCCCGGGACTCGGGCCGTGGTGCCTGCCACGGGCACTGTGGCCTTGGCTGTGAGTGGCGTTCCAGTCTGCCCTGGTTGCTTTCTCGCCTCTCATCTTGCTGGGAGGTGGGTTACTTCCCAGGGAGGGGGTCTGGGTTGGGGTTGGAGCTTTCCCCCTTTTCTTTGTGTTGTAACCTCGTAAACGTGTTGGCCGCCCTGATAGCTGGTGTTCCTGGGCAGTTGCTGGGAATGGGGGCTCTCCCCCCATCCTTGCCACCACCATCTATCACCCCACATTGGGGGGTTCTGGGGAGAAAGGGTAAGTCCCACCTGATTACCAGGAACTGCACTGACCCCCCTCCTCCGTGGGGCTTATCTGGCTTGGACCGAGGAGCAGCTGCTGGTGGTGAGGTCTCAGAGTCACTCGAAAGTTGGGGACTGGGTTTAGCAGGAGGTGGTGACATAGACATATAAACCTTAACTGGCAAGCTCCCAGCTCTTGGCTCTCCCAGGGCTGCAGGAACTCCTGGTTGCATGTTCAGAAGAGTGGGGACACTCCTAATAGAAAGAATTTCCCTGATAGAAAAAATGCTCTGAGGGTGGTGGGGCATGTCAGAAAACCTGGGACCGTGTCAGCGCCCACTTTGGGCTTCCTGGCTGTGTGACCTGGGGTAGGACGCTTGGCCTCTCTGGGCCTTTGCTTCCTCATTTGTGAAGCTGGCTATCGTGAAGATTAGACGCCAGGAGATGTAAAATGGTCCAGTTGTTAGTCCTTGTTCTCCTAACGCGCCAACGAGGAAACCCTGAATCTAAACCAGATGTGGGAGTCACTGCCTGGTTTGGGGACCTTCCTTTTGCCCGATTGTTGAGTCAACTGGGGCACGTGTTGGAACCTTTGAGAGGCTCTGGCTTCTCTTCCGTCAGTGGGGTGGCCGTCCTTGCTTGGTGCCCCTCATGCGGCTGTGAGAGCTGGTGTGTGGCCTTGTGGGACTTCTCGGTAGTGAGGAGGTGGCAGAGGTGATGCGGGAGGGCACACTCCTTTATGGCCAGGAAGCGCTGGACCACTGAGGTACACGTCCAAGGCCAAGACAGCCCTGTCCCTTTTAAAGTGACGGAGAGGTGGGACCAGTCTGTGCTCCGGGCTGGCCCTTGGTGGTTTCCTCCGCTTTCCACTGTCTTTGAGAGTGTCTCACCCAATTGTAGAATCTGCTACTGGGTTTTGGGGGAGTTTCTTGCATACTATGAATTGTCCAGATCTGAAACACAAAATGAGGTAACAAAAGGTCATTTAATAACTCCCTACTCCCTGTTGTTGTTGCGTGCCCTTGAGTCGATCTTTGACTCATAGTGACCCCATGTGATGGAGTAGAACTGACCCATAGGGTTTCCTAGGCTTAAATCTTTACGGGAGCGGATCACCAGGTCTTTCTCCCGCAGAGCTCCTGGGTGGGTTCGAACTGGCAACCTTTCAGTTAGCAGCCGAGTGCTTAACCATTGTGCCACCAGGGCTCCTTCCCTACCACCCAGGATGAACAGGTGTTAACAATGTGACATGTTTGCTTAAGATCATGCCTTTGGAACGCATACAAAAAGAAGTCTGCAAGCCCTGTTCTCCCCTCCCACTTCCTTCCCTTCATAGACACACCATGCCCTTGAACTCGGGGTCCAGCCAGGTCACGCTCTTACACTTTTATTGCCATTCTTCGGAGGCCTTTTGCAGTACTCTGTGTGTTTTAAGATTCTCATGTAAGTAGCATCATGTACGTGGTGCCTGCAGTTTGCTCTCCTCGCTCGTCAGCATGTTTGGGGGCCGGTGCTGCTGAACTTGTTAATTCTTTCCCTCGGGGTGAGTTTTGGGTTGTTCCGTATTTTGGCTCTTGTGAGCAGAGAGGTGGAGACCATCCTTGGACATCACATGGTGCACATAGTAGAGCTTGCCGGGGGTGTCCCCAGGAGTACCAACTGCAGGGAATACCATTTTCAGCCTTGCTAAAGGCTGCCCAGTGGCTCTCTAGTGGGATGACCTGTTCGCAGGATGTCTCACCTCTCAGACTGTGAACTCCTCGAGGACAGGAATGGGTCCTGCCTGCTGCTGTAGCCCTCCTTACATGCAGCGCCTTACTTGGCTGAGTGGGATAATTCTGGGAGGAGATGAGGCAAGCCCTGCCTGGGGAGGATGGAGTCAGGGGGTAGAAGCAGCGGCGCAGCGGCCACCCTCTGCAGAAGCAGCACTCGGTCAGGATCAGCAGAGTAAACACATGGGGGCTGGGGGGGGGCGGGCAGTGAAGAAGTGGTGCTGAAAGGGTAAGCGGAAGGAGCCAGCAGAGGGGTCTGAGCCTGGCTAGAGGTCACCAGGTGGGAGGCAAAGGTCTCAGGTACTGTGGCTGGGGAGCCTTTTGGGGAGCCCGATGCAGCAGGGTTTGTGAGGCACCAGCTCGGAAGGTGTGAAGAGCTGGGGAGGCATCCTTGAGAAGGGGGGGCAGGATTGCAGGCTAGAGGTCTGGGGTGGAATCTGGCCCAGCCCTTACTCACCTTCATTGGTCGGCTCTTCTTTTAACTAACACTTTTTGAGCCCTGCAGCCCTGGTGGCACAGTGGTTAAGAGCTTGGCTGCTAACCAAAAGGTCGGCAGTTCGAATCCACTAACTGCTCCTTGGAAACCCTATGGGGCAGTTCTGCTCTGTCCTGAAGGGTCACTGAGTTTGAATCAACTTGATAGCAACAGGGTTGCTTTGGGTTTGGTTTTGTTGAGCCCCTGCTGAATGTGGGCACTGAGAAATTGAGGCCCTGTGGGTTTGCTGAATATGCATATTTGCTCCTGTTAGGTATTTTATGTGGTTTCATCTTACTTAACCACTGTAGCAACCCTGTGATATTGCTGCAGTTGTCCCCATTTCAAGGGTGAGGAACTAGAGGTTGAGTCGAGCTCCCAGTTCGGGTTTACCTGACACCACAGCTGAGTCTGTTCTGCCATTTAATATGCAACAGGGCACAGTGACTTCAGAGGGCCTGAGCCAGCCAGCCTGGGTTGAATCCTCGCTTTGCCATTTGCCAGATGTGTAGCCTTAGGCAAGTTAGTTAACTTCTCTGGACTTCAGTTTGCCCATCTGTAAAATGGAGTCATAATAGCCCCTCCATGTGGGAAGGTTTTGAGGTTTAAATGAGATACATGTGAAGTGACACATACTAAGTGGTCATGGTTCTGGCTGCCACTTCACAAGTGACCCCATGATGGTTTAGAGAGGGTCAGGAACTTGCTGACCATCACAGAGTCTGCTTGTGGTAGGCCTGGCTTGGGTGGGGCCGCTCCTTCTCCAAACTGGAGCTCCTTACCCGCCTGCCTTCATGGACGGTCCCTAATGACCACCTGGGTTACAGTTCTCCTCTGGGTCTCTCTGAGGGTGGTGCCAAGAGGCCCCAGGTTCCTTTGTCCTGGATGATAACCTGAGGGACTACAGTGCTTCCAAAGAGAGTGGGGGAGCCTTGGGAGCCCCAGCAAGACAGGGAAGAATGCCGGCTACTGCTTGCAGGGTTAATTAAGCCATTCCTGGGGCTTCATTTGCTCTCTGGTTAACGCCAAAATAAACGCTTCCAAATGGCTTTGCGGTTTCCAGTTGACCTTGCATTTTGCATTCAGCTAGTGCTGGCATTTTGCATGTTCCTGAGGATGATAAATGTTTAGATAACAACAGAGATAATGATAAAAGGAGAATTGGGGGAGATTCAGGAGCGGGCTGAGCAGATTGCAGGCCCCTAGTGTGATAAGTGGGTGACAGGTGGGTTAAAGGACATGTCTGATGCCTTCTGCTGCCAGGAGCTTGGATGAGATGGACACTGGGGGAGGGGGCTCTGCCAGTGCCTTCCCGACACTTCTACGGTACAGTGTTTGAGTCTTGTTCTGATCTGCTCTGTCGGTTGTTAAGGCCTGAGACATGATGGTCGAGGGCCTTGATGTGTAGGCATTGATCGTTTGGTTGTTGTGTCATTGTTAAAAGCCGAGTGCTGTGGAGTCGACCCTGACTCATGGTGACCCCACGTGCTGCATAGGGTTTTCAATGGCTGAGTTTTAGGAAGTCGATTGCCGGGCTGTTCTTCCCAGGCACCTCTGGGTGAACTCAAACCTCCAGCCTTTTGGTTAGCAGCCAATCATATTGACCGTGTGCACCGCCCAGGGGCCCTGTGTCATTATTACCCTTTATTGAACGACTGCTATGTGTAAGGAGTTAAATAATTCTCCCAACAACTCTAGGAGGTAAACGCCATAAGACCCTCATCTCACAGGTGTGAACTGAGGCTCCGAGAGGCTCAGACACCAGCTAGTCAGGACACAGTTGGGCTTCCAGCCATTACGGGAATTCCTGAACACATTCATCAGGCTGCCTGCATCTTTCCCGAGCAACATGAAAACTCACTGTGGTCAGCGATGGACTCTGGCCCCAGATGGACAGGAGGGGCCCCATGAGGGCGCTCCTTCACCCAGAGGGGGTAACACTGGCCTGCTACATTTACAGCCCCTGTTTTCCTGCTGCATTTCCGGAAGTCATAACCTGCTGGCCAGCACGCTGAGGGGTGACAAGAAGTTATTCCCTGGCTCTGTTGGCTTGCTGGGGTGGACGCTGGCCTGGTGGCCATCAGGGAGAGGGGGTGGCACAGGCAGGGAAGGGAGAACATCGAAAACAAACAATTCTGACTGTACTGCTGATGAATTCCTGGATTATTACACTGTGGCTCAAACGACCGGGCTTGGGTCAGGAAACATGGGCTGCAAAAAGAGATTGCAAAATGTTTCTGTTTTTCCACGAACTGCTAGCAATGTCCAAGTTTTTGTAAGTTATCACCCTAGTAGTCGTGGATTTTGGATTTTCAGAGCTCAGGGTTTGTGAGTTTGTGAGGAGCGGGGTGTTTGGGCCGGGGTCGGGGAGGGGTGGTGGTTGAGGAAAAGGAAAAGTGGGACAGATACATCCACACCCAGCTCCTTCCTGATTGAGTTTCCCTCCGAACGGTGCAGAAGAGGCTGATTCACGGGCTGCACGGAGTCACTCCCTGAGCCTGCCATTGACTAAGGCGGAAATTCCATCTCAGTTATTCTGCGACTGCTTGTCGCTCGTGGTATTCTCCGTCTGAATTTATTCTCTGTCGGCCTCATCTTTTTGGAATTTAATTTTTTTTTTTTTGATACTTTGTAGAGGCGACATGTGGTATAATTCCACGAAACACAACCAGATTCCACTCTTCCGGACACAGTTATTATTGGGTGTGCTGGGCTTCAAGATGGCCGGCAGCTTGGGGGGTCGCTCCTCATTATCTGTGCAGCGTTGGCATTCATCCATCCTTTTGGGTTTAGTGTTTAGCCCTTAACCTCTGTGGGACTTTTCGTTACAAACCCCCATCGTCTTGGGTCTTGAGATTGGGTCTCAGGATGGCTGGCTTCCTGGCTTATTGTGGAGTCGGAAGGAGAAGCTCTTTGGAGTGTAGGTGAAGGAGCCACCCAGAGATGTTGGGACCACTGTCACTGGGGTGAGGGGGAGGGGGAGGGCAAGCCACAGCCTACAAGATGACTCCTGCTGGAAAGTTTTCTGTGGACTTTGTCCCTCTCCCAGTCCCCACTGCTTGGGACTTCAAACCCAGCTTCGGCTCAGCTTGTCTGCAAAGCCTCCCCCGACTGCCTGGTGGAGTTTGTTGCTCTGCCTGATGTGGCTCCTGCCCTGTGCGGCTCTGTCCCTCCTTCCAGCCTGTGAGCATTTCCTGGGCAGGAGCAGGTCTTAGCCCGCTTTGTATTTCCAGAGCCCCTGATACGCGGTCAGTCGTGTTTGCTGAATGAAGAGCTTTCAAGAGACTCGGATGAGACTGTTCAGAATCAAAGGCAATGGGATTGGGCAGGCCTCTATTTTCCCCTTCCATATTGGCTGCTGTTTACCGTTCAGATAATTGGTAAATATAAGCGGGTGTCTGCTGTGTTCTCAGGGTGGTTGCTGGGCAGACCATTGTTGTGAGCCCAGGTCAAGTTGGCCCTGACTCATGCCAGCCCCATGCACACCAAAACAAAATGCTGCCTGGTCCACTACTGTCCCCAGTGATCGGTTGTGGACTGGACTGTTGTGATCCATAGGGTTTTCATTGGCTGGTTTTCAGAAGTAGATCTCCAGGCCTTTCTTCCTAGTCTGTCAGAGTCTGAAAGCTCCACTGAAACCTGTTCAGCATTATAGCAGCGGGCAAGCCTCCACTAATAGATGGATGTTGGCTGCGCATGAGGTGCATCAGCCAGGAATTGAACCAGGGTCTCCAGCATGAAAGGTACCACTGAACCACCAGTGCACCCCTGGTGGGAAGGCACGCCCCCTTAATCAGGTGAAACAACAGGAAAACGGCATAAATGAGTGTTTAAGGCAAGCCTGAGTTAGACGGCCTGTGTTTGAATCATGACTTTGTTACATGTACATGCATGTGATACGGTATAAGTTGTTTTTCTCAGCCTCAGTTTCCCCAGCAGCAAGATGGAAGTGGTGATCCCTCAGGGGATTGTTTTAAGGACCAGATGTGATAGTGCTGTTGTAACGTTTAATATGAGGTGGCTAGCTCTACAGGGAGTGAACCGTGGTTGGCTGTTTTCTATTTAAGAGCTAAGTGGACAGGATGGGCCTTTAAGAACCACCGTGACTCTGTGGACAGGGCAGTCAGTGTGGTCCTGAGCAGGCTCGGAGCGGGAAAGCCGACATGTTGAAAGCTGAGCTGGCAGCACTGGGCACTGGTCAGGAGGAACCCAGGACTCCTGGGAGGTAGTGACCAGCCCACTGGAGTGGAGGCTTGTGGGAAACTGTTCGGCAGAAGGACTTTGGGGCCTGTGGAAAGAGGGCACCGCACACCATTTTTCTTTTCACATTGTTTGTACACCAAATCTCTAGGGCCTCATGGAAGGAGCCCTGGTGACCCAACAGTTAAGCACTAGGCTACTAACTGAAAGGTTAGTGGTTCAAACCCATCCAGCGGCTCCACAGGAGAAAGAACTGGCTATCTGCTCCCGTAAAGATCACAGCCAAGAAAATCCAATGGGGCAGTTCTGCTTGTCAATGGACTCACTATGAGTCAGAACCAACTTGACGACACCCAACAACAACAACACGGCCTCACGGGGCCAAGATTTGGTGTGTGCAGCACCAGAGTGGGAGGCATTTCTTCTAACAGGTGAGACAGAGGCTGCGCGTGTGGGGAACCAGCCCTAAGGTGCCCAGAGCAGGGTGCAGGGCAGGATCTCGGTGCACCCCTGCCGTAAGTTCAGCTCTGCTAAATTGGGGCTGCAGGAGCAGACTTGCCAGACTCTTAAGCAGAGCCCCTGAAGGACTCAGGTCTCTTCCGGTCATACAGGGTAAGGGAAGCTGGCAGGAGACTTAGGGGTGGTGGAGGCCGGGAGTAGGGTGTACAGGAAAGATATGGGGTGATGACAATGTGTGCGAGAAGGTGATGCTTCAGCAGCTCGTTTTTGTTCCTTGGCATATTTACCAGCTGTGGACTTGCCTCCCTGGCTGGGCCTCTCTGAGCATCGGTATCCTCACCTGAAACCTGGGGATAAGAGCATCTCCTTAGTGTGGCAGGTGTGAAACCCCAAGCTGAAGTGGTCATGTGGGGAGGGGCTGACAAAATGCTGATTTCTTCCCTTTCTTTCTCAACGTTCTCTCCCTAGCAAATCTCTGTCAGGTTGACCATCCGTGAAGACTTCTTGATGATAATACTTAGATTAATAACTAATAATTATGACTGACATTTAACTAGTGCTTATTAAGGCCTGGGCAATATGGATTAGGCCTCATCTATTATATAATTTAATTTCTGTAACAGTCCTAGGAGGTACAGTGCTATAATTAGCCCCATTTGACAAATGAAAAAAAAATGGAGGATCAAAGAGGTTAAGTACCGTGCCTGAGGTCACACAGCTAAAAGTGACTGTATTCCAACCCCAGAAGTATGGCTCCAGAGCCCGTGCTTTTAAGCACTGCACTAACCTGCCTTTGAGAGAATCTGTGTGTGTGTGTGTGTGTATGCTGAAGGGTGTTAGAAATTACAGTGAGGCATTTTTTGGATAAAATATTGGTAGGTTAGGCTTGCATAGAGAAGCCCTGAGAAAGACACTGTAGTTGAGGGCCATGGGAAGGGACGGGGATGTGGACTTTGCTGCAGCCTCCCACACTTGGCAGTTCCAGGGCCTGTGCCCAGAGTCCTGGAGCCCTGGTGGCACAGTAGTTGAGAGCTTGGCTGCTATCCAAAGGTTGGCAGTTCGAATTCACTAGCTGCTCCTTGGAAACCCAGTGCAGCAGTTCTGCTCTGTCCTGTACAGTCATTATGAGTCGAGATCGACTCGATGGCATCGGGTTCAAGTGCTCATAGTCTGGGGCAGGCTGGGGCTGTGGGCAGCCCTCCCCTCTCCCACCTGCTCTGAACTGCTAGCTGACCTCCTCTTTTGTTTAAAGCCTCTGCTAAGATCTTACTCCTGCTGACAGCTCTATTCCTTTGTTCTGGGCTGTGCTTGAAGAAGCCTGTATCTGTGGAGTGGATCCAGGCACCTTTGTGTTTGGAGCTGGACCCAGGAATGCGTGCTGGGAGGGCTCCTGAGTGCATTTTTGAGACCCACACAACAGAGCCCGAGTGGCTGCTGTTGCCACTGCCTAGAGGTTGACCTGGCTGGCCTTGCAAAGCTTCTGTTGTTGCTGGGTGCCGTGGAGTCGATTCTGACTCATAGTGACCCTATAGGACAAAATAGAATTGCCCCATAGGGTTTCCTGGGCTATAATCTTTACAGGAGCAGATCACCAGGTCTTTTCTTCCATGGAGCCCTGGTGGGTTTGAACCGCTGACCTCTCAATTAGTAGCCTAACTGAGTATTCAACCATTGTGCCATCAGGGCTCCTTTGCAAAGCCTCTGTGCGGCTGTAAATGACTGCAGCTGATCACTCGCACTCCTGCGAAATGAGGACTGGAGGTCCCAGAGGAGAACATGCAGCCACAGAGGAGCAGGAAAGCGGTGAGAGTCTGCGTGCATTTTTCCTCTTGTGTTTTAAAAAACTACCGTGTGTCTGACGCTGCATATGCCTCCTTATTTCTTATCATCACTTCAACACCTGTGTATTTCCTCATTTTACCCATGAGGAAACCGAGGCCAGGGAGGTTCAGGAGCTCGCCCACAGGCGCAGCAATAGAACTAGGGCTTCGCCACTTGCCATACTCTCTGCTTCTTGGGGTGCCATGTGGGAGAGGGGAGAGCTCTCTGCTGTGACCAGATGTCAGTGCTGCCTGGGACATCCTGGTGCCATTAGGCCTCAGACTCCTCTTATCTTATGGAAAGACAGAAAGAGCAGCTTTACTGTCTGTAAACTGTTTTAACTGAACCTCGCCACAGGTTTACGGGTGGCGTTTGTTTAGTAATGGATAAAGAATGGGTGCGGTTCAGTGTGGGGAAGTTGGAGGATGGGGAAGGGGCAGGGGAGTAATTGGCTTTTGGGGAGACATGGATCTGAGTTCTTCCTATTATGTGAGCCTGTGGCTTCTTCCAGCTAAGCTTTGATTTCCTCAGGGCCTACGTACTTTGAAATGATGTGATCCTACAGTTTGAGCCTTTGGAGCAGGTGTTCTGTTCACTGTGCATAAAACTATACGAAATACACAGAGGAGTCCCTGGGTGGCACAAACAGTTAACGCGCTGGGCTGCTAACTGAAAGGTTACGGGTTCGAATCTACCCAGAGGTGCCTCGGAAGAAAGGCCTGGAGATCTACTTCTGGAAAACTAGTCGTTGAAAACCCTATGGAGCACAGTTCTACTCTGATACACATGGGTTGCCATGAGTCCCAAATGACTCAACAGCAACTGTTTACTGGTTAAACACATAGAAGGTTCAGGGAGAAGGGTGAAGGTTTGTTGTTGTTAGATGCCGTCAAGTCGATTTTTGACTCATGGATATATAACAATAATAGCTAAGTAAATTTTTGAGCACTTCCCAGGCATCTTCTGAATGTTTTGCATGGGTCAACTCGTGTAAATGACCCTACAAAGTAGGTGTATTGTCAGCATTCCCGTTTTACAGATGAGGAAACTGAGGCTCAGAGGAGGTAAATAGTCTTAGCAAGAGATGGTGGAGTGGATTTGATCCCGGGCGCACTGTGCTGCTCACAGCTCTCCTTTAATCCAAGGGCAAACCGTCTCCTGGGGGCGGATTCTTCCACCCATGCCGTCCTATTGTCACCCCACAACTGCCCTAGGGGAAAGGTTTTATCATCCCCATCATCACCGATGAGCAAAGAAGGGCCCTGAGCTGTTAAGGAATTTGCCAGAATTTGACAAGTTGTAAATGGTGGCACTAGAACTCAGGTTTGCCAACCCCCAAATACAGGATCAGCCTTGTATCCACTTCTACATCCTCTCCTCGTTTCTTGTTAACCTCTAGGCTCAGCTCACATGACCTAGTCCCGGCAGCCCTTCTGCCCAGGTGGCCCCATACTGCCTATGCTTTCCGTGGAAGGGGTGATTCCCCTGCCATCCTCCCTGTCAGCCGTCAGCTCCTCAGTGCAGCGTGGGGTCCTCTTCATGTCTGCCCCCCCACACCTGGCGTTTAAACCAGGATTCCCTCTGCACCTGCTGTGCTCTGAAACCTGTCCTTTAAACTAGGCCCAGTGTGTGTCCTTCTGTGTTGGGAAGTCAGGGACTTTCAAGGTCAGTGCTTGGGGAAGAAGGTGGATTGATGGGAGATGGGGCAGGTAGGGCTGAGATCCCGCTGGGTCCCATCTGCCCACGGGTAGTCTGCGTGCCATGCCAAGTGTTGGCAGCTTCTGCTGGGTTCAGAGCTCCTCAAGCTCTCAGTCCAGAAACACTTTCTTTGGTGAGGCCTGCCCTCTCTCCCGCTGTGCCCATTTCCTCTATATCTGTGGTGGAAATGACAAACAGCTGGCCACCAGATTCCGCCAACTCCCCTGCCTAGATAGACACTCTGGGATGGTATTAAGTCATCATCCATCTTTCCTCGTCTCGACCACCTCTGTCCTTCCTCACAGGTCCCATTTCCTAGCTGTGATAGATTGAACTGTGTATGTATTGTAAACCCTAAACCGCTATACTTGTGGATGTAATCCCAGTTGGGAATAGGATTTTCTTTGTTATGTTAATGAGGCTATCTCAGTGTAGGCTATGTTTTAAGCCAATCACCTTTGAGATATAAAAAGAACAAATTAGGCACAAAGAAGCAGGCACAGACCGAGGGGACAATATATGCCACTTGAAGATCACCAAGAAGCAAGGAGCAGAAGCTGAGGGAGACAAGGGTTTTCCCGCAGAGCAGGCAGAGACTTCGCCTAGAGCTGGCACCCTGAATTCGGACTTCTAGCCTCCTAAACTCTGAGAAAATAAATCTCTGTTCATTAAAGCCACCCTGAGTGGTATTTCTGTTACGGCAGCACTGAGACCGTGAGACGGCAGCCCACTTGAATCATGTTCACTGCTCTCCCCATGGCCTGCAGACCCTGTGGCAGCCTGGCCACGTGAGAGCTTTGTGGTTGCATACAGGGCTCTGTGTCCACTCTGGACCTGCTTGCAGGACCCCGCAGCTCAGTGTCCCCACACCAGCCCCTGGCCATCCGTGGTGCCTGTCACCAACAAATGAATGTTCTTGAAGCAGCCCATGAGTATGCCACACCCTTGTTCCAAATCAGCAGGGGACCCAACAACAAAAAGTCAGACAGCCCAGTTTAAAAAACGGGCAAAGGACTTGGATAGACATTCCTCCAAGGAAGATAGACACGTGGTCAAAAAGCACGTGAAAAGATGCTCAGCATCATTAGTCATCAGGGAAATGCAAATTAAAACGAGGACTTCACACTCATGAGGATGGCTATCATAAGATATGTGGAAAATAACAAATACTAGAACCCTCATCCATTGTTGGTGAGAATGTAAAATGGTGCAGCTGCTGTGGAAAACAGTCTGGCAGTTCCTCAAAGAGTTAAACCTAGAACTACCATATGACCTGGCAACTCCGCAACTAGGTATGTACCCCAAAGAATTGAAAACGTATGTTCACCAAAAAACTGGTACACAGATGTTCGTAGCAGATTTATTTGTAATAGCCAAAGGGTGGAAACAGTCTAGATGTCTACCAACAGGTGCATGGATAAGCAAATCGTGGTATATACATACAGTGGAATACTATTCAGCCATAGAAAGGAATGAAGTTTTGATACATGCCACAGTGCAGATGAACCTTGAAAACATCGTGCTGAGTGAAAGAAGTTGAAAACGGTCAGATATCGTGTGATTCTATTCATATGAAATATCCAAACTAAGCAAATCCATACCCGTTGCCGTCGAGTCGATTCCAACTCATAGTGACCCTATAGGGCAGAGTAGACTGTCACATCTTTCTCCTGTGGAGCTGCTGGTGGGTTCGAACCACTAGCCTTTTGGTTAGCAGTCAGGCGCATAACCGCTGCACCACCAGGGCTCCTTGGTAAATCCATAGAAACAGAAAATAGATGGGCAGTTGCCAGGGGCTGAAGGGAGGGGGGAAAGGGGGAGCAACTGCCTGTTCAGTACAGGGTTTCCTTTTGGGGTGATGAAAATGTTTTGGAACTAGATGGAGGTAGTGGTTGTACAACATTGTCAGTGTATGAAATGCGACTGAATTGTTCACTTTGAACAGTTAATTATGTTAAGTGAATTTCACTTCAAGAAGAAACAGAAAAACCCCAAAAAACAAAAACCACAGCAGTGACGTCACAGGTCCCCTTACATAAAAAGAGGGAATCTGGGCCACTCAGTTCATACCAGGCACTGTCTCTGGCACTGAATCCCACGAAGTGATGCAGAGATGGAATGGGCCCATCATTCCCATTTTACAGATGAGAAAATGGAGCCTGAGTCCAGGCACACAGTTTGTAGTGGCAGAGACAGATGGGGAACCAGGGTCTGTCTGACTCCGAGACATCTGCTTTGGATCACTTTGCTGTACCTGTCTTTCTCCTCAACACAGAAGGCTTTGGTTTGGGTTGGTTTGACTTAAGATTCTTGCCTCGTCAGATGTCACTGCGACCCTGAGGAGCTTGGCTCTCAGGCCTGTCTGAGGCACCCACCACTCACTTCTACATATCACAGTCCTCTGAACTGCTGCCTGTGTCCACGTCCCCTGCGAGGCCTTCCCTGGCCATTCGACCTGCAATGATATTTTCCCATTCCTGACTCCTCGTGTGCCACTCGCAGGGAGATGAAGATTTGTAGCCAAAAGACAATGGAAGACAAGGGTTTGAGTCAGCATCCAACTGTGTGATCATGGATGAGTCTCTTAAACCCTCAGAGACTCAGTTTTCTTAAGTGTGCAATGAGGGTTGTTGTAAGGATTAATTACATCCGTGACTGGGCAAACGCTTGGAGAAAGGAAAGGCACCGCGTGGACATGAGTGACAGAGGTGATGACTGATATTAGATATCCCTCCTTGAATCAAGTTCAGGCTTCTTGCATGCTCAGCAGAGAACAGGCCCAAACCCCAAAATCTAGCACAGAGCTCGGCAGGCGGTCAGTGCTGATTTGTTGCAGGAAGGAGTGATTAAATAAGTAGTAGGCAGACCTGAACGTGGGCTTGGTCAGGGATTTAGACTTCTTAATGTCCTTTGTGGGAGTTCCTGGGTGGTGCAAGCAGTTAACGTGCTTGGCTACTATCTGAAAAGTTGGAGGTTCGAGTCCACCTAGAGGTGCCTCGGAAAAATCAGCTATTGAAAACTCCGTGGTGCGCAGCTGTGCTGGCAACTGGTTTTTTTCAAATGCCCTTGGCAAGCGCTTAGCCCAGGACACTGTGCGCAGTAGGTTCTCAGGAAAATGTCATCAGTTGGTTTCTCTGCATTCTTTCTAACCAAGCTGGAGCTGGGTGATTTCCTTCTGGCCTCTGGATGATTTCGGCTGCCTTTTCTTTCATAGCAGGAATTGCTGCAGGAAGACAGGACAGAGGAAGATCAAGATGCTCAGCTTCAGCACCCCTCCCCTAATGAGGTGTGTGACCTAGGGCAGAAGCAGAGATGACTGGCATTCCTGGTGGGAAGTTGTGGGGTTGTCACCTTAAGCTAGGGGGGAGACTGCACCCCTTCTCCCTGTGCTCTTCATCTTGATCCTGTCACAGTGTTCAGAGCACTGAGCTGAAGAGTTACGGGTTGGAAGTAAGAGGCAATGTTTCTCCACGTAATCAGTCAGACGCACGTGAACATCATTGTGATTCAGGTAGTCATTTATCCTCTGACTGAGGCTGCCAGAAGGTCTCCTTGTTACTGGGGAGTCTCTCACCATCAGCCATGTGACCTTGGACAAGGCAGTTCTTGGCCAAGTCCTAGTTTTCTCAAGTCCAAAATAAGGAGGGAGGGTGAGACTTAGAGGATCTCTCAAGTCTCCTTTGACCTGAAAGTTCCATGATTCTGGCAGTCTAGAGGGGGTGTGTTTGGCAGCTCCTAATTGCAGCTATTTTTGTCTCACTTTCCCCCTCTCTCCTATCCATCCATTCATCCACTCACCCATCTCTCCACCCACTCATTCATTCATCCATCCATTCACCCACCCACTAAGCCATTGTCCGTCCATCTGTTCATCTATCCATCCACCCATTCATCCACCCATCCACCCACTCATCCACCCACTCATTTATCCACCCATCTACTCACCCAGCAACCCATCCATCCATCTACCCACCCATCCATCCATCTACCCACCCATCCATCCACCAACTCTTCCTTCTTCTTTCCCTTCTTCTCTCCCTTCCTCTCTCCCTCCCTCCCTCCCTCCCTTCCTTCCTTCCTCCGTTCCTCCCTTCCTCCCTTCCTCCCTCACCAGCCCTTCTGGGTTAGGCCTTATGCTAAGTCTTGATGATACAGAGAAGACCACCTCCTGACAGTCGCAGTAGGAGACAGATACCGGAATACAAAAGGAAAATCGAATGTAATGAGTGCTGTAATTCAGAAAAGTGCAGGCTGCTCTGAAAGCAACCGAGGAGGCCAGCAGACCTCTTCTGAGAACCCTTTAGTGAGGATTCTGGCCTGCTTTCTGTGATGATGCAGAGGAGTGGTGTCAATGACCTCAAAAGCCCCCTTTAGCCGCAGGAATCTGTGATGTGGAGTTCTGAATTGCTGGCTTTGCTGCAGAAAGAGACAAAGAGAGACAGGAGAAGCAGAGGGGCTGGTCAGTCCCGCTGTACACCGATATTTGTGGAACCAGACCTCCGTTTCCGGGAGTGGCGGGCTGTGTGGGAGGTGCAGCGTGGCTGGGAGGCCCAGCAGTCTCTTGGCCGAGCCCTCCCTGTGTGGCGGTGGCGGTGGCCTGGACAGACCTTCCGTCTGTCTGGTTAGTCAGCGTCCCGTGGCGAATGGCAGAGTGGAGCCTGGGTTTCCGACAGCCCCTGCCGCCCCTGCAGAGTGAGTGGTGCAGTGACTCTGAGGGTGATGCTGGCGTTTGTCCCTCAGCCCATCCCCCGCAAGTGAGGTTGCGGACAAGGCAGTTCTCTAATAAGCAGGCTCAGCTTGCCCTGCAGAGATGAAAGGCTGTGTGAGTGGGTAATTTTGGCTTTTCCTGATGAAAGCAGTTGACATTTGTCCTGACCTCATACCCACGGCAGCACTGCCTTTCATCTGTGCTGTCAAAGCCTTGCCCTTCTGTGGCATGTGTGAGGCGGGCAGTGCCACAGGCATCGGATTGGGCCAGTGGGAAAATAGAAAGGAAACGGATGGCATGGCCCTTGAAGGCTCTGGATGGAAGAGTGGAAACTGCAGAGGCAACTTACAACTTTCTTGGTGGAGGGAGGGGTTCCTGTTGTTACCCCATTGTGTACCCCAACCCCAGGCGGTGCTGTGGAGAGTTTGACCTTTGTGGTTGGACAGAACGGACTGAATTCTAATCCTGGCTTCTCCACGAACTCATCAAGTGAACATAACAAGTCATTTAACCTCTCTGAGTCTCTGTCCTCGTTTGTCAGTGGGGATAATATTACTGCCAACTATTGTTCCGGCCTTCACAATGTGTCTTACATGCTGAGTCTAGTAGGCCCTCAGGAATGTTCATTGGCTTCTGCTCCTAAATGGTGAACTTGACCTATTGTGCTGTACTCACCAGAGGACTGGGATGAGGGGGCGGGGGGTTGCAGTATTTGTCCACATTCTCCATACAGTACCTGGCCCCTAGGACCAGTTGCTGTTGAGTTGATTCTGACTCATGGCATCTCCACGTGTGTCAGGAGAACTGTGCTCCACAGGGGAATAAGTTGAATCCCCATAGGGTTTTCAATGGCTGGTTTTTCGGAAGTAAATCACCTTTCTTCCAAGGTGCCTCTGGACGGACTCGAAGAACCAATCTTTTCAGTTAACAGCCAAGCATTTAACCATTTGTGCCACGCAGGGACTTCTGGCCCAGAGTAGGTCCTTTGTAAATGAGTGGCAGGTGGCTGGATGAAGAAAGGACACTTTGTTTATACCACCCATGTGTGGCTCATGTACTTTTGTAGAGAGAGCAAGTGTGTGTGTTGTGAACGAATGAAGCAAGGGTTAGGGTAGGTAACTAGATTCTCTGAAACGTGCTACGTTGTGCCACTTGCCTCATGTGCAGTGCATCTGTGATGCAATGAGCAAATCTTTCAGACTTGACTCGTTCATGGAATCCCCGCTGCCATCCTGTCCAGCCACCCACGAGAGGTTGAATATCCAGTTGTAGCAACCTGCCCACGTGTCTGTCCAATCAGCCCTTGAATATCTTCACAGATGGGGCACTGACTACCATCGAAAGATGGTGTTGACGATTCGAATGTTATTCCTTCTGCCGAATCAAAACCTGAGCTGTGGATGCTTTCTCGGTTCTGATCCTTGGAACCCTCCTGAGTAAATGAACCCTTCTTGCAAATGACCACTTTCAGATTGGTGAAGGCAGGTGCCTCATCCGTTGAGTCTTCTCTCCCATTAGTTTTAACCACTTAACTAGCTGAATGGCGTTGGTTATGTCTGGTAACCGCCCTGAACCCTGTTTCCCCAGCTCTTGAGCACTGTTATACCATGTATGAGTTGCCATTGAGTGAATTCCGACTCATGATGACCCCATCTGTGTCAAGAGTAGAGCTGTGCACCAGTGGGTGATTTTTGGGAAGCAGATCACCAGAACTTTCTTCCAAGGCTCTTCTGGGTAGACTGGATTCTCCAGCTTTTTAGTTAACAGCTGAGTGTCTTAACCTTTTGCACCACTCAGGAATTGCGTTATAAGGATTCAGTTGAATGAAATACCATAGGGCCAGCAGCCTGGCTCACGGGACACTGGGGTTCACATGGGCTTCTCCTTCCTTGTGATATGACCACTGTGGGGACCTAGGGGCTGCCTCTCATCTGGCTATGGAAACTGTTCTCCACTTAGCAAATCCTCAGGTGGCTTTTGTCTGCCTTTTAAAGTCACCTCCACCACCTCAGGGCACCTCCTGGCTGCCTTCAGGGAGTGCCCATTCTAGCACAGCATTTTTTTTTTTTTTTTTTTTTTTAAGCAGGCCGAGGAGCTGAAGGTTCCTTGCATTCCTCTTTCATGATGAATTATTTCAAGAAACAGGGAGGTGGCTTCTTCAACCACATGGAAGGGATTCAGGTAACAAAACCATTTCCTCTTCTTAATCTTGCTCCTCTGTAAAGTGGTCTATTTAGCAGCACGGTGTCAGCTTGTTTGGGCTCCAGGGGGGGATTTTGGAGCCAGAGCACTTCACCCCCTTTGAGAATTTGTGTATGTTGTTTTCACATGTGTCCTCCAGGCTGAGGAGGGTCCTGAACTGTGGTCCCACCCCCTCTCTTGGGCAGTTACCACCAGACTCAGTCACAGACTGTGGCATGGGGCAGGGGGAGGGGGCTTTGGACTGAGAGCCCGAGATGGGCCGCCTCATCCCTGCTCTGCTTGGGAGAGCTGCCTGGTTCCTGCTTTGGGCTTCACCGTCCCTGGGCCGCACCTGTTGAAAGTGTGGCTTGGCCTTTCCAGTCTCAGCAGTGTGGGCCTCCTGGGGACTCAGGGAAGATCAGAAAGTGGAAGGAAAGGCCACACCTGTGGGGACCCCATCCCGTTCCCTCCTGCTTTGCCTGTCCACTGTCAGCCTGGCCTTTCCCTGAATCCCACCCCATTTACTAGGAGGCAGCAGCAGGCAGGTCTGTCTCTGCCCCCTCACTGGATATGTTCAAGCACCTGTTGTTACTTGCCGTGGAGTCGGCTCCGACTCATGGTGACCTGATGTATAACAGAACAAAACGTTGCCGGGTCCTGTTGTGGCTGTTAGGTCTCTCCATCTCACTGAGGGTTTCCCTTGTTTTTGCTGACCCTCCATTTTACCAAACATGATGTCCTTTTCTAGCGATCGGTCTTCCCTGATGACGTGTCAGAGTAAGCAAGCCCAAGTCTTGCTTTCCTTGCTTCTAAGGAATATTCTTGTTTTATTTCCTCGAAGACCATTCTTTTGGCAGTCCACGGTATACTCAGTATTCTTCAGCAACATCACAATTGGAATGCATGAGTTCTTCTGTCTTCCTTTTTCAATGTCCAGCTTTCACAGGGTTACATACAGGGTTAAATTCAAACCCTTAACCTGACACCTCTAGCCTTTAACTCTTCCTCC
The DNA here is from genome assembly GCF_000243295.1 of Trichechus manatus latirostris. Taxonomy (NCBI): domain Eukaryota; kingdom Metazoa; phylum Chordata; class Mammalia; order Sirenia; family Trichechidae; genus Trichechus; species Trichechus manatus. The sequence goes on from NW_004443958.1 coordinate 15,322,528, forward strand.
AGCTTACCTCTTGCCTTCCCTGGACTAGCAGTTTCTGCTCAGCCACACAGAAATTGAGAGCATCCTCAATGTATGTGTCCCAGTAGATACAAGATGCACAGGGACATCAAAGGCTTCACAACATGCAATTCTGCACTAATAAACTCATTGCTAACTTCCAGCCTGCCTCCATCTGATGATAATCATTTACTGCTTACCAGACGCCGTAAACATCTGTCCATCCACAGCAAGAATCACAGAACTCTTAACTAATCTCCACCTAGCTCACTCACTGGATTGATCGGTGCTCTCCATTCACTTTGTAAAGCAACTGACTGAAGCCCAAGGCTCACCAAAGGCTCAGCACTGGTGGGCTACTCAGCAGTCCAGTTATCTGGGTTCAAAGCTTTGTTCTGCCACTTACTAGCTGTGTGACCTTGGGCAAGTTAATTAACCTCTCTGTGCCTATGGGCTTCATTTGTAAAACCAGATTAATAATAGTACATATCTTTTAGGGTGATTATGAGAAATAAATGAGTTAATGCAGGTGAAGTCTTACGGCAACGTGTCCTGGCACATAGGTAACACTCAAGTGCTAGCCATCGATATTGGCGTCCCTGGAAGGCATGCTCGGCATGCTACCTCCAGTCAGTTTGTATGCTTGCCAAAAGTTAGTTGTGTTGGTCATTAAATATCACATAATCTGATCAACATCGAGTGAAAAAAAGAGGTGTTCATGAAAACTTAAGTTTAATGCTTTGGAAAGAATGGATAATGTTTATTTGTTAAACAGTTGTCACCGAGTTAACCAAATCAATTGCTGTCAAGTTGACCATGACTCATGTTGACTTTATGTGTGTCAAAGTAGAACTGTATTCCATAGGGTTTTCAATGGCTGATTTTTTTGGGAAGTAGATCACCAGGCCTTTCTTCCAAGGCGCCTCTAGGTGGACTTGAACTGCCCAGTCTTTTGGTTAGCAGTCAAGCGCGTTAACCATTTGTACCACCCAGGGAGTCCATCACTGAATAACCTAGGATCAAGCCAGCTGTAAAAAAAATAGGGAAAAAATGTAAAACTCTGTAAGTAGTCTGTATTCCAGTAGGAGACTAACTTTTGCACTACTTGAAAGAAATTGAACTCGGAAATCGTGACTGTTGAGTAATGAGTGTGGATTTTGCAAGAAAGGAGATTTATATCCCCTGCTAGTGGACCAAAGAAAAGTCCTTGGTCCTATCTTTTGATTGGCTAATAGATTGTGGCTGTAATAAAATATGTAAGTGTGCATCTTTTTTATGATTGTCCACCTTTTCAGTTAAGTGACAGTATTGGGGGTGGGTGGGTGACAGGGCTTGTTCTTCCCAAGGCAGACCAGTTGCCAGAAATTGCAGCCCTTGGCCAGCCTGCAGAATTTCCTGCACGGGTCTCCGGCAGCACTTTCCAGCATGAAGGTGCTGTTAGAGGGCGGCTTGAGTCACACACACGTACTGAGCACCTACTGTGTGCAGGCACTGACCAGGTACTGGGGATACAGCAAGTGTTGAGCAACCCGAAAAACCAAACCCGTTGCCATCGAGTTGATTCTGACTCATAGTGACCCTATAGGACAGAGTAGAACTGCCCTGTAGGGTTTCCAAGGAGTGGCTGGCTGGTGGATCCGAACTGCTGACCTTTTGGTTAGCAGCTGAACTCTTAACCACTGCGACACCAGGGCTCCAGTTGTTGAGCAAAGTAGACTGAAATGCCACCCTCGTGAGACCCATATCCTGTTGTTAGTTGCCGTTGAGTTGATTCCTACTCATAGCAACCCCACGTGTGCAGAGTAGAGCTGCTTTGTAGGGGTTTCAAGACTGTGATCATTCAGAAGCAGATCACCAGTTTTCCAAGGTACCTCTGGGTGGGTTTGAACTCCCAAGCGTTTGGCTAGTAGTCTAGCACTTAACCATTTACACCACCCAGGGGCTCCTCCTGACATTCTAGTGGGGAGATATTGTTGTTAGTTGCCGTCTACCCAGTTCTGACTCATGGCTTCCCCAAGTACAACAGAACAAAACATTGCCCAATCCTGTACCATCTTCACGATCATTGGTATGCTCGAGCAGCCACTGTGAATTTTGAGTGCCTTCTATTCTAGAAGACTCATCGTCCAGCACTGTATCAGACAATATTCTGTTGTGATCCATAGAGTTTTCATTGGCTGATTTTTGGAAGTAAATCACCAGGCCTTTCTTCCTAGTCTGTATTAGTCTGGAAGCTCTGCTGAAACCTGTCCACCCATGGGTGACCCTGCTGGTATTTGAAATACCAGTAGCATAGCTTCCAGCATCACAGCAACACACAAGGCACCACAGTAGGACAGACTGACAAATGAGTGATGGCGAAGCAAATTGTAAATGGAGCAAAGAGGAGTACATCCAATGGTAGTTGCTCTTTTGGGAAAGATGCAGCAGGCAAGGATCTGGATGCTCTGGGTGGAGGCCTGGAGACTTGCTGGGCTTTGGTGAATCTGACCAGTGAACCCTGAGTGAAGAGAAATAAAAGATGGCGGCCTTCTAGGCAAATTGAAAGAAAATGATTTAAAAATAAAAAAAAAACTCAGAGAGGCCTTGGGAACATTAGCAAAACTCTGAAGGGTCTTTTGTAAAATGACCCTTTTATGACAAGGAGTGAATGACAAGAAGTTTATATTCTGTGAGAAAACAGATGCTAAGAAAAACCTTGGCATTAGATGCATTTTTTTGTTCAGCCGAACAATTAGAGTCTAGTTTAAGGTTACAGCTTCAAATTTAAGTATAAGACAGAAAACCGTTCTTTTCATAATTCTTTGTTTCTTTTTTCAAGATAAAGTGCCCCCGAGCAGGCTAGGACAGTGATGTGAGGCATCCAAGGTCACGGGGTGGGGGGGTCGGTAGAGCTGGGAATCAGGGGCAGGTGGTGGCAGTTTGTGTTTTCAAGATAAGGTCCCTAGCCCGCACTGTCTCCCTGCCCCCCCAACACACTTTGAATGTCTGGACTGGATTTTAAGTGGATTCACTTTGAGTGGCCGTTTTTCTGGGGTAACCAGGTCCTGCTCTTCTCCAGTTTTCGATTCCTGCCATGCAATTTCACGGTCCCAGGGTTTTGCTAAGGAGCCTTGGTATGGCGCAGTGGTTAAGTGCTCGGCTGCTAACAGAAAGGTCGGTGGTTCGAACCCATCAGCTGCTCCAAAGGAGAAAGCTGTGGCAGTCTACTTCCGTGAAGATTACAGCCTTGGAAACGCTGTGGGGCAGTTTTACTCTGTTCTGTTGCATCACTACGAGTCAGAATTGACCTGCTGGCAAACAGTTACGGGTTAGGGTTTTGCTCACGCTGTTGCCTCTGCCTAGATTTCTCTTCCCTGCCATCTCTGCAGCTCCCTGATCCACCCCTTACCTGGGTCTCTGCATGCGTCAGGGATTTCCCCATGGAATTTATCCTTGTCCCCAGCTCAGCGGCTCAGCGCAGCCCCACACAGTGAGAGGAAGGGGTGGGGCAGCAGGGTTAGCAGAGATCCTGGCATGCTGGGGCAGGGCCTTCTTGCCTCCTGATTTAGGACATAGGTCCGCCTTTCCTCTGCCTGGACTTCTGGACCAACCTGGAGAAAACAGGATGGGTGGGAATTCCCAGCATGAATGGGGGACGGCAGTTTGGGAATTCTGGCAGCGCTGTTACCGGAGGCAGCAGGCACTGGGATCCTTGTGCATTAGCTGCTTGCAGAGGGTCCCGGAGCCGGGGGAACAATAGAGGTCATCTCGCCACCCTGCAGTTTACCATAATAGTCCCTGCCCCTGACAAAGAACATTTCCTTACCTTACCTCATTTACTCTGACAGGAACCTTGGTGGCGCAGTGGCTGAGAGCTCGGCTGATAACCCAAAGGTTGGCAGTTCAAATCCACCAGTTGCTCCTTGGAAACTCTACGGGGCAGTTCTACTCTGTCCTGTAGGGTTGCTATGAGTTGGAGATGACTCGACGGCAAAGGGTTTGTACAGGTTAGGCCCTTGAGGAGGGCTTGGAGGAGCGAGGTGGGTCACTCAAGGTCACAGGCAAATGAAGGGTAGAGCTGGGAATCAGAAGTAGGTGGGGGCAGTCACCTTTATAGTTGTCATTATAATAGCTACATGGTGCTAGGGGCTTTAAAGTATCATCTCATTTAATCCTCACAAGTAACCCAGGGGGCTATAACCGTGTTTTACAGTGGGGGAAACTGAAGCAGAGTAGGTTAATGGCACACAGTCAAGCCAGGAGGTGAGGCCCGTGAGTTGAGTTCCAAGCGTTTCAGTCCTTACCTTCCTCTCTTAATATAAAGTGTTCAGAATGGGGGCTTGACCTCGAACATGCATCGATGAGGGTGAGGAGGTTGATTTGTTTTTTGGTTTCAGCAAGTTTTCCTAGCCTGCCCCTGTGCCTCTCACTGCCCTCCTTTGGAGATCCCCTTTCTGTGTGGAGGGAGTGCCTCCCGGGGTGCTGCAAACCGTTAACCTGCTTGACTGCTAACCGAAGGGTTGGTGGTTTGAGTCCACCCAGAGGCACCTTGGAAGAAAGGCCTGGCAAAACTACTTCCCAAAGATAAGCTGTTGAAACCCTACAGAATACAGTTCTACTCTGACACACGAGGTCACTGTGAGTTGGAGTGTCGGAATTGACTCTTTGGCAATATTTTCCCCCCTCTGGTGTCCAGTCTTTTATTGGAATAAATGCTCGGTGTGGTCTGGGAAAGAATACATCTCTCGCGCCAGGTCCCCCATCTCAGTAACTGCTCCCAGCACAGTGAGGGCAGGCAGGCCCTGCGTCTTCGGTAAAAGGGCTATTTTGTCTTATTCCCCGGGAGCTGGGAAGGGGAGACTAAACATAGACCACTCGCCTACTAGCCTAAGATACTGTAGAGAAGGAGGGAGGCCCCTGCGCTGGAAAACAAAAGGGGGAGAAGGTGAGGGCCGAGTCCTGGTCACTGTCAGCGCCCCTCACCCGCGGTGCCTCCCTGCATTTTATAACCAGCTGTCACTGCAGTATTTCCCTGCATCAGGCTTCCCAAGTACAGACCGAACATTAAACAAACAGTGACTGCTTTATAAATATTTAACTCCCACTGTTTAGGAATTGCTCGGGGCAGGAGACGAAATAAAGAGTTCCTGGCTGTCTGCTGCATGCCCCTCTGGTGTGGCGTTGGGTCGGGAGGGTCAGATTTGGTGGGTGGGTAGACAGTGACTATTTTGAAAGGCTTTGTGCACTTGACCACTAACCGAGAGGTTGTTGGTTTGAACCTACCCAGAAGCGCTGTGGAATAAAGGCCTGGCAGTCTACTTCTGTAAAGATGACAGCCAAGAAAACGCTTTGGAGAAGTTCTCCTCTGTAACACGTGGGGTTGCCATGAGTCGGAACTGACTTGATGGCAATGGGTTTGTTTTTTTTTTTGCTTTTTTGGCTTTCAGCTGGCGGTGTCTTCCCCTTTTGTGGGGAGTGTGTTGGGGGCACATGTCTGTCTGTTCATGGAGTTATTCAGTTAGCGCACGGTCTTCCAGAGGCCACTGACTCACGTTTCTGTGCGGTGACCAGGACACATCATTGAGGTGCTGTTGTCACTCTTTCCCTGACAGTGAAACGCTTCCTTTTTTAATGCAACAGTTTATTGAGGTATAAGTCACATTCCATACAATTCACTCATTTAAAGTGTGTAGTTTAATGTTTTCTAGTATATTCTAAAAAACACTTAAAGTTGTGCAGCCTTCACCAGTATCTAACTCCAGAACATGTCGTCCAAAAAGAAACCCCATATCCATTAGCAGCCACTCGCCATTTCCTCCAAATCCTCCAGCCTCTGGACGCCACAAGAATACTTTTTGTTCTGTAGGGATTCGCCTGTTCTGAACTTTCATATGAATGGTACCATGTGGTGTGTGGTCTTTTGCAGCTGTCTTCTTTCACTTCGCGTGATGTTTTCAAGGTTCATCCACATTGTAGCAGGTATCAGAACTTCCTTCTTTTATGGCTGAATAAGATTCCGCTGTTGTACGGACAGACCACATTTTGTTTACCCGGTCATCAGTTGATGGATATTTGGGGAGAGCAGAACTCTTCAGTTAAATCAAGATGTGGCTAATGTAGTATCCTGTGATTAAGGCAAAACTTAGCTGGACAAAGGAGAGTCCCAGCCATTCTGGAAGGTCTGGGAGGCTGTTGTTAAGCTTGTGCTGGATGTTCAGATGTGTTCAGCTTTTATTTAGCCCTGATTGTGTGCCAGGCACCATGATAGGGCCCATCTGCTAATTCTTTGAAAATATCTGATCATATAATCTTGGGAGGAGACTGCACCTTTCCCATAGGCCTCCCTGTGTGTGGTAGACTATTTTGGGTGGGAGAATAAGTTTGTGTCCCTGGCCTGTTCATTTTGTTTCTGATGTTAACTTTCTTTAAGACGGGGACAGAGAGGAGATGTGACTTTCCAAGGTGCCTTTCTTGCCTTCGCCACCTCTCGTAAGTCCTGAGTCCGTCTGGCTCACCTCTCCCCACGTCTGTGCTTTGCCCATCCTGGGGTGTCCCTCAGACTCCGGGTGTTCCCGGCACCCATTTGAGAAGCTGATTCAGCTCAGGCGGGGTCTGCAGGGAATGTTAAACACTGAGGGCTGTGGTCACTCCTGGGAGTCCTGTAGTCATTTAATTATGACTAATTGTGGTGCGTGCTGTTGGTGTCCTGCCCCAGGTCCACTTTACCAGACTGGCTCACTCATCCCCCAGCTGCTAAGCTCACAGCTCCCCCTTTTCTGGAGATTTGTCTCATCCGGGAAGTTGCTCACCCCCACAATAGCCCTGCTGACTCAGGGGAACCCAAAGCCAGCCCCCCCGCCGCTTCAGGGGGTGGCGTATGTACTCTGTGGGGCCCCTCCGTGGGGTCAGGCTGAGACTGGGCTCCAGCTGAGCCCATGTCCCCTTCTGGCCCTGCCTCCCTCACTCCCTTCCACCCAGCACACTCCCCATTAACTCACGCCCACAAGAATCCTCGTCTCAGGGTCTCTTTGTGGGTTGTCCACCCTAAGGCACTACCTGGTAACAAACCCCTTTCCTGGGTCCCCTCTGACGACGTTTGTGGCGTGGAGAGTCTCTGTCTGCCGTCTTTCTGTCCGCTGTCGGTCCGGAGACAGAGCAGGGGCTTCCTGGTTGGGTCGCTGTGCGTTGTGTTTTGTTGGTTTTGATTTCACAGCCCTTCCAGGCTAATCAGACACTTGGAACGGTCTGTGTTGAATCATAGTCCTGGCACCGCTCTCCTTCCTTCCCCCCTCTGTTTTCTTTCTTTTCCTGTCCTCCCCCACCTCCCCTTGAGCATCCTTCTCTGTGTTGACAATGACCTTGGCAGGAAGAAGGGGTGTAGGGGGGCAGCATGGGAAACTCACCAGCCTTGGTACCAGACAGCCCTGGGTTCGAGTCCAGACCCTGCCACTCAGGAGCAAGCGGCTCGGGAATAATAACTTCTCCCAGCCTTGGACTTCTTGTGGGAACCCTGGACTAGGAACCCCTATCTCCTGGCACTGGTGTGAAGATAAGGAATAGCTTGGGTACGTGACACGCCTGGTGACTGGCACAGAGTCGGTGCCCCGTCCTCAGAGCTGAGGAAACATCCAGAAGGACTCGTGGACACACCCCTGTGCTCTGCACTGCAGCCTCTTCATCCCGCCATCATGGATGAAGCTTTCAGTCTCACCGAGTTTGCTCATGTTGTTCTTTCTTCCTGAGTTGCCCTTCCTTTTGCCTCTGACATGTGAAAAACCTCACAGAAGGCAAAGTTCAAGTGCCATCTCCTCCATGAAGCCCTCTCGGGTGCTTCTCAGGCGACATTCTTACTTCCCCAGCTTAGCACTACTTGCTGGATGGTATTGGGTCCACGGGGCCTTCTCCTTTCCAAGACTGCTGACTCCTTTGAAGTGAGGCACGTGTGGAGCGTATGATGAGATAGGAGAGTGTATTCAGGTGTCAGACAGATCTCATTGGGATTCTGGCCCGCCCCTCACTACCTGGGTGATATTGGACAAATGACGTAGCCTCTAGACTTGATCAGTAAGCTCTGCTGGCCCCGCGCCCCCATAGAATGTGTGCATATTGTAGGTGCTCTGTCAGCAGAATCCCTTGCTGCCTGGCAACCCCCTAAATTAGCTGGCAGGTTGAAGAACAAGCACATATTGAAAAAGGACCCAGAATGAAATAAATGCAGAAATATCTAGCTTAATACCATGCTAAGGGTTAAACGGGCGTCTCTGAGTGGTGCAAATGCTTAATGCACTCGGCTGCTAACTGAAAGGTTGACAATTCGAGACCACCCAGAGGCACCTCAGAAGAAAAGCCTGGCGATCTACTTTGAAAAAAATCAGCCATTGAAAACCCTATGGAGCACAGTTCTATTCTGATACACATGAGGTTTCCATGAGTTGGAATCGACTTGACAGCAACTTTTTTTTTTTTAAAAAGGGCTAAAAACTTTCTAAAGATTGTGTATATGCTTGGTGGGAGAGACGAGCTGTCAGCCCCTCTGGCCACTTGGAAGGAGGGACAGGGTCATCTCCTGTTACCTGCAGTGCTCAGGCCTGGAGAGCTGAGACAAAGGGCAACAAAAAGGACTGTCACGTGAAAATTGGTACCTGGACGTGATTCCTAGGAGCCTGCTCCCACCACAGCCTTGGTTGACACTGTACATCACCATCACCCTACCCCTGCCCCCAAAGAGGCGGGAAGTGTGGCTGGGCGATTCGAACCTTCATCTCTCTCCCTGGCGCTGCTTCTGTCTCTGGCCCTCCCTCTGCTCCCTTTGAAGGGACAGAATACTGCTCACAGCCTGCCTGCTGCAGTGGCTGCGGAGAGGGGCAGGGAATAAACTGGTGTCTGTGGCAGCCCTCCAGATACAGCAGGGCTTGGTTGACCTTTAAATAGAAGGGCTCTGGGCCACTGAGTTCCTGGAAGTTTGAAGAAAGTCGGCCTTTCAAGTGATGCGACTTCCAACCTCAGGAAAGATCCCAGTGTTTGCAAAAGCCATAATCGACTGCCGCTTTTGCGCTTCATTATATGTGGCTGTGCAGCCCCCGGGAGCCAGCATGCCAGAGTTAGGAGGAGAAAATCCTCAAGTATTTTAATATACCCCTACTAGAAACAAGATAAACATACGTATTGTACTTTGCGACAGGCAGGGGTGGGAAAGGAAGAGGCCTGGAATTGCATGAAAGGTCTTTTTAAGCTGAACTCTGAGCTAGCTTTCTTTCTCTCTCTCTGCCCTGTCTTTCTCTCTCTCTGTCTTCCCCTCCCTTCCTCCCTTCCCCTCCCCCCCTCTTTCTGTCTGTGTGTCTTTCTCTTTCTCCCTCCCTCCCTCCTTCCCTCTCTCTTTCTTTCTTCCTTCCCCGTTCCCTCCCTCCTTCTCTCTGTTTCTTTCTCTCCCCCCCTGCCTTCCATTCTTTCCTTCACTTGTATGCAAAGTTGGGTCCACTAGGCTATTTAGAAATTGCAGTCACCCCAGATGTGCACACTGCCTAGTCACCCCCTAAGTCATAAACTGCCACCCACCGCCTTGCTTCAGCTGATAAAAAATTGCTGGGTGAAGGCGGGCGGATTAACCAGTAAGCACGGTGTGCACCGGGTTACAGTAAGTGCGCACTTTACTGACTGAGTGGTCCATCCCTGGGTGAAGGTTGTCATCATGGTTGACTTAGATGATTTACTTTTTTTTTCCCCAAAAAATCTCCCCCCGCCAAATCTTGCTTTGCAGTTATTTAAGTAAAAAAAAAAAAAAAAAATAGCTGTTTTTTCAGTGCCTTCTAAATTTAATTTTAAAAACTGAATCAATAGTTAAAAATCTACCCTCTCCCAGAATTTAAAAAAAAAAAAAAAAAAGGTTAATAAAGATGCATACTGTGAATTTAATCATGAGGAAATATCCCATAAAAACCCACTGCCGTTGAGTCGATTCCGACTTATAGCGACTGTATAGGGCAGAGTAGAACTGCCCCATAGAGTTTCCAAGGAGCAGCTGGTGGATTTGAACTATCAACCTTTTGGTTAGCAGCCATAGCTCTTAACCACTACGCTACCAGGGTTTCTAAGGAAATATCAGGCACATCCAAATTGAGGGATATGCTTCAAAATAACTGTCCTATCATCTTCCAGCCTATGAAACCCTATAGGGCAGTTCTGCTCTGTTCTGTAGGGTTGCTGTGAGTCGGAACTGACTCATTGGCACACAGCAACAATCTTCCAAAGTGCCGAGGTCCTGACAGTGAAGGAGAGACTGAGGAGCATTCCAGACTGAGGGAGACTAAAGACACACGCCACTAAGTGGAATGCTTGATTCTGGGCCGTTGGTGACACCAGGATGGGGTCTGACGATTACATGTGAGTTCTGTATCAGTGTTAACTTCCTGATGTTGCTGGCGAAATGTGGTTTATATGGGAGAGTGCCCTTATTTTAGGAAATACAAAAGCGTGCCAGGGTGATGGGACCTCTGGTCTACCACTTACTCTCAGATGCGTTAGGAAGAAAGTGTTTGCAGTATTACTTTCCTATAAGTTTGTGATCATTTCAAAATGTAAAAATTAATAAAAATTGAGCTAAGCAGCTGACTGAGAGGGGAGACAGCCTTCAGTGGAGCGTGAGGCAGACCTGGCCTTGCATCCTGACCCTTTAAATTTACTTCTCTGTGCCTCGGTTTCCTCATCTTTCTAAACCAAGGGTGTGTATGTGGATGCGTGCATGTGCATGCATGTGAGTGGGAAGTGGCACAGTGAAGGTATGGCCTTAGCAGGACACCTGAAGGTCCCAGGCCCTGTCCCAGGCATCACTGTTTCTCTTCCCTTTGTACCCCTGCCCCCCCAGTGAGGTGCCGCATGCAGAGCTGTGGATGGATTTAGACTCCAGAGTATTCCCCTGTAGCATATCCTTTCTGCCTTAACCAGGGTACCCTGACCCAGAACAGGGTAAGTTGAATCAGAGTGAATTTTAAGATTTTGTTAAGCTCAGCTAGTATCGTCCCACGTCTCTAGGAAGAGCTTAGCATTTTCTTGTTTCCTTGCCTCTCTCTTCTCTGGCAGCTTTCAGCAAAGGCCCTTGTTCATTTTTCTGTCCGTGCTGCCTGGTAGAAGGGACCACTCCACTCCTCTGTTGCACAACCAGAGACGCCATGCGGACCCATGCCCCTTCATTGGACTGATTTTGTTACTTGTCCTGAGAGGTGGGGCAGCACACAGTCTGTAGCCCCCGCACCCCGCCTGGCACATCCTGAAGGCTTGTTTTGTGCAGACCATTGTTCTGAGCACTTTGCGGGTGCTATTCTGGTCCAGCCTCGGCACTCCTATGACCCGGGTGTGAGTACTCCCCTGCTTTGTACATAAGGCAGCTGAAGGCACAGAGCAGTGGAGCTGCTTACCCAAATAGTACAGCTGGGAAGTGGTGGAGCCAGGGTCCCAACAGACGGATTAAAAATTAGTAAACGTTAATTTTAATTGACCCAGGTCCTAACCTCTGGACAGCACTGCCCTCAAGGAGATGAGTGGAAGGAGTGGTGTCTTGTGAGACATGAGTTGGTTCACTCCTAGCCCCAAGCCAAGCCAGAAGTCCGCTCCAGCTATTCTTCACCACCCTAATAAAGCCAGCGTTTACTCAGGGTGAGGTGCTCATCAGATGTTTTTGCCAATCCCCAAATACGGCCATGTCCAGAAAGTGAGAGGGGATGCCTGTTACGTAAGGCACTGCGCTGGTCCCCAGACAATGCCACTTCCTTGCTCAGCTGTGTGTAAGTGCATAACAGTGGTTACTCATTTTTTCTGGAAAGCTTGGCAGGACAGCAATGCCCTGTTTCCGCCTCCCGCCACACCCCTGTGCTTCCTTTATTCAAATTCCCTCCAGATTCCTGTGAGTACTACCACGGAGAGGCAGCCTTTGGCCCTGGCTGGTCTGGGATTGTGGAGGAGAAGGAATATCATTGCTGGGAATAGCAGGCACTCATAGTTCACCTGCTGAAATTCCAGCACCTGGCAGCAAGTAGGGCACAGCCACAGGTGTAAGCAGACCATAGCGGGGTCAAGTGGACGGGTCTGCCATGATCCCACTCCTCCATGCCTAACAGGTGTGTGCTGAGCTGGGTGTGAGCTAAGCCAGGTGTGCACTGAGCGTGCTCTCTGACTCTGCTTCTCTGCTGGCAGAGGGAGGAATGCAGGCCTTCAGGGAAGCCAAGATGGATTATCCCAAGGGGTGTGAACAATGTATGGTCTGCAAAAATTTCTTTCCATTTTGTCTGTAATACTTCGAAGGTAGGCACTAAAGGAAACCATCCCTCTTTACTCTCCATCCCCCCGGGACCCACTTGATCAAACTCCCCACGCAGGTGGCTGAGTCCCAGCCTTTTGTAGGTGCGTCGCTGGATTCCTGGGCATCTCTGTGCAGATGGGCTATTCGTGGGCGCCATACTTGATAAATACCAAACTCCAGCTGAACACTCTGTACCCAGAGCCCTTTTCCCTTCACAATTAAAGAAATTACGCACACACGTATCGTCTCTATAAGTAGATTGCTAGCTATCTGAAAAACCAAACCAGTTGCTGTCAAGTCAGCTCTGACTCATGGTGACTCCATGTGTGTCAGAGTAGAACGGTGCTCTGTAGGGTTTTCCAATGGCTGATTTTTTGGAAGTAGATCGTTAGGCCTTTCTTCCAAGGACTTTTCAGGTCGCAGCCGAGCACGTTAACTGTGTGCAGCACCCAGGGTTGCGGATAGATGTATAGAAACACATTATCTATCTGTCTCTACATACATACATATATATACTTCCAGTGTTCTTGGAGTATGGGTATTATGCTAAGTTAGGTGCGTATTTCTGTTTCTGTTTTACCAACAGTAGAGGTTATCAGAAATTAGGGGATTTATCTGTAACTATTTGGATCCTGGTTTGCAATTCTTTTAACGGGTTATTTTATATTTCCAGTTGGTTCCGACTCCTAGCGACCCCATATACCACAGAACGAAATACTGCCTAGTCCTGCACCATCCTCACGATCATTGCTATGTTTGACCCTATTGTTGCAGCCACTGTGTCAGTCCATCTTGTTGAGGGTCTTCCTCTTTTTCACTGACCCTCTACTTTACCAAGCATGATGTCCTTCTCCAGCAACTGGTCCCTGATAACGTCCAAAATACGGGAGATGTAGTCTCACCATCCTTCCTTCTAAGGAGCACTCTGGCTGTACCTCTTTCACTGGCAATCCCATGGTATATTCAATATTCTTAGTCAACACTGTAATTCCAAGACATCAATTCTTCTTCAGTCTTCCTTATTCATTGTCCAGCTTCTGCATGCGTATGAGGCAATTAAAAATACCATGGCTTAGATGAGGCACACCTTAGTCCTCAAAGTGACATCTTTGTTTTTGAACACTTTAGAGAAGTCTTTTGCAACAGATTTGTCCCATGCAATATGTAGTTTGATTTCTTGACTGCTGCTTCCATGGGCGTTGATTGTGGATCCAAGTAAAATGAAATCCTTGACAATGTCAACATTTTCTCCGTTTATCTGATGTTGCTTATTGGTCTAATTGTTAGGATTTTTGTTTTCTTTTTGTTGAGGTGTAATCCATACTGAAGGCTGTAGTCTTTGATCTTCATCAGTAAGTGCTTCAAGTCATCTTCACTTTCAGCAGCCAAGGTTGTGTCATCTGCATATCGAAGGTTGTTAATGAGTCTTCCTCCAATCCTAATGCCACGTTCTTCTTCATATAGTCTAGCTTCTCCAATTATTTGCTCAGCATACAGATTGAAAAGTATGGTGAAGGATACAACCCTGACACACACCTGTCCTGATTTTAAACCAAGCAGTATCCCCTTGTTCTGTTCGAATGACTGTGTCTTGGTCTATGTACATGTTCCTCATGAGCACAATGAAGTGTTCTGAAATTCCCATTCTTCACAATGTTATCCATAATTTGTTGTGAGGAAGGGAAGCTGCTGAGAGATGAAGTGCCTCGTCTGAGATCATGCAGCTGGTCCACAGGCCAGGGAAGCCAAAGCATGTGGAGCATGGGCTCATGGTTGCACGACTAGGGGAGGTTACTTAACCTTGCTAAGCCTCAGTTCCTTGCCTGTAAAATGGGATAATAATAGTACCTATGTCTTGGTCATCTAGTGCTGCTATAACAGAAATACCACAAGTGGATGGCTTTCACAAAGAGAAATTTATTTTCTCACAGTCTGGTAGGCTACAAGTCCAAATTCAAGGCGTCAGCTTCAGGGGAAGGCTTTCTCTCTCTCTCAGCTCTGGAGGAAGGTCCTTGTTGTCATCTGTCTTCCCCCGGACTAGGAGCTTCTCTGCGCAGGAACCTCGGGCCCAAAGGATGTGCTCTGCTTCCGGCACTTCTTTCTTGGTGGTAGGAGGTCCCCAACTCTCTGCTTGCTTCCGTTTTCTTTTATCTCTTGTAAGATAAAACGTGGTGCAGGCCACACTCCAGGGAAACTCCCTTTACATTGGATCAGGGATGTGACCTTAGTAAGCATGTTACAATCTCACCTAATCTTCTTCAACATAAAATTACAATCACAAAATGGAGGACAACCACACAATACTGGGAATCATGGCCCAGCTAAATTGATACACACATTTTTTTTGGGATATAATACAATCTATGACAGCCTACCTCAAAGGGTCATTGCGAGCACTCCTCAAGGTCAGGTCCTCCATGTGGTGTGGAGAAGAGCTTTCAGCACGCAGTGTGCCCTCAGCTGGTGGGTTTGACCAACAGCTGGTGACTCACCTGGTGATTCGGAAAGGGGCCCATGGGAGCTGTGGGCACAGGAATGAGCATCTCGTTGGGGTGGCCATTTCTGGGTGAGTGTGGTAGGGGTCTGAGCAAGTAGATGGACTCGAGATAAGAGGTGGACAGACAGGGTTTCCTCTGAGCAGAGCTGAAACCCTGAAGTGCCCAGGCTGGCCTCTCCTTTTTCTGCTGGGGAGCCCACACCCTCTCAGCTCCCTTGCTGTGCTTTGATGGTCTTTCTCAGAAAGGAGGAAGGCTGTGCTGGGTGTGGCTTCTTGTTTCCTCGCCTGCCAGAGACTTGCTCTGCTCAGAACCTGGTTCAGCCTTAGATCTGCACCTCTTTCTGGCCTTCGGCACAGCACAGCCCCGTGCCCTGGCCTTGGAGTTTTTACCCCTTCCCTCCCATGGTTGCCCATCCTCAAGGGTCCAGGAAGGTGAGGACACTGCTGAGTTCTTGCAGCGTGCAGGGCAAGGCTGCCTCCTCCTTTGCTTCCCTGTGAGGGGAACCTCACCTGAATGTTCCCTGAGCAGGTCTTGCCTCCAGACCCTTGCATGGGAACATGCCCTGCTGGCCTCCCTATCTTGTCTGAGTCAGGCCTGTCCTTTGTGATCTCCCACCTCTGCAGGGGCCTCTTCCTCCTAGACCTCCTCCCTGCTCACTCTAGAGAAGAGAGTGACTGGCTAGCGCACAGCCCGCATGCATGCGTGTGTGTGCTGGGAGAGCTCGGCATAGACAAGGCTTTGCAGATCGGGAGAAGTGACACTGTGGTCCGACCATCCACCCCCATTTGAAGCCCGCCGTAGCCACTGGCCCACTTGGGCTTGCCGTACTCCTCATTCACTCCGCCATTATCTCTTGTTGTTCGTCTTGTTCGTTCGCTTTGTTACGCGCACCTGCCTTGCTTCTACAAGTAAACTGTAAGGACTTGGACGGCAGGGGCCAGGGAACTGACAAGTCTTGAGCCCACGTCTGGGGACACTGAGCCGCGTTATTGGATTGAGTCTTTACGAGCACTGGGTGAGGTGCTCATTACCCACGGTTACCAGATGTCAAAGCCGGAGCTCGGAGGGGTCAGACATTTCTTAGTGTCACTTGCTGAGAAGGTGACCGTGGAATTTGAGCCCAGGTTCTCCGTCACGCCCAAATCATGACTTTGTACATGCTCTGTCTAGTTCAAAGCCTGTTTCGGAGTCAATGCTGGGGTCGAGTTCCCCAGTTTCCCCACCTGGCTCTTGCCTTGGCTCTTCTAAGGGCCACCTCTTTAATTCCAGGTTGAAGCCAACTGGAACTCACTGGCTGTGACACCTTCAGATGACCTCATGGGATGGTGGCCAGGAGAACAGCCATAGTGTGCCTTTGCACAGGGGTGGGGTGGGGGTGGCTCCATGGCATCATTCCAGAGCCCGTGGCCCCTTGTGTTCATCTGCTGGGGCTGAGAGGAGAACACAGTTCCTGATCAGATGTGAGTGAAGTGGAAGATCCCAGAGCTTTCCAGACAAAGTGTGGACATACTGACAGACAGGTGGTGGAATAACATGGCTTCGCATCCTGGCATGGGGTGGGGAGGTGCGCCGGGGTAAGACACATATTCTCCTGGGTGGAGAAGCCCGAGAGTGTAGGGTTTCTTCTTGGCCAAAGATGGGGCTTATTCCTTTCAAACGGCTGAGTCCACCACCCTTTCCGTGAGGGCAGCTGTTCAAGATGAAAACAAGAGATGCCCCCAGAGTTTTGAGGGGCTTGTGATGTGAACCAAAGACCTTATGCTGTGGTTTTATCCTGTGGCTCCAAAAATACCTATCTTTAAAAGCTCCTAGTTGTCCAGGTTACATAAAGAGCTTAAGTGTAAAAACGCTTTGGGGTTCTGATTTTTTTTTTTTTTAGTCTTTAAAGAAAAACGATACCTTTAAAAAGAAATGCTATTTGTTTTCAAAGCTGCAAAACTAGGATATAAAGAGGAGAGAGTTTTAAGCTTCCTTGGAAATAGATGAAAATTAACAGTCTGTTTTTACAAATGTTCAGTATTTTGGGTTTGTTGCTCTTTTGGCCTTTCACCCCAGGACCTTTGTTAGGTGGTGATATCATCATGTAGTAGAATGGACTTTACAGTTCATATAGAGTGTTCTCCTTGAGCAGTCCCTCCACCTGGGGAGGTAGGCAGGGTGGGCATCGTGCCCATTTGGCAGATGGCAAAACTGAGGCTGGGAGGGATTGTAGAAGCCCCTTCTCTTTTCTGGTGTTTCATTTTTCTATCTGTGAAATTAGATCGGACTGTGGGGTTTGTACTAAGGGGGTCTTCATGCTCCATCTTTCTCCAAGCCCAGGTTTTGTGGCTATTGCAGAGGAGAGAGCTAGGATTGTTTCAGGCTACTCAGCGGTTCCTCCCTCCACCTTTCTTTTCACTTAACAAATGCTTATTAAGAGCTCGCCATGTACAGGGATGGGCTGGTGCCGTTTCTACCACGTCAGTACCATGGCTTTGTTGTTGTTAGTTGCTGTCATGTCATCTCTGACACATGGTGACCCCACGTACAACAGAACAAAACACTGCCTGGTCCGGCAGTATCCTCATGATTACCAGCAAACTGGAGTCCATTGTTGCCTTCCAACCTAGGGGACTGATCTTCCAGCACTATGTCGGACAATATTCTGTTGTGATTCATAGGGCTCTCATTGGCTCATTTTCAGAAGTGGACTGTGAGGCCATTCTTCTTAGTCTGTCTTAGTCTGGAAGCTCCTCTGAAACCTGTCAACCATGGATGACCCTGCGGGTGTTGGAAATACTGGTAGTATAGCTTCCAGTGTGATAGCAACACACAAACCGGCACAGTATGACACACTGACAGACAGGGCGTGGAGTACCATGGCTTCGCATCTTGCTGTGTGTGTGGGAGGGTGAGGGTGCACCAGAGTA
Source organism: Trichechus manatus latirostris (assembly GCF_000243295.1). Lineage (NCBI taxonomy): Eukaryota > Metazoa > Chordata > Mammalia > Sirenia > Trichechidae > Trichechus > Trichechus manatus. The sequence continues at coordinate 15,340,206 of NW_004443958.1, forward strand.
AGGCACACAAGCTGCACGGACAGGGGGCCTGAGACGCAGGAGGAGCACAGGTGGGCAGGGTGTGGCCCGGCTGGATGAGTTGGCTGGAGAAGGGCCACGTTAGAAGGCAGCAGACTGGGCCAGGTGCTGGGCCTCCTGGAGCCCACAAGGCCCTGGGCGTGCTGGGCTCTGTGAGGCCTGCCTTCTGTTCTCAAGGCACTTACAGTTGGAACTTTTCATTTCTGCCATTGTCCACCCTTCACAGAGCCCTCTCATGAGGTGGTGGGCAGTCCTTGGCACATACCAGTGGTCACAGTGGTTCTTGTTAAATTCAGAGGTGGCTGAATCCATAGGCTCTCTCCTTTGAGCTGCAGGACAGGCAGCCTTGTTGGCTTTTCCTGTTTTGCTGAAGGGAAGCTGAGATTTGGAGAGGTGAAGGGCTTACCCAAGGCCACATGCTAATCAGAGGCCATAGAGCCAGGTTCAAGGACAGTCTGTGCATGTTCCACATACCTCCCAGAGCCTCACAGGCCCCCAGGGACGGAGAGCATCTCCTTTCTTCTAGGCAAGAAGGAGTGGTTAGTCCATAGTCACCTACCTGTTGGACCCACTGGTTTTCACCTTGCTCTGAGTGGTCAGCATGGATGGCAGCAGGTCCTGGAGCCTCCTAGCTGTGTCAGGCCTGAACCCTGGACCCTGTAGTTGCTGGGGTGTGACCCCAGGGCAGGGGCCCAGTGCAGGGACAGTAGTTGCCCTCTTGGGGAAGCAGCTGTTTACCAACTGTCTTGCATGTTAGTTGATAAGCGTGGAAAAAAAAACAAAAACAAGAACAAACCCATTGCTGTCGAGTGGATTCCAACTCATAGCGACCCTATAGGACAGGTTAGAACTGCCCTTTAGGGTTTCTAAGGAGTGGCTGGTACATTCGAACTGCCGACATTTTGGTTAGCAGCCGAGCTGTTAACCACTGCACCACCAGGGCTTTGATACATGTGAAGCGCTTAAAATACTAGATTGAAATTACTAGCATTCAACTGTTGACTCATGTTGGGTGGGGGTTGACTGTGCCAGAAAGACCCACTGCGTGATATCGACCCACGTTAAGGGAGAGGGGCTGGAGTTTGAATTATGTAGTGAGACCCCCAATAAAAGCTCTAGACACGGAAGCTGCATGGTTGGTGATAGACATCGATGCACATCCCTTTTGGGGGCTTGGAAACTCCGCATCGGGAATTGTCTCAGACCTCACCTTATGCGTCCCTTCGTTTGTATTCTTTTTGCTGTAATAAACTTGTAATTGTAAGTCTAATGCTTTCCGTGAGTTCTGTGAGTCATTCTGGTGAATTCTCAAACACAAAAGAGTAGTGGGAGCCAGGAGGTCAGAAGTGGGGGCCCCTGGGGACCCCTGTGCTTATGGCTAGTATCCTGTGGGGTGGAGGGAACCCCCAAATGGGTAGCCAGCGGGTCAGAAATGAAGATGTGGGGATTTCCAGCTTGCAGCTGGTGTCTGGGAAGACATGGCAGTCTGGAGGACTGTGCCCTTTCGCTTGTGAGCTCTGACCCAGCTCCGGGTGGTTAGGGTCAGAGGAAGAAGTGCTGGGAGTGCAGCTGGTGTCCAAACAGAAGTGGAATAGAGGGGGACAGAACTGATAATAATTTACTTTGATTTCTCTCATTAAGTACCGGTGAGCGTCTTAAGGAAAACGTTTTTTGGCTTTTGTGCAAAGTCCATTTGACTGTGTTCATGTTCAGTTGTTAGAAGGGAATGTGTGTCATCAAAATCTAAATTATAAAACCACTGTGGCTTAGCGGCTGAGTGCATGGATGTGGCTTGAGGAGGCCTGGGTTCAATTCCTGCTCCTGCTGCTTGCTAACCATACTCAGGTTACATAACCTCAGTTTCTCCATCTGTAAAATGGGGACAATAAGAGTGCTAACCTCCTGCTAGGGTTATTGTGAGGATTGAATGAGATAGTACACATAGAATGCTCGTCATTATTCTTGTTTGGAGGGGACCTTTGAGATTCTGCTCCCCAGTTCTCCATGAGAAGCTGGACACTATCATCACCACCCTGAGGTGGCTTTTTGGGGAAACTTCCCAGGGATTTGGGTGCAGTTGAGAGAGGAATTTCTTTCCCCTTTGACTTCCCTTGTCCTCAGACCTTCTGGAGTCACACTTTTTTTTTTAAAATGATTTATTTTATTTTTGCTGTTGTTAAGAATATACAGAGTAGTACACCAATTCAACCATTTCTGCATGTACAGTTCAGTGACACTGATTACATTCTTGGAGTTGCGCAACCATCTCACCCTCCTTTTCTGAGTTGTTCCCCCTCCATTAACATAAACTCACTGCCCCCTAAGAAGGTTCCTATCTAATCGGTTGCTATCGTCCATCTGATCCCACATGGATAGATCTTGAAAGAGCACGGTGGAACCACACCTTTCCAAGGCACAGACCCTCATCCATTCCTGCATTCCTGTTCACACTCATCAGAATGGCGGGGTGGCCGAGAGTGCAGCATCCCAGGGGCCAGGAGGTGGTTTGGATCTCTCCGTCACAGTTGCCTCATGTTTCTGATGGTGACCTGAATTCCATTCTGGGGGATCAGTCATTTGGCGGGGAGAGGAGGCCTCCGAAGCAGAGTCAGCAGCAGTGGCTCGTCCCCTCGGAGGCAGCTGGCCAAAGCTCAGGGGACCATGCCAGCAACAGGAAGCCTTACTGGTAACAGGCAGGCTGGCCCCTTTCAAGTGGTTTTAAGACCAGTTTGGTAACTTGATTTGGAAGGTGGTATCGGTGACCCCGAGTTGCCGCAGGCTGCTTGTTCCCTGCTGTCTGGGCCGGCAGATTGGTTTACACGGAAGGAAATGGGTTTCTCCCCTCCCTCGGCGCCTGGCCCAGGCCCAGTTACAACGGGAACCTCTCCTGGGTGCAGGACTGAAGGGCTTTTGGGGAGCCTGGCGCTCTCTTTTCACATGTGACTCTACCTTCCCCCAGGGAAGGCAGTCAGCGGATAAAACATAAAAATGAGCCTGGAGTGGGCGGGGGAGTGCATGTGGGGGACATCGGGTCAGAGAGAAGGAACAAGTGCAGCTCTCAGTGTTTTCCAGGGCCAGGTATCCCTTGTCCTGTTGAGAGGCACTGTGCTGGGTGCTGTGTATGTGTTTGTTCGTTTAAGATTACAAGTCGTGCTATAATGCTTCCTAGGACATGAGTATGAGACTTTTTTTTCACCCAGAAGTGACATTGCTGCCTCGGAAGCTAATGAATTGTGCATTTTACAAGATACTACCAAATTGCTTTCTAGGACCACCAGCCAATTTCTGCTCCCACCGCTACACACAGGAGCCTCGTTTCCCCACCTCATTGCTAATGTTTGCTACATTCGACTGTAGCCCTTTGCCAAGCTGATGGGTGAGACACAGTTTCTGGTGGTGTTCTTGATGGCTAGGAGGCTGAGCGTCTTGTCCAGTGCTGTCACCTGGCCCATGAGGAAGGACCTCAAAGGCAACTTGAATGCTTGGCGGTCCCCCAGGAAGACTGGTAGATCTCATCCATTGCTTATCTGAAATTATTCCCTTTCCCAGTTGGCTTTTCTTCCCACAGAGTGTCACTTTTTGACCTCCCACTATGCAGGTGAGCCATAAAGAGGACCAAGTGCTTTGGGAAACGAGCACAATGTGGTTTCCACTCATTCATTTTCTTCCCTTCAACTCACCAACACTTATTTAGCATTTTACTCGGCAGTGGGTGGAGGAGTGAAAGGCCTGGGCTCCAGGTAGTGGCTTCTAGACCTCTTGCTGCTCCTTGTAAGCTCTGTGGGCTGGCAAAACCCATCAGTTGTATGGGCCTCATTTGGTTCAATTGCAATAAAGGGGTGAAAGATACTGTCTTAGTTATCTAGTGCTGCTATAACAGAAATACCACAGGTAGATGGCTTTGAGAGAAATGTATTCTCTCACAGTCTAGGAGCCTGTAAGTCCAAATTCAGAGCACCAGCTCAAGGAGAATGCTTTCTCTCTGTGTCGATTCTGGAGGAAGATCCTTATCATCAATCTTCCCTTGGTCTAGGAGCTTCTCCGGGCAGTAACCTCAGGACCAAAGGACATGCTCTGTTCCGGTGCTGCTTTCTTGGTGATATGAGGTCCCCGAATCTCTCTGCTGGCTTCTTTCTTTTATGTTTTAAAAGAGATTGGCTGAAGACATGATCCAGTCTTGTAGATTGAGTCCTGCCTCATTAACATAACTGCCACTAATCCTATCTTATCAACATCATAGAGATAAGATTTACAGCACAAAGGAAAATCATATAAGATGACAGAATGGTGGACAATCACAAAATACTGGGAATCATGGCCTAACCAGATTGATACACATATTTTTGGGGGACACAATTCAATCCATGACAGATACCAATCTCACATCTTGTTGGGAAGAAAAGAAAGTTAGTAATCCTTTTGGATGGATTCTAAGGTATTTAGAGACTAGCCCAGCAGAGCAGGCTGATGCTGGTGCAGCCCCAGGCAGGCCCTGTGGGCACATTGCTCCTGGTTTACTGGGGTCCATGCCTCCATTCCTCTAATTTGGGGGCCAGATGTGCACAGGAGGGAAGTTTCAGAGATTGGCCTTTTTTGCTTATGGCTGTTCACCCAGCCTTGTTGAGCAATTATTATGCACCAGTCAATCAATTTTATTGAGTTCCTGATATAAGTCAGACATTGTCCCAGGTGCTGGGGATATATTGGTGAGCAAAACAGACATGGTTTCTGCCCTCGTGGGGTGTATAGTCTAGTGAGGGAGAAGGACACGGGGTTAAATAATTGTAGGAAGGTGAAACTCAGGCCAAGAAAGCATCTTCAAGTCTTCCAGATGTTTGCAGGTAGCCTTATCATTCGTGATACTAAGCAAGGGCTGGTGATCTTTGTTGCTTTGGTAACTATAGGTACTAAAACCGTAGACTCTGAGAAAGTGCCCATTCCTAAGAAGAGGAAATAAAAGAGGCCATAATAGCAATAGTAGTAAATAGGAATAAAGAAGAACAACTACCTAGTGAGCACTGTGTGCTGATCCTCTTGCCCGTGCTCTCTACCGATTGTTGTTGTCAGTTGCTGTTGGGTCGATGCCAACTCACGGCGACCCCATGTATTCAGAGTAGAGCTTCTCCATAGAGTTTTTAAGGTTGTGACCTTCTGCAAGCAGATCACCAAGCCTGTCTTCCAAGGCTCGTCTGGGTGGGTTTGAATTGCCAACCTTTCGGCTAGCAGTAGATAAACCAAAATCAAATCCATTGCAGTCGAGTTGATTCCAACTCATAGCGACACTATAGGACAGAAGAGAACTGCCCCATAGGGTTTCCAAGGGGCACCTGGTGGATTTAAACTGCTGACCTTTTGGTTAGCAGCTGAACTCTTAACCACTACACCATCAGGGTTTCCTAGGCAGGTAATATTCTTACCCCCATTTTACAGACAAGGAAACTGTGTACAGAGAGGCAGTCTGTCCACAGAACCTGTGCACAGGGGTTAGAGTTTGGGCAAGGTGCCTTTCTTTAATCTGAAAGTTATCTGTGACTCATCCCACATTACTGGGATTCCAAGAATCTCAGAAAAGCAAATCCCAACTACCTTCTACCTGCACCTGTCAGCCTCCAATTGACCCAAGGTCCTGGCTCTATCCTGCTTTCTCCTGCCCCCTCTGACATTTTCACCTTGTTCTTGAATTCCTTTTTCCCTAGTTTCCTCACAGCAGCAGGTGCTGGTAATGATTCTGTTCATTTATGTAATTAACATTCATTAAAATGTAGACTTTCCATTTTCGGTGTCTTTGCAAAGTTAAACCCATGGTAACTGTCTTAGTTACGTGGTGCTGCTGTAACAAATACCACTAGTAGGTGGCTTTAAAGAACAGAAACTTATTTTCTCATAGTTCTGTAGGCTAAAAGTCCAACTCAGGGTTTTGGCCCTGTCGACTCCTTCCTTGCTTGTAGCCCCTGGCATTCCTTGGTTCCTTGGTGTTCCTTGGATTGTAGATGTTCTTCACATGGCCTCTGTCCTTCCCTGTGTGTGTGCGTCTCTGTGTCTGCTCTTATCTTTTTATAACTCGGTCAGAAGGGATTCCGGCTCGTGGTGACCTTACGTAGAACAGGCGTTGCCGGGTCACGGCCCATCTTTACGATCGTTGATGTGTTTTCGTCCATTGTTGGTGGTTATTGTGTCAGTCTGTCTCCTGGAGGGTTTCCCTTGTTTTCACTGACCCTCTATTTTACAAAAAATGATGGCCCTTTCTAGCGATTGGGGAGCCCTGTAGTCTGTCCTTTCTAGCTTCTGCCCTGTTTTCTTCTTCCTGTCCTTGTCTTGTCCATGGCCAGGCCTTCAGGGAGCCTGTAGGCCCTTACCAGGGTGGGCCTCAGTTTCCTCAATTCTGAACTGGGATAGCAGTCACTGTTTGTTTGGGAGAACGGCGTCATCAGGTAAAGTCTTGTCCAGCTCTGTCTCTTAGTAGCTTCGATACCTGGGCAGGTTTCTGCCTCAACAAATGTGTATCAAGGGTCTGCTAGATGCTGAGTCTCTTGATGGAACACTAAGGAAAAGGGACTCTTACAGTCGAGTGACAGGTTTTCCAAGTCCCAAGGTGACTTTCCTCCATATTTTATAATCCGTAACAAAGGGCTAGGAGCCCTGGTGGCGTAGTGGTTAAGAGTTCAGCTGCTAACCAAAAGGTCAGCAGTTCAAATCCACCAGCTGCTCCTGGGAAACCCTGTGGGGCAGTTCTGCTCTGTCCTATGGGGTCACTATGAGTCGGATTCGACTTGACGGCAACGGGTTTGGTTTTTGGTTTTAACAAAGGGCCAGATCCCAGGGTGGTGCACGGTTTGGGCTCAGCTACTCACCTAAAGGTTAGTGATTTGAGCCCGCCCAGTGGCATCACAGAAGAAAAGCTTGGCGATCTACTTCCTTAAAGATTATAGCCAAGAAAACCGTATGGAGCAGTTCTGCTGTGTAACACGTGGGGTCGCCACGAGTTGGAATTGACTCGGTGGCAGCGAGTTAGCAAAGGGCCTGTGCCTTACTATAGCAGCGGACATTTCGCGCAGCAGCGCTTTGATTTCCTTAAAGAGCGGTTGTTAAGTGTCGGAGCTCGCAAGCCAGTGTTGTCTTCATCGTGAGGAGGAGGCGTTTCCCGAGCCCCTGTGTGTGCTGCACGCTCTCACGGCCTGGGCTTCGGGGTGAAGGCATCCACTCTTGGCAATCCCCTCTGGTTTCTCAGAGGAGAAAACTAGCAGGCAGGTCTCCTAGCTGTAGCCCGATTCTGGGCTAGAAGGGCATAGCAAAGGTGTCCCCAGATTTTCATTCCCTCTGGTTCTCCATCCCCAACCAGGAGAGCCTGGCAACCTGGTGTGAGTCCCTCATCCTCTCTGGGCTTCTGTTGCCCTCACCTGTAGAACGGGGTGTTAGAATTTCTACCTCATGGCTGGGGTAAGAGTTGGTAAGGACAGCTGACGTTTATCAAGGGTTTACTATTTGCCAGGCCTTGTTCTCAGCCTTTTCCATGTCTGAGCTCACTTGATCCTTGTGTATGCCCCTTTGGGGGATATTATTGTGCTCATTTTACAGATAAGGAAACTGGAGCTCAGAGCTATTAATTAACTTGCCTGATGTGATTCAGCAGGGAAAGGGTTGAGGCAGCATTTGGAAACTTGTGTTTGGTCTCTGGAGTCCCTGGGTGGTACAAATGGTTAATACGCTTGGCTGCTAACAGAAAGGTTGAAGGTTCAAGTCCACCCAGAGGCACCTTGGAAGAAAGGCCTGGGGATCTACTTCCAAAAAATCAACCATTGAAAACCCTGTGGAACACATTTTTACTCTGACACACACGAGGTCACCATGAGTTGGAGTTGACTTGACAGCAACTGGTTGTTTGGTCTCTGGAGCCCACACACCCGAGCACTGTGCCTTCCTGGCTCTTGTTAAAACGAGGCTGTGTACAGAATGTACCCAGCACAATAGTGCCTGGCCCAGGGCAATACCGTCGGGAGCCTAGAGCTTCTGTTGTCTGCATTAAGTTTGGGCTGTCTGGACCCCACGAGTTCTCTGTCTCTATCTGTCGGTCTCTCTCTCTCTTTCTCTCACTACCATCCCTTATTTGGTCCTGGTGCCTCCATGGTTTCCCCCACCAGCCTTCTCCACTATTTATCCTGATCCTAATTGACTTTGGCTCCTGTCCCAGAGCTCAGCCTGGCACTCAGGCCTGCCATGCCATCCTAGCACCTCAGATGGCTAAATAACACACGCCAGGGAAATCTGTCGTTCCCTCCCCGACTCTCTCCAGGTCTTTGCCCACTGTGTGCAGTTTGAGGGCTCTGGGGTCCCCGGCTCTTTATGAAGCATCTCTCATCTTTCATTGGCCATTAAGCATCAGGCCCCAGGGATGTGGCGGGTGCTGGCTGTGGAGTTACGCAGGCATTACGGTAAGCACGCACCCCCTGAACATGGGCCAGCGAGGCGTTGGCCCAGCCCGGCCCTGCCCGAGCAGCTGGAGCCTGCCGTGGCTGGGCCTTAGTCAGCGGCCAGAGAGACACCCCATCTTCACAATGGGCAGTTCTCACCTTCTCCTCTTCACTGGCCCAGGTGCTGGGAGAAGCTGCTTGCCCTGGGGCGTGGTTTCCCTCCTACTTAGAGTGACGTTGAGTGAGCGCTTAGTGTAGACGCCTCACCAAGCACTTGATGTGTGTTTTCTCATTGAATCGTCGTGGTAAGCTTCTGGGGCAGGTGGACCCTCTTACTGATGAGGATGCCGCTCAGTGACAGGAACACTAACAATGGAAAGGAGCTCACCTTTATGGAGTCCACTGCCTGCCAGGCGCCTGGGTTAAATCCCAATAACTCTGGAATACCCGTTGGCCATCGAGCCGATTCTGACTCATAGTGACCCTATAGTACACAGTAGAACTGCCCCATAGGGTTTCTGAGGAGCTACTGGTGGATTCGAACTGCTGTCCTTTTCATTAGCAGCTGTAGCACACCCGTAGCTCTTAACCACTGCGCCACCAGGGCCCCAACTCTGAATAGTGCTCGGCTATTGTTACCCTGTTTTACAGATAGGGAGACTGAGACGCGGTGTTTCTGGGTCACCGGCACATGCGTGTGGTCTGGCCCTTGAGTTCTTAACCACATTACTGTGCTTGGAACACGAGGAAACTTGACCCGTTACCGAGCGGGGTTGCTGAACCCCCTGCCCCTGACTCCGTAGTGTGAGTATAACCACTGCTCCCCACCAGGTATGGCAGGTATTGCATGGAACCTGAGTATGTGGTGATAATGAGCAGCTTCTATTAAGCCAGTACAGCCAGCGGTGTGTCTATGGAAGATGGTGTCTATGGCAAGCACTGAAATTGCGCCCCTATGCAGACATCTGACACCTATCTTTTAGATAACTTTGCTGTGATGTCAGCTCAAAAATACAAGTCAAACTTGTTCGTCTTTTAATTAACACATCACTGTGCTTGAGGAAGGACGTTAGGCTGTGCCAGGTTACTAGAAACTGCTCAGTGGCGCCAGGGCCGGTGCAATACCCTAGGTGGGCCACTGCTCCCCACCACCTCCTGGGATGTACTGGGGTGCAGGGGAGCTTCCTGCTTTCTCAAATGGACACAGTCGGTGAATTTGCTTATGGAGAGAGCCAGGCGTCATTTAGGGGGAGACGGTCACCGAAACTAGAGAGTGACCTGCAAGGACTGGCCTTCAGCCAAGAAAGCCTGGCCTGGGACTTGTGCTCCGGTTCCTGCCACACGCACCCTCGATTTAAGCTTTATTCTTAGGACCAGACTCCCTTTCTGTGGGCTCCCTGGTTTTCGCAGGTCCCTTTCCCCACCTGTCATTCACAGGGACCAGGAGGCACATCTCCCTTGGGGAGGTGGAGGAGAGGATTGCCAACCCAGCTCATGGCCTGCTCAGCACTTTTGCAGTTTGTAAAACACTTTCACAGACATTAGCTCATTCGATTGAGCAACCACATGGGAAATGGAGTCCCTGTTTTACTGAAGAGGGAACCGAGGTTTCATTAGAGACGGGAAGTGTCTGCTTGTGCTCCTTCCACCCCACCATGCTGCCCAGAGCAGTGACCACGAAGCAAAGAGCTCCCTGCGTGGGAATGTTCCCTGCCGTGTGGTTAGACCGGAGTTCAGGAGAGAAGCCTAGGCTAGGAAGCCTGGGCAAGGCCAGCAGGTGGAGTCAACACAGGTGTTCGAATAATCAAAATGAAGACGGAGTCACAGTGTGGGGCTGACAGCTGTTCTAGCATCCTAAGGGAATCTGGGAGAGCACAGAATGGCCTCCAGGTTATAGCTGAATCTTGAGTAGAAGGAGAAACCAAAAGCCGTGTGACACAGTGGTAAAATAACAGCAGCAGCTATCCCTCCGTAACCGCGTGCCTAGCCCAGGCCCCTCGGCACAGCCCTCAGCCCAGTGCTGCTGGCCCCCGTTCTGCAGACTCGACAGCACCTCCAGGAAGCAGCTGAGCCGGGAGTGAAGTCCAGGACTGACCCCAAAGCCTCCTTTCTCCCCATTTGCTCTGCTCCTTAGAAAACCAAAACAGAATGCCTTCTATGTTGTTCTAGGAAATCTATTTAAAAAAAATTGACTTCCCTCTGAGAGGCCTGGCTCGTGTAGGATTGTAGATCAAGAGACCATCATGGGTCTCAGCAGGCTGGGAGAGGCCACCCCGCCTCGGTGTCAGAGGAGGCTGGGAGCCTGTGATTTCACTGTCACAGCAGAGATGGGGGAACCTGTTACCCTGTCTTGGAAGCTAATAAAAGAATCCCAGTGAGATCATGTCTGTTAAACCCTTTGAGCTCGCAGAGTGCCCAGGCTGTCTTTATGGGGCTGTCCTGAGTGCTTATTCAGCGGAAATGTCCCCAGGGCTGCAGAGCTGTCTCCCTCCTCCAGTGCCCTTTTGTTCTGACATATTTTATTTGATGTTTCCTTTGCATCTTCAAGGCATACCATGAATGGAGGGAATCTGGGAACTAAATGAAAATTAGAATTACTTAGGATCCCTGGGGGCCCAACAGTTATAAGTGCTCAGCTACCAACCCAAATGTGCCCTGGTGGCATTAGTGACTGCTAACCAAAAGATCAGTGTTTCGAACTCACCAGCCACTCTGCAGAAGAAAGATGTGGCAATCTGCTTCCTTGAAGATTACAGCCTTGGAAACCCTGTGGTGCAGTTCTACTCTGTCCTGTAGGGTCGCTATGAGTCAGAATCAGCTCAATGGCAGGGGTTGTTTTTTTTTTTTTTTTTTTGGACTTACCCAAAGATTGGTGGTTCAGACTTACCCGCAGTTCTGCAGGAGAAAGACCCGGCCATCTGCCTACATAAAGATTAGAGCCAAGAAAACCCTATGGGACAGTTCTGCTGTGTTGCATAGGGTCTCTGATAAGTCTGAATTGCCTCGACAGCACCCGACAGCAACATCATAGGGGAGAATTCCCTGGGTGGCACAAACGGTTAAGTGGTAGACTACTAGCACTAACTGAGGTGCGTCAGAAGTAAGGCCCGGTGATCTGTTTCCAAAAGCTCATAGCCTTGAAAACCCTGTGAAACACAGTTCTACTCCACACACCTCTTGGAGTCACCATGCGTCAGAGTTGACTCGACGGTAACTAACAACATCATTATAGGAAAACTTGCACATTTGGGGCATTTATTTTGTGCTAAGCCTGTTTTATCAATTGACTTCTTTAAACCTTGCAACCATCCTGGGAGGCAAGATGTAATGTGTACTTCCATTTTCAAAGGAGGCAACTATAGCTCAAAAGGGCAGCTTAGCGAGGTCACATGGCTGAGAAGGGCAAGCAGGGGTCCATGCTGTACTCCTAGGCTGTGCTCTTACCAGGTCCTGCCTCGCTTCAGTTACACCTGTATTTTCCAGATCATTCTCTCCAGCAGGCACTAGCTACTTTGCCTTTCCTCAACTGGAGGAGGAGAAGGACTGACTGGAATTTGGCCCTGAGCAGATAGTTATGGGTCTGTTATTCATTTTTGCTGCACAGGCTGAGCTGGGCCATCTCTGTCCTTTTGAATTATTCTGGAGAATCTTGGCTTCATCTGCTGGGCAATCACGTGCCTCCGCCTCCCTGCCTGTGAATGCCTTTACTTAACCCTTTGCATGAAATGAATGGACAGGTGGACCTTGAGTGGAGACACCAGGTTGAAGTTTGCCCTGCACACCTAGCCTGACTCCAACTCTTGTGTAAATTAGGCTGTTTTGAATGTCATTATCAGAGGGTGGCTATGGAGATAGGGCAGAGAGCAGTTAACAGTAATAATAGATTACATTTATTGTTTAGTATACACCAACTACTTTTCCAGAAACATTCCAAGGTTTGATCAGGCAGGAACAATACTGCCCTCACTCTTCCCAAAACTCCCTGTGAGATACACTGAGCCAGTAATTTGGTCCTATTTTACCGATAAGGAAACTGAGGCTGTTAAGTGCAAAGTTGCATAATGGAGGCTGAAACCCAGATCTCCTGACTTCCTCAGTGATGAGTCAGTTCCCTCCCACTGAAAAAAATCTCTGTGAGCCTATTTCTATGTGGTTTTTCTAGATGACCAGCTCGTGTGTATGTTTTCCTAAATTTTATTTATTTTGTTGTTATTGTTGAGACTATTCACAGCAAAACATACGCCAATTCAGCCGTTTCTACATGTGCAGTTCAGTGACACTGATTACATTCTTTGAGTTGTGCAACCATTCTCACTCTCCTTTTCTGAGTTGTTCCCCCTCCATTAACATAAACTCACTGCCCCCTGAGGTTCTTATCTAATCTTTCCAGTTGCTGTTGTCAATTTGATCCCATGTAGATAGTTCTTAAAAGAGCATAATGCTCAAGGCAGACCTTTTTTTACTAGTTAAGCTAAACTATTGTTTGGTTTCAAGGAGACTTCGGGGGAATATTTTTGGTTTAAGGTTTAGAGATTATCTCAGGGCAATAGTTTCAGGGGTTCATCCACCCTCCATGGCTCCAGAAAGTCTGGAGTTTATGAGAATTTGAAATTCTGTTCTGCATATTCTCCCTTTTGATCACAATTCTACTATGGAATCTTTGATCAAAACACTCAGTAATGGTAGCTGGGCACCATCCAGTTCTTCTGGTCTCATGGCAAAGGAGGCAGTTGTTCATGGAGGCAATTAGCCACACATTCCATTTCCTCCTCCTGTTTCTGGCGCTCCTTCTTCCTCTCTTGTTTCACGCGAATAGAAACCATTTGTTTTGCCTTCGATGGCTTTTAAGACCCCCGGCACTATGCAAGGAACTAGGAGCTAGAACAGAAGCACTAAACGCGTTATTAGGCCAATTAACCAGGATAGCTCATGAAACTAGGACCTTAAATCTTTGGGGTTTTTTTTTGTTTTTTACTTTTATTGTCTGCAGCTCAGGTAGGTGGAGCAGATCTGTGGGGCACACCTTTCCCCCCCTGCAGAAGATGTGTACATAAAGGCAAAGCGTGGCTGGGACAGTTGGCTGCAGGACTTTGGAGAGAACACTCACAAAACTTCAAATATCAATTGTTTTTAATAATTCTTAGTTGGTTACCAGCAAGTAGATCACATACGTATGCAAAAATGAAAACACAGAACATGGGCTTCTGCTATTCCTGGGCAAGGGCCTCTGTCACTCTTAGCCCTTTTGTGGGCCTCAGAATAGTCTTTGAGAATCACTCTTAGAGCTGAGAGAGGCCTGGCAATGCCTGTATTGTAACTTGTTGTTAGCCGTCATCAAGTCAGCCCCTAACTCATGGTGACCCAGCGTACAACAGAACAAAACTCTGCCCCATCCTGCACCATCTCCATGATCAGTTGCAGATCAGACCAGTGTGATCCATAGGGCTTTCACTGACTAATTTTTGAAAGTAGATCACCAACCCTTTCTTCCTAGTCTGTCTTAGTCTGGAAGCTCTGCTGAAACGTGTTCAGCATCATAACAAGATGCAGACCCACACTGATGGATGGGTGGTGGCTGTGCACGAAGTACATTGGCTGGGGATTGAACCTAGGTCTCCTGCATAGAAGGTAAGGATTCTCTAGCTGTGGTTGTGTGTCTGCTGTGACCTAGACTGAGCGTGTGCCCACTTCCACAACGACCCTCAGAGGTGGGAATTACCTGTACTGTACAGGTGAGTAGACTGAGGCCCGGCTAGTTGGAGTTGCATCCCCAAGGTGATACAGTGGCAGAGCAAGGATTAGAACCTCTGTCTAGTTCTGCCAATTTGTCCATTCAGCAAAGCTACCCAGCCGCTGCTCTGTGCTTGGCCCTGAGCGCAGTGCCGGGATGCCCAGGGTGGCGTGTGTGACCTGGGCGTGCTCTTTAAGTGTGTTAGCTCAACCAGTCCTCAGCCCAGCCCTGTGCAGCCAGTTCTCCAGATCCGCCAGCCTTCATCCAAAACTTTGTGGCTAGCTGTACTTTGATTCTACACTGTTTTGAGATCTTAGAAAAGCAACCCAGTGCACATATCATGTGGTACAGACCATGTATCTGGGGCAGCACCATTAACCAAGTCCTAAGATTTCTATAGGGAAATGTATTAATTTTCACTCCACGTGGGATAAATAAAATCCGTAGACAGCCTCCTGCTACTTCAGGTCAGGTGGCAAAATTGCCGAAAACTTTTGAGTCTTGAGAGCTTCTTGGATTTTGGAATTGTGTACCAGAGTCTGTTGTTGTCATTTGTGTTTTGCAGATGACAAAGCAAGGCTCAAAGAGGCTTAGTAACTTACCCAAAGGGAGGCAATGGTGGTGAAGTGGTAGGATTCTCGCCTTCCGTGCGGGAGACCTGAGTTCGATTCCTGGCCAATGCACCTTATGCGCAGCCACTACTCGTCTGTCAGTGGTGACTTGCATGTTGCTGTGATACTGAACAGATTTCAACAGAGCTTCCAGACTAAGACACACTAGGAAGAAAGGCCTGGCAATCTACTTCTCATCCGCGACCGATCATAGGAATGGTGCAGGACCGGGCAGCATTTTGTTCCATTGTGCATGTGTTCGCCATGAATCGGGAACTGACTTGATGGTAGCTAACAACAGCACCTTCCCCAAGGTAGTTTGTGCGAAGGCTGGCTGTAAACCTGGTAGTGGAGCCCTGGAGCTGTGCACTTAACCACCACTTGATATATATAGCTCGGGAAGGAGCCCTGGTGGCCCAATGAACGGTTAAGCACTTGGCTGTCAACCAAAAGGTTGGCGGTTTGAACCCACCCACTGGCACAATGGGAGAAAGACCTAGCTATCTGCTTCTGTAAAGATCATAGCCTAAAATACACTGTGGTGCAGTTCTACTCTGTCACCTGTGGTCACTATGAGTCAGAATCAACTCTGTGGCACCTAATTCCTCGTGGAATTCAGGACATGAACAAGCAAGCCACCAGTTACAGTCCATTCAGATGGAGGGAATCTGGGACCCAGGCTCAAGAAGAAAAGAGCCCGTCTTCAGCCCCAGCACCCGTCTGCTCCAGGGTGATCCCTGTGCTTCTCCTAGGAAGGATGGTGTCGAGCAAGCGAGACTGGTGGAGTTGGGCGGTGGCCTAGAGTGGGCTGCCCCTCCTCTGTCCAGTGCCATCAGAGGCCATCCTTGGCTGGCAGTGGGGGGAGCACAGGCCAGAGGGTTTGCTCTAACAGAGCAGTCTGTCTCTCCAGGCTGTGTAGGGACAGGCAGGGCCGATGGCAGGGGAAGGACTGTGCCTCCCTTCCATGGTCCCTGGCAAAGACAAGACGCAGCCCTTGAGTGTAATTTTTTCCTTAAGATTCACGTTTCTCTGCAAAAGATGAAAACGGGGTCTGCTTTGAACCTGCACTAGAATCTACCTTTTTGTAGAAGTGTCACCATTGTGAATGTTATTTTTATTCCTCTTTATAGAAATTAACCAATATTATTGGCCCAGCTTGCTTACTGTTTTAATGCTTTTCAAATTTTTTTCAACCATTGTTTACCTTCTGTCTTAGCTATTATTATTAGTCCTATTTTGCAAATGTAGAAACTCAGGTTCAGAGTTGTCAAGTAACTTGCCCAAGGTTGCACAGCTTGGAGGGCAGCCGAATCCCCACTTTCTTCCAGACCCTGGGAATAGTAAAGAGAGACGTCTGTGATGGGGGCTTCTCCTTAGACTCAGGGTGTCTGGGGTGGGTTTAGACATGTCTGCTGCAGGCCACAGGGACACGGTCTCCGTTTACAGGTGAAGGGCCTGGGGCTTAGGGGGAGTGACTGCCCAGAGTAACACAGCTCATTCCTTGCCCAGACCCCCCTGTCTGGGGAGAGAGAATCTTCCCTTGCCTGCTGGGGGGTTGGGGGGTGGGGATCTGCCTCACTAGGTTCAAAAACTGTGATATTCTATGAGCTTCAGGCAAGTTCTCCAGCCTCTCTGAGCCTCGCCTGTACAGCAGGGATAAGAATGTGCCATCATACTTTTACAGTGGAGTTGTGTTGGGAGAGACGCTCAGCACGCATAGCAGATGCCTTGTAAATCCCTGTCCGCCTTCCCCTCCCCTTGGCTCTGCCTGGTGCCTCGTCTGCTTCTGTTCAGAGCCGAACCACAGCTCCCTTTCCAGAGTCTGATGTCTGGGGAATGAGAACACACTCAGGAAACGCCAAGCCTGGGTTCTCAGCACTCTGCCTTCACATACGTGTGTGCACAGCTCACCAGTAACAGCAGCACCTGCCACCTACATGACCCTTCCCATGTAGGCATGGTCCATAAATTAATTTTTACAACAACCTGCAGAGAGAGGTACTGTTTAGTACTCCTGGTGGCACAGTGGTTAAGTGTTTGGCTGCTAACCAAAAGGTCTGCAGTTTGAATCCACCAGCCGCTACTTGGAAACCCTATGGGGCAGTTCTACTCTGCCCTATAGGGTCGCTATGAGTCGGAATCGACTCAACAGCAGTGTTTATTTTGTTTTGTTTTATAGCTAAGGAAATGAAGGCACAGAGAAGTTGACGCATTTGTCCAAGGTCACACAGTATTTAAGTGGCAACTTGTTGTTGGTTGCTGCTGAATCAATTCGGACTAGTGGCGAGCCCGTGTATGCAAAGAACTGTTCCATAGGGTTTTCAAGGCCATGACCTTTCGGAAACAGATTGCGAGGACTGTCTTCCAAGACACTCCTGGGTGAATCTGAACCACCAACTTTTCGGCTAGTAGCCGAGCGCTTAGCCAATTGCACCACCCAGGGACTCCCGTAAGTGGCAGCACCAGGATTCTATCCCAGGCAGCCTGGCTTCTGAGCCCACGCTCCGAGCCTGGGCTCTCCTTTTTCTGAGGGTAGCAGTGTGCGTTGTGCAGCTGATGCCACGGTGGTCACACAAAGGTGCACCCAAGAGGCAGCATCGCTGGCAGGGAGGAGAGTTGGTGCGTGGTGGGCCCTTCCCAGGTTCCCTACTGCTCCTGGTTCCGCAGGGCAAGGCCCGGGGCTGGAGCAGCCTGTGGGACCCGTGGGTGGACGCCACCTCAAATCTTGGCCACGGTTTCTATTCCCTGGCACCAGAGTCCCAGCTGAGTGATCAAAGCAGAGTGCCCTGAACAGGAAGGGGGAGAGGTAAAAGGGAATTACTGGGGGTGGGGTGCGGTGGTAGAGTGAGGCGAGGTATCAAACAAGAAGGGACAGAGCAGTTGATTGGCTGATTGATCTAAGGGTGGAGGAGGGTGTAATTCCCTCATTTAAACAAATGTAATTACTCAGCGCTTGCAGTACCAAACTTAGAAAGCTTTATGCTTTCTGTCTTGTTTAATCCTCCCTCTGGGGAAGTCAGAGCACATTTACAGATCTGCTTTCCAGGTGGGGAGCCTGAGGCCCAGCGAGGGAGAGTCACTTGCAGGAGGCCACACAGGGGAGAGCCAGGGTTTGACCTGAGGATTTAGGATTCCAAGTCCAAAGTTCAAGGCTTGTGTTGACCACGCAATCCAAGTTCATGACTGTGTGCTTTCTGTTCCTCAGTGGCTCTGTAACTATTACTGCATCCTCCTGCATTGAATAACAATTGTCGTTAGCTGCCATTGAGTTGCCCCAACCATGGCGACCCCATGCACAAGGGGGTCGATTGGACTGTTGTCATCCATGTGATCTACAGGGTTTTCACTGGCTGATTTTCAGCAGTAGATCGCCAGGCCTTTCTTCCTAGTTTTTCTTAGTCTGGAAGCTCTGCTGAAACCTGTTCAGCCTGATAGCAGCATGCAAGCCTCCACTGACAGACGAGTGGTGGCTGTGCTTGAAGTGTACTGGCCGGGAATTGAACCCGGATCTCTTGCATGGAAGGTGAGGATTCTAGGAACAGCCATAACCGTCTAGCTGGCTGTCATGGGGTACTTCTGTGCCAGGCACAGTTCTAAGGACATCATGTGTATTGTAACTCACAGCGTCCTCATGACCCCTGCAAGGCAAGTCCCATTAGTGCCTCCGTTTTATAGTGAGGAGGCCTTGAGCGCTTGAGTAAGCCGTCCCCAGTCAGATCGCACAGCTGGTCAGTGCAGCTCCGGGCCTGGAACCCCGCTGTCGCCCTGGGTCCTCGTGCTTCGCTGCTGCTCTTTGCTGTCTCTCGAGGCTTAGGGTTCAGACCTGGGGAGCACTCTGAGGCTCCAAGGAGGAAGGGCAGGAGGAAGCTGGAAGGGCATGGGGGCTCAGCCAGTTGAGTGCGTTTTACCAACTTAATTGATAACATGGCTTACCGGCCTCTCCCCCCACCCCCAGTTGCTTCCTGTTTTATATTTTCATTCTATTCATGCATTTAAATCAAAACCAGTTGCCGACATGGCAACCCCACGTGTGTTAGGGTAAAACTGTGCTTCTTAGGGTTTTCAGTGGCTGATTTTTTGGAAGTAGATCACCAGACCTTTCTTCTGAGGTGCCTCTGGGTAGACACGAACCCCTAAGGTTTGTGTTAGCAGCCAAGCACAGTAACCATTTGCAGCACCTAGGACTCCGTTCATGCATTTAGGGAACATTAATTAAGCAACTACTGTGTTCCGAGTAGGAGCCCTGGTGGTGCAGTGGTTAAGTGCTTGGCTCCTAACCAAAACGTTGGTGGTTCAAACCCACCAGCTGCTCTGCTGCTCTGTTTCTGTAAAGATTACAGCCTTGGAAACCTTGTGGAGCAGTTCCACCCTGTCCTGTAGGGTTGCTGTGAGTCAGAATCAATTTGACAGCAACAAGGTGTTTTTTTGTTTTTTGTTTTTTAAATATTCCAAGTATTGCTAGAGTCTGCGTTGTTGCCTTTGAGCGGCTCTGACTCATGGTGACCTCATGTATAATAGAATGAAACACTGCCCGGTCCTGTGCCATCTCGTGATCCTTGATATGTTGGTCTGTTGTTGCAATCCATCTCGCTGAGGGTTTCCCTCGTTTTCATTGGTCTCTACCAAAGATAATGTCCTTTTCTAACGATCGGTCTTTCCTGATGACATGTCCAAAGTAAGCAAGTCGAAGTCTTGCCATCCTTGCTTCTAAGGAGCATTCTGGGAAGATGAGAAGAGCCAGTGCCTGCCCTGAAGGAGTTCTTCTCACGGCACACTCCTGAAGGAAAGGAGATGGGAAGTGGGCATCACTTCTGTGCCAGACGCAGCTTTAGGCCGGTACACACATGCTCTGTTAAGCTGCTTAGGTCCAAAGCTCAAGGACAAGCAAGCTAGGAACAAGCTAGTTACGAAGTGGCCAAAAGGGGTTAGGACCCAGGGTGGCCTGGAGCTTGGGCTGGCAGCTCCCTGCAGGCCCTCCCCCTTCCCTGTCCCCCAGCCCTCCCTCTGCAGCCTCCACGGGAGCACACAGAGGCTCCTGCAGAATTCTCATCAGGCTGAACACGGTTCCCCGAGAGCAGGGACTTGGTGTTCACTTGGAGGCCCCAGTGCTTGCTTCCCCAGGTGTGTCTACCCGCTCTGATCTTCCCAGGATGCAGTCAGTGATTCTTCAAGGGCTTGCCTGCACATGGTCATTTTGTCCAGGATAAAGCAATTCCTGGAAGTATCCCTGATTACTTTTCCCTCCTTTGGTAGAAAGGTTTAATGTCACTTCTGCCCGTCCAGCCCAGCTCATTAGTGCGGTGTCGCAGCTGGAGGCACCTTGAGCCAGCCTCTTTCTTGTACAGAGGAGGGGATGGAGAAGCGGAGTCCCTGAAAGATGGGCTGGTTTGTCCCTGGTTACCCAGCCGGAGGGACCAGAGTCCCTCTCTTCCATTTTGCCTCCCTGGTCTCTGGCCTCCTGGCAGTCTGCTGATAGGAGACACCCTTCCTGGAAAGACAACAGCTTAGGGACATTCCAGATAAGGCTGGGTGTGCCCTCCGGCCCAGAATAAAAGAATTACCCAGAGAAGTTGGGAATCCACCTTCCTTGAGGTGGGTCCTGCAGATAAAGCTGCTTTGAAGTTCAGTTGGGGGGAGATAGGATCTTGGTGCTGGAGCTTGTCACCAAGGAGTCCTCCTGGGTGGATGCACCCTGATAAGGAAATCAGCAAGCTGAAGATAGGGAGGGAGAAGGCTTATCATTGAGGGCCTCCAGGGGCCGGCTTTGAGGTACTTCCTTCCTGCCAGCCCTGTTCTAGAGTCTGCCTCCACTTTGCAGATGAAAAAACTGAGGCATAGATAATCACTTTCTGTTTCTAAACAGTTGGGATGGGATAGCATTATTTCTGCTTGCTGGGACACTTAATTGTGCAGCAGTTTAACTGAGCATAGTCAGCCTGCTGCGCGCCCTGTGCTGCTGTCTGGGAGTGCGGATCAGTAGGATGCTGTCTTTTCCCTTAGGGAACGTTTGGTCTCCTGGTGGGGTTGGGGGGGACAGTTAGGTGAGGAATCAGGTAATCACTGAGTAAGGTCCAGGTGCTCCCTGGGAGTGGGGTGGAGTTCTGGACTTGGGGGTCAGGGAAGGAAGGAGGTAGCCCTGGGAAGAAGCGGCAGGAGTGCTCTAGGCTGGAGGCAGGAGGGGAGGTGGGAAGGGAAAGCAGAGCCCAGATCCTGGAAAGACCACTGGGACACTGCTGGGGGCATGGAGAGCTCCACGGGGTTTCAGCAGAGGTGAGAGTGGTGGGGTTGCCACTTAGGAAGCTTGCCCTTGCTGCATTCTGGAAGAGATCAGGGGACTGAAATCAACCGCAAGGGGTGGCTTGGGCCTGACCTGTAAGAGATGGGTAGGTTGGAGACACTACAGAGAGAGCACCCTGTGAACGTGTGTGTGATGAGCTTGGGGTGAAAGGAAGGAAGGAATTAAAAGCGCTCCTCAGTGTCCGAGTTAAAACTAAAAAACCAGTTGTCATCGAGTCGATTCTGACTCAAGGTGGTCCCGTGTGCGTCAGAGTAGAACTGTGCTTCATAGGGTTTTCAATGGCTGGTTTTCTGGAGGAGCCCTGGTGGTGCAGTGGTTAAGAGCTACGGCTGCTAAACAAAAGGTCGGCAGTTCGAATCCACCAGGCGCTCCTTGAAAACCATATGGGGCAGTTCTACTCTCTCCTATAGGGTCGCTATGAGTCGGATCGACTCGATGGCAGTGGGTTTTGGGCTCTGAGACATTGCCTGGGCTCATTTAACAGACATTCATTCACCAGATATATACGGGGCGCCTCTTACGTGCCAGACCCTGTTTTAGGCCCAGTGGGACACATCGGAGAATGATCTGTTTGGGGAGAAGGCTGATCTTCTGAGAAGCTAGTTTGGGCTGGAAGCAGAGGAATGGTTCTGTTCCCTAAAGCCAGCCAGGTCTTTGGTTTGGGAGCCTAGGGCCCAGGCCTAGCACTGCGTTCACTTACCTGGACTCTGTGTACCCATGTCATGTGAGCAGTTGGATGAAAAAACACCTTTGGAGTCTGTTTCAAGTTCAGCTGCTCAGGCCCCACTGGGTGTCGACCTCCATCTTGAGTCAACACCCGGCTTCCCTCCCCCACGGGGGACTGAGGCCCTGTAGGAGCGTCCTAGAGCTGCCATAGCCACTGACCACAAACTGGGTGACTGAAAAACAACAGAAATGTATTCTCTCGTAGTTTTGGGGGGGGCGGGAGTCCGAAATCAAGGTGTGGGCAGGGCTGCACTCCCTCCGAAGGCTCTAGGGGAGGATCCTTCGTAGCCTCTTGGAGCTTCTGGTGGTTCCAGGCATTCCTAGGCTCCTAGCTGTATCACTCCAGCTTCTGCCTTGGTCTCACGTGGCATTACTGTCTATGATGCTTCTTCTCTTCTCTCACAAGGACACTTGTTATTGAATCAAGGCCACCGTACTCCAGGATGATCTCATCTTGAGATCCTTGATTACATCTGCAACCAGTTAATCAGCTGCTGTCAAGTTGACTCTGGCTCATGGTGACCCCATGTGTGTCAGAGTAAAACTGTGCTTCATAGGGGTTTCAGTGGCTGATTTATTGGAAGTAGATCACCAGGCCTTTCTTCCAAGGCACCTCTGGATGGAAAGAACCTCCAAACTTTTAGTTAGCAGCCGAGCACATTAACCATTTGTACTACCTGGGGACTCCTCATTACATCTGCAAAGACCTCTTTTTCTAAATGAGGTCACATTCACAGGTTCTAGGGGACATACCATTTTGGGCAACCACCTTTCAGCCCGCTTCAAGCCCCCAGCACAGCTGGGGAAAGGTGGGCCTCGGACTTTGCATCCTAACGCTCTTCTCTTCTGTGGTTTTGCCCTATTTTTCTTGTCTTAAATGAGTATAAATTTTCAAAATTTAAGCAAAAATTTTAAAATGTGATATAATTTCACATTCACACTGAGTCAAAGTTACAAGAACAGTACAAAGAAGTCCCATGTGTACTTTACCCAGACTCATCATTTTTAACATTTTGCCCCTTGTTGTTATGATGGCGAGTTGATTCTGACTCACAGTGACCCCGTGTGACAGATTAGAACTGCCCCATAGGGTTTCCTAGGCTGCAGTCTTTGTGGGAGCAGATCGCCAGGTCTTTTCTCCTGTAGAGCCACTGGTGGGTACGAACCACTAATCGGTTAACAGCCTATCCCTTAACCGTTGCACCACCAGGGTTCCTTTTTCTCCCCTTAAATAGGTGTACTTTTAACAAGCATCCTTCAGACTGGTTAGCAGATTGGAAGTAGATCACCAGGCCTTTCTTCCGAAGTGCCTCTGAGTGGACTCTACCCTGCTCCCCGCCAGTCTGCACGTCAGAAGGAGAATGTATTCTGTGCTGTGCCATTGTGCACAAACTCTCAAGGCAGCCAGTGACTCCAGGATTCAGTGCTGGTGCTGGTGTTACCCAGTCGAGTGGTAATAAGTGCAATTTGTCACCTGAAAGGTGACGTTACCCTGGCAAGGTCACGGGGAAGCTGCAGACAGTTTCCTCACCCCACTAATGTAGCTGTCCTGGGTTTTGGGGGACCCTTCCTTGTTTTCTCCTCCCCGCTCTTTGATGCGGTGATTGCAGTCTGTCCTCATGCGGTTAGGGTTATTTAGAGATGGGGATTCCCTCCAGCAGCCTTTCGGCCTCTGCGCATCCCTGGGAGCTGATAAAGTCACCTTCTGGATTGTATCTGTTTCAGCTCCGTTCATTCTACAGAAGAGACCCATGTAGCTGGCCTGCTGGGTACCAGGCCCTGAGTAAGGTGTGGGGCCTTGGGGAACTCCTGGCCTCATACGGGGGACAGACATTGCAGTCTTGAACTTGCACAGAGGTGTCACCGAGGAACGTGAGATTAGACTCCCGTGGATATGAATCAAGGGCACTTCACAAAAGATGTGGTGCCTGTGGTCGCTTTTGAAACTCAAGTTAGAAAACATGGCTCAGATGGATAAGACAGGGAAGAGCAGTGGACCCCAAGGAACAGTAGCCATGGACCCCAAAGACCAGTGCTGGGGACCAGGAAGGGTTTGCCGCATCTAGTGGGAGGTGCAAAGCAAGGGTTGGCAGGAGCGGAGCAGGGTGAGGCGGGCTGGGCTAGGGCCACCAGGGGTTTTGTGGACCCTCTAAAGAGCCTCGGTGGTATCGTTCTCCTGATGCAGACCTTGGGGAAGCAGGGGGTGGCAGGAAAGTTACTGGATTTGCATTTTAGAAAGATTGCCCTGGAGTTAATGCAGAGGCAGGGCTGGAAAGTGCGTTAAAGAGAATGTCACAATAAATAGACTCATTGCAATTCTAGGTTTAGATGTTTTGCAGGGGGCATGCAGAGAAGGTAGCTTGCTTGGTTTGTGTTAAGTTTCATGACTAAGAGTCCCATTCAGCTCTGGTAAGTCATTGTAGCTGGTGTGTTCATATGAAAAAGGGAGGATAATAACTGCATCTAGCAGAGTGCAGACTTGAAGAGCACCGTGCCGTTTCTGTACTCCCACTGTGCGATGCTGGGTTTGCTTGGTTACGCAATCCCTTCATAGTTGTGTGCGCTTCGGGAAGAGGAACAGTATTTTCACCTGCATTGCATGGATGGGGAAGCAAGGCACTGGAGGTGACGTGAATTGCCATGGGTCACACACCTCGGAAGTGGGAGAGCTGCATCCCAGCCTCAGGTCTTGGGCTTGCTGCGATCCAGTGTTCTTTTCCCATCTCAGAGCAGGGGCCACCACTCCCCCTGTGGAGGCATTTTCCATTCCACCTCTGGGAAGCTGGGCATAAAAGGGGGCATAGAAGCGGGGCTCGGGGCCTGCCCCACTTCTGTGCAGCCAGAGAAAGCTTCTGGAGCGTGTAGAACTTTCTAGTGTGATGAACATGTTCTCCGTCTGCACCAACACTGTAGTCACTTAGCTATATGTGAGAGTCCCTGGGTAGTGCAAATCTGTCTTGGAGGAAGTACAGCCAGGATGCTCCTTAGAAGTGAGGATGGCGAGACTTTGTCTCACGTACTTTGGACGTACTTTCAGGAGGGTTCAGTCCCTGGAGAAGGACATCATGCTTGGTAAAGTAGAGGGTCAGTGAAAAAGAGAAAGACCCTCAACAAGATGGACTGATGCAGTGGTTGCAACAGCGATGTGAGGTTGGTGCAACACCCAGCAATGTTTTTTCTGTTGTACACAGGGTTGCTGTCAGTCAGAACCTACTCGACAGCACCTGTCAACAACAACAACATCTAGATAGTGCAAATGATTAGCATGCTCAGCTGCTTCTCAAAAAGCTGGAGGTTCGAGCCCACCCAGATATGCTTTCTTCTGGGGAAGAAAGACCTGGCGATCTACTTCTCAAAACGTCAGCCATTGAAAACCCTATGAAGCAAAGTTCTACTCCGACACACACGAGTCAGGGTTGACTTGATGGCAACCGGGGGAAAAAAAGCTGCATGTGGCTACTGAGCACTTGAAATGCTGCTGTGGAACTGGAATCTTAATTTTAATCCATTTAAATGTAAATAGCTGCCAGTGCAGGTCTGGTGTTCTGGGGGCACCTGATTTCCCTGCCTCTAAAGGGTGTTCTGGAAAACCTGGTGGTGTAGTGGTGAAGAGCTATGGCTGCTAACCAAAAGGTCGGCAGTTCGAACCAGATGCTCCTTGGAAACTCTATGGGGCAGTTCTACTCTGTCCTATAGGGTCACTATGAGTTGAAATTAACTCGACAGCAGCGGGTTTGGTTTGGGTTTTTTTAAGGGGTTTTCTGGCTCTGAGCCTGGGTGTCACCCAGACAGCTCCCAGTAAAGGGATGGCTGGGGTTTCTGGGCGCTTCCATGTGGAACGTGGGGCAGTACCTGCTCATCACCTCTGCCGGGGCTCTGGGGTCGGGCGTGAAGAGAGTTAAGTTGAGGCCATAGTGCTGCATAGATGAGGTCTTTGGAAACCGCCTTGTCTGTTTGGTTCGCCCTGGTGCTGAGTGTTCCCGCTGTCCTCCTCCTTCCCCTCCCCAGCTCACACTCCATGTTCTCCACCACGCTCAGCCATGGAATCCCAGGCCCCGACCCCCAGGAGGGAAAACCCCACTGAAGACTGCTGATACTAGTGCTGAGACTTTAACTGGAAGGTGGGACACGTGACCCTGTGCGCTCAAATACTTTGGGTAATGAGTGTTTGTTTCTGAAGGATCCTGGGACATCCAGCCCAGGCTGATTGTAGGTTGAGTGCTTTTTACAGGAATGGGTGTCTACCCGCTGATGGCAAGGGAGAGGTCAGAAGGAGGGCAGGACCTTTCTTCAAATGGAAAGGCAGACCTGGGGCCTCTTGTGGAAGATCAGGAAGGAACTCAGCAGTGAATCCAGAAGAAGGGGGTTCAACTGCTAGAGGGCTGGAAAAGGGGGAAGAGGAAGGAGAGGACCTGGGATCTGTTCCCTGAGGACAAGGTTGCTGCCTGTGTGCCTCTCCACCCCTGGCTCCCCAACCTCAGTATCTAGCATGAAATAGATTGGCAGTACAGTATTGGTGGAAAGAAAGAAAAATGGCAGACGCCAGTGTTGGGAGGGGTGTTCTTCATTGGACATGCGTTCTGGATGGAACCACGAGGTCTGTCAACACCCTGGCCCAGCACTTGACACCAGGCTCGGTCCACAGGCCAGACCATCGCAGGGAGAGCCCACACCCCGTTTTCCCAGCTGCTTTGAGATGTTTCCTAGGTAAGGGCCATCTTAGCCCCACTCTTTCTCTCACTCCTGGTCAGCACTTATCCTGCCATGAGGATGCAAAGGAAAAGCATGCCCAGTACTTTAGGATACCTTTTCATCCCCGGCTCTTAGGTGCAGATGAGGAGATAAACCTCACAGCTTGCTCAGAGTCACATAGCAGGTTGATTGAAAAGTCTATGAGCACACACAGGCCACATGGATAGACTGGAAAAGTCTGTCTTGGCAGTTTACTCAATGAACAGTTACTGAGTGTCTGCAGTATGCATGGACGCTGCCCTGAGAGGGAACCCAGGGGTGTTATGGCCCTGGAAGCCCATGACCTTGAGCACCTGCTCTCCTTTGTGCTGCCTTTTGTCCAAGTCTGTGCCCTACCAGCAGGCACATGCAGGAGAGTGGTGTTGGTGGAAGGACTGCTTGGCAGATGGGACAAGCAGATTGCACGGTGTCTTCTCAGTTGGCAGCTGGGAGAAGTTCTGGGACTGTCCCAGCTGTGTGGAAGATCCTGCTTAGCACCAGGGTACCAATGCCCCTTTTTCGGAGACATCCGCCTGCTAACCCTTCAGGGAATGGATGTGTCCTCGATTGTCCGCTCAGTGTTGCTCCCTAACAGGTAGGGGTCTGGGGAGCCCTGTTGTCAAGACACCCTGCACCTAGGTCCCTCTTGCATGTGACACTTGGGGCCAGCTGGGGGTATTGGAAGTAGGGAAGTGTCTTAGTCATCTGGTGCTGCTGTAACAGAAATACCACAAGTGGATGGCTTTAACAAAGAGAAGTTTATTCTCTCACAGTCTAGTAGGCTAGAAGTCCAAATTCAGAGCACCAGCTCCAGAGGAAGGCTTTCTCTTCTCTGTCAGCTCTGGAGGAAGGTCCTTGTCATCAATCTTCCCGTAGTCTAGGAGCTTTTCAACACAGGAACCCTGGGTCCAAAGGACACACTCTGCTCTCGGCACTGCTTTCTTGGTGGTATGAGGTCCCCATGTCTCTCTGCTCGCTTCTCTCTTTTATAAAGGAAATTGACATAAAACACAGCCTAATCTTGTAGATTGAGTCCTGCCTCAGTAACATAATTGCCAATAATCCCACATTATTAACATCAAAGAGATAGGGTTTACAACACATTGGAAAATCACATAAGACAACAAACTGGTGGACAGTCACACAATACTAGGAATCATGGCCTCGCCAAGTTGACACGTTTTTGGGAAACACAATTCAATCCATGACAGGAGGTCTTGGTGGAAGATGTTTCTAGGTCCATTCAGAGCTAGCATTACCATTAGCCATTACCGTCAAGTCGATTCCGACTCATAGTGACCTTATAGGACAGATAGAACTGCCCCACAGGGTTTCCAAGGAGCAGCTGGTGGATTTGAACAGCTGACTTTTTGGTTAGCAGCCACAGCTCTTAACCACTGTGCTATCAGGGCTCCCGAGCTAGCATTAGGAGAAGCCAAAGGCAGGATGCTTGTGGGACTGCAGCATTCAGCATTCTTGGTGGTGGGGCTGGATTGGCACTGCAGCTTTGCTGCCAGGGACTTGGTGTCAGGGGCTTTGTGGTGTCCCTGTTAACTGAAGGTGCAGGGAGGGCCCAGCTGACCAGCATGCTGGCGTAAGGGAAGGCAGCTAGTGGAGTATTTCCGGAGGTGATGATGAAAGGAGTTCCTGGGTGGGGCAAATGGTTAAGTGCTCTGAAATGTTGGCGGTTCAAACATGGTCACTGGCGCCTTGGAAGAAAGCCTTGGCAGTCTGCTTCCGGAAGGTCAGAAAGCTTTGAAAACCCTATGGAGCGGTTCTACTCTGCACACATGGGGTGGCCATGAGCTGGAATGGACTGGAAGGCAGCTGGTGTGGTGTTTTGGTTTCATCCTATCATAGGTGAGGCTTTCCCAGCTCCACTTAGACCTGGAATTTTGTGTTTATAGATGAACCTTGATGGTGGCCTCTGCTGATATGTGACAGTTTCTCCTTCAGTCACTCATTATTATTGGACATTTATGGTGTCACAGGATTTGTCATTAAATCTGCTGAGGACCCTTCTTCCCAGCCCTAGTTATCCAAGTCTCCAAGGGATAGTTTGCCTCAACCAGGCAGTACCCCATCCCTCTGGCTGTGCCCTCCTCCTTGTTTTAATTCATGCCTTTCTCCCTGGCCTGGGGGCCTGTCTGACCTATCTGAAGTCTACCCATCCATTGCAGATCCCACCCCTTCCAGGTAAGCTTGCGTGATCCTGCTTGTCTTCCCCCCCGATCTGAACTCCTACCAGACACTGACTGCCTAATGGCGCCTGCTGTCCTTGGGTTGTTATTGGGGTCATTGAGACACTCCTGATCACTTGCTACATGCCACCAAGGGGTCACAGCATCTGAGAGCTGCCATTTCCCGAGCACTAGCTGTGGCCCAGGCCCCATGCCTGAGGCTTCTCAGCTTGTCCCATCTGTTCCTGGAGAGCACTCTAGGAAGTAGAGAGCTGTCCCAGTTCCCAGAGGGTGTTTACTGAAATTGTCACCCCAGGCTAAAGATGGGCTCTCGCCCTTGTGGTTCAGAGGGCCACAGGGCAGTTTACGAAGCCAGCTCTTGGCACAAAGAGGTACGAGAGACCATCTATGCTCACTGCCCTCCCCCTCCTATCTCCTCTCTGGGAAACCCCTTCTAATCCATATGTGCAACAGGTGCCCATCACCCCCAGGACCCCCTGCAAAGAAGACCCTACCCCCATGGGACACACAAGTGCAACTCCTGCTGGCTCCTTCACAGACAGGCTATCAGAAGGCAGCTGCCACATCTTACTCTTCCTGGGGAGACAGCAAACCCTGATCAGACAGGCCTGGGTCAGATTCCAGCTCTGCTGCTTGAAATGGTGTGACCTGAGGCAAGTCTCTTACTTCTGAGTCTCACAGGTGTGACTGCAAAGGCTGAACCTCCTGTACCTTGCACCTCCCGCCTCCCGCCTCCCGCCTCCCGCCTCTGCAGGTGGGTTTTCCTCCCCTGAACACAGTGAGCCCCTGGAGGCTCCCAGGGCCCATCTGCTGTCACCAGGCCCGGGACACACAGGGGGTCTGGACAGGATGGGAAGAGGACGGGGCTGGTGGGCAGCGTTCTCCCCTGGCCCATCAGTGTGTCGCTGCCCAATGGCCAGGGGCTTCCCAGAGGTCTCTGCAGGCAGCCGTTCCAGTTGGCCAGCTCTACTGCTCTGCCCGAAACCACTGGGCTGAGCAGGAGGGGCACCCCTTCCATTTGCCTGTCATTCACAGAGCGCTTGATTGTTCCAGAGGGGCTGCTGAACCGTGGCCTGGAGAAATGAAGGAAGACTCCAGCCTCACGCACCTTCGGGCTTGGAGGTTTGGAGGAGAAATCACCGGTTGCTCTTGCTTGAGTTAGATGTGCCCCAGCCCAGGGACACAGTGGAATCAGCTTTCAAAATCCTCGTGCCAAGTCTGCCCCTAAAGAATCTGACTTAATTGTTCCGCGAGGCTAGGCGGCTGTGCCTTTGGAAGCAGCCAGGTGATTCCATCATGCAGTCAGGGGTTGCCCTGCATTTGCTCATCAACCTTTGACCCCCACCCCCATACACACATGCGTATATACATACATGCATATGTGGCACATGAAGACCTAGGGGACAAGTCAGTAAGACAAGAAGACCCAGGAAATGAGAGTAGGAGGGAGCCCCCAGCGCTGTGCTGAGAGTATCCTGCCTCCCTTCATCCTCACCACACCCGTATGAGGAAGATTCTATAATATCCCCATTGTACAGATGGGGAAACTGAGCCCACCGGGGTGAAATAGCATGCCCAAAGGTGCATGGCTGGTAGGGTTGGAGTCGGGACTTGATCTCAGGTCAGTTGTGACTCCAAAGTCCTGATCCCCGACTTGACTGCCCCTGGGCTGGACCATCAGTGGGGGTACCTGCTTCTTGGGCCTACCGCTGACATTAGAAATTCCATCAAGCAGAGAAAATGTTGCTATGTCTCCAAGCTGGTCCAAGTTGCTTTCAAAAAAGACTTAGTTTAGGATATTTGGTAAATTATTCTAGGCCACTCAGGATTTTAGGTGTTAGGAGGGTGGGCATTTAAAGACACACAAGATCTGGGTTTTTCTAATCCTATTTGAACACTGTAGACACGGTGGGGAGGAAGAAGAGGCCTGATCTCACAAAGCTGAGATGATCAGATACTGCTGGATGTGCTGCAGGCCTGGAAGGCCTAGTGGCTAATACAGGACCCCACTGGTGCCTAAGTCTTCAGTTCGCCAGTTAAACATCGTGTTTCTTTGACTTCATCCTCAAATGCTGCCTCTGTTTTATCATTTCTCATGTCCCGGGTCCTGTTTTTGGGTTCCATTCCATTTCTCTTTTACATATTATTGAAGTTTTACCCATAAAAAATCGTCATCATCATCATCTTTATCGTCGTCAATGATTGCACCAACAGCATTGTAACATCAAAGAATGGAAATTGACAAGAAAACCAAATCAGTAACCCCCTTGGCCAATCAGATTGTTTTCAGATATCCAATATGTTTTGTCTATTCATTGTTTTAAGGTTTTATATAGGTATAAATGTGGCCGAGGGAATATTTTATAGTCTGTTTTTTATCTGACATTATGTCATTGATTCTTTCCATTTTGTTAAAGCACCTTACTAATGATCATTTTAAAGAACGTGTAATGGGTCATCATAAGGTACCCTGCTGGCAGAGGGGTTAAGCGCTCGCCTGCTAGTGGAAAGGTTGGCAGTTCCAACCCACCTGCCACTTCGCGGGAGAAAGATGTGACAGTCTGCTTCCATAAAGATTCCAGCCTGAGAAACCCTATGTGGCAGTTCTCCCATGTCCGATCGGGTCGCTATGAGTTGAGATTGACTTGACGGCAGCAGGTTAACAGATAATGGTTCATCAAGCTGATAGTGTTCTAAACTAGTTCTGTGTTGTTGGAAATTAAGATTTCCTGTAGTTTGCTGTTAAGGGCGCTATGACCCTCTTTGTGCATGTAACTTCTCTTTTTGGAAAAATCCTTTGGATAGGTTCTCAGGCAGAGGGCTTACTGAGTCAAAGGGCACGGTTTTATGACTCTTGACCCATATTGCCAAATGACTTTCAAATAGGGTTGTCCCAGTTCACGCTGCCGCCATCAACTTGTGACTATGCCAGCTTCACCACAATCTCATCACACACCGTATGTTAGTAACTTACAAAAATTAGAATTCCATAGGTGCAAAATGGTCTCTTGTTAACTTTATATTTTTATCCTTAGTGAGGCCAGATCTTTTTTTCATTTGCTTGTTTACCAACTCTCTTTGGGAGTGCTGTTTTTGGCTGTTCCTGCAGCCAAATTAGTTACTTTCTGTGTGGATGCCATCGAGTTGAGCCAGCTGCAACGCCACCTTTACTTAAAATGAGCTCGCTTCCACATTGAGCCTTTGTGTGAAATGCTGATTAGCATGTTGGTTCCTTGGTTTGAAGGAACCCTGCTCCTTGTATCATGGAGCTCTCCGTAAAATCACTGAACTTGTCCTTTTCGTCTTTCTTGCTTAAAACTTGACATTGTCCCTCCACATTTGTCTTATGAGCAAGGTAGGATTTTTTCTTCAGAAAACTTTGAGATATAACTCTTTCAGCTATTTTGGGGCAGGAGAAAAGTCCTGCGTGCTCTTGTTAAGTAAGTCTTTTTATTTGTGATGTTTTTGTTTCTAGATAGCTTTCTCTGATTTTGTCTTCCTACTTCACCACATCCTGTGGGGCCGGTAGGACTTGTCTAACCCTGTGTCTGCTGTCTGTCATAGACAGCTGACTCCCCAGCTGGAAGCTTTCTTCCCAGGAAAGTTGAGGCTAGTGGGGGAGAAGCCAGGATGGGCTTTAAAGAGCCTTGTTGTTCCTAAAGAAAGAAAGAGGCTTACATGTTTGGATTTGTAGACACGCCTCCATTCAACTAGGGGAATAATTGTGTGAGACTTGGAATTTCCACTTAGAGTTGCAGAATCTTAGGGTTAAAGATACCTCCGAGAGCATCTCTTCCAATCCTTATCTGGGGCAAGACTCCACTGTCTAGCATTTCTGATGGTGGTATTGCTGTTGCTTGCACTCCTCCTCTGCTGGGGAACGAACGTATCCCTTGTTGAATGAAACTTTCTTCATATAGAATTAGTGTGCTTAAAAAAAAAAAGTTTCTAATTGAAAAGGGCATGGGGAAAAGCAAGAGGGACTTGGGAAAGGTCTTTTTTTTTCCCCGTATGTTTTGCTAATAACACATGGTACTCCACACAGTATGGATTCAAATCTGGGCTCAATGTTGGGCAAGTCACTGCAGCTCTCCAAGCCTCAGTTGACGGGAGGACAGTATACCTACCTTTTTGTATTAGTAATCTCATGAAGAGCCCCCCTAGTGCCTGGCCCCAAGGAGGCTGTACATCAGTGGCTATTATGAGTGACTTCCCTAGGATTGATCTTTTCTTCTATGCTGGGGTTTCCTTTGTTTGCCTGCGTGGATTCCTTAGTTGATGGTTGACCTGTTGTCACGTGAGAGCATTTACACTTGAGAAAAGTCTTTCGGTTCTTTCCACCCTGCCCAGGAGAATTTACATAACTGCTTATGTGAACCTACATTTTGGGGCAGATTGAGACTCATGCATGACTTCAGACAAGACCTGCAGGAATCTTCTAGAAGCTGTAATTTCTGTTTTTCCTTTGTTCCTGATGCTTGTTGACCTGAAGTTCCCTTTCATGCCTCGAGGGCTCTGGAGTGGTAACCTGCCATGGACTCTGTTCTCTGCTTCCTTGGTAGAGCCCCGGGTCCGGGCCCCTCTGCCCAACCCCAGCCAGCTCTGGGACATGGATCCTAGGGGAAGACATTCTTTCTTTCTTTCTGCTGGACTCTACTTGACTTCCACTAGGCCTTTGCTCTTTTAACCAGACTTGGCAAGTGAGGGCTTGTGGATTTACATCTGGGAGTCTTGAACTCTAGAGCGTTAGACCTTGGAGCATGTCCAGCGTCCCTTCGCTGCCTGTGTGCGAGATCCCCTATCTGCACCCTTCCCTCCCCTGCCTCTGGTATGCCTTGTGAGGTTAGATGAGTCCCTGGGTTTCTTGAGGCTTCGTTTTCTTCGTGAGTGAAACAAGAGGATTGACTTGTTTGAAGCTTTCATGGTTTTTTAAAGCCTTCAGACCCTTTTGGCAACTGAAATCTTATGTGAAGGCCTTACACATATAACTGATTAAAGTCGAGCTGCTTTGGTTAAAATGGAGCTATAGTTCTTCCCACTGCCCCTACCCCGACTCTTTCAAGCCCTCAGAAGTGGCCTCAGGCGACCTTTTGAACCCTTAGGAATTTGTGGAGCACAGTTAGAAAGGGTAGCTGTCACTAGATCTTATTTTATAGGTCTGTGACCTATGTGGAGCCCTAGTGGTACAGTGGTTAAGAGCTATGGCTGCTAACCAAAAGGTCAGCAGTTCGAATCCACCAGCTACTCTTTGGAAACCCTATGGGATAGTTCTACCCTGTCCTATAGGGTTGCTATGAGTTGGAAGAGACTTGACAGCAATGGGTTTTGTTTTGTTTTTCTTTTTGTGACCTGTGATTATAATAATGCCAGCACCCCCTCACTGTGCGCTAATCACGTTCCAGCCGCTTCGCATCCATTATGTTCAGCTCCTGTAGGCACTCTGGTAGTTTGTATCTTTATCCCCATATCACAGATGCAGCCCGAGGCTCAAGTGAGCTCCACCACCTCAGGTGATGCAGGAAGGAAGTGGTGGAGCCTTCATCTTGTTCTAACCCAGGTCAGCTCATCTCCAAGACTGCCTGCTTAAACTCTGAGCTTTACTGCCTCCCTGTGACATGGGACCTTCAACCTCAACTTCCAGCACCCTGGCCTGCCCTGGGGGTCAGTTCTTCGCTGTCACTCGTGCCTGCCACCTCTGATGGCCCCTGCAGCTAGCCTTTTAAGTGTTCCCAGCTCGGGGACATGCAGTAATAGGCCAAAAGCCATCTGTGTTTTCTAGAATACACTGTACTACTTAACAAATGGCCTTCTGTGATGTAACTTGTTTCATAATCTTCGCAAGTAAACTTTATCCCTTCCCAAGTGTCCTCATCACTTACTCTTGTTTACACAAACACCAGGCTTCTATTTATACCCCTTTCCCTTAATACTCCCATTGGTTTCTTGGGGTGTCACCCTCAGAAATAAGGAGGCTCGGTGGGAGGGGTGGGTGCCTGAATGGGCATGGCCCCCAGCCTCTCTCCATTTCTCAGGGGCTAGGTCTGGCTTTCTCCAGTGTTGGGTCTGCCCCTCAGGCTATCTTCTCAGAATGGAAGCTGCAGACCCCTCCCAAGCCCCCATCTACTTCAGGAGTAAGACTAGGCTTTTGAAGCAAGTACTGATAACCTAAGCCAAACCAGTTGGCGTTGTGTTCACTCTGACTCATGGTGACCCCACGTGTGTCAGAGTAGAACTGTGCTCCATAGGGTTTTCAATGGCTGATTTGTCAGAAATAGATCACTAGGCCTTTCTTCTGAGATGCCTCTGGGTAAACTCGAACCTCTACCCTTTTGGTTAGCATCCCAGCATGTTAAGTGATTGTACTACCCAGGAACTCGTACTGGCAGCCTAAGGGGTATATGTATTATTTGAGAAATCTTATGTCTGTTCTGAAGCTTAGGTTACCAGCTGTCACGTAGCACCTCTGTTCTACAACCTCGATGGCTTATCATTGTAGAATTAAGTCTCTAAACAGCAACAGAATGTTCAGGGTCTTCCGCCCACCGCTCGCCTCTGCTGGCAACAGGAACATGATAGCCAGCATTCATAGTGATGGAACTATGGTTGCAGAATGCTTCCGTGCATTATGCCATTGGACCATCACAGCAGCCCCATGATGAGGGTGTTATTACCCAGTATCTGATGAGCGAGTCAGGACTCACTTTTCCTCTTGCCAGGTGTGCCTTTCTGCCTTCTCTTGCTTCTGTCAAGCTGCGCATCACCAGTTGCCTCCTATAGGAAGCTCTCCATGAGTAGCATCATAGTCGTTAATATTTCTTGAGTAATATGATAAACACTTTACATGGATTACATAATTCATCCTGGGCCAAACCATCAATGTCTTTTACTTATTATCTAGCTGCTTTAGGTATGACTTCTTTGTGCAGCCAGATGTTAGCCCATCCATTCATTTATCCATCCAACCATCATCCAGTCGTCATTAGAAGTTTTACTGAGCTTGCTTCCTGTACCAGGTGCTGGAGAACAAAGATGAAGAAAATGGACCTGTACCTGAAGGGGCTGGACCTCATGATCCCACTCAAACAACTACAGGTGTTTACACGGTCCTTCTAAGTTCTTCTTTTTTGACCTGGAGCCCAAGCTTTAGGATTCTTGTCTGAAGAGTACTCCAGGGAATCGTTTTCACCTGGGAATAATTTGTTTCTGTCCTGATCCTGGAGTCTTAATCCTGGTGGCACAGGGCCTGACCATCAGTCGTCAGAACCTCATGATGCAAGTTGAGTTCCCTGGGAGAAAGGTGTTAAGATGTAGATAGTGAGCAAGATGTTCATGCTTTTGGGGTCAACACCTATGAAACTGAGGAAGAAGGAAGCAGTGCTGATTTCCCAACAAAGACCCCAGCAAGCCCACGAGAGCCCTTCAGCTAGAATGGCCGTTCAGAATCATCCTGAATTGGGGTAAGGGTTGATCAGGCATTATCTGTGGGCCCTCCTTGAAGGATTCATGACCTTAAACAAAGTCATTTTTTTCAACCAAGACAATTCCCAAAGAGTGCTGATAGCTGAGGGCCGCCATCCAGCAGCACTTTCAGCAGCTACTTCGGGTGCTGGCTGGCTGGATAAGTGTCTGTTTCATTCACCCTTGTACCCTCAGTACCAAAAGAAAAGAAGGAAAAAAGAAAAAACCAAATCCATTACCATCGAGTCGATTCCAACTCATACTGATCCCATAGGACTAGTAGAACTGCCCCATAGGGTTTCCAAGGCTGTAATCTTTAAGGAGGCAGACTGCCACATTTTTCTCCCAAGGAACAGCTGGGGGTTCAAACTGCCGATCTTTCAGTTAGCAGCTGAGTACTTACCCATTGTGCCACCAGGGCCCCTTGTATCCCCAGTACATAGCACACAATTGGAGGTCAATGTTGTGGGGAAGGGTCCCTAGTGGTACAGTGGTTAAGTGCTTGGCTGCTAACCGAAAGGTCAGTGGTTTGAACCCACCAGCTACTCCATGGGAGAAAGATGTGAGAATCTGCTTCCGTACAGATTACAGCCTTGGAAACCTCACGGGACAGTTTTACTCTGTCCTACAGGGTCAATATGAGTTGGAACTGACTCAGCTGCAACGGGTTTGAGTTTATTGTGGGGAAGAGAATTGCTTAAGCTTTACGGAAGCAGCGTGAGCCATTTATTTAGTAAGAGTTTACAATTCTGCCAGTAATTTATTGAGCTCCTATTTCATACGAGTCCCTGGGTGATGCAAACAGTTAACGCACTTGGCTGCTAACCGAAAGGTGGGCGATTCAAGTTCACCCAGAGAAAGGCTTGGTGATCTGCTTCCAAAAAATTAGCCATTGAAAAACTCTGGGCAGAGGGAGAAGCCCTGGGGAGCACGTTTCTCCTCTGACGCACGTGAGATCGCCGTGAGATCACCGTGAGTCGGAGTCTCTCGGTGGCGGTGGTTGTTTTTCATTTCATGCCAGGAGCCATTCCTGCTCTTATGGAGTTTATAATCTAGAGGTTCTCAGTCGCAAGTAGTTCAAGAGTGACTTCCTGGAAGAGGTGACTTTCATTGTAGGGTGTAGCTTCCTGGATGACAGCCCCTCAGCCAGCGCCAGGCCCGTGTTTCCTGGGGGGCCCCCTACTGTATGACTTACTGAGATGGAGTGTGAATGGGTAAAGGACATTTTCTCAGGGAGGGGAGTCTCCGTCACTGCCCACCTGTTGGCACACCTATCTGCCGTGGGAAATTCCCTGCTTACCCTACCTTCACTGAGATTCGAACTTAGCCTAGTACCTGGAACTTCCCCCGAGGTCCCACTGGCCCAGGACTTTACATCATTTAAGTAATTGAAGAATGGAAGGACCACTGTTCTGAGCTAAGTGGAAATATACTCTTTCTCCTCCCTGGGTCACCAAAAAACAGCCCGGCCTATAACCACTCAGTCTCTCTTTTTTTTTTCTTTATGTAAATGAACTGTCATTATAGTTCAGGAAGTGGAAACTGAGCAGTGAGGGAGAAATGGAATCAGTGAGTTGTAGATCTGAAAGAGGCCCAGAGATGGACAGCTCCAACCCCCTTCCTTTGCAAGAGGCCCAGAGTGGGGAACGGCCTGGCTACGGTCACCAGCAGACTTGGGAGAGAAGAGCCGGGCTGGGACACTCTGTGCAAAATGTTTGTCCTTACAGTTCACCGTTTGTGCCCAGTCCACCGCCTCCCCTTCTGGTGCACCAGAAGGTACTGCCCAGCCCCCCGGCTTGTGGCAAGCTTGTTTTTTATCTGCACGCGTCACCCAGATGACCGTGGAGGCTTTTACGGAAAGCTCTGTCTTTGATGTTCTGGGTGACAAGAGACGAGTGTGCTAGCAGGAAGGGAGGCTTGTGGGATTGGAGAAATGAAAACCATTTGCCTTTGGGGTTGACTTAATAGATTGACATGTTGCGGTGGGTGGAGCTGTGGGAGGATGTTTGTGAGGGAAAGTTGAATGTAAGTGTAGGTACAAAAAGGAAAGTTTCAGGCAGCAGATGAAGAGGTGAC
The DNA here is from genome assembly GCF_000243295.1 of Trichechus manatus latirostris. Classification (NCBI taxonomy): domain Eukaryota; kingdom Metazoa; phylum Chordata; class Mammalia; order Sirenia; family Trichechidae; genus Trichechus; species Trichechus manatus. The sequence continues at coordinate 15,378,464 of NW_004443958.1, forward strand.
GTGCTTCCATGCCTCAGGGAAAAACGCTTAGTATGGTTGACTCTTCTCGTGCCGCCGCACTGTCTAAGCTTCGATGGGGAGATTTGTGGCACTTTACAGTTTACAAAGCATTTGCTCATGTATTATCTCCTTCAGTCCTTCCGTGAGATGAGGAGGTTGTCTGATCCACACATAAAGCTTTTAGGGGAGCTTGGCTTGGAACCCAGGTGTCTCTGACTCAGAATCTTTTCTGTGTGTGACAGGTGGTGTTGTTAGTTGCCGTAGAGTCGGCTCCGACTTCCATGACCCCGTGTACAACAGAACAAAACACTGCCTGGTCCTGAGCCTCTTCACAGTTGTTGATACGCTCAAGTCCACTGTTGTGGCCACTGTGTATTCTGCGTGCCTTCCGACCTAGGAGACTCATCTTCCAGCACTATGTCAGACAGTGCTCTGTGGTGCTTCGTAGGGTTTTCATTGGCTAATTTTTGGAAGTAGATCACCAGGCCTTTCTTCCTAGTCTGTCTTAGTCTGGATTCTCCTCTCAAACCTGCCCACCGTGGGTGACCCTGCTGGTATTTGAAATACTGGTGGCTTAGCTTTCAGCATTATAGCCACCTGCAAGCCACCACAGTACAACTAACTGATAGATGGGTGGTGGCTATGTGACAACGGTGGGTCCTAACTCTCCCTCCTAGGAGAAGTATCGCATTTAGGAGCATAGTTTCTGGAACTAGATTTCTTGTGCTCCCCGACCAGCCTCTCTCCTCTGCATTGACCTTGCACCTTTCCCAACCTTACTGTACCTTGCTTTCTGAGCTGTAAAACAGGGATAATGAGAATCCCTGCCTGCCTCCTGGGGCTGTCATAGGGATGGAAGCCCTTACACAGTTGTTGGCACAGATTGAGGTTGGATAGTTGTATCTTAAGGAGCCCTGGTGGCATAATGGTTAAGTGCTTGGCTGCTAACTGAAAGGCTGGAGGTTTGAACCCACCAGTGGCTCCGTGGGAGAAAAAACCTGGTGATCTGCTCCCATAAAGATTACAGCCTAGAAAACTCTCTGGGGCAGTTCTACGCTGTCACTTGTGGTCGCTGTGAATCGGAATTGACTTGATGGCAAACAACAACGACACACAATAAATCATAACATTTTTCGATAAGGTGATGTTGGTTTGTGAGCAACATTTTTCCCCTTCTAGCCCTCATGGATGCTTGATAGCAGCTCTTTCGACCATTCCTGCCCCTCAGCTCTTGGTTTCAAACTGGCAGAAAATAAAGCAAGGTTGATGTCATTCTTGCATACCCAGATTCACCAATTGTTAACTCTTGCTATGCGGAGTGAGCGCGCGCGCGCACACACACACCCGCACAGACACACACACACACACACACACACACACACAAACTCACTCATCATTTTTTCCTGAACCATTTGGGAGTAAGTTGCAGACATCATGCCTCTTTCTCCATGAATATTCAGTGTTTCCTAAGAACAAAGACATTCTTACATAACCACTGCGTAATTATCAAACTCAGGAAATTTAGCATTGCTACAATTCTGTTACCGCAGTCGCAGGCCATACACGATCTCATCAATTGCCCCGGTCATGTCCTTTATGACTGTTTTTCCAGATTCCTCATCACTGTTGCATTTTGTGGTCATGTCTCCTTAGCCTCTTTTAACTTGGAATGGTACCTCAGCCTTTCTTGACCTCAACATTTTTGCAGAGTACAAGGCTGGGTTTTTTTTGTAGAGTGTCCTCAGTCTGGGTGGGGGCCTTCATGAAAGCTTGCTCTGAACTGCTTGCTTTCCGACGTCCCCTGTAATTCTCAGTGGTCCTGTGCGGTTGTTGGCCACGTCCACATTTTGTGGATGGGAAAACTGAGACACAGAGAGGTCAAGCAATTGTTCTTGGTCACATTTCCAGGAAGTGGCAGAGCTGGGATTCAAATCTAGGACCACTGGCCTCAAACAAGGCAATAGTCATAATAACAGCAATCAGACACTCACTCTGTGCTCAGCGTTCTGCATCCACTGCAGTGGTAATGCCCACCTTGATCTGGGGAGGTAGCTTCTATTACTATTCCCCGATATACAGATGAGGATCAGAGAGGTTAAGGAGTTGGTGCCAGGTGACACAGCTGCTCTCTGGCGGGCACCAGCTCTGAGCCTGTATCCAGGACCTCCCCGTTCGGGCCCAGTGGAGTTCATAGAATCGGGACATGCATGGGAGGTGGGCTGTGGGCTTTCTTCTGCTTTCCTGACCCTCTGTGTTCTTGTGTTCTTTTCTGGGACCTTCTCTAGGAGGAACAAACATACCCCAAGGCTGGGGCCTCCTCTCAGAGGCTTCCTGGGGGCACGGCTGCATCGCTTGCCATCCCAGCCCCTGTAGACACCCTTGTTTTAGGCTGGGTTCTCTAGAGGGGCAAAACCAGTGAAGCCTATATATAAATATATACAGAGAGATTTATTTCAAGCAAATGGCTTACATAGTACTGTCAGCAGGCAAGTCCTGAATCAGTGGGTCAGGTGGCAGGCTGAATATTTCTCCTGGTTCACCTGGTTGCAGGGGCTGATGAACCAAAATCTGCAGGTCAGGTGGCAGGGTGCTGGCTCATGGCGTTGTGGGAGCTGGTGAATCCAAAATCTGCAGGTCAGGCAGCAGGCTGAAGGCTTCTCACATCCCAAGAGCTGGAGGTCAGACCACAAGACGAATGCAGGATCCAGAGACAGCGAGCTTTGCCAAAGCATCCATTTATATATTGGATGCAGGCCACACCCCCAGGAAACTTTCCCTTCCAGCTGATTGGCTGCCCACATCAGATCACAAAATGAAGAATGATTTCATAGCGTCTGCCAGACCACTGAGAATCACAGCTTAGCCAAGTTGACACATAATCGTCACAGCCGTGGTCCCTCCTTCATGGTCTGCATGCTCGAGTGGATGGGGTTCTGATGATTTCCAGGTCAGAAGCACCCACCGCGCTCGCTCAGTTCATGCCCGATTCCCTTTCTCCTGCTGAGTGTCAAGGGCCTTTGTTTACAGGGTTGCTGGTGCTGGCTGCTGTCTGTGCACCTGATCAGCCCCACTGCCTGGCCAGTGGCCAGGTGGCATCCAAGGCCGACAGCCTGGGTGGCGAGACTGCCTTCCTGGCGAGGAGCTTGTGATTATTCCGTGCTGTGCCTCTGAGGCTTCTAACCCAGACCTGGCTCCCCACTTGGCCTCTTCCTTATCCAGGTTACCCAACCTCTGCTCACCTGGCCTGATAAAGGAGAGCAGGGGAGAGGGAGAGAAGGTGGCCCTGTCTCTCGGGTTGTGGAGCACTCCTGCAGTCCTGTGGCCTAGAGTGAGAATGCTCTCCTGGTATCCATATGGATACTATCACGTTTGGTCAAGTAGAGGGTTAGTGGAAATGAGAGAAACCCTCTCTCTCTGAGGTGGATTGACACAATAGCCACAACCGTGAACTCAAACACAGCAGTGATCGTAGGGATAGTGTAGGACTGGGCAACATTTCCTTCTAGTGTACACAAGGTCATCATGAGTCAGAGCCATCTGGACGGCAGTGAGCAACAACAGATGACAGAGTGAGAAAGACCGGAGCAGAGTGGCCGAGGTGCCGGGAGCCAGGCCCCTCCTCTGCCTCTCACTCCCTGGTGTCTTGGAGGGCACATCAGCTCATCACAACGCTGTGTCCTCAGAGCCCACCAGTGACCAGGGAAGTCTTGCGGGCATCCTGACAGGGCCCGTGACACACTCAGCTGGTTCAGGGGCAGGCTGTCTCCTTCATCCAGACAGCGGAATGTCCCACCCTTAGGAGGATGGAGGAGAGTCTAGAAGCGGCAGCCACTTCTCTGTTCAAACCCGGGCCCTGGGCCTCCTTCCCCACCTGGCTCTGGGGGCTCCTGGTGGCCCAGCAGCATGGCTGGGCAAGTCCAGTCTACCTGTGCTGGTCATCTCCTTTCCCTCCAGCTCGGCTCTGTGGGTGGGGAATGACGGTCCTGCCGGTCAGGCACGGGTGCATCCAGGCTGTGACCCTGTCACTTGGCAGCAGGCTGGCCCTCTGACCCACCTCGGCCACCCTGGGCCCCTCGCTTCCATCACGTTGGCAGCAAGCCGCCGGCTGGGCCAACTCCCGGGAGAAAGTTAGAAAGAAATTCTCGTTCCTTCATTTCCACAGAACACTGCTTTGTGTGTGTGCTTAACAACATTAATTAAAAACATTAATCAGTGTGGCTGCCTTGGAGAGGACTCCTGTTGTGCAGGAGCCGACGGTCTGTTAGCGCTGCCCGTTACCGGAGGGGAGGTACTGGCTTTGCGGGCCAGCAGCTCAGTCACATGTTTGCTGTTTGCTAGTGGGCCACCTCCTTAGCCTCTCTGGGCTTCAGTTTCCATTTCTGTAAAATGGGGATGGCAGTTGTAACTATCTCCCGGTCTGTGGGTGTCCGGTGAGGTCCCTGAGGCTCGTCCTTAGCACAGGGTCTTACACAGAGTACACTCGCAAATGGCAGCTGCGATGATTAATTACTCACATTTTCCCAGTACCTTATAGTGTATAGAAGGAGCCCCGGTCGTGCAATGGTTAAGTTCTTGGCTGCTAACTGAAGGGGTTGGCAGTTCGAACCTACCCAGCGGCTCCATGGGAGAAAGACCTGGCAATCTGCTCCCATAAAGGTTACAGCCTAGAAAACCCTATGGGGCAATTCTACACTGTTCTATAGGGTCACTGTCTTGGTTATCTAGTGCTGCTATAACAGAAATACCACAAGTGGATGGCTTTAGCAAAGAGAAATTTATTCTCTCACAGTCTAGGAGGCTAGAAGTCCAAATTCAGGGTGCCAGCTCCAGGGGAAGGTTTTCTCTCTCTGTTGGCTCTGGGGGAAGGTCCTTGTCATCAATCTTTCCTGATCGAGAAGCATCTAAGCAAAGGGACCCCAGGGCCCAAAGGATGTGCCCCTGGCTCTTGCTTCTTGGTGGTATGAGGTCCCCATGTCTCTCTGCTCACTTCTCTCTTTTATATCTCAAAGGAGATTAATTTAAGACACAACCTAATCTTGTAGATTGAGTCCTGCCTCATTAACATAACTACTGCTTATCCCACCTCATTAACATCATAGAGGTAGGATTTACAACACATAGGAAAATCACATCAGATGACAAAATGGTGGACAATCACAGAATACTGGGACTTATGGACTAGCCAAGTTGACACACATTTTTTGGGGGACAGTTCAGTCCATAACAGTGGCTATGAGCCAGAATCGTGTATGGAGCATTTATTGCATACAGTAACATTTAATTCTCACACACGCCTGGGAGGTGGGGAGTATTATCAACTCCATTTCACAGATGAGTAAACTGACAAGTGAGGGTCACAGCCAGGCCTGGGGCTGAGGGCTTTTGACTCAAAGCCCAGTTTCTAGCTCTACTCTCACTGGCTCCCTTTTTTTCCTTAGCTCTATGTAGGGAGCACCTACATTGGGTAATTCACTGTAGGAAGAGGGGAGACTTTTCCCCCCTTATTGGAAGGAGACTAAGAAGTTACAGGGTCAGTGAAAAAGAGGAAGACCCTCAAGGAGATGGATTGATACCGAGGCTGCAACAATGGGCTCAGGCATAAAAACAATTGTGAGCATGGCACAGGACCGGATGGTGTTTTGTTCTGTAGTACACAGGGTCACTATGAGTCGGAACCGACTCGATGGCACCTAACAACAACAACAGCAACAACAAGTTAAGGTCAAATATTTGCGTAAGTGGTATTAATAATGGCTGGTGTTTCTAAGGGCTTCTTATGTACCACCACCACCGTCTGTTAAGAGTGTTGTGCGGTGGTGGCTTGCGTGTTGCTATGGTGCTGGAAGGAGAGTGACCCATGATGGACAGGTTTCAGCAGTGCTTCCAGACTAAGACTAGGAAGAAAGGGCCTGTTGATCTACTTCTGAAAATTAGCCAATGAAAACTCAACGGAGCACAACAGAACATTGTCCAACTCACACGCTTTGGGTGTGTCATCAGGAGGGATCAATTGCTGGCCAATGACATCATATTTGATGAAATAAGAGGGCCAACAAAGGTGAGGGAGACCCTTGGTGAGACGGATTGGCACAGTAGCCGCAATGACGGGCTTGAATATGGTGGTGATTGTGAGGATGAAGCAGGACCGGGCAACCTTTTGTTCTCTTGTACACAGGGTCGCTATGAGTTGGAGTCAACTTGATGGCAGCTAACAATATAATGTACCAGGTCAGTGCTAAACTCCGCAAAGATTCTCACTTAACCCTCAGAACAAATTTTTAAGATGAAAAACTGAGCTCAGAGTAAGTAAGTAACTTGTTCAGGCTCCCAAATGTAGAACTGGGGTGCCAACCAAGACAGTCTGACCTGAGCTCACTGCTAACGAGGATGCCATGTTGCCCCCTTTTGGGATGACCAAGAGAATGTATTTTGACAGTTAGGGAGGAGATGCTTTCCACGTTCAAACACCTGAGAAATGTCTGGAGTCTGCTCAGGGGAGAGTGTGGATCTGCTGCGTAGGGCGCCTTTCTGAGTGCCCTGCTGGTTGAGGCTGCTTCTCTGGGTGAGGGGGGATTCATCCTGTATTGCTGGGATCTGGGACTCTGGCTGTTGGATTCATCAGACCAGTACTTAATGGGAGGAGACAGGAACCCTCTCAGGATGGAGAACCAATGTAGGTCTGTTTGTGATACTAACTCATCCAAGGGAAGAAGGTGACAACCAGAGGGCCTCGGAGGAGCAAATTCCAGTCACATTTTTCCTGGAGGAGAGAGAGGGACTTGATCTGGGGGAATACAAGCCACCTGGCGTCTGCTCTTGGCTGTGGGGCAAGGATATTTCACCAGCTGTTCCAGAGTTGAGGACAAACTCCCCTTCAGAACTTTCCAGTGTCCTTTATTCTGAATCTGTGCTCACTGAGCTCCATCTCATTGATCATGTGGCTGCCAGGATCCTGTTTTTTAGTGGGGAGAGGGGAGAACGGGTAAAGGGAGGCCTGGAGAGAGAAAGGAATACCCTGTTATAAATGTAATCATGTGGCTTTCTGATGGGTGAACAGAGTGGTTGCGGGTACCACACCAGAGTGTCACCCTGCCCTGGGGAATGGAAGGTCAGGGTCTAGGCCCAGCAGGATAAGCATTAGGTCCAGTGTTGGGGCACCTTAGGAGGTTCTCCTGAGCACTTGCTTCTGCTCAGCTGCTGAGATGGGGGGCAGCCCCCTGCCTCATCCCCCACCCCATCCCACCCCCTTGGCTATCCGATATAGTCATCTCGATTATTAGTTACGATAAGACTCTCTGGTGAAGCAGACATCTCTTGTTCCCTGAGTAATGTGTGATGTCCTCTGATCACATGTTACTAGATGACAGTGTGGAAATCAGATAAAACTTGCAACGAAGCTAATCTGATGCAGCTTCCATGGTGCATGTAACCCTGGCTGTTCACAGAACGGGCTGGGCATCTGGGGATAAGCCGTGCTCAGAGGGACGGTGTTGGGTATGCCCTTATTCCCTCTACCCAGAATCCGTGGAGTCAGATGAATGAAAACGCTCTATGAGGAAAGGAAATACGATTGATGGGTAGGGCCTGAGGAGTCAGAAAGACCTGATAATCCGTTCTGGCCTAACACTTGTGCAACTTCTAAAATATGGGGCTATCAACTCCTGTCTCATAGGATAACGTGGCTTAATGTATGTAAACTACCTGGCACAGTGCTTGGCACGTAATAGTTGCTCAGTGTCTCCTCTTCTGGTGCCTTTCATTTAACATAGTGTGGATATGCACTAGCTATTTTGTAAGTGAATGAAACACCTCATTACCAGATCCGTTCAATGTAAGCGTGGATACTAATAATTCTCCATCCTTTTCTTGTATATTTCTAGGATCCTGTTGTACCTGGGATTTAGATGCTTTAAATTAGACAAGATATGTATCCATTCAGTACTCTAGAGGGACTTGAGAACTGTCCTTCGCTGAACAAAGCTGGAATATCTTGGGGTTTGGAGAACTAAGGTAAGAACTTTTCTCCTCCTGAGCCTTGTGGGACCAAAATAGCTTCTGGTATGAGTGGTCTCTTGCAAGAGAACTCGGGTTGTGGTTCTTGAATTCTCTACATGCCTTCCTGAGCTGCTCGGAAATGCTTGGGGAGCTAGCTTCCTGTGACTTCACACAGGCCCTGGTTATCAGCATTTGGTCCACCTGGACACTGTGCCTAGGAAGCTCTCTCTTCATTCCTAGAGGAGGAAGGACCTCACTGTCTCTTAGATGACTCCCTGGCACCTTTCCACCTGGTGGATGGTAGCGGAAGCTCCAAGTCCATGGCTAAGACTTGCGGAGACCGCTGGGGAGAGAGGAAGACTGGTGGGGGTTACACGATCAGCTCAAAGCTCCCTTTGGAGCATCAGAATATGATCTCCTCCTCTGTCCCCAACCCTGCTGTGCTTCCTCCTCCCCTGCCTCCTCTAATCTCCTGCTCCAGCCACACTAAGTCTGAGGCTGCATGGCGTAAGGGGAAGGAGGTTAAGACCAAGGGCTTCAGGCCAACCTTGGTTTTCCTGGTCGTACCCTAGCCTCTCGTGGACAAACTACTCAGCCTTGGTTTCCTCTTACGTAAAGTAGGGGTCTTATGCGTGCCTGCCTCATGACTGATGTTGTGAGTATTGAATGAGGTAGTTGAGATAGTGCAGATAAAGAGCTTAGCGTGATGCCTGGTATGGAGGGTTGTTCTAGAGTGGAAAAGAGTGTTTTTTTTTATCTTTTTAATTCATTAATGACGTCATTTAGAGTTCCTTTGAGTGTACCAGGCTCTTGTAAAGTCTTTGATCTGCTCTTCGCTCTGCCTTTCAACTACTACCAGGTCAGCCTGGGGAACTGCTAATTCATAAGATCCAGCATCTTCTGCTGGTGAGTTACCTTACCAGGTGTGCACAGCCCCTCACCCCAAGCAGAGTTGATTACCCTGGCCCCTGGACTGCAGTGGGCACCTTAAGACCTGGCTCCATCACACCACAGCTACTGCAGGGGCAGCCGGTCCTCTGGCCCCTCCCAATCCCGCCCCCTTGCTGGTGAGCATGTTTAGAGCAAAGACTGTCCTACATGTCCTGGCCCCCAGCACCGGGACTGTCCCCGGGTTGGGTCTTTCATTGTGAATGTTGAAAGAATAAATGAATGAGTAATTGGAAGGGGAGGGAGTAAAGGAGAAAGAAAAAAAGAGAGAAGTAAAAACAGAAAGATTTTAAGGCTCCAGAGGAAAGAGGTGAGTGGCAATTTTATTTTTCAACAAAGTCTGAAAAGAATATATGACATGATGAGAAGGAAGCTAATGTGATGCCTGCTAGGAATTTGAACCCCATGCAGGGATGGAAAGGTGGGTGAGAAGGTGTGACCCAGTGGGGAGAAAAATGTTAAGGAGGTAAAAACTGAGAGGATGGCCAAGAATTGTGCTGTAGTTGGTGCTTCTCATGCCATCTTTTCTGTGGTGCTTTAACTTTTCCAAAGTTCACGTGTATTTCTAATCCCCTGTGATGGTGCCCTGGTGGCACAGGGGTTAAGAGCTTGGCTGCTAACCCAAATGCCTGCAGTTCAAATCCACCAGCTGCTCCTTGGAAACCCTATGGGGCAATTCTGCTCTGTTCTACAGGGTCGCTATGAGTTGGAATCGACTGGACGGCAGTGGGGTTTATGGTGGGGCGGTGGTAGCTTTCTCAGCTTCCAAGCGGGAGACCCCGGCTTGATTCTTGGCCAGTGCACCTCATGCATAGCTACCACCCATCTGTCAGTGGAGGCTTGTCTGTTGGTCTGTTGCTGAACAGGTTTCAGTGGAGCTTCCAGACTAAGATGAACTAGGAAGAAAGGCCTAGAGATCTACTTCTGAAAATCAGCCAGTGAAAACCCCACAGATCACAGTGGTCCAATATGTGCCCCATCATGGGACGGCACAGGACCTGGCAGTGTTTTGTTCTCTTGTGCATAGGGTCACCATGAGTTGGGAGCCACCTTAACGGCAGCTAACAACAACAGCATGGTGTTCAGGGCACTCCTGTGACACACAGAGCACTTGGCTGCTACCTGAAAGGTTGGATGTTCGAGTCCCCTAGAGGCACGTTGGAAGAAAAGCCTGGTGATCTACTTCTGAAAAAATCAGCCATTGGAAACCTGATGGAGGACAGTTCTACTCGGACATAGCTGGGATCTCCATGAGTCAGAATCAACTCGATGGCAGCTAGTTTTTTGCCCCCTCTTTTGGCTCTGCCTGCCCCAGTAGCATCTCTCGACTCCCTGCCTGATACTCCGAAGCTGCCCTCTCTGGCCTTTGTGAGAGGGCATTAGAGAGCACCTGCCTTCCTGCCTGTGGACATGAACCACAAGGTATGTGTGTAAAGGTTGCTTCCTGGACTTAGTGTCCACAGCGTTGAAAGAACCTGGCCCACTCGGAACTCTGCGCCTGAAACAGAAACATACTTTCAAAGGGCTTCTGGTATCAGCCCAGTTTTCATTAGTCTGTCTTGTCTTGTGGTTTCGTATTGAGGTTTTTGGCGCATCGTATGTGACCTGGAGTTTATTTTTGGTACTCAGGTCAGAGTTCAATGAACGTCAAAACATGAGGGCAGATGCAGGGGAGGACTCTGTATGGCTAGGGGAAAATGTGCCTAATTTTACTTCCTCTGATAACATCTGTCACACGGCATCCCGTGCCCCACCAGAGTACGCCAAGCTAGTGGTGCCTGCGACGGGTTTACACAGGAGCGGGGAGCGGGGCCTGGCCAGCCTCTGGAAACAAAAGCCTTTCTGAGTCACTTCCAGTTCAGCTTCACACAGAGGAGCAGCAGCCGCAGTTTTCGCTGTGAGGGAGGGATGATTATAGTTATTGTTAGACTAAAGGCCAGGCTTGGAATGTTCAGAATTCCTGGGTGGTGCAAATGGTTAACATGCTTGGCTGCTAACCAAAAGGTTGGAGGTTGGAGCCCACGCAGAGGTGCCTCAGAAGAAAGGCCTGCTAGTCCACTTCTGAAAAATCAGCCATTGAAAACCCTATGGAGTACAGTTCCTTAGAGCACACCTAGAGTCATCCATTGACTCAAGGGCAACTGGGTTGGTTGCGTTGGAACCTTCAGTTCTCCTTGTCACCTCAGGAGGTTTCTCCCTGTCTCCAGAAGCAGCAGCTGGCTTCCTTGAACATCACCTCTTCCCCCTGGATTGTAAATGTTTTCAGAGTGGGGTCTGGGTCATGTTCTCTCTCTTGCCTCAGGTTTTGGCCCCAAGACAGGAACATAGACACGCTCAGGGAATGTTTTCATGGGTTGACGAGATTCAGGACGCTGCATTTAAGCTAGAAAGTCGGCAACGGAGCAGAAAGTGCCCCTCCTCCCAGAGCTCCAAGTTCTGCTTTGGGAAACAGCACGGCCAGCTGCGTGGGACTTCAGCGTAGACAGTGCTTTCTCTTCCTTTCTCCTTCGCTTTATTCCACGAGTATTTACTGAGAACCTGCAGCATGCCGCTGCGTAGGGCTCCTGCGATGAGGAGGGGAAGCCACCATTCTTGCTCTGAGGGGCGTCCCTGAGCACGCGGCTCCTTGGTTCCCCACTTCACAGATGAAGGAACTGAACACCTGGTGAGGTCTCGTTGCCTGAGACCCCCTGCTAGCTGGTGGTGGGTCTCACATTACAACATGTGTCTTCTGAATCCAGACCTGGAGCCTGCCTTCCACCTTCCTGAGGTGCAGGCATGCCTCTGTGCCCACAGTCTGTGCTGCTCCATGTCTCTCTGTCTGTCCCTGTCTCTCATCCTTTCTCCTCTTCTCTCTTTCTCTCTGCCACCTCCCTTTCCCCACTCCCAGCCCTGTTTCTCTTCAGATGAGCATCTTTCTGTCTGATGATACGGCTGTGAGTCCATGCTGGCTAGGATTCTGCCAGACTTGCTGACCTCCCTGCCTTTCCCTGGGAGCAGAGCCGTTGGTCTCCGTGAAATCCACCTCCCCAGCACCCCACGCGGTGACTGGCATGTTGTTGCAGCCCCCTGCCTTCCTGCCTTCTTTCACTTTCCTACCTGAGCCAGGTCATGTGCCAGGGAGACAACAGAGCGGATAAGCAAGCTGGCTTTAGAATGTCCTGGGGGAGACACAGCGCATTCAGATACCAGTATTCGCACGGTTAACACACACCTCAGGCTGCAGACCTGCAGGGCGGTGTGATTGCCTGGGCACCAAAGCCGCCCTGTGAGTGGGGCACCACGCTGAGCCTTCTTCGAAGCAAGGAGCTTGGATCCAGTAACCACAGAACTACTCATGTCCTGTCTATCTGCATTCCAGGGTACAGGGGTTAGCTCAGCTTGCCCAGTTGGTGTCAGCACTCCTTGCTCCTCCATCACTTAGGTATTTATGGAATATCCCTGTGTTCATAGCACCAGGCCCCTGGAATGAGAAGCAGTCCCTGGCTACTGGTCCCTTGCTGTTTGGGGCCCATCAGGCTGCCTCCCCTTTCAGATGCACTGCCCACGTTACAGGAATGCACTCCTTCCTTTGTTCATTTCTTCAGTTGTTCATTTTGTCAGTCAATCAACTGATCAGTCAGCCAGCCAGCCACCTCCCGAATCAGGCTGAGCATTAAGAATTCTAATATGAATAAGGCACTCTCCTTGTGGTCGTGGTGGTGTCGGTGGTGGAGGTAGCAGCGGTAGTGATCGTGATGGTGATAAGATATTACTCCTCCTACCAGTAATAATGGTAGTAATAATAATAGTAATGACAAAAATGTGTTGTTCACTTTGTGAACCACGTGCACTTTACATATGTTATTGTTTACTCCGCATACCAATTCCAGGAAGAAACAGAGGCTGGGAGGCTGTTAAGGAACTTTGCCAAAATGACAAATGCAGGAATCTTCCTGCCAAACGCGTGAGAAGCACACACTAATGCTATGTGCTTTTGCATAATTTCAAGTTTGTTTTTTTTTAATTGAAGCTGCGCATATTAGCTTTTATTGGTGAGAGGTCCGCTGGCCGATTTGCTATAAGTGCCAGACCTACTGGGTGCATCCCTCCTGTTGTGTGTCTTGTCTTCCTGGAGGACAGAGGCTGCCTCCTCCTCATCCCCTTCCAGGCGTGCTCTGAGCTGGGGCTCCAGTTTCTCTCCAGGGCTCCCTCTTCCCTTGCTGCCCCTCTTGGGGTCCACATTTGCCCAAGGAGCTGGGAAAACGTTGAGATCCAGCGGGGTTTCCCTTGGTTTGTGATGAAGCAAAAGAATGAGCCTCACGCGGCACACAGCCGTCTTATCCCCCACTGTCTCCAGGCTTTCAGGCTTCCAGAAGCCCTTCACCGCCGAGGCCCGGATCCGTGTTGTTAACTACAGGGAGTGATGGCTCTACAGGGAGGTCCCGTTCTTCTGCCGGAAGCTCTCGTCTCTGGTCTTGCTGCCCTCCCGGCAGTGGCTGCCTTGTTTGCCTGTTTTGAAGAACACACCCGCTGCAGGAGGCAGGGCATCCCGAGGATTTGTTTATTTTCCTCCAAAGAGGAAAACGTAAACCTAGGCCTCTGCCCCAATCATATGACGTTTGGCCTCGGGGACTCACTTGGACAATTTTCTTCTGCTGCAGAGCAGAAGCTCCCTGGCTTTAAGCCCGTGGGAAATCAGATGAGTGGATGCGTGCGGGTTAAGGAAAGTTTCATAAAAATAGAAATAAGAAAAAGACGGAAAACCAATCGAAGTGCCGCCTCCCTGAGCTTGCTTCTTTCTGGAGTATCAAGACAGAGGCTTAGCCCTGCCCCTGCTGCAGCGGGAGGGAAGTGACTGGAGCGGGTGGGGGGCGTAGGGGGAATGCTGCAGGTGGAGCAGGACACCCAAGCCCAGGGCTCGGCTTGGCCGCCTGCCATGTCTGTGACTTGGAAGAAGGTTCTTGGCACTTCTGAGCTTCGATTTCCACCTCTGCAGAGTGGGTTGTTCTGAGGACTGTTGTTTTGTTATTATTGTTGTTGGCAAGACTGCGCTGACTCATGGTGACCTTATGTATAACAGAACGAATCATTGCCCGGTCCTGCGCCATCTTTGTGATTGTTGGTATGTTCAAGCCCGTTGCTACAGCCACCAGGTCAGTCCATCTTACGGAGGGTCTGTCATTACCATTGACCCTCCACTTTACCAAGCATGATGTTCTTTTCTAGCAACTGGTCTTCCCTGAGGACCTATTCAAAGTAAGCAAGAGGAAGTCTCACCATCCCTGCTTCTAAGGAGCATTCTGGCTGTACTTTCCCCATGACTGAGGACTAGATGAGATTATTGTCTGTGATGCTTCGAAGACCTCAGAGATGCTTGGCCAATGGACGTGGCGCTGAATCATCCCCTGGCCATTTGCTTCTGTTCTCTGGACCTGGTTTGCCTCAGCTATAATTGAAAGCAGAGGACTGGATAGTTGCCACAGTCCCTCCCAGCTGAAAAATTGCACATTCACGCCAATTTATTTTTCAGGCAGATAAAAGTTTTTAGTTTCATGGGAGCAGTATTAGGATAGTTGTCATGGAAAGCAGAGATTGGAGGACGTATTGCAGATATCATAATTTTTTTACCTGCACCCCCTTTTACACTCCTCTACACACACATCCTTCACATGCTTTTAAAAATTATTTATTTTTGTTATTGTCGAGAATATACACGGCAAAAACATACACCAATTCACGTTTCTACATGTACAATTCAGTGACCTTCTTTACGTTTTTTGAGTTGTGGAGCCATTCTTACCCTCCTTTTCCAAGTTGTTCCTCCCTGATTAACATAAACTCACTGCCACCTAAGGTTCTTATCTAACCTTTCAAGTTGCCCTTGTCAATTTGATTACAAATAAATAGATCTTAAAAGAGTGTAATGCTCAAGACAGACTGTCTTTACTAGTTAAGCTAAACTATTATTTGGTTTTGAGAAGACTTCAAGGAATATTTCTGGTTTAAGGTTGTCACATTTTTTTTTTTTAAATAAATTTTATTTTTTGGAACTGTTTTAAATTTACAGAAAAATTGTGAAGATAGTACAGAGAGTTCCCATATACTCCACACCCAGCCTCCCCTATTATTAACATGTGCCGTTAGTATGGTCTGTTTGTTACTGTTGGTGGAATGGTCTGCCCCTATGCCTCCCTTCCAGGCTGCCCAAGTAAAGGCCTTGGGCCCAGAACATTCTTTGATAAGGAGGCTGGGAATTGGTTTGCCTTCTCTGTCCCAGTTCCTTCTCCTTATCAGGGAAGCCTTCCCCTGTCCTGGGCACACAGTAACGTTCTCTGTCTCTTGCACATGGGCGGGCACCACACAGCACCAGGCCAACCCCACTTCTATATCTGTTCCCTGCAGGGAGCGAGTGGTGGTCTCTTGTACTACAACACGAGAGAGGTGACTGTAGAACATCTGGCCTGCGCCGGCCATGTGCAGGTTGAGCCTGCTGGCTGTGGAAGACCCGTGTCCACTGGAGAAGCTGATCTCACCGTGTGTCTCCTCTGTGTGAGTAAAGCATTTCCCATGCACCGATAGGGTGTGTGTGTGGACGTTTGCTGGCCATTGTGGACAGTTACAACTAATTAACCAATATTGATACATTGTAACTAACATTCATACTTTTTTTAGATTGCCTTAGTTTTTACCTAATGCTCTCTTTCTGGTTTAGGATCCCATCCAAGACACCACATTACATCTAGCTGTCATGTCTCCTTGGGCTCCTCCTGGCTGTGACAGCTTCTCAGGCTCTCCTTGTTTGTGTGGGCCGGGTGAGCAGGCAGGAGGGGTGGCTGGGAGGCCGATCAGGAGCAGGACCCTGGGTGGGATACCCTGGCCCCAACGAAGGCCAGCGCTCTCCCTGGCAGGGTCTGTGCTGGACTGGCCGTTTGTAAGTACTTTGACCATTGCTCCTGTGCATACCTAGGATGAAGGCGACAGTGGCCAGTCCGCAGGCCCAGGGTTACCACATCTGATTGTTCCAAGGGAGACCAGAAGCAGAGGAGGAGGAGGCCTTGCTCCTTCATACTTACTTCCTGTTCCTAACAGGGAAGGAGCCCTGGTGGCACAGTGGTTAAGCGCTCGACTGTGAACCCGAAGGTTGCCAGTTCCAACCCACCAGCTGCTCTGTGGGAGAAAGATGTGGCAGTCTGCTTCCATAAAGATTACAGCCTTGGAAACCCTATGGGGCAGTTCTACTCTGTCTTATAGGGTCGTTATGAGTTGGAATCAACTACAGTGGGTTTTGGTTTCCTAATAGGGTCTCTGTAGTGACAGTCTTCACCTACCACCAGTACGACAGTCCTCATCTGGGCACTTAGTTCAGAGAGCAACAGTTAGTCCATTTAGCAGGTTCCCCATATCCCTCTTATTGTACCTCCCTCAGAGATACATACAGTCCCAGCCAGGGCTCTGCAGGGCCGACCAAAAACCGAACCCGTTGCCATCGAGTCGATTCCAAATCATAGTGACCCTACAGAACAGAGTAGAACTGCCCTATAGGGTTTCCAAGGAGCAGCTGGTGGATTTGAACTGCCAGCCTTTTTTTTTAGCAGCTGAGCTCTTAACCACTGCGCCACCAGCCCTCTAGATTTTGATAAGCCCACCCCGAGCCCTAAGGTGCGTCGTTGCTTCATGCAGCTGCTTCTCTGATGAGGTAGTGGTTCAGTGGTAGACTCCTCGCCTTCCATGCGGGAGACCCAGGTTCGATTCCTGGACAGTGCACCTCATGCACAGCCATCACCTGTCTGTTGGTGGAGGCTCACTGTGTTGCTGTGATGGTGAAGAGGTTTCAGCTGAGCTTCCAGACTAAGTTGGACTAGGAAGAAAGGCCTGGCAATCTACTTCTGAAAATCAGCCAAAGAAAACCCAGTGGTCTGATCCACAAGTCATGGGGATGATGCAGGACTAGGCAATGTTTCATCTCCTTGTGCGTGGGGTCACCATGGGTCGGGCTGACTCCATGGCAACAAACAGCAGCTCCCCTGATTCCTCAGTGTCCCCCTTCTGCCTTTCAGTTCCTGGTTCCTAGCTAAGAGTTCCTCACACGACACTCCCTCTGTTAGCGCTTCACTTGTTGGGACCTGAGTGACGGGCAGGCTTAGGTTTATTTCCTTTTGTCTCCGGTTTTGGAGCTTGTCGCCTCGAGGCCGTATCGTGCTGCCACCTCCCACCTGCTGCCCCCTGCCCGGAAGGAAGCCCTGCATCTGACGCTCAGGGTTTACTGTCACCAGCCCCAGTGCTGCTAGCCCACAGCCATGGCGCCGTGCAGGGCGGTGAGGCTGCGGGCTTTCCATGGTGAACAGCTGCCCCAGGTGGGCAGCGTCTGCAGGGGCGTGCGCCTGTGCACAGTGGAAACAGCCTTGTCAAAATAAACCGGGGCAGTACTGACAAGGGGAAGTGAGGCTGCCCGGCGAGAAAACGTGGGCTGGGTGCTTCTCGGGGGGTTTCCTCTGCCTCAGAGCTGGCTGCTCGAAGGCTCCCACCTGGTCCTTGCCAGACCCGGAGTCGCTGGCTACCAGCTCATCTGAGCCGCTCACAGACCATGGAAGGTTTGCCTGCTGAGCAGAAACAATTCTTCTACAATGTCTCCCTTCACCCTCCACTCCCAATACTATCTCCCCAAAATAGCCCTCCTCTAAACTTACCTTTCTGGCCGGGCACGGCGACAAACCTCCTGTCACTCTCATCTGAGACTTTTGTGTTTCTCAGGGTGTGATTCGATTTATTATAAACTGCGATATTCATTGGGAACTCGTGTTGGTAGGATCATTATTACGACCAACTGTAGCAAAATCTGGCCTTCGAGCGTACTTTCCACTCCTCACGTTCCTTTCCTCTTTCTAAGTCGGTTCTCTCCAAGGTGGGGCGTGCGTTTTGTTGGGGAGTAAGAAGGAAATGTTACAGCTTCTATTTTTTTTTCCTGTAAAATGCCTTAGTGTAGGCATGTTTTTTAATATTAAGATAGCTGTGTGTGTATAAATAATGAACAAGTACTCGTACAGATATTGGGGCTATGCTTGAACATGTTTACTGATGAAGACATGGTCAAAAAACAAAACAGTCAGGTCACTGGTCGGATTTATGGGGAGGCCGCATCTTCTGGGTTTTGTTAGACAGTAAGATTGCTCTTGTGGATTATAATAAACACGTAGCGCTTGGTATGGTGGCTAGATCACGGACTTTGGTTCCAGGTAAATCTGGTTTTCATCCTGGGTGTAATGCTCACTAGCTGGGTGCCTTGGGAAAGTTAATTAGCCTCGCTGAGCCCCACTTTCCTCATCAGTGACATAGAGATTGTGCGGAATTGTTTGGGAGGTGAGTGAGGTCACTCAGTAGGTCCTTAGTAGCTGTTAGCTGTTTTCCTTTCTTGCCCGACTCACACCTTCCCTGCCTCTGGGAATGGCAGCTCTCGCCCCCTCCCATGCGGGCTGGAGATCTTTGAGGGGTAAATGCTTAGTCCTGGGGGTCCCTCTAGGCAGTTGCCCCTGAGACCTTCCCGGCTTCCATGTGTCTTTCTCAGCTCTTCTATTTATTGTCAAGCTGTGTGCTTCCTCTGTCGTCAGCATCATTAATGTCATTCTTTGGCTGTTGAACGACTATAATATCATTTCATCTTCATGCAGGGATTGTCCCACCCAAGACTAGATTGTAAAGCGGATCTGTGGAATCCACCCGGCTGTATACAGTAGGTGATGAATAACTGTGTATTTATTGGATGCGTTGGGTGGGGGAGGAGGAGGGGCATTGGCGCAGGTGTCAGGGCTTCTTCGCCTTCCTCTGGGGAGGTGGAACCGGCAGGTCCTCTTTCCGCTCTCCCTGCCTTCTCTGCCCAGTGTACGGTCAGCATTACGCCAAATGTTTATAAGTGTAGAGACCAGCTCTGGCAGTGTGATCGTTAGGAAAATGGGCCTCAAGTCACATAAACCTGGTAAACAAAAAACCCGTTGCCGTCAAGTCGATTTTGACTCATGGCAACCCCAGGTATTACAGAGTAGAACTGCTCCATGGAGTTTTCTTGGCTGTAATCTAATAAAAACAAATTGACAAGTCTTTCTTCTGCAGTGGTGCTGGGTGAGTTTGAACCACCAACCTTTAGGCGCCACCCAAGGAACCTATAAACTTGGTGGGAGTCCTCACTCCACCCCTTCCTGGCAGGGAGGCCTTGGGCACAATCTCAGTTTTCCCTTTTGCAAGATGGACTAATAATGGTACCTGCCTCATCAGCGGCCTGTGGAGATTAAATGAGATCAAGCACATGTGCCTTAGCATAAGATAGTCCTGCCAAAATGGAGGGGCCTCGGTCAGGAAATAGGCTACACCCCAGATTAACTCTGATGTAGGCTTCAGAGGACTCCTTGGGTGGCATAAACGGTTAAGGGCTCGACTAGCCAATAGGTTGGTGGTTCGAACCCAGAGGTGCCTCGGAAAAAAGGCCTGGCGATCTGCTTTTGAAAGATCACAGCCTTGAAAACCCTATGGAGCACAGTTCTACTCTGCACACTTGGGGTTGCCACAAGTTCAAATCAACTCCGCGGAAACAAACAACAACAGACTTCAAATACCTGGCTCTCACTCCCTGACTGCGTGGCCTTGGCAAGTTACTTTCCTTTTCCGAGTTTTCACTTTTTGTTACTAACAGAGTTAGTAATACCTTTCTCAGAGTGTTGTGAAACTTACAAACAATTGTGTGAAAGGGGTTGTAAAACACAGCACAGAGGCTGGTAATTATCCTTCGCAGGTTTGTTGTAGAAACCTGGCTGCAGCCTTTGCATTGTTTTAGACTTTTAAGAAGCTATGATGGATGGCTGGAGCCGGGACCCGGTGGGGCTTGGTGCCAGTTCAAGCTCCTGATTCATTCCCAAGCAGCAGATGTATATGGCTTCCTGCAGACAGGCTGTGTTTCAGGTCTGTTCTCATCAGATCAGCTGGGGTCCTGTCGTCTTTTCCCCTGGCATCTTTTGTCAGCTCGTCTGCTGTTGACACTGGCCTGATGCGGAGCCTTGACCTTGTTAAACCTGGGACAACTGCCTAGTGTCCAGATGCACCTAGGGCTCCCAGTTCTGCTGACTCCTGCTGGGCTCTCCGAGTTGGCCCAGGTGCTGGCACAGCCACACCTTGCTTCCTTTGTCCCGGCTTTAGACATTCTCGCAGGCTGTGCAGATGAGTGTGGGCAAGGGAAAGTGGGTGCTCTCATACACTGCTGCTGGAGGGTGTCGGGGATGAGTTGGACCAACCTCTTTGGAGAACGGTTTGGCAGGACACTCTTACAGTTTACAGTGTGTGCACCCTTCCCCCAGCATCCCCACTTCTAGAAATAGTAAGGCAGGTGCCAAAAGAGACTCATTTTACAGCCTTGAGAGATTAGCAGACACTTGAGGACAGCCTAATTGGTTGTCTTCAGCACCTAGAGCTGCTATAGCAGAAAGTGGTGTAAAGAACAGAAATCTATTTTATCACAGTTTAGGAGGCTGCAAGTCTAACTTTAGGGTACCAGCTCTAGGAGAAGGCTCTCTCTCCGGAGTCTGGGGGAAGATCCTTGTCTCTTTCAGCTTCTGTAACCCTGGCGTTCTTTGGTTCCTTGCTGCAGTGCAGTGAATTACTTAATATGGCCCTTCCAACCATGCATGGTCTTGTTACAGTCAGAAAATGATTGGGCGGGACTATGCAAATAAGGTGTGTGCAGGGATCCGATAGTCTGCTAATGCAAATAAGGTACATGAAGCCCTTGTATGAGGTTGGTTAGCTTGTGGTCTTGCGGGGGGTAGGGGGACTAGCCTTCAAACTGATAAGGAGCTTGCTGTATAACCAGCTTCCCTGGCAGGTTTTAGAAGGAGACACGGGGGGAGAGAAGGAGCTGTAACACTGAAGACAGCAGCAAGAGCAATAGTGGCATGAGGCGGCAGGAGACGGGGTGAGGCGGCTGCAGTGGGGCTTGCTGACCTATTTTTGTAAAAAAAAAAAAAAAAAAGACAATAAAATGATATGGCATATGTACGTTTGTCTACGCATAGAAATTTGCCACGTTGTGCTTCATTCATTCATTCTTCTCAATTCAGTTCAAGCAACAAGTCCTGAGAATCCCTGCTGAGTGCTGGTGTCACAGAGATAAAAAGACCTTCACAGAGGTGGTCACGGCCTTCTGGAAAAGACAGACACATAAATGCACATTGGTTCAGACCACCATGGCGGCTGTGATGGTTGTTGGTCCAGTGACAGTGGGGGCTGGGGGCAGTGGGCCCTTAAAAGTGTGTGAGCCTGAAATAAACATGTCAGTGCCTCTCATTAAGCTCAAGGTGAGGAACTACACCTTCTTGACACATGTCCTGCTTCCTAGAGTCTGTCTACATGGTAGGTGACACATCCTGTGACGGATGCTGAAATAATTCCCCTTAGCAGAGCTGCCTGGAAATTCATTATTTTGGGACACCCTCAGACGCCCTTCATTGCTAGAAGCTGACTAATTATGAGTAGGGAAGTACAGGACTAGAAATGCCCCTGTCTGCGCATCTGGCCGCTCTGTCAAATCAAGTACTCATTTCTGATAAGTTCTTTGCTTCTGCGAAGCAGCCTAGCCAGTCTCCCGTGGGCGGTGCTAATAATGAACCAAGCAGAGAGCACAGACTGGGGGTGAGGTGGGGACCCCGTGGGTGGAAAGGATGGGCTTTTTAGCCTCATTCAGGGTAATGAGAAGGCTTTGAGAATGGTTTGCGATGTCTGTACCTCATTCGCTTTCTCCGTTTCCATTGAAAATGAACTTCTGGATGGACAGAACCCAGTCAAGGAAAGGAAACACGGACAAGAAACCCGATGACAAATGCAACTCATGTTATTTCTCAAGTGCTTTGTACTTTCCAGAGCGTTCCTCCCTGAGCCCTTCTAAGAGCCCTTGAGCACTCTGCATGTCACTCCTGTTGTTGTTGTTAGGTGCCATCGAGTTGGTTCTGACTCATGGTGACCCTGTGTTCAACAGAACAAAACACTGCCTGGTCCTGCGCCATCCTCACAGTCGTTGCTGTATTTGAGCCCATCGTTGCAGCCACTGTATCAATACGTCTCATTGAGGATCTTTCTCTTTTTCACTGACCCTCTACGAAGCATGATGTCCTTCTCCAGGGACTGGTCGCTCCTGATAACATGTCCAAAGTACGTAAAAGAAGTCTCACCACCCTCTCCTCTAAGGAGCATTCTGGCTGTACTTCCAAGACACATTTATTCATTCTTCTGGCAATCGATGGTATATTCAGTATTCTTCACCAACACAATAATTTAAAGGCATCAGTTCTTCAGTCTTCCTTATTCATTTTCCAGCTTTTGTGTGCATATGAGGTGGTTAAAAACACCATGGCTGAGGTCAGGTGCATCTTAGTCCTCAAAGTGTCATCTTTGTCTTTTTTCCTGGGTATTATGGAAAGATCACAGAGTTTAGAATGTTTCCGAAGAGAATAGTGGGAATCAGTATCTCACTAGCAGTGCGACCTCATCAAGTAAATCTACCTCATTGAGCCTCAGTTTCCTCATACAACAAAGAAAAAAAAATGCCCCCCCCAAAAAAGAAAGATGAGTACAAAAATCAAGATAGAGGTTACCTGTAGGAAGATGAAGGGGATGCTATGGATGACTTCTAATGTACTTGGTAGTTGTTATAAGGATATTTTATACTTCAGGCTATATGTATATATTTTGTATATGCTTTATGTGGGATATATTTCATTATAATTTTTTTGAAGCAACTCCCTTTAGATCGAATTACTAGTTTATAGAAAATACAAAACCAGTTGAAGTTACTCTCGTGTCAACTCTGACTCATAGCGACCCCAGGTATGTCATAGTAGAACTGTACTCCATAGGGTTTTCAATGGCTGATATTTTTTCAGAAGTAGATCATCAGAAAATACAAAAGACACGTTCAGTGTGTAAGCAATCAGTAAAGTCTAGACTTTAGGAAAATCTAGAAGACAAGTGACTTTGTTTCTTCACAAAATTTTAGGAAAAACAAAAGCGATGGAGAAGGAATCTGTCTTAGTTTCTTCATGCTGCTATAACAGACATAGCACACGTGGGGGGATTTAACTAACAGAAATTTAGTTTCTCACAGTTTAGGAGGCTAGAAGTCTGAATTCAGAATACTGGCTCTGGGGGAAGGCTTTCTGTCCCTGTGGGCTCTAGGGGTAGATCCTTGTCTCTTCAGTTTCTGTTCCTTGGTTCCTTGGCGATCTTCAGGTGGTGGGTATCTTCCCCTCCTTTTGTGCTTGCTGCTCTGTGTCTAATCTACTCTTATTTAATCTCAAAAGTGACTGGCTTAAGACACACTGTACACTGATATGGTCCCATTAACCTATTAATGAGAAAGTCCTATTTCGAAATGAGATTACATCTACAGGTATAGGGGTATAGGATTTACAACATATATTTTTGGAGGACACAGTTCAGTGCATAACAGAACCTATAGATTACAAAAGACTTAAGATTCATTTTAATCAATTGCAATTTCTGGACCTTGTTTGGATACTTATTCAAACAAACTACAAATTAAATAACATACATTCATTGCAGACATGTGAACACTACTGGGTATCTGATACTAATAAGGATTTATCTGAATTTTTTGGTATGTGATGGTGGTATAGTGGGTAGGTTTATAAAGGCAGCCCTAGTCTTTTAGAAAGGTGCCTGTGTGGCACAAGGGGTTTGCACTGGACTTCTAGCTTATAAAGGAGACCTGGTGGTGCAGTGGTTAAGCGCTTGCCTGCTTACCAAAAAGTCAGTGGTTCGAACCCACCAGCTGCTCTGCAGAAGAAAGATGCGGCAGTCCGCTTCCGTAAAGATTACAGCTTTGGAAACCCTATGGGGACGTTCTGCTCTGTCCTTTAGGGTCTCTATGTGTCAGAATTGACTAGATGGCAGTGGGTTACTAACCTGAAAAAGGTTGGCGGTTCATACCCACCCAGTGGCACTATGGAAAACAGGTCTGGATTACAGCCAAGAAAACCCTATGGAGTAGTTCTACTCTGTAAAACCTGGGGTCACCATGAGCTAGAATCGACTTGATGGCAACGGGTTTGGTTTTGCCTTTTAGCGATAGTTAATAAAATATTTACAGATGAAGCCAAAAAAGAAAAAAAGACAAAAGTGAGGCTGTTTAGTTAGAGTGACTCTAGATGCTGTAACAAATAAACTAGTATTTTAGTAGCTCAGCATAAAAGATGCATGTTTCTCTCTCACAAGTCCAGGGAGGTGCTGTGGTCAGCAGGTGGCTTTCCCCCAGACATCTTCCAGCTTGTTCTTCTGCCATCCCTAGGACTTGAAGTCTATCCAAGTGGCAGGTGGCAGAAGGGATGGTAGAGAAGGCACACCCTCTTTGTAAACACCTTGCTCTACAAGTGTCATGCGATCCCTTCACTCACATTCTGTTGGGGAGAAGTGGTCACATGGCCCTGTCTTAGAAGCAGACAGGACTATGAAATTTAACCCCCTATTAGGTGGCCGTTTCTCAGATAGAACGCTGAGGTATACGTGGGGACCATGAATTTTTGCTAGGGACTTTTCTGCTGTAAATACTTCCCTTTAACATTGTATTAGGATAAATGAGATTAAGTTTCGGAAAAGATCTTGTTATTGTGTGTGCCACAGACTGTACCCTTTATTATGTGTGGGTTTTTCTCTCCTATTCTCTTTTCTAGGAGCCCTGGTGGTGCAGTGGTTAAGCACTCGGTTGCTAAGCAAAAGGCCAGCCGTTCAAACCCCCCAGCCGCTCCACAAGAGAAGGATGTGACGGTCTGCTCCTGGAAAGATTATAGCCTTGGAAACCCTATGGAGCAGTTCTCCTCTGTCCTACAGGGTCTCTATGAGTCAGAATCTACTCAATGGCAAGGGTTTTTTTTTTTTTTTTTTTGTTTTTTGTACTCTCTTTTCTAATTGAACTTCATCTTATTGGGTAATTTTTTGTGTATAGGTATTTTTCTTTACAAGCTAATATGTAAACTCCTGAAGCGGTACCCTGTTTTACATTTTGGCATGAGATTAGGGTCAGATAAAGAGGGCCAGTGGTGGTTCAGTGATAGAATTCTCACCTTCCATGTATGAGACCCGGGTTCTATTCCTAGCCAGTGGCCGTCATGCACAGCTACCCCCTGTCTGTTCGTGGAGGCTTCTATGTTGCTAGGATGCTGAGCAGGTTTCAGCTGAGTTTCCAGACTAAGACAGTCTGGGAAGAAAGTCCTGGTAATCTACTTCCAAAAAAATTCACCATTAAAAACCCTATGAAGCATAGTTCTACTTGGACATGCATGGGGTCACCATGAGTCAGAGTCAACTTGATGACAACTGTTGGTTGGTTTGAATGCCAACTACCTCATTGACGTTGGTGGCCTGCCTGCCCTGTGTTGATGGGTAAGCATGGTTAATACGAAAGATCCTCAGCCCGTCCCATGCCAGGCGTCGGGAGCCAGGTTCTCACCATCTCTGGCTGTCTGACCTTGTGTCAGGGATGACACCAAATGTGGCCAGAGCTGCAGGTCATGTTCTACCCATGTTCTCCACAATCAGATGGAATAACAGCACATCTCACTGTCCCCCCATCCCACACACACACCCTGGGGTTCTGTAACAATCTATCAACAGGCAGGTTTGTTTCAGAGTTGCTTTTCAGGGTCCTGTTGTGCTCATGTACAGAGATGTTGGCTGCAGTGTTATCTGTGTTGTTCTGGTTGCTGTTGAGTCAGTTCTAACTCATGGTGACCCAACGTGTGCAGAGTAGAACTGCTCCATAGGGTTTTCAAGGCTGGGACCTTTTGGAAGCAGATTACCAGGCCCGTCTTCTGAAGTACCCCTAGGTGGGTTCGAACCACTAACCTTCCTGCTTGTAGTCGAGCTCTTAACTGTTTGCACCACCCAGGGACTCCTAGTGTTATCTGTAATAGTGGAAAATCAGAAATAGGGTCAGTGTCCTGTCACAGAGGAAGGGCTGAAGGCACTGAGCACATGCACAGAATTCATGACACAGCCTTTTGAACATGAAAAGCTTGGTTAGAAACGGCTCCATCACGCGAAAGAAGGGCAGGATGCAAACCGTTCAAATGGTGTGATGCAATCAGAACACAAATGGGTGCTATGAAAGGTCAATAAAATGCCCAGCGATCAGCAGGCACGTCCCGATCAGCTGATCTGTGCCAGGCCCCGGGCTGGGAGGCAGCGGAGGCTCCCTTGAGGACGTGTCCATCTGTGTCCCTGTCTCCACTAGCAGCTTCCTGGAAGCCCTGGCAGTCTGGCTTCTGGGCCGGCCCTCACCACCACGACACACAAGCACGCTTGTGCACTGACCCTTCAGTGGCATTCTGAGTGTTTATTGTTCTGAGCAGTCCAGAGGAAGGGGGGGTCTTGAGACATGTGAGGGGGAACGTTCCGGAATGTTCCAGGTGGAAAAAGCTCTGCTCCAGGTGGTGACAGCAGTGAAAGGTGAAAGAGGGAGTGTCTGCTTGTGGGGAGCCTCAGATAAAGTGCGACTCGGTCTCCAGCCCACTACCCAAGGGGACCCCTGTTCTTGCCTCTGATCTCTGGGGGCTGCCATGAGTATTACAAATGAGAAAGCCTCACGTCAGTGGACTGACTGGTGATCAGTACTGCTGTCTGGAATCCACGGCCTTTTCATCCCCACTTAAAATTCCCTGGCTCTCCCAGCGCCAGGGGCTGGGCTGGCCGGGGAGCAGAGCTAGCGGGCCCTGGAGAGGCTCGGATTGTTCCCTGACTATCCGAGGATGATTCATAATGATGGTAGCAGATGAGGCATGAAGCCCGGGGTTCAGCGTGCAGCTGGTGGAGGCCTTTCCCCAGGGAGGCGTGCCCAGCCCCGGGAGGACTAGCTGGCCTGGCCTGCCTGGTTCCCAGCAGTGCGGTCAGCAAGGAGCAGCCTTTATCGGCAGGCAGTGGTTCCCGCCTGCATGCGGACGTCAGACCACTGCGTCTGGATCAGCTGGAGGCAGGGCTCAGGACTCTGGATGCTGTGGCTGCCTCCACAGGAAGATCACTGTGGGAAGAGCCTCATTGCTGCAATGTGGGGATTGTTTTCTTATATCTGAAAATTGTTTTTTTATATCTGAAAAGAAATAAAGAAAAAAGTTATAATTTGCTATCATTGCACCCATTTTAAAAATTGATAATATAAAGAAGTGAGGGTGACCAACGCCACCATGAAACCCAGTCCACTCCTTCCTGAGATAATCACTGTTATCAATTTAGAAATTTATGCAAACCCAGTGGTATACTGGTAAACTTCTCAGGAGGGAAAAAACAGCCCTGAATTGTAGGTTTGTTGATTTCTGTGGTGAGATCCCACCACGGCCAATTTCAGGCTACCAAAAATTTAAAAGCCAGGTCACACAATTCCTGAATATTTAACATTTGGCTTTTGTAAGCTGGTACGTGTTCACTGGCACACAGTTTTTTTTTCTTTTGGGAGATTGGAACTTGTGCATAATGGTGTGTCTGTCATTTTTGTTCCCTATGTCGGGGACCGCTTCCAGGTCAGCACCACAGATCCACTTAGCTCTTCTCCCTCATGTGCTGGAGTTTTCATGAAGGTGCACCATGTTGCCTCTGGAAGCTTCTTGGAGGGGCAGAGTCGGCCCACCAGGAGAGGGGGCGTGACAGCATCTCTTGGTGTGCATGGGGCCGGCTCCTGCAATGCCTGTCCACATCTCAGACCTGGGGCTTTTACTTGGCGGTTACTCTAGCTCCTGCCCTCTTTGAAGCATGCTGTTTAACCTAGCGCACAATTAACTCTGCTGGTAACACTTCCCTCTGCTCCTGCTCATTTACAGATCCCATTAGATAATCTCGTCTTTCCTCTGGGAAACCTTTCCTGATGCTACTTCCTATTCACCGCCCTTCAAACCTACTCCAGCCCTGCGCTGGGCAAAGTGCCCCTTCTCCGTGATTCCTTAGTGCTCACCTCACCCTATTGTTTACTGTGTGATGTCTACCTGTTTTGAGAGGCAGAGAAGCTGTGGTAAGCAGAATGGCTCCCCAAAGATGTCCAGCCCTAACCCCTGATGTTGTTACGAATGTGAGTGTGTTAAAAGGACTTTGCAGATGTAATTAAGGTTACTCGTTAGTTGGCCTTGAAATAGAGTATTCTGTATTATCCAGGTGGGCCCAGTCTAATCACATGGCCCCTAAAAGCAGGGAACTTTCTCTGCCTGGGATCAGAGAGCTGAGGCGGAAGATGAGGCAGAGAGATTTCATGAGAAGGGTTTGGTTTGCTGGCTCTGAGATGTAGAGGTCCACAAGCAAGAACCAAAGAGAGGCCTCTAGTTGCTAAGGGTGACCCCCAGCTGACAGCAAGCAAAGAAACAGAGACCTCAATCCTACAACCCCAAGGAAGTGAATTTGGCCAACAGTCTGTATGAGTTTGCAAGCTGATTCTTCCCAGAGCCTCCCAGTAAGAGTCCAGCAGCCGACACCTTGATTTCAGCTTCGTGAAACCTGGAGCAGAGAGACCAATGGAGACAACCCAGGCTCCTGAGCTCCAGAACTCTGAGATATTAAACATGTGTGGTGTTTTAAACCGCCAAGTTTCTGCTAATTCGTGAGTGGCAGCGGTAGGGAACTAATACAGAAGGAGAGGCATGAGGAGTAGCTGAGACCCTCTTCTGATTTCCAGACCATGTACCTTCTTGGGGCCCTGGAAGCCCCCGGTGGCTCACATACAGTGTGTCCCCGCCCCCTTCTCTTGGCTCCCCATCTTCCCAGCCCTTCCTCTCCCCACACACTAGCATCGCCCCTCAGTGGATTTTACCGATCTAACGTGGCGCTCAGCTCCTTATTTCAAACTCCCTGGTATGTTGCAAGGGAGCCTTGGTAGCGCCATGGGTAAGCGCTTGGCCGCTAACTGAAAGGTCATTGGTTCAAACCCACCAGCCTCTGCTCGGGAGAAAGACACGGCATTCTGCTTCCATGAAGATTTGCAGCCTTGGAAACTCTATGAAGCAGTTCTGCTATGTCCTGTAGGGTTGCTCTGAGTCACAGTCGACTTGACGGCTGTGTGTGTGTGTGATGTTGCTGTATCTCCCACTCCCCGGTGACAGCTCCCTGCAGTTCTGTTGAGTCCTCTGGACCGAGTGCAAATCCCTCAGCCTAGAAGTCACAGTCCCTACTCGGAACAAAGTCGGCTCCCTGAATAGTGCAAATGGTTAAGCACATGGCTACTAACCAAAAGGTTGGCGGTTCAAACCCATCTAGAGGCAGGCACTTCAGATGAAAGGCCTGGCAATCTGCTTCCCAGAGGTCACAACCATGAAAACCCTATGGAGCAGTTCTACTCTGTAACGCATGGGGTTGCCATGAGTCGGAATCAACTCGATGCCAACTGGAACTGGAATTGGAAGGTCGGGACAGGAGCGTGCCTCTCTGGCCTGACTTCCAAGGACTTTCTTTTGTGCATTTGCATTCTGCTGCTGTCCGCGGGTGCCCAGCTTCTACAGCCCCACTTAGGCCCGTTCTCCTGGGAGCCTTCTGGTCTCTGCAACTTTCGTGGGGTCCTCCAGAGGCACTGCGATGAAGACAGTGGTGATGCTCTTGTCTCTTCTCCCCTTTAGAGGGAGGGGCCCCTAAGCAGGGCCTTTCTTCCCCAGCGCCCGTGCAGGCCTGCAGCCATATGCTACTGTGCTAAGATCCGCAGACTCGCTCGCTGCTCAGGGAACATTTGAATGAAGGAGAAAGGCCACTGAACATTGAGGGCCCGTACACCATATTAGGCATGTTGCTGACAGTTGCTCGTTAAAATGCCTCTTAAATGAGTATATAGTGGATTGGTTTTGTGCTATTTTAAAATGGATACCTCTAAGAACTTGAAAAATCCCAAAAGTATTTTTAGCACAATCTCCCCACAACAGCATTTCTGTTTGTCAGACCAGATCAGAGTCGATTCCAACTCATAGCAACTCTATAGGACAGAGTAGAACGGCCCTGTGAGATTTCCAAGGAGCGGCTGGTGGATTCGAACTGCCGACCTTGTGGTTAGCAGCCGAGCTATTAACCACTGTGTTGCCAGGGCTCCTTTCTGTTTGTAGGGGCAGCTTAAACTGAGTTTGAAGATGGTCCCAGCACTGATGAATAATATTTTACTCTATTTACGGCATAGCATTACTATCACCAAGTTTATACTGATAACACTTACTGAGCACGTGCTGTGTATTGGTCATTGAGGGTTAGCACATTGGATCCTTGCAGTAATGCTGTGAGGTCGGGATGACTGTTATCCTCATTTTCTGGATGAAGAAATGGGCACAGAGAGGTTAAGTGCTTTACCCAAGGTCGCATAGCTCGTTGTAGTAGAGCCCAATTTCAAACCCAGGCAGGTTGGCTTCAGCGCCTGCGG
Organism: Trichechus manatus latirostris; assembly: GCF_000243295.1. Lineage (NCBI taxonomy): Eukaryota > Metazoa > Chordata > Mammalia > Sirenia > Trichechidae > Trichechus > Trichechus manatus. The sequence goes on from NW_004443958.1 coordinate 15,408,804, forward strand.
CATCACACCTGTGAGCTGTACCACCTCCCTTTGTGGCGTTTGGTCCGCTTGTTGGGGAGAACTCTGCCTCTGGGTGCGAAGGTTGTTATCATCAGCACCATTGCTGTAGTTCATTGTTGGTTCCTGTATTTAACACATCACACACTGGATGGGGCAAAGACTGTTCGCATTCATAGATCCATCCCCGATGAAATGACCAAGTCCGGAGTTAACAATCCCACTGGGCTCAGAGGGCTTATGGCCCCAGGACTCCCTGCCCCCCACCAGTGTCCCTTTCCCACCAGCCTGAGTTGGAAATGACGGTATTTTCTTTAGAATGTCATTCTTGATCTGTGGGTTTTCTGTTTGTGAGTTCTCATCCTTGGTTAGAGTGGGGCGGCCTGCCTTCTTTCATTTTCCCCAGGCGGGGGAAAACATGGGGTAGGGAGGGAAAAAAATCTTTTCCTATGACATCTTAGGGAAGCTTGCCAACGAGTCTGTCCTGATGGCTGCTGGCTGGAGGCCCGTCCCCATCCTCCAAGGCCACGTCCACAGTGAGTGAATGCCGAGGAGGAGCCAGCACTCAAGCCTGGTGGCCCCCACGGCAGCAGACCAGGCAGTGAAGGTCCCAGGCAGCCCACCCTGCCCCGGGTGCCTTAGAAAACACACTTTCTCTTAGCTCAGAAATGCCCCCTCTGCTGGGAAGCAGCCTATTTTCTGTTCCCAGTCCACCCCACCCCCCGCCTTCATTCCCCCGCCCTGCAGCTTCATTACTTTTAATAACTACACAGGAAGTTCCTTCCCCTGTCATGAAGATGGTCATCTCATTTTTCAGCCTAGGGTGTTGACTTTTTCTTCGAATCCCCAAGAGCCTTGACACAGCGTATGAATCATGTTGTAGGAGGCGAGTGCCTGGCTCTACATTAGACAAGGCTGATGTTCACAGGCCGGCCGGGCCTTGGACTGGCTGTGTGGTCCTGGGCAAGTTCCTCAACCTCTCTGAGGCTCCTTCCAGATCCTTGGCTGCAAAAGGGGACGAGAGTAGCCCCAGCAAAGTCAGTAGGGAACGAAAAAAGGCACATTGCTCCCAGGGTCTATACAGTAGGACCAGTGCACAGCTATGGGACACTTCCCTTGGGTGGTGGCTTGACCGAAACGGTAGTGGAAGCCAGTGTGATGAGGTGGGCAGAGAAAATGAAAGATAATGTGACTAAGCCTCTTTCCATTGCAAAGTGTGTGATCTCAGCAGTTCTGCTGTAAGATACTGGGTCCTCAGGGCAAGCTCAAAAACCTGCCTTTCTTTTCATTTTCTAAAGGACCCAGCCTGGCAGGCTTGCGTGTCTAGTGTCAGGTAGCACCCAGCTAGAATTAACGCCCCCACCCAGCTTCTCTGCAGACAAGTGAGGAAGGAACCAGGGCTCTGGGGTCAGAGGTCTGGACTCCATAGCTCACTGGCCCCCAGACATTGGGCATTTGGTTTCACATCTCTGTCCCTCATTTTTCTTGCCTGAAAAATGGGGATGAAAGTACCCCTTAGCTCACCAGATGATTGTGAGGATTAGATGAGAGAATGCTTGCACAGAACTTAAAAAAGTGCTCGGCGTGTAGTAAGGTGAAGTGCTTGTCAGTTACTATTACTACAGACCCTTCTGTCCTCCTGCATGTGCGCGCGTGTGTGTGTGTGTGTGTGTGATGTGTAGCGCAGGTGTGCACGTGCATTAATTTACATCTGTTTCCCACTAGAATGTCAGGACTTCACAGCTTTGGGCACGCATAATCTCCGTAGGGCATGGGGTGATTTGACAACTGGATTCCTTCATCTGTCTTAGTAGAGGGGACCCAAAATGTCATCTGAGGAATTACCTGTATCAGAATTTATTAAGGATATTGGCTTCTGGGCCCCAGCCCAGCACCACTGAATCAGAGGCTGGGTATCAGCTCAGATCCCTGTTCGGCCTTTTCTTTCCAGTCTCAACCCAGCAAAGATGGCAGTCCTGCAGACCCTGTGCGGAGGGGCTTTACTGCTTGTTCTCCTTGTCCCTGTGTAAAATGAGGACATTTTTGCATGGGAAAGGGGTGGGTGGGAATGGAGCCTTTCCTCAGCTAACATGGAGCCTTTGCGTGCCCTTTGCCCTGGGTTTATGGAGCTTGGAAATACAGGGAAGGTTGCATTCCTGCCTGTGAAACTGCTTAATTCATGCTCACTCTCCCAAGTCAGGCTTCTGGTTGAGTCCAGCTGTTTGAGGTGTAGCTGTGTGTGTATTCTTATTCTATGTTGGGTAAAGAATGCATTCCGTGGCCACACCTGTGTTAACTCTCAACCTGCAAGTCCATGCTGGGGCCAGGTAAGTATCTACCCTCACTGGGGCCATCCCCACCTAAGATGCCTGGAAGAATTCCCTGGCAGGGCCCAAATCTGGTATAAGGCTCACGTTGTTGGTGTTCTGAGTTTTTGGCTTGCTACCTCTCCTCTGAGCCCATGCTGTATCAACAGCAGCAGAGGGCTTAGCACATTGCAAATAACCTGAATTCAAATCCTGACTTGGACACTTAGCTCTGTAACTTTATGTAAGTGACACAACTATATAGGTCCTCCCTTTTACCTTCTGTAAAATGGGTGTGATGAATTGATTGCATTAATTCCCCAATTCTTCCCCCTTTCCTGTACCTCTGATGCTGGACTGGATCCTTTGACTTGCTTTGTCCAACGGGACGCTGGCAAACACTTGGCAAGCAGAGATTTGAAAAAGTGTTCCCATTTGCACAATTGCACCTCTGCCATCTCCATGAGAAGGACGTGCCCGGGCTATTCCTCTGTTTCCAGGAGAAGGATGAGAGACTGGTAGGGCAGAACCAGGCTGCCGTAATCGTCCTAGATGACACCAGCCTAGACCAGTTGACAACCAGCCAACTCCCAGAGCTGTAGTGAGCCAGCCAAGATCAGAGCCGCCCACCTGCCCCAAACGCATGGGCCTTCAATGATCATGCCTCTGAGGTTTTGTTGTTATGCAGCACCGTTTCGGCAATAGATGCAATGGGAATATTAATAATAACTGTGAGATGACTTGAATTCTGTGAGGGCGGATGCCCTCCCAGAATTGCCCGGCACATTAAATCCTTGTAGAGTGATTGGATGATCTTGTAAGTACAGATTAGGTAGCCTGTCTGTGAAAGCATCTAGCATAACGCCTGTCCGGTCCACTCTAGAACATCTCTGATCACCTGAGATCACTGCCATCCCTCCATTCATTCGGTTTTCTGCAGGGGCAAAAAACCAGAAACCAAACCAGTGGCCATTGAGTTGATTCTGATTCAGGGTGACTCCATAGGGTTTTCAGTGACTGATTTTTTGGAAGTGGATCACCAGGCCTTTTTTCCGAGTCACCTCTGGGTGGATTTGAACCTCCAACCTTTCAGTTAGCAGCTGACCCCATTAACTGTTTGTGCCACCCAGGGACCTCGATGGGGCAGAGATGCTATTTTCTAGACATGCGTAGAGTGAGGGAGTGAATGAATGAGAGAAAAAGCGAGAATCTGTATTTGTGCTTGAGAGTGTGTGTACACATGTGTGTTGGGGAGTGGAATCGCTGGCTTCCTAGTTCTTTTTCAGTCTCTGTTGATCCACTGAGCACTTTGGGTCCCCAAACCCCATGGCGAGTCTGTTATGTCCCTCAAGGGGAAAACAGCTTGCTGCAGTTATCAGTTTGGGACCATAGTTTGATGAGCTGAAGAAAGAGCTGTTACTGTTATTATTGTATGCCGTCAGTCGGTTCCAACTCACAGCGACCCTGTATGACAGAATAGAACTGCCAAAAAAAAAAATAAAAGTCCTCCAAGGTTGAGAAGGGAGAGTGTTGACATGTTGTGGGGTTGCTAACCAGTGTCCTAAAACAATATGTGTACTGACTGTTTGATTAGAAACTATTTGTTTTGTAAACCGTTACCTAACCTAAAGTACGATAAAAAAAAAAAATTATATATTAAAAAAACAATACCAAAAAAACATTAGAACTGCCTCATAGGGTTTTCTAGGCCGTAATCTTTATAGGAGCAGATCACCAGGTCTTTTCTTCCATAGAGCAACTGATGGGTTCAAGCCGTCGACCCTTCAGTTAGCAGCTGAGCACTTAACCACTGCACCACCTTAGAAAAAGAGCGGACCTCTATTTTGGGCACTTGTTCTACACCAGGCACTTGTTTCCATTCTCACTGGATTCTCACTGCAAGGCTTTGCAGGGAGGAATTGCTATCCCGATTTTAAAGAGAAACTCCGCTCAGAGACGCCAGGTGACTTACCAGGGGAACATCTCCAAGAGGGTTACAGCATGAGCTTTTATACTCAGGGCTCCTTGACAACAAAGGGCAGTCTCTTGAACCCCATCACTTCTGCAGCAGCCTCCGCAGGCGGCCAGGCCAAGCCCTTCGTTATTTATATGTTGTTATTGTTATAAAATATATATCACACAGCATTTGCCAGTTTAACCGTTTCACGTGTAGAATTCAGTGACACCAGTTACCTCCATCATGTTGTGCAACCATCTCCAGTGTCCATTGCCAAACTCTCCATCACCATGAACAGAAACTCAGTGCTTCCTAAACAGTGACTCTTCCGTTCTCCCTCCCTCCCTCCCATCCCTGGTAGCAGAAAAAACCAAACGCGTTGCCGTCAAGTTGATTCCGACTCATAGTGACCCTATAGGGCAGGGTAGAACTGCCCTATAGAGTTTCCAAGGAGCAGCTGGTGGATTTGAACTGCTGACCTTTTGGTTAGCAGCTGTAACTCTTAACCACTGCGCCACCAGGGCCCCAGTTAACCACTGATGAACTTGGATCTCTATACATTTGCCTATTCTGGATATTTCATGGAAGTGGAATCATACAGTAGTCATCTTTTTGTGATTGACTTATTTCACTCAGCATGATGTTTTCAAGTTTCATCCGTACCAAACCCTTCATTTTATCCATGAGAGCATTCCCCCAGAGAAGGGAAGCAGCTTGCCCAAGGCTTTACAGCAGTCGGGGTGACCATGTCACCGGACCCCCTTTCACAGGCCCTTGATGTGGACTGTGGAGATCTCATGGTCAGTGGGAACTGGAAACAAGGCGTTAATTATCTCACCTGTGAAATGGGGCTATCAACAATGCTTCCCTCACAGGGTTTTGGAGACTCTGAGTGAGCTCATGGCTAGAAGAGGGCTTCATGTTTGGTTAAGTGGAGGGTCAGCAAAAACCAGGAAACTAACGCGGTGGTTACAGTTTTCCATGAAGGCATTCATCGCTTTTCTAGTCACCACCTGAGCTCCCGAACAAAAGCAATAGGCCACCTGGGCCACGTGGAGGTTCTTGTACCCCCATGTGGCACCTCCTGTCAGAGTTGGAATAGTGAGGAGGTGTGTGGGTCAGGAGGATGCCTGCCACCGTCCACCTGCGGGTGAGCCGCCTCCAGACAACCCCCACTGAGGAGGTGAGGAGGGAGGGAGGACCTCTGTGCCCGGTTGCCCTGGCCCTGACCTGTCCCTCCCCATGTCTGCCAGCTCGGAGAGTGAGCACAGAGGCTGTGCCAGGGAGGTTCCTGTGCCTCCCCGGGGCTGGCACCAGCCGGGCAGGAGGTGGGAGGGGGTGGCGGGCAGAAAGCCCCGCCTGGGCAGCAGGCCTGGGCACCTGCCACCCTCATGTGTTTGCTCAGCGGGTCGGGACAAGGAGGCAGGATGCTTGTCGTTGGGCGCTGGGTGTTCCAGGCCTCGGGGGCCAGCTGTTGGGGTTGGCAGCTTCTCTGAGGAGCTGTCTCCTGCCCTCTCTGAACCTCCCTCTCTCAACCACCCCATGGGAAGGTAATAATGTCCCACCACCTAACGTAGCCCAAGAGGAGAAGGCAGGGGGCCCTGCTAGCGTGTGTGGAGCAAACACTGGCAGGGGGCCTGGCAGCTCAGAGCAGGCACCCTGGTCCATGAAGAAAGGCCCCCACACTAGCACCCCAGTGCTCTCCTTCAAATGCCTGCCTCTTCCTGTACCCGTTCCCAGCCCCTTTGCCACGTCAGAAAGTGTTTGCTGGAGTTCTGGCGAGAGCTCTGTGCTGCTGAAGCCTCCAGGGACACCCTGCCTGTCTCTGATTACATGTTAGGAGCAGTGTCAGTTCATCCAGACTGGAAGTACTGCCACCTCACTGTTAGAATCAGGCGAGGGACTGGTTCTGAGGCTGTTTCCTACCTGCCTTGGATTCTTCCTGGAATAAGACCATTGCAGTAACCAACCTGTGGGAGGTTTATGGTTTGCAAAGCACTTTTGCAGACATTAACTCCCTCGTTGCTGTTGTGAGTTGCCCTTGAGTCGCTCCAGCTTGTGGCGACCTTACGTATAACAATGAAACATTGCCCGATCCTGGGCCATCTTCATCGTCATTGGTATGTTTGAGTCCACTGTTGCGGCTGTCGTGTCCATCCATCTCACTGAGGACGTCCTCCTTTTCGCTGACTCTCTCCCAAACATGAAGCCCTTTTCTAGCCATGAGCTCAGTTAGAGTCCTCAAGACCCTGTGAGGGAAGCATTGTTGATAGCTCCATTTCACAGGAGAGATAACTGAGGCCAGGAGACCTTGAGCAACATGCCCAGCGCCTTACAGGTAGAATAAGCCTAGAGCAGAGACTGGAACCCAGGACTTCCCTCTAAACGCCAGCCCTCTTTCTGACCCACCCTTTGGTACCGTACCGTATGTACCCATTGTCGCTGAGTCGAGTCTGACTCATGGCGACCCTATAGGACAGAGTAGAACACCCCATAGGGTTTCCAAGGAGCACCTGGTGGATTCGAACTCTTAACCACCATGCCATCAGGGTTAAGAACCCATGGCTTTTCCTTCAGGGTGTGTGTGGTTAAATAGGTCAGATAGGGAGAAAGGAATTAAGCTTTCACTGAGCTGCTGTTTTCTGTGTAGGCTCTACCACGTGTGGTATCTCATTTAATCTCTCAAGCAACCTTTGAGGCAGGCGTTATTGACACCTGAGGACACTGTGGCTCAGAGAGGTGAAATGCCTTTCCCCAAGTCCCGTGTCAAGAAGGGGGTGGAAGGCAGACTCAGGTCTCTCATCCTCCAGCTCCTTGGCTCATGCTCCCCACATGCCACACTGTCTCTTACCGAGGGCAGGTGGGCCTGGGCATGCTGGAGGTGTGCAGAAGCCACTGGGTCTCCTGGGATGGCTGGTGTGGCATCTGGAGTTCCCAATGCTTTGTTCAAGGTGCTGGACAATTTCAGACATCAGCCTTCTTACAACCTCCTTCCTGTGCTCCAGGGTGGAATGCTGGATGGACTAGGTGCAGAAGGAGACCCTGTGGGCAGGGGCCAATCTATGGAAAATAGCACCTAAGGCAGTTAGTGTTGAATTGCTGAATGATCTCTCACAGCTGGCGAAGGAAACTGTGAAGGCCAATAGAAACTGCTCATTGGTGGCCCTGCCTAAAGCGGCCCCCAGGACACGCACCCTACCTGCTGTACGTTAGTTCCGCCTCTGCCTGTGGACCATGTGCTCTGGTACCCTCCTTAACCAGTGAGAAGATGCTTCATGGGCAATGTGACTGGCCACCTCCCACAGAAGAGCTGGCAGAGCTTGGAGGAGAACCTAAGGCCCCTGACACCGGACCTGAGCTCTGAGGCCTGGCATGTGTCTCACAGCCTCCTGGTTCCCCCTTCCCACCCTCCCACCCCCCTGCATTCATTGGTCACCTCGAGCTCGCCTGTGGGTCACCTTTTGTGATCCTTATCACAAGCTTCTGTGCACGGTCCTCCTGATTCCATTATGTGTGGCTCTCATCTCCAGGAAGAACACAAAGGGCTTAGAGGCAGGGGCTAGGTTGCCACCTTGTCTTTAGAGTTGGGGAAAGAGTCGGCTCTGAGTTGCCAGGATCTGGGTTCTGATCCTGGCTGTGTAGCAGAGGGCATGACGTTGCTTGTCGTCTCTGAAATTAAATTACTTCCCTCCCCTGTTGTACTCTCCTCTAACAATCACACTGGCGCACCTTGGTTGAGTGCTTACAATCTACCAGGCCCTGTGCCACATTACTAAGTACCTTGCTCTCTCTGTTCTCTGTAGAGTACAGCTCTCTTATTCCACATGGCAGTGATTCCCTTGGGAGCTGGCAAGATGCAGTTAAAAACACGCTTTGCTGGGGACAGATGTCCTGAGTTGTGAGCTTAACCTTTCCTCCCAGTAGCCTGGATGGATTCGGCTGCAGTGATACCAGCTGGCATTTGTTGAACACATACCTAAGGCCAGGGACTGAGGCTGAGGGGGTTAAGTAACACACCCAAGCCACATAGCCAGTGATGGAATCAGGATGGGAGCCTGGCAGTCTGTGTGTATGTAGGCCCTACACCTAGCTACTGTGCCATGTGAAAAGACTCTGCCCTCTTCTGCATCCTGGAGGCCTCTTCCCTGCTGAGAGACCTTGGGATCCCACCCACCCAGGCCTGCTGGAGATGCCAGTGGGTAAGCTCCCAAGGCAGGGACCCTGGTGTTCTAGCTTGTGCCTGTGTCCTCGGTGCCCCCTGAGTGTCTGGCTCATGCTGGGTGCTCTGTCAATGGTGGATGAATGGAGAACCAAGTGAGTGGATTCTCTAAGACGCATAGACACTTAACTGAGGCCTTTGGATTCCTCGCTCCATGCTCGCCTCCACCTGCCAAGGCATGGACAGTCTTCTGGACCTCAGTTTCCCCGTTGCATAGGGGCCACCCTGTGACCTCCTGCTGGTCTTCTGTCTCCCTCATGTGGGCCCAGGCTGCCCAGCGCTGACTGTACCTTGTATTTCTCCCCCCGGCCCTCCCTCCACAGCCTCCCACTTCCCGCCACTGCTCCCGCCAACCCAGCCCACAACAGCCGTCTTTTGTTCTGCAGTCTCCGTTTCAGGCAGACCAGTCCAGCCTGGTCCCCTGGCTTGCTTCGCACGCCACTTTGAAGCCTTGACGGGAAGCCAGCAGAACTGGCCCAAGCACTCGAGGCAGGGGTCTGGAGCCAGAGCCCTGGCAGAGCATCTGCCTGCTGGCTCAGGGACCTGGCTGCTCTGGGCCCATTTACATGGGGACAGAAATGCCCGGATGTTCGGCTCAGCTGGCGTGGGCGCTATCCAGAGCTGCTGGCTGGGTCTGTCCCACCACCCAGAGTTTTTTCTCAGCCCTCACCATAGGGAAGCCCTCTGGTTTCTTCGAGGCCATGTAGCCCAAGCCTCTGGTCGGAGCAGAGGAGAACTGGCAGCAGGGAAGGCCTGGCTGTGCTCTGAGCTCTCCAAGGAGACGTAGTAGTGGTCAGAATGCTCAGGCTTTGGCTTCGGACGTATGTTGAGCTCCTCACTCTGCCATTGCTAGCTGTGGGACTTACCTGCTTCGTGCCTCAGTTTCCTTTTCTGTAAATGGGGAGTCTAGAACACCTAGTTGACCGAAGTCCAGTAAATGAAGCAGTGATGGTTCAGTGGTACAATTCTCGCCTTCCATGCGGGAGACCTGGGTTCGATTCCTTGTCGATGCACCTCATACACAGCCACCACCCGTCTGTCAGTGGAGGCTTGCATGTTGCTATGATGCTGAACAGGCTTCAACAGAGCTTCTAGCCTAAGACGGACTAGGAAGAAAGGCCTGGCCATCTACTTCTGAAAATCAGCCAGTGAAAACGCTATGGATCACAATGTCCCAATCCACAACTGATCCTGAGGATGGTGTAGGACCTGGCAGCATTTTGTTACATTGTGTGTGTATACATGTATTCTTACACATATGTTTGAAAAAATAAAGACTAGGTGCATATGGTGTCTTACGGCTGCAAACCAAAAGGTCAGCAGTCTGAATCCACCAGCTGCTCTTTGGAAACCCTACTGAGCAGTTCTGCTCTGTCCTGTAGGGTTGCTGTGAGTTGGAATCTGTTTGGCAACAACGGGTTTGGGTTTTTGGTTATATACACTGAGCGTAGTCCATGCTGCTTATTACGGGATTCAAGTTTTATGTTTTACCTTATTGCTTATGTTTGTTACCTCAGTTCCTACTTACACACACACTCACGGGAAGTTTAAGAGCTGTGTCCCCCAACTCCATTTTAGTCACTGGATGGCTCTGGAAATGGAGCGGTTCCAGTCTCTCCTATAGGGTTGCTGTGAGTTGGAATCAACTTGACAGCAACCATTTTTTTTTTTTTTTGCTGTTTAACATAAGTTGGACTTTTTTTCCTGTTAAGACAGTTTTGTACAGCGTAATATTTAAAGGCCCTGTGGGATGTCATAATATAGATGTGCCATACCCATTTTACAGATGGGGATGTTAACAGACCCACTGAGAGGCAACCTAAGTTCCCCAAGGTTAGTTCCCCAAGATTACCCGGCTGCTTAGGCACAGCTGAGACCCAGAGCCTTCCCTGGGAAGGTCTTTGTGGCTCCCCAAGGGAGACTTAATAAGAATCTAAGTTCCATGAGGACAGGGACGTCTTCCCAATGCCTCCCATGTGGTGAGTACTCTCCCAATAGTTATTGAATGAGTGAAGAAAATTAAGTCCCCTTCTTTTTTAAGTTTTTTTTTAATTACTAAAAAAAAATTTATCGTGGTAAAATATATATAACGATAAGTTTGCCATTTTAACCATTTTTTATATGTACAGTTCAGTGATGTATATGTATAACATGTTCATTGTGTTGGCAGCCATCACCACCATCCATTTCCAAGTTTTTCATCTCCCCAACAGAAAGTCAGCACCCCTTCAGCAATAACTCCCATTGCCCTGCCCCCAGCCCCTGGTCACCACTAATAAACTTTGGTCTCTGTGCATTTGCCTCTTCTAGATATTTCTATATGTCAAGCCCCCTTCTCTTTTGATCCCATTTCATCTTGCTGAGCCCTCATTGTGGCACTCAACGTGTCTTTCCCTGCGGGCCCCTCTCTGGCCGGCGAGCTTCTCCAGGCCAGGACCATGTCAGATTATCTTTGAAGCCCTTGGCCCAAGTCCAAGGCCTGGCTTAGAGCAGGTGCTTGGTAAATGAATATTGAATTGTGGAAGCAGAGGCTGTCCCTTCTGGATTCGAGTCAACACCCTCCTCACAAAGCTTTTCTCAACTCTTTCATCACGCACAGAGGTTACGTTTCCCAGACCCATTGAGTTGCTAGTGATCCGCCTGCCACCATTGGTCCGGGGACACCTTGGACATCAGCTCCTGCCTGTCACACCTGAGGTTGGCACACCTGGGCTGTTCCGGAATAGATCTTATGGCTGAGGGTTAAGCAACACCTGGGGGTGGTTATGAGGCAGGGCATCTCCTTCTTGTAAAGCTCCTGGAGTGCATGGCGGGTGGTGGGTGGCTGGCAGTGGAGGGACCCTTGGCACTAATGTGGCTTTGAATCTGCTGCCAGCGGGGCCTTTGATGCCCACAGGGGCTGCCCGCCCAGCTGAGTGCACTGTAGAAGACAAAAGCTGCAGCAAGCAGCACAAATAAAATGAAAACTACTCAGCAGCTGCCAGGGAGCTTGCCACCCTGTTTCCTGGTTGCAGGTACGGTGCTCGGGAGAGCATTTATGGGCCTTGGGGTAGCAGATGTCCTGGCTCTGTGTCCTGACCATGTGGGTGGGCATCAGGCTGCTGGCACTTTGCTTCACCATGGGGGCCTGCAGCGAGGGAGGTCTAGGGCTACAGTGGGGTGGGGGCAGGTGGCCCACTGCTGCCTTCCTGGCTGTCTGGACCAAGACTGTTCCCTCCACCTCCCCAGACCATCCAGAGGCCACCTCAGCCTCTCTATTGAAGATGCTGGGGCCACAGCTGCTACATACTGAGTGCCTGGCACACACTGTCTGTCTCCCTTAATCTCCACACTGTCTTTCCCAGGTCCACATTGAGTATTACTGCCATCATATAGACTATATCAGTTATTTATTGCCACATAATGCTGAGTAGCAAACAAACACAAAACCCCAGTGGCTTTCAAGAACAGCATGTCTTGTGTGTGCATCCAGGGCGGTTGGCCGAGCGGCTCTGCTGATCTTGGCTGGACTTCTCCAGGTCTGGGGCTTGGCTGGCTGTTGGCTGATCTCCTTTGGCTGGGGTGGCTGGGGGGGTCTTCATCCTCTCCCGGGACCAGTAGACTTGTCAGGGGGTGTCCTTCTCATGGGGAGAGAGGAGGGCAAGAACCAGACCATGCCTAATTGAGCTACGGCTTTCCAAGCTTCTGCTGTGTTTCTTTTGCTAATATTCTGTGGGCTGAAGCAAATCACCCACCAAGCCCAGTGTCAGAGTGGGAGGGCCCTGCAAGTGTACGTGGCAGAGGGCAAGGGCAAGGGCACAGGGAGGGGCGGAGGCTTGGGACCCCTTTTGCAACTGATCACAGGTTATGTCATCTCAGGCGTCCCTGAGACTTCCGAGGTTTGCTGTGTCATCCTTATTTAATGACGATTGCACCGTTAGAAGGATCACAACATGATATTGTCTGATGTAGGACGAGGCAGCGTTTTGTTCGGTTGTACACAGGATCACCATGAGTCAGAGCTGACTCGACAGCAGCTAACAACAACAACAACAGCACTAGAAAGAGGAAGGAGCCTAGCAGGCACTGAGCACCAACAGAATGCCACGCTCTTCCCTTGAGAAGGTCAGTGCTATGGTTCTCCACGTCTCTGTGGGGCCACAGGACTTTGCCAAGTTCGTCCAGCTGAGAAGGAGCTTAGCCAGCGCTGGCATGTGGGCTGCCCGTTTCCCGTGTGTGTGTGTGTGTGTGTGTGTGTGTGTGTGTGTGTGTGTGTGT
>NW_004443958.1:15421639-15438536 GCF_000243295.1 Trichechus manatus latirostris
TGTGTGTGTGTGTGTGTGTGTGTGTGTGTGTGTGTGTGTGTGTGTGTGTGTGTGTGTGTGTGTGTGTGTGTGTGTGTGTGTGTGTACATGCCTGTGCCTACGTGGCCAGACCTGTACCCAGGTCAGACGCATGGGAAACTCACAGCCAAGACTCACACACATTGTTCGCTGGGGCAGGAGACTGGGAGGAAGACACTCTAGGACAGAAAAAACAGTGACCGCTTCTAACAGGGTGGTAGAATCCTTGGTTTCCCACAAGCTGCCCTCCATGTGGTCATCACAGAAGCTGGACAGGAGCCGAGAATTTCTCTTGAAATCCTGGGAGTCTTCAGAAATGTCAATGTCATGGAGCAGTGAGGCCCCTTAGCCATAAATTAGCCACAGTGATCAGGCTGGGGCCTCGCCAGTTGAGAGTAAATTTCCAGCTTTGAGAATCAAAACTAAATCAGAGCTCTGATTTTGAAAATGGCCACAAAGTCAGTAATTTCTGTTGCATGGGTTTGGACCATGCTCCCCTTTTGCCTGTCTCCACCCAAGGTGGATCCCCCAGGAATAAAAATGCCAGATGAAGTCCTTGACCTGTATCTTGAAGGCTGTTTCCCTAGCAAAACTGTCCTCCACTCTCTTGCCGTGAGCCCTTCTACCCTTGACTTGTCTTCCTGAGCCGAGGAGACCTGTCTGAGGGTCCTTCTGGGTGGCCGGATTCAGAAGGCTGGGCAGCCATCTGCTTAGTGGACCACCTCCCCAAACCTGCAGAGCTGTGAGCCTAAAGCTGGTGGCATGTGCACCTCTTTTGGCCTCAACTTTTGGCCTGATAAAAGCAAGGTGCAGAGCTTTGAACAGGGGCGATAGAAACAAGAGATTCTCTCCTTCCTCTTCTTTCCTCTCCTGTACTTATTCTGGACCAAATGTCAACCCAGATATTATTTTTCCCCAGTGAACTAAAGGTCCTTTGGACCCAAACTACCTTCTGGAATTGACTTCATGATTTTATAAGAAGCAGTTCAGATGCCTACAGGAAGAACTGTAAACTAAAATAGCCATTACCTATTTACACTAATTAAATGAGAAAAAAATTAACTGTCAACAATCCATGGTTCTAATGAGGCAGGAGAGCGGCAGGTATGCTGACCTGCCACTCTCCGTGATTGTACGATGCCTTGAAATGGACTTTGCTAACATGATATGCAAGGAGTTCTGGTGGTGCAGCGGTTAAGCGCTCAGCAGTTAACCAAAAGATTGGAGGTTCGAATCTTTAGTGGCTCCTCAGGAGAAAGACCTGACAATCTTCTCCCATAAGGATTACAGCCAAAAAAACTCCACAGGACAGTTCTACTCTGTCACATGGAGTTGCTATGAGTCAGAATCAAATTGACGTCCCCTAACAACAACAGCCCTGGTGGTGCAGTGGTTAAGGCGATGGACTGCTAACCAAAAGGTCAGTGGTTTGAAACCACCAGCGGTTCCGAGGGAGAAAGATGTGACAGTTTGCTTCCGTAGAGATTTAAACCTTGGAAAGCCTATGGGGTTGCTATAAGTCAGAATCGACTCGATGGCAGTAGGTGTTTTTTTTTTTTTTATTTTAACAACAACAGCAGCATGGTATGGTAAAGACCCTTAATAACGTCTGCATATTTTGACTCTGTTATCTCATTTCTGGATTTTATCCTTACGGACTAATTCAGAGAAGAAAGAAACATTTTTGTGAAAATGTCTGTTGAGTCATGTTTTATTTTTTTTGTTTTTTTTAACTTTTGATTAAGGAAAATTTCAAATCTATAGGAAAGTAGAGATAATAGTATAATGAACACCCATATCCCCATTGCCTGGTTTTGATAATTATTAATATTTGCTTATTTACTTCATCTTTTTTTTCTAAAATATTTTTAAGTAAATTATAGACATCATGATATTTCACTTTCAAATGTTGCAAGGTAGCTTTATTAATGATAATAAAAAATGAAAACCAAACCTAAATGGAGAATAGTTGTGTAAACTATGCTATATCCACCTGGTACGATATTGTGAAAGACTGGAAATTATCATTTTGCACGTCCTGTTACAAGCTGTCTAAGAACTCTATATTTTTTCTTTACACAACTTACATTGGGAAAAAAAACAAACAGTTGCCATTGAGTTGATTCCAACTAATGGCAACTCCATGTGTGTCAGAATAGAACTGTGCTCCATGAAGTTTTCAATGGCTGATTTTTTTGAAAGAGATTGCCAGATCTTTCTTCTGAGGCACCTCTGGTGGATTGAACTTTTAGTCTTTTGGCTAGCAGCTGAGCATGTTAACCATTTGTATCTCCCAGAGACTCCCAATTTACCATAGTTTCTAATAATTGAATTCCTTGATTATTTAGTAAATGCCTGTTTCCCCTATTCGTTGGGCAGACACTGTCTGTTTTGCTCACCGTTGTATCTCTACTGCCCAGCATAGTACCTGGCCTGTGTAGGTACACAATAAAAATTGGTTGAATAAATGCTGAGTGAGCATTTTTAAATCCTTGAAATAACATGTCGGGTGACAGAGCAAAGCAAGTGATCTCATATGAGTACGATGTGGAAATACCTGTGCGTGTAGGAGACTTCTAGAAGGCAGCAGTGGGAATTTCAAGTTGTCACGTTAGGGTGGTGGGCAGTACGGGTGAAATTTGTTTTCATGCTTGCTTTCTTCCACATTGTTGCCGGGTAGTTGTAACAGCGAGCGAGTCTATCACTGCCATAGCCAGGCAGCTACCACCAGGCTTCCTGTTGGTTTTGTCCAGTTCAGTAGACAAGGAGGATTGGGCTTAGAGTGTGAAGAGTTGATTTGGAAACTACCACCCCCTTTACTAGCTGTGTGCCTTTTAACCATTACTGAACCCCTCCCCGCCTGAGTTTCTTCAACTTCAGAATGTGATCTTGGCCTCTGTCCCTCCGAATTTCCATAATTAAATAAAACAATGAATGAATCAGTGGATGTGAAAGCACTTTGTAAAATGTTTCAGAGCTAGCTGCTCCCCTGCACTTCTCCACAGTGATGCACTTAAACCCCCTTGTACCACAGGAACCATCCAGGGTCTATGACTCCAGCTGGGCTGGAAACAGAACCAGCATTTCCATGGAGGTGCACAGAGCAGTCAGAGTTTTCTTAGATGACCCATCAGAAAATCCCAGCTGACGATGAAGCCAGCTGGTGATCGCTAATTAAGTCTAAGGGCTTCTATTCTGCTCACTGGTCTTACTAACTGATTGATCAATCAGTCATCCGGTGGGTGCTTACCGAGCACTTCATTTGTTGTTGTTGTTAGTTGCCTTGGGGTCGATTCCGACTCATGGTGACCCCATATGCGGGCTGTGTATTCATTAGCCTTTGGGGGCTGCTGACACCACCCAGATTCTCTGGATTTTTAAGTGGCGCCAGAGTCTGTGTTCATCCGACCAGTGGTCCTTAGGGTCGTGTGAAGGTCAAGGCGGTTCAGCCAGAGGATGAGGGGCAGCCTCATTCTTTTACAAGAAGAGGTTTTAGTAGAGGGATCCTGGCTGGCTCTTCCCCTCACTTTATACTAGAGGATCTTGTTTAAGGTGGTGGTGTTTTTGTCAGGTGCTGTCGAGTTGGTTCTTGCTCATAGTGACCCTATGCACAACAGAACGCAACACTGCCCCGTCCTAAGTCATGCTCACACTAGTTGCTATGTTTGAGCCCGTTGTCGCAACTACTGTGTCAGTCTGTCCTGATGACAGTCTTCCTCTTTTTCGCTGACCCTCTACTTCACCAAACATGATGTCTGTCTCCAAGGATTTGTCCCTCCTGATAACTTGTCTAAAGTACATGAGACAAAGTCTCGCCATCCTTGCTTCTAAGGAGCATTCTGGCTGTACTTCTTCCAAAACAGATTTGTTCATTCTTCTGACAGTCCATAGTATATTCCATATTCTTTGCCAACATCATAATTCAAATGCATCAGTTCTTCAGTCTTCATTATTCATCGTTCAACTTTCACATGCATATGAGGTGATTGAAAATACCATGGCTTGGATCAAGTGCACCTTAGTCCTTAAAGTGACATCTTTGCTTTTTTTTTTTAATTAAATTAAATTAATTAATTAATTTATTTTTTATTGTACTTCAGGTGAAGGCTTACAGAACAAATAGTTTCTCATGAAACAGAAGTACACATGTTGTTTTATGACATTGGTTAACAACCCCACAACATATCAACCCTCTAACTTCTCAACCTTTTTTTTTTTTTTTTGGTGAAAATACACATAGCCAAAGATACACCATTTCAAAAATTTCTACATGCACAGTTCAGTGACATTGACTATGCTCTTCGAATTGAGCTGTTATTCTCACTTAAGATGAAGGCTTGCAGAACAAAATAGTTTCTCATTTAACAGTTACTACAAATGTTGCCCTATGACAATGGTTAACAATCTCACAACCCATCAACAATATCCTTACTCAACCTTGGGTTCCCTATCACCAGCTTCCTTGTCCCCTTCTGCCTTCTGGCCCTTGTCACTGGACTCCTGTACCTCGTTAGTCTCATTTGGTTTTACGGGGCTGTCCACTCCCAGGCTGAACAGTGAACCTCGGAGGTAACTTCACCACTGAGCTAAAAGGGTGTCTGGGGGCCACACTCTCGGGGCTTCTCCAGTGTCCTTTATGCCAGTAAATCTGGTCTTTTTTTTGTGAGTTAGAATTACGCTCTACATCCTTCTCCAGCTCTGTCCAGAACCCTCTGCTGTGATCCCGGTCGGAGCAGTCAGTGGTGGTAGCCAGGCACCATCTAGCTGTACTAGACTCAGTCCGGTGGAGACCTTGGTAGCTGTGGACAATTAGTCCTTCGGACTAATCTTTTCCTTGTATCCTGTTCTCTTCATTGACATCTTTGCTTTTTAATACTTGAAAGAGGTCTTTTGCAGCAGATTTTCTCGATACAATACGTCATTTGATTTCTTGACTGCTGTTTGCATGGGCGTTGATTGGTGATTCAAGTAAAATGAAATCCTTGACAACTTTAATCTTTTCTCCGTTTATCATGATGTTGCTTATTGGTCCAGTTGTGAGGATTTTTGTTTTCTTTATGTTAAGTTGTAATCCATACGGAAGGCTGTAGTCTTGATCTTATCAGTAAATGCTTCAAGTCCTGTTCACTTTCAGCAAGCAAGATTGTGTCATCTGCATATCACAGGTTGTTAATTGTGTAAGGGAATTTAAAAAATTGAGGTACCTGATAAAATCTGAAATGTCCAGCTTGAGGTTTGGGTATGATTCCTTTGTTGCTAGTCTCATTTTCACCTTAGCAACAGCCATCTTCTGTGTGGACTTAATCATGCGGGCTGTTTCTAAGAGAGGAATGTCCAGTAATGATGACATAACTACACTGTAACTCCTCTAAGGGAGGAAATGTCCAGTAATGTTGACATAACTACCTTGCAGAACCCCCCACCCTATCACATACTTTTATAATTACAACACTATAACCAATCTAAGAAAGACACATGTCTTTTAAGCCAATCGCCTTATGAGCTCCCATTACAGGAAGTCCTGCCTTACGAGTTCCCGCCACAGGAAGTCCTGTCTTAGAAAGATCTACTACCAATCAAGTAATATCTTCCAATGATCTAAGTTTATAAATACCAACCAAGTACTGTAATTCATGTTCTTTGTCCACCCGCCCCCCCTTATAAAATATCACTGCAGCAGTGCCATTTTGGATTGCTGGATTTCACCACGTGGAATTCAGTCTATCCCTGGCTTGAGCTGTTTCTGTATTTTCAATAAATATCTCAACTTTACTTTAATCAGAGTACACGTGGTTACTCTTAGACATTCATTGGCATAATTGGCAGGATTCTGGACGCATACACTTATGGAGGGAAATTTAAGAGACCAATGGATATTATGGGGGTCATTTGATTTAACTAAATTAAACTCTCTATGCAGTAAATTATACAACATTAGTAAACCTCTGCAATGCAAACAAGCTAAAATCCTAATTTTGTTCCTTCTTCAAAGACAATCAGAATTAGGGAATTGCCTATTGGCAATAATTCCTTTACTGAAAATTGGCTTGAGAAAGTAAATCAAACTATCCTCTTCCTAATAATCAGACCAGAGCAGAAATGCTTAGTGTACCACCTGGGTATGTATTTTTATGTGGAGGATCAGAATATTTAGGGGAAAGTACCAACAGTAAACTCTTTACTTAGGCTTTACTTTGTTTGGATCGGGGGAACATAAATGGCTAATGTACATAGGTAATTTAGGAGTTCTCCTAAATATTTACCTTTACAATGAAAGCCTCTACTGGACTGACAATCTAAAGTTATTAGAAAAAAGGAGAACCAAACAATCTAGAGACAGCCAAGGCCGATTAAGCGTAAACTCTTTAAAGGAAAACCCTGGCTTGGGTCACTCCTTCTTGAGAGCATTTCTTCCTTGGTACAGAGTTGCTGACTTAGTACATGTGGTCCAGAATTTATCTAACACTGTGGAACAAATAGCTGGCAGTGTTGCTGATGGAATGGCAGCCCAGCAGAAATCTTTAAATTCCCTTGCCAAAGTAGTGCTAGATTATAGAATAGCTCTTGATTTCCTTCTAGCACAGCAAGGAGGAGTTTGAGCCATCGCTGACACCTCCTGTTGCACATGAGTAAACATCTCAGGAGAGACAGAACAAGATATTAAACTAATTCACCAGAAGGCTACTTGGCTCCATAGACCTCCACCCTCAGACTCCCCTTTTCTAGATATTTTCTGCTGGCTACCCTCAAGCATTAGATCATAGATTAAGTCTATATGGTTAACTGGACTAATAATATTCATTGCCATTGTAGGAACTATTAAATGATGTATGAAATGTTTGACAAATGCTGTTACCCAAAACACCCATTTAATATTTATAAGAAGAATAATGTACAATGATAGTACCTTATATTTCAGACGAACTTGAGTCCATTACTTGAGTAAGTCATCAGATGTCAGGTTTTCCTTTAGTGCATACTGCCCTGCACTAACCCTCAAGTAATAAAACTATAGAAGCAAGAGGCTAAAGCTACAGCATGGTGAAGATGTCATATAGTGCCTAGCTACCTTTTCACAGTGTTATTCATAGTTTGATTTTGTTTTTCTTGAATCCACAGTCAACACTCCTGGAAACAGCAGTCAAGAAATCAAATGACGTATTGCATTGGGCAAATACATGCAAAAGACCTCTTTAAAATGTCAAAAAGCAAAGCTGTCATGTTGAGGACTAAGGTATGTTCAACCCAAGCCATGGTATTTTTCAGTCACCTCGTACTCATCCAAAAGTTGGACAGTGAATAAAGAAGATTGAAGAAGAATTGATGCCTTTGTATTAGGGTGTTGGCAAAAAAATACTGCATACACCATAGACTGCCAAATGAACAAACAAATCTGTCTTAGAAGAAGTACAGCCAGAATTCTCCTTAGAAGTGAAGATGGTGCACAACCAGGCAGGGTTTCATTCTGTTGTACATGGGGTTGCTATGAGTTGGAGCTGACTCCATGGCACCTCACAACAGTGACAAACTTTTCACACACATAGCATCTGAGGTCTTAAAGGCTTATTAAATAAGCAGCCGTCCAGAATAAACATCTGCTCAAAGTCCATGCAGAGGAAAGCCTTCTTTTGGAATAGTGATCAGTGAACTGATCAAAGAATTTTTCTCAAAATCCTTGATCGAAGGGAGGGAATAAGTCAGGGAATTTTAAAAATTGAGTTATCTAATAACATCTGAAATGGCCAGCTTGAGGTTTGTATATGATTCCTTTGTTACTATTTCTATTTTCATCCTAGAAACAGCCAACTTCTGTGCAGCCCTAATTATGCAGGCTGTTTCTAAGAGAGGAGTGTCTGGTAATAATGGCGTAACTACACTGTGACTCCCCTAAGGGAGGAATGTCTGGTAATGATGATATAACTACCCTGCAGAACCCCACCACCCCAGTCACATACCCTTATGATTACCACACTGTAGCCAATCTAAGAAAGACACATATGTCCTTTTAAGCCAATCTTCTCACAAGCTCCCATTATAGGAAGTCCTGCCTTACAAGTTCCCACCACAGGAAGTCCCATCTTATAATAATATACTACCAATCAAGTAATGTCTTTCAATGATCTAAGTTTGTAAATACCAGTCAGGCACTGTACTTCATGTTCTTTGTTCCCCCCTTATAAAATGTTACTGCAGCATTGCCATATGGATTACTGGATTTCACTACAAGGAATTTAGTCTATTCCTAGCTTGAGCTGTTTCTATATTTTCATTAAATCTCTCAATTTTACTTTAATAAGAGTACAGGTGGTTATTCTTAGACATAATGAGTCTTCCTCCACTCCTGATGCCATGTTCTTCTTCATCTAGTCCAGCTTCTCGGATTAGTTGCTCAGCATACAGATTGAATAAGTATGGTGAAAGGATACAACCCTGACGCACACTCTTTCTGATTTTAAACCATGCTGTATCCCCTTGTTCTGTTCAAATGACTGCCTTTTGGTCTATGTACAGGTTCCACATAAGCTCAATGAAGTGCTCTGAAATTCCCATTCTTCCAAATGTTATCCATATTTTGTTATGATCCACACAGTCAGATGCCTTTGATTGTCAAAGTATGTTAGAACCTGTATTAGTTTCCTGTGGCTGCCATTAAGAAATTACTACCAACTGGGTGGTTTAAAATAACAGACATTTATTCTCTCACAGTTCTGCAGGTCAGATGTCTGAAATCAAGGTGTCGGCAGGGTCATGCTCCCTCTAAAGCCTCTAGGGAAGAATCCTTCCTTACCTCTTCCTAGCTTCTGGTGGTTGCTGACAATCATTAGCATTCCTTGGCTTGTAGCTGTATCAAACTCCAATCTGTGTTTACATCATCACATGGAATTCTCTGTGTGTCTCTGTGTCTCCCTCTCCTTATAAGGACATCAGTCCTTGGATTAGGGCCAATCTTAATCAGTGTGACCTTGTCTTAACTTGATTACATCTGCAAAGACCCTATTTCCAAATAAGGTCACATTCACAGGTACCAGGGGTTAGAACTTCAACATATCCTTTGAGGGGGCACAACCCAACCCACAACAGAGCCCAAGGCAAAATAATTCCTTCTACTCAGCGTGATTCACCTGGGGACACTGCTTGGCATGTGCTGATGGAGGCTTGTTTTTCACCTGGGACATGAACCAGAGTCCTCGTCCATTGTTCCTTTAGATTCTATAGCGGTAGATTCTACAGCAGAATTGCTCATCCATTCATGCATTCAGAAGATACTTGCTGGGTACCTACTCTGAGCCCAGGCCTCTGCCCCGCTCTGGAATACAGTGGTGTAAAAGGCCAGCATTGCCCTTGCCTTCAGGGAGCTTGCAGTCTGGTGTGTGTGTTTGGGGGGCGGGGGTGAGGGCAGACACAAGGGAATAAACAGTTCAGATAATTGCAACTTCTGATAAAGAACCAATCAGGCTGCTGGAGAAGAGGACACTAGGCTCAGCTTTTCTCTGAGAGATGGCCATTTCACAGAACCTCCTGAACAGGCAGGAGCCAGCAGTTCCAGGAAGGAGGCACAGGTTCTCTAGGGAGCAGGATAGTGTTTGCAGAGGCCTTGCGGAGGGAAGGCGCTTAGCACTGTGAAGGCAAGGAAAGAAGGCCAGAGCCGTTGGAATGTAGGGAGAAAAGGGGACAGGGTCTCCACGCAGGGTCAGAGGAAGGCAGGGCCAGATCAGGAGGAGTTTCCGTTTTATGGTACTGCACTGGTAGGTATTCACATGAGACTTTTAAAGCTGAATCCAGAATTGAGACTAGCCTTCCTTGAATTGCTTTAGAGTCCATTGTTTCTCAACATTATGCCTATTGACATTTTGGGCTGGATAACTCTGAGGCGGGGACTGTCCTGTGCATTGTAGGATGCTTAGCAGCATCCCTGGCCTCTTCCCTTCAGAAGCCATTAGCACTGCCTCACAGTTACGACAATGACAATCAGAAATGCCACCAAACATGGCCAAATGTCCCCTGTAGGGGCAAGGGAGACCAAAATCGCCCTGGATTGATGAACCACTAGTTTCGACTAGAGGTTCGAAACATTTGCAACACCAGAAATTCAATTTTGTTGGTTCTCGCTACTCTTCCCCAGGAGGGAGTTTTTCAACCGAACAAACTCCATTTGCTAAGTATTTACTTCCTGACTTTCTTATCTGAAAATGCATCCATCTGCCAGTTGGGGTTTCTGATCTGTGTTACTCAGCTGATCAGATTCTGGCCAGCAGCAAAGATGCTTGTTGTTTGAGGTGGCATTTGTGGCCTTATTGAAAAGAAATGTGCAATTTATGGTAGGCTTTACGACCAATTTAAAAGAGAGCCTGTAGACTCCCACTTAAGAGTCCTGAGACCCAGGTTGGAGGCATTGGCATAAGCATCCGTTTCACTGTTTGAAATCAAGGGTTTGGATTAAAATGTCCGTTCAAGGTCCCCCCATGGCTCCAGATTTCTCCTGAAGTCTCCATCTCCTGTCCTGTCCATTCGGCCATGAGTAACGGTATTTATTCAGCGTGTATTTATTTATTCAGAGCTTGCTGCGTGCCTAGCGCTTTCCTGGGTGTGAGGACGCTGCATGAACAGCAGATGTGGTCACTTCTTTAACGGGGCCCATAGTCAAGGGAGGGGCGCAGATGACAACGGGAGGCATAGAAACAAATAATTTAATTTCTGGCAGTGCTAAGTGCTGAGAGGGAGATGAAGCCTGTTAATGGGCTCCAGGGGGATAGTCTCTGGAGCGACAGGGTCCTGTAAATAATCAGGTCACCCTTTCTCCAGCCCCGACCTCCTGGCCAGCTCTCAGTCGACCCCCATCGGGATCATTCAGAATATTCATTGACAGGGCTCAGCTCCCATTAGACGTGCAAATGGTTAATGCCCTGGCTGCTAACCAAAAGGTTGGAGGTTTGAGTCCACCCAGAGGTGCCTCTAAAGAAAGGCCTGGCAGTCTACTTCTGAAACACCAGCCATTGAAAATCCTGTGGAGCAGAGTTCCACGTGGGGTCACCATGAGTCAGAGTCGACTTGACGGCAACTGTTCAAGGCCCTGGGTGGCACAAACGGTTTGCAAATCGACTACTACTATTGAAAGGTTGGCAGTTCTAATCCACCCAGTGACACCATGGAAGAAAGGCCTGGTGATCTACTTCTGTAAGATTATAGTCATTGAAAACCCTATGGAATGCAGTTCTACTCTGACACACGTGGGGTCGCCATGAGTCGGAATCGACTGGACAGCAACTGGTTTTTGGTTTGCAGGGACAAAATCTTTTATTGCTTGGAAGGACATCCTTCATGGCCGGCTGTGTCCCTTTGAAAACCTTAAAAAATTGTCATCGAGTTGCTCTGACTCATAGCAACCCCACGTGCATCAGGTAGAACTGTGTTCCATAGGGTTTTCAAGGCCGATCTTTTGGAAGTAGATTGCCAGGCCTTTCTTTTGAGGTGCCTCTGAGTGAACTTGAACCTCCAACCTTTCAGTTAGCAGCCGAATGGGTTAACTGTTTGCACCACCCAGCGATGCCCTGAAGAGCTAAATGAGGGGCGATTCTGAGAAGTGTGTGGGGCTGCCCCCCAATCTCCAGTGGGAAGAGCCACACTAAGTAGAAGGTAAGCTGCTAGCTCAAGTAGAAGGAGGCCTGGTGAGGACCCTGACCACATGAGCTTGGGCTGGCGACAGAGGCCCCTGTGAGGGCTGGGTAGATCTTGGGCAGGAGACTTGCTGGTCTGCAGCAAGGACCAGGGGCAGGTCCTCTCTTTCCCCACTAATGTCTTCTGCCAAGTCCTCAGAGCAGAGAAGGGACCTCCTAGCTGTGGTGCCTTTTCGAGCTCAGACCCTGTCCAAGGGAGGAGAAGGGGGACAGGCAGGTGGGGAGAGGAGAGAGCCGGGCTTAGGGCCATTTGCCCCTCCTCACCAGCCTCTGGGAATTCTTTCTTCCCTCTGGCCACAATCAAATGCCACTTCTCCTTTCTGCCTTTGTTCCCGGCAATTCCTCTGGTCGTTGGTGTGTGAAACTGAGCTGCTTAGCAGTGTGCTCGCCCAGGTCACTGTGCACCTGCACACATGTAGGCCTGGCCTCCTGCACCCTTCCCCCTCCCTACCTGCCTTCCCTGCCTGGCCAGCCACCTCATGCTTCCCCTGTGTAAACAGAATCTCAAGAACAATCCTTTCCAGCTGCCTTAGAGAATTCACCCTGTTGCCCAGCTCTCCTTTCCGCCTCTGCTCCCATTTAAAACCTTTAATCCCTTCTCCCAAGTGTCCTCCTTTGAAAGCCCAGACGTCTTTGTTTGGCTATAAGGCCCTGTGGTTGGGCTTCAGGAAATGCTCATCTGAGAGATGAGCAGCGGCCCCGGGAGAAAGGTGCTCTAGACACACAGGGCAGCGAAGACCAGATACGAGATGCCTTAGCGGGACCACGGAAGGGCTTGGCTTTGACTCTGGTGAGATGGGGCCAGTAGAGGCTTTTAAACAGGCCTGACCTGTGTTGTAACCAGATCATTCTGGCTGCTGTGTTGAAAATAGACTGAAAGTGACAACAGTGGAAGCAGATAGACCAGGTATGCTTCCTCAATAGTCCAGGGGAGAAATGACGTGGCCGGGCCCCGTGGTGGCAGAGGGGATCATTAGAAGTGATCAGATTCTGAATATATCTCGAAGGCAGAATTTGCTGGTGGATGGGGTATAAGGTGTCAGGAAAGGATGATCCCAAGGTTTTGATCTTGAACAACTAGAGAAAGAAGTTTCCACTTACTGCTGTGGAGGAGTGGATTCACTCATTGTTGTTGTTTGTGTTGTGGGTAGGGATGGCCAGGTTGAAATCGCTGGGTTTGAGATGTTTGTCCATCCTCCACGGGGAGATGTTAAGGGAGTAGCTGACATGAATCTGCAGTAAACGGATGGCATACATATATGGGAGTCATGTTGTTCAAGCCTCGAGATTGGGGATGATCATGAAGAAAGTGAGTGTGGAAAGAAAGGAGATGAGGTCCATTGGGGTGTCCAACATAGGCCGGGAGTCCCGAGACCCATCTGTGTGTGTGTGTGTGTGTGTGTGTGTGATGCAGTGTGTGCATGGTGTATACGTGTGGTGTCTGTGTTATGCAGTATGTGTAAGGTGGTGTGTGTGTGTGTGTGATATATGGATGGTGTGTGGGCGGTATGTGTGTGTACGTGCATGCACATGTGTATACACACCCATGTATGCATGACCCCCATGACTGGATGCTGCCTGTTGTTAAAACCAGAGCCATCTGTCTGTTTTCTTCTGGACATTTGGGAAGTGACCCTGGAGGCCTTGCAGTTCCGGTGTCTCAGCCCCTCCAGTGTTCTGGGCAGCAACATGGTATCCAGCCGTTCCTTCTCCTGTGTCAGGAATCGATTATTCCAGCATTCTCCTTCCAGCCATTTTCCGTTCCCCTAACCTCCAGCCTCTCGAAGCCATTAGTGTCTCTTGTTACCAGTAATCCCATTTACTAAAACATGTGGAGCCCCCTTACTGGCAAGCGTTGGTGAAGAGAGTTCTGCAGCTCCAAGGGACAGGGTCATTTGAACTTGGTGACTTTGAAAGCCCTTGGTGTGAATAATGAAAAGTACGGGAGCATGGTGATGCACTTTCCTCACCCTCTTTGTTCCTTGTTTTCTTTGTGAGGCAGAATGTTGAACCCGTATTTTCCAAGAACTGTGGAGGTGGTTTGCTGGGGACAATTGATTTTTAGGGAAGTATTATTGACAGTGGCTGCAATGATGGGCTTAAGCATAGCAATGATTGTGAGGATGGCACAGGACCGGACAGTGTTTTATTCTGTTGTACATAGGGTCACTATGAGTAAGAACCCACTTGACAGCACCTAATAACAACAACAATTATTCTCCTAGGAATCCTGGTGGCACAGTGGTTAAGCGCTCAGCTGCTAACCAAAAGGCAGCAATCTGAACCCACCACCTGCTCCTTGGGAGAAAGATGTGGCAGTGTGCTTCTGTAAAGATTACAGCCTTGGGAATCCTATGGGGCAGTTCTGCTCTCTCCCATGGGTTGCTATAAGTTGGAATCGACTCGACAGCAGTGGGTTTGGTTTTTGGATTATTCCTCTAAGGAGCCATGGTGGCACAGTGGTTTAGTACTTGGTTACTAACTGAAATGTCGGCAGTTCGAACCCACCAGCTGCTCTGCTGGGAGAAAGATGTGGTAGTCTGCTTCCAAAAAGATTTACAACCTCGGAAACCCTATGGGACAGCTGTACTCTGTCCTGTGGGTTGATATGAGTCAAAATTTGACTCAACAGCAGTGGGATTTTTGGTATTATTCCTCTGGATGTGGAAACTATGAAGTCAAGAAAAATATCAAGCAAAAAATGTTCTGATGACCAGGCCTGGGCTAATTATGGTGACTATGTTGCAATGTGCCTGGGCCATTATGTAGTAAGACACATTAAAATCAGTATAAGTATTTTCAAGAAACTAGGCAGCAAAGCCAGACTGGAAGCTGGGTCATAAGATTGCTGTTGCCCAAAGACCTAGAGGGAGGGCCTGGAAGTGTCCACCCGAGATGGCAGACCAGTCAGCTGGTCGCCTCAAAATTGATCTCCAGGTCCAGTCACCTGCCCTGTCTCTGGCTCTGTGGACTCCACTGGATTCAGAGATGGAGGAATTTAGATATTTCAAAATCTGCACTTTTTTCACTCAATAATATATCTTTTTGGATATATTATTGGAGGGATCAGTCCCTGGAGAAGGACATCATGCTTGGTAAACTAGAGGGTCAGCGAAAAAGAGGAAGACCCTCAATGAGATGGACTGACACAGTGGCTGCAACAATGGGCTCAAATATAGCAACGATTGTGAGGATGGTGCAGGAGCAGGCAGGGTTTTCTTCTTTTGTACATAGGGTCACTGTGAGTCAGAACCAACTCGACGGCACCTAACAACAACAACAATATATCTTGGAGATGTTTTTTCTCTCTCTCTGCGTGTGTGTTTGTAAGAAAGAGAGAACACACACTCATTCTTTTTAACTGCTGTGTAGTATTCTGTAGGTCCCCTCCCCCAACTATTCCCTATCAATGAACATTTTGCTTTTATCCATTTTTTGCTTTAAATTCCCTTCTTCCTCTGATGTTATGCCAAAGCGTCATAGAATATTTTTTACTCGCTTTATCTTCCCTCCCTTCATCCTTTACTACATCTCTTCTATTCATCCATCCATTAGTCTGTCCATCCACTCATTCATCAGACACACCATCTCTTCAGACACCAGGTGTATGCAACCCAACACGGAGACCCTACCTCAGGAGCTCCAGTCCAATGGGGAGTCAGAAAGGAAGCAGATGATTATGATTCTTGGAATATGTTCTTCGGCAGTCTTTGGGGAACTATTTCTGGCCTTTTGGAGCATGTGGGAATCTCTGAGGCGTATTTCAAACAAGGAGCCAGCTTTTGGACCAGTAGTATCGTATGTGCCTTCCTGGGACCTTCTAGGGCCTTCGTTGGAAGCCACCCCCACCCCTCTCTTTTTCCCATGGCCAGAAGCTGTAGCTTGAGCAGAACAACATCAGGGTGGGCTCCAGCATGATGACCATGGGAAGGATGAGGTGCGGTCATGGGCCTGGATGAGGTGGCTTTTCTCTTTGGGGCTGTGGGAGAGCAGAGACTCAACGAAGGTGCAAATCAGAACCCAGCTTTAAAATAGATACAGAACCTCAGATATTTTCCCTTTGAGGAAATTAAGTGAAGATGAAAGGGAGTGAAGATGGTGTCTCTATCAGAGATGGATACAGAGAGAGGGAGAAGTGCCTACAGTAGACAGTCCTTTATACTCCAGATTGACTTAACACATTCCTTTGACGGCTGGAGCCAGGCCTGTGCTTCCCTCTCCTTTCATCCTCTGCGCTTTTTTTCTTTTCTTTTTTTTTTTTAATTGTACTTCAGGTGAAGGCTTACAGAACAAATAGTTTCTCATGAAACAGAAGTACACATGTTGTTTTATGACATTGGTTAACAACCCCACAACATGTCAACCGTCTAACTTCTCAAACTCTTTTTTTTTTTTGGTGAAAATAGACATAGCCAAAGATACACCATTTCAAAAATTTCTACATGCACAGTTCAGTGACTTTGACTACACTCTTCGAATTGTGCTGTTATTCTCACTTAAGATGAAGGCTTGCAGAACAAAATAGTTTCTCATTTAACAGTTACTCCAAATGTTGCCCTATGACAATGGTTAACAATCTCACAACCCATCAACAATATCCTTACTCAACCTTGGGTTCCCTATCACCAGCTTCCTTGTCCCCTTCTGCTTTCTGGCCCTTGTCACTGGACTCCTGTACCTCGTTAGTCTCATTCGGTTTTACGGGGCTGTCCACTCCCAGGCTCAACAGTGAACCTCAGAGGTAACTTTACCACTGAGCTAAAACGGTGTCTGGGGGCCATACTCTTGGGGTTTCTCCAGTCCTCTTTATGCCAGTAAATCTGGTCTTTTTTTTGTGGGTTAGAATTATGCTCTACTTCCTTCTCCAGCTCTGTCCAGAACCCTGTGTTGTGATCCTGGTGAGAGCAGTCAGTGGTGTTAGCCGGGCACCATCGAGCTGTACTAGACTCAGTCCGGTGGAGGCCTTGGTAGCTGTGGACAATTAGTCCTTCGGACTCATCTTTTCCTTGTATCCTGTTCTCTTCTTTCTCCCTTGCTCCTGAAGGGATGAGACCAGAGGAGTATCTTAGATGGCCGCTCACAGGCTTTTAAGACCCCAGACACTACTCACCAAGGCAGAATGTAGAGCTTTGTCTTTATAAGCTGTGTCATGCCAATTGAGCTAGATGTTCCCCGAGACCATGGTCCCCACAGCCCTCCGCCCA
>NW_004443958.1:15444958-15451579 GCF_000243295.1 Trichechus manatus latirostris
TGTCTTCGGGGCATTCAGTAGTTATTTTTCTCGTTTATTGATTGTAGATTTTTTTGTTATCCCTTTTTTAAAAAAAAAAAATTTGACTATGTCTGAGCAGGGAGACTGTGTTCTTTGTTTGCGTGTCTGTGGGCGCATTACTTTTCGCCTCCTTCTTCAACTGGCAGGGTAAGTCACTCAGATATGGTATGGGAGGGCAGGTATAGCTGAAGAGGAGTTGCTGGAACGGGTTGTTTGTGGCACTTACTACAGCCACCAGAGCGAGTCGGTAATCAGTGCAGGGCAGGTTCCAGTAGGCCGTGCCTGTGCTGCTTGGTGGTATGATGTCAAGCGCACGGTCCAGGTAGGCAGGATGCAACAGGCAGATTATTATGTGTGGAGCTCAGATGGATATGGGAGAGAAGAGAGAGGAACAAGAGCCAAAAATATAACAAACAAACAAAAAAGAATGCTAGGGGAGCTTGCCCTTGGAGTGGAGAGATGAGAGACTATGAAATGGAGAAAAACTGAAAGGGGAGGAGGCAGAAAAGAAAAGAATGAGTAAATAAGAATCAGAAAGGTTAAAGAACTGCAGGGTTCCCAGGTTTCCCACTGGTGCAGCTATGAGGTCTGGGGAAGTCGCTCTGAGGTGTTGCAGTACAGCCTGGCTAGAAGGCGTAGAGGTATATGATGCCAGGTATTCAGGGAACAGAAGGAGAAAGAAGATATAGAGAGACGAAGAACTGAGCAATTAAGAAAGACAAAAAGGGAAAAAGAGAAAAAAGAAAACAAAACAAATTAAAAAATAAAAGAAAGGCCCCCAAAGGAACAGGAAAAAGAAAAAAACCGAACGTAAAAAGAAATGCCTTCAGGGATCCCTCTGCACATCTGTGGAAGCCGAAGGGGAGTCTCCCTGCCATGCAGCTCCTCCTGGCCATAAAGGGCTCCCAACTCAAGAAAACGAAAAGAAAACAAACAAACAATTCAAAACAAACAAATGAACAAAAGCCCCGGGATCCCACCAGCGTAGCAGACCAAACCGGGAAGCAGCTCCACACTCGAACGGAGCTCCGCAGCCCCTCAGGAGGAAGCAAAGATGGCGCACGGAGTCAGGTACTTGAGCGAAGGGAGGGAGAGGTGGCGAGAGGCAACTAAGAAATCAAAAGAAGCAGAAAAAAAAAAAAAGCAACACTAGCAGCCAACAGATGGCACTGAGAGAGCCAGCTAGTGCGGGCTGGTGTTTCTGGACAAGAGACTGTGCCCGTGGGAAGCTGAGGGGTCCGAGTGTGGGTGAAGAAGGGTAGAGAGTGGGAAAGCGTATATCACAAATTACCGGACCTCTGCAGCCCCTCAGGAAGAAGCAAAGATGGTGCATGGAGCGAGGTACTCGAGTGAAAGGAGGGGGAGGTGGGCAGAGGCAAGGAAGAAATAAAAAGAAGCGGAAAAAAAGCAACACCAGCAGCCAACAAATGGCACTCAGAGAGCCACCCGCTTGGGTGTGTGGAATCCAAGCACCCGGCGCTTCCCGGTCAAGAGACTGTGGCCACAGGAAGTAGAGGAGGCCAAATTGGGGTGAAGAAGAGTGGGGGATGGGAAAGCATATATCGCCAATTACCAGTTGTTTTGTCTCCTGCTGGAAGCTCCGTGAGGCTGCTTTCTCTTACCCCCTGTTTGCTGGTCTCTGATAGGAGTCCAAGATGGCGGATCTGCGCTGCATTAGCTGGTAGGGGACCTCTGCATGAATGTCTCCTCGCTCTCCGTTCTCTGTCAGTTTTCGCACTCCATTTGGTGCTTGGCTGAGTTCTTTATCTCTTCATTTGTTGTTTTAGGGTTTCAGGATTGTTGTATTCTCTGTTCGGCTTAGTTTTTCGCATCTTTGCTGTGGATGGATGGCGTGGTGCTTCTGCCTAGAGCGCCATTTTGCCGGAACTCTTTTTTTCTTTTCTTGTAGGCATTTTCTTTTTATTCTTTTTTTTTTTTTTTAACATATTGTCCATTGTGTGTGTGTGTTTTAATTGTGGTACAAATACATGTAATGAAACGTTTGCATTTCCAACATTTTTTTTGCATGTACAATTCAATGACATTAATCACGTTTACCATGTTGTGCAACCTTCACCACTATCTAATTTCCAAATTTTTCCGTCATCGTTCACAGAAATTCAGTGTTGTAGGTGTTTTGTGTTTTTTCATTGTGCTTCCGATGAAAGTTTACAGAGCAAATTACTTTCTCATTCTATAGTTTGTACATGAAGTGTTCCAAAGCATTGTTTACATTCCCCACAATGTGTCAGCACTCTCCCCATTTCCGCCCTGCCTACCCCATTTCTCTTCCTCTGAATTTTCTACCCCTTCCTGCCTTCTCATCTTTGCTTTTGGGCAAATTTTGTCGTTTTGAACTCATATAATTGATTGTTCTAAGGAACGCATTCATCTTGGGTGTTACTGTTTATTTTATGGGACTGTTTGTTGTTTGGCTGAGAGGTGGTCTCTGGGAACGACCACAGTTCCAGGTAAGAAGTGTTTTTCCATAGTTGCAGGGGTTCCTCCAGTCTATGTCGGACCAGTAAATCTGGTCTTTTTTGTGTATTTGATTTTTTGTTTTGCCTTTTTCTCCCAGTCTGTCTCAGACACTCTATTGTGATCCTAGTCAGAGTGGTAGATAGAGGTCACCAGGCACCATCTAGTTCTTCTGGTCTCAGGGTCATGTATTCTGTGGTTCATGCAGTCCGTTAGTCCCTTGGACTAATTACTCCCTTGAGTCTTTGAGTTTCTTCACTCCCTTTCCTCTGGACTAGAAGAGACTAATAATTGTATCTTAGATGGCAGCTTGCAAGCTTTTAAGACCCCAGACGCTATTCATCAAAGTAGGATGCAGAATATTGTCTTGATGAGCTATGTTGAGCCAGTTGACCTAGATGTCCCTCAAGTCTATTGTCCTTCGCATTTGAGCCTAGGAGTTTGTCCTGCAAGGTGTTTGGTTATGTCTAAGAAGTTTCCATGACTGTTTCCCTTGTGTGCTCTATTCTCTATATTAATATACATTGCAAAACAAATCAAAAACCAAACTCACTGCTGTTGGGTTGATTCCAAGTCATAGCAAGTCCACAGGACAGAGTAGAACTGCCCCATAGGGTTTCCAAATATGTAAATCTTTATGAAAGCACACTGCCACATCTTGCTTCTGAGTGGTGGCTGATAGGTCCGAACCACTGACCATTTACCATAATTGCCCTTTATTCTTGTGTTCCTCTCAGTTACTTCCTTTGCCTTGGTTATATTGTGCTAACTTCCGCCATATTGTGTATTGCCTTTCCCTTCACTGATATTGACACATGTCTTCTAGCTAGTTAGTAATTTTCCCTCTCTCCCCTTCCCATCCCTGGTAACCATCAAAGATTTTTTTTTCTGTGTGTAAACCTTTTCTTGTTTTTTTATAATAGTGGTCTCATACAATATTTGTCCTTTTGTGATTGACTTATTTCACCCAGCATAATGTCCTCCAAATTCATCCATGTTGTGAGATGTTTCAAGGATTCATTGTTATTCTTTATTGTTGCATAATCTTCCATTGTGTGTATATACTACAGTTTGTTCATCCATTCATCTGTTGATGGGCTTTTATGTTGTTTCCATCTTTTTGCTGTTGTGAATAATGTTGCAGTTAACATGGGTGTGCGCATGTCTCTTCATGTCACGGCTCTTATTTCTTTAGGGTATACATCTAGGATTGCGATTGCTGGATCATATGGTATTTCTATTTCTAGCTTTTAAGGAAGCTCCATTCTGTTTTCTACAGAGAGTGTACCATTTTTCCTTCCCACCAGCAGTGTGTAAGAGTTACAGTCTCCCCACAATCTTGCCAACATTTGTTATTTTCTGTTTTTTTTTTTTTTTAAATTGGCACCATTATTGTCGGGGTGAGATGGTATCTCATTGTAGTTTGGATTTGCATCTCTCTAATGGCTAATGATTGTGAGCATTTCTTTATGTGTTTGTGAGCCACCTAAATGTCTTCTTTGGTGAAGTGTCTGTTTATGTCCTTTGCCCATTTTTAAATTGGATTGTTTGTCTTTTTGTTTTTAGGCGCTGAAGTTTTATGTAAATTTTAGACATTAGAGCCTTGTTGGATATGTTGTAGCCAAAAAATTTTCCCAGTCTGTAGGTTCTCTTTTTGCTTTTTTTGCGAAGTCTTTTAATGAGCGTAACTATTCAATTTTTAGGAGGTTCCATTTATCTAATTCATCTTCTGCTGTTTGTGAATTTTTATTTGTGTTTGGTATTCTATTTATGATGTATAGTAGGGCTCCTAGTGCTCTTCCCATTTTTTCTTCCACGATCTTTGTTGTTTTAGGTTTTATATTTAGGTCTTTGATCTATTTTGAATTATTTTTTGTGTATGGTGTGAAGTATGGGTCCTGTTTCATTTTTTTTACAGATGGACATCCAGTTTTGCTGGCACCATTTATTAAAGAGACTGTCACTTCCTCATTTAATGGACTTGGGCCTTTGTCGAAGATCTGTTCTCCATGGGTGGATGTATTTACATCTGGGTTCTCAGTTCTGTTCCATTGGTCTATGTGTCTGTGATTGTACCAGTACCAGGCTGTTTTGACTACTATCGCTGTATAGTAGGTTCTGAGATCAGGTGGTGTGAGGCCTCCTACTTTGTTCTTTTTTGTCAATAATGCTTTACTTAGCCAGGGCCTCTTTCCATTCCATATAAAGTTGGTGATTTGTTTTTCCATTTTGTTAAAGAATGCTGTTGGCATTTGGATTGGGATTGCATTATATCTATAGATTGCTATGCAGTTCTAACTACCAGCTGCTCCTTGGAAACCCTATGAGGCAGTTCTACTCTGTCCTGTAGGGTCGCTATGAGTCAGAACCGACTCAACAGCACCTAACAATAACAAAAATAGACCGCTTTGGGTAGTATTGACATTTTCACAATGTTAAGTCTTCCTATCCATAAGCATGGTGTGTTTTTCCATTTATATAGGTCTCTTTTGGTTTCTTGCAGTAATGTTTTGTAGTTTTCTTTGTATAGGTCTTTTATGTCCCTGGTTAGATTTATTCCTAAGTATTTTATCTTTTAGGGGGGCTATTGTAAATGGTATTGTTTTCCTGATTTCCTTTGCAAAGTTCTCTTTGTTGGTGTAGAGGAATCCAACTGATTTTTCTGTGTTGTTCTTAGAGCCTGCTCCTTTACTGAATCCTTCTATTATTTCCAGTAGCTTTCTTGTGGAATCTTTGGGATTTTCTATGTATAGGATCATATGCTCTGTGAACAGGGGTAGTTTTACTTCTTCATTACCAATTTGAATGCTCTTTATTTCCTTTTCTTGCCTTATTGCTGTAGCTAGGACTTCCAGTACAGTGTTGAATAAAAGCGGCGATAAAGGGCATCCTTGTCTGGTTTCTGCCCTCAAGGGGAATGCTTTCAGTCTGTCTTCCGTTGAGAAGAACATTGGCTGTTGGTTTTGTATAAATGCCCTTTTTTGTGTTGAGGAATTTCTTTTCGGTTCCTATTTTGCTGAGAGTTTTTAACAGGAATGTGTTGGACTTTATCAAATGGTAGACATTTTTTAATGATCACAGTCAAGATCTGCAGAGCCTCACTCACCAGCAAATGGAGTTCTAGGAATGGAAATATTCCCAAGCATCACTGCAGAGCTCATCTTCAGAGTCTGACAGCCTGCCATATACTTAACCAACTCAGTAACTGTGAGCAAGTGATTTAAATTCTCAGTGTAAAATGGGAATAGTGTTGTCTTTGTAGAGACGTCAGGAGGGTAAAATTAATTATTCCACAAGAGACACCTAATCTAACCCTGGAACAGTGGCTGGCACATACCAAGTGCTCAATAAATATTACACACATCCACATTCACCCATACAGCCACACCCCCACCACACATACACATTTAGCCACCACAAACACACACAACCACATATACAACCACACAGAGCTCCACCATCTCCTTATTGGAGAAGCCTTCCCAGGCCATTCTATATAAAATGATACGCACCTCATGCCCCCCATCTCTCTTTTGTTTTCCTTTACTCCTCTCCATAACACTTGTCACCGTCTGACCCACGATGAATTTTCTTATTTGTTGACTCTCTGCCACCCCACCCCTCACTAAGCCTATGAACGGAGGGATTTTTTTTTTAATTATGTTTTTTTAAATTGTACTTCAGGTGAAGGTTTATAGAACAAATAGTTTCTCATTAAACAGTCAGTACACGTATTGTTTTATGACATTGGTTAACAACCCCATGACATGTCAACAGTCCCTTCTCGACCTTGGAGGACCTTTTGTTTTGGTGAAAATATACATAGTCAAAGATACAACATTTCAAAAATTTCTACATGTACAATTCATTGACATCAATTACACTCTTCAGTTGTGCTGCTATTCTCACTTTAGTTGAAGGTTTACAGAACAAAATAGTTTCTTATTAAAAAGTCAGTATACTTATTGCCCTATGACAATGGTTAACAACCCCACTACATGTCAACACTGTCCTTACTCAACCATGGGTTCCCTATCACCAGCTTTCCTGTCCCCTTCTGCCTTCTAGTCCTTGTCCCTGGACTGCTGTGGCTCATTAGTCCTGTTTTGTTTTATGGGGCTG
>NW_004443958.1:15451679-15476863 GCF_000243295.1 Trichechus manatus latirostris
TGAACCTCGGGAGTGACTTCACCACTGAGCTAAAAGGGTGTCTGGGGGCCATACTCTCAGGGTTTCTCCAGTCTCTGTCAGGCCAGTAAATCTGGTCTTTTTTTTTGTGTTAGAATTTTGTTCTACATCCTTCTCCGGCTCTGTCCAGAACCCTCCGTTGTGATCCCTGTCAGAGCAGTCATGAACGGAGGGATTTTTATTCATTTTGTTCAATGCTTTATTTTCAGTGTGTGGAATATCTGAGTGTCTAGTAAATATTTGTGGAATGGGTGAGTCTCTAATTTTGAGATGGCCTTGAGGCCCAGACTCACACTCAGAGAGGTAAAGTAGCTTGTTCAAGGTCACCCAGCTAGCAGGTTGCAAATCTGGCCCTAGAGCCCATGTTCTGATATAAACCATCACTATCTCCCTGCTGGCATAAAATAAAAATCAAAGACAAAAACCTCTCAGCACAGTGCCTGCAACAATGACCCCTGCCCCCAGACGCCCCAGTTTGATTGTAACGCAATTTGTAATAGGCAGGCTCATTTAGTACTCTCAATGGGAAGAAGCTGCCACCATGAGAGGGTTAACCAGGCGTTGCCCTGGCCTGTGGGCACTTGCAGCCTGGGTTGAAACGAGTTCATGCCCCTTCCTAGAGGTTGCACAATCGGGGGGTAAGGGAACCAGGGTTCTTTAGAAGACATCGAAGCTTTGTGCAATGTCCCATTTCCAGAGTTGGCAGGAAGCTTCTAGAACACTCCCATTTGTCTAATGGTTGTCCTTTCATCTGCAGTTTTGTTTTTTTTCAAGCCTAAGGGGAGCTGAGAGGACCCGGTCCCCCCCCTCCTCCGCCCCACCCATTATCCTCTGGTAGGTTTTATTGTTCCCGTTTTTTAGATGAGGAAACAGAAGTTCAGAGAGGTTAGTAACTTCTGACGCTGAGTGTCAAACCCAGCCTGTTGAATTCTACACTCCTCGTACCCCCTGCTCTGCTCTCTGGAGGCTGTTATATTCGGATTCTGATTCACAAGCATTTATTAAGCAATAATTATATGCTGGGTGCCATGCCTAATTTTGTGTTTTTGTTTGCTTATTCTGGATTTTAAACTGTCTTCTACAAACAGGGGGCAGGGGAGGCTTGCCTATAGATGAGTTATGTGGGGACAGGATTTGTTGTCTCTTGCCCTTGTGATTATCTGTTACATTGGCCAGCTGTGGGGAAAGGTTGGAGCCTAGGAGCCAATCGGCTCTGGATTCAAATGCACACCTGGCCTCTTAGTTGCTGTGTGGTCTGTGTTCAGTCTCTCTGAGCCTCGGTTTCCATATGTGTAAAACTGAGTAAGTACCTTTACCTTGAGGGGATACTGTGAGGATCTGAGACATTCCATATAAAATATCAAGCATAGAGACTGGCGCATAACCGGCCATCACTGTTGAAGGCTATTTATTTATCATTATTTTTATTACTATTATTACCGTTGTTGTCTGTGGCAGATCAGGGTCCCTGAGTGGTGTAAACGGTTAACATACTCGGTTGCTAACCAAGAAGTAGGAGGTTCGAGTCCACCCAGAGGTGTCTTGGAAGAAGGGCCTGGAGATCTACTTCTGAAAACTCAGCCATTGAAAACCCTGTGAAGCACAGTTCTACTCTGACACACATGGGGTCGCCATGAATCAGAATCAGCTTGACAGCAGCTGGTTTGTGTTTGCTTTTACATGGTAGTTCAGTGGTAGAATTCTCGCTTTACACCCGGGAGACCCAAGTTCAATTCCTGGACAATGCACCCTAAGTGCAGCCACCACCCATCTGTCCGTGGAGGCTTAAGTGTTGCTCTGATGCTGCACACGTTTCAGTGGAGCTTCCAGAATAAGACAGGCTAGGAAGAAAGGCCTGGCAGTCTACTTTGGAAAAGTCAGCCAGCGAAAGCCCTATGGATCACAACAGTTCTACCTACAATCTATCATGAGGATGGCGGAGGACCGGGCAGTGTTTTGTTCCCTTGTGCATGGCGTCACCATGAGTTGGGGCCGACCTGAAGGCCGCTAACGAACACCACCACCACCACGTTTTTGCAGTAGTGCTGTACTTAAATGTTACTTCTTTGCTTGCCCTCCTAGTCTGTCCCTCCTGAGGGAGCAAACGAAGCCTTATTCATCTCAGCATCCCATTTTCTCCAACAATCTTTGCTTCATGGTTGACATGCACTCATTGCATGAGGAATGAATGAATGGATGAATGAAGGAGTGAGTGCTCCAGTGGTTTTTTTGGGGGCCACTCTGGCCCGGTTGTTTGGGGATGTGGTTCTTGGAGTCTTATCCCCTCTTGTCAGATTCAGGGCTAGGACAACAGTACAGTGGTGCCATCATTCCCAGATAACTTTTCTTATCTTAACATTTCCACTGGGGCAGCCCTCACACACACCCTGCCCTCCTGCGTCCTGCCCTGTCACTGACCCCCACTCGGACTGTGAACAGGCTTCATTATAGTGGCAGGCACTGCTTCTTGGGTTCTCACTTCCCCCAATTTAAAAAAAAAAGTTTATTTCTCTCTCTTGAAAACTAGTGGCCGCTGAGTCGATTCTGGCTCGTGGCAACCTGTGTGTGGTTACTGGTTTCCCTCTCTTGAACTTTCCATGTTCTAGTGAGGACATAGAAAACATAGTAAAGAAAATGCCTTACATTTGCCTGACTCTCCATAGCGTGGCCTGCGTTTCCTACCTGCACCCCACAAACACCTTGTCAGGTTGGTGAGCCAGCCTTTACCCCTATTTTACAGTTGAAAACATAAAAACTCAAAAAGTGTGTGGCCTGCAGGTCACAGAGATGGTTGGTGAGAGGGCCTCGGAGCAGACCAACTCTCTGTCACCTAACCGAGCGCATTTCCCACAGCAGGTACCCACGTGGCTGTATTTGTTGCTACGGTGGACCTTCTGTTTCCAGAAAAGATTTAAGAGGTTATGTTAAGATTTTACTTTCCAGGGCACCTTACAGTCTGATGGCTCAGTGTGACTTCCCAGCTGCCCTGTGTGGTGGAATGTGTATGAATATAATAATACCCTCCTATGTGGTGCAGTGCTTAAAGCACTCAACTGCTAACTGGAAGGTCGGCAGTTTGAATCCACCAGCCACTCCTCAGGAGGAAGATGTGGCAGTCTGGTTCTGTAAAGATTACAGCCTTGGAAACCCTATAGGGCAGTTGTATTCTGTCCAATAGGGTCGCTATGAGTTGGAATCATCTCAACGGCAATGGGTTTTGTTTTGTTTGATGGCACAGTGGTTAAGTGCTCGGCTGTTAATCAAAAGGTCAGTAGTTCAAACCCACCAGCCACTCTTCAGGTGAAAGATGTGGCAGTCTGCTTCTATAAAGATTATAGCCTTGGAAACCCTGTGAGGCAGTTCTACTCTGTCCTGTAAGGTCTCTAAGAGTCGGAGTTGACTCAACGGCAACGGGTTTGGGTTTGGTTTATGGGGCAGGACACTGGAGCCTCCCCTGGGCCATGGTTCCCTTTCCTATTGGAGTTGACTCTTCTGTCAGTTGTCCTCAAACTTGGCTCAATGTTGGAATACCTGGTGAGTTTTAAAAATCCTGATGTCTTGATACCCGGATCTCACCCCTCAAAATGCTGATTTAATTCATCTGGAGTGGGGCATCGGGATTTCTTTTAGCTCCCCTGGTAATTCTATAGTGCAGCAAAGTTTGAGAACCACTGTCTTAGATCATCCCTGTTACAGGGATGTTGGGAAGTTAATGAGAACTCTGCTAGCAATCCCCAAATTCTCTTTGAGACAGGACTTTTCAGCCCTTGTAAAGTAAATCTTACAGCCCAGAAAGCCCAGTGGGGCAGTTCTGCTCTGTCACATGGGGTCGCTATGAGTCAGAAACAACTCAACAGCACGCAGCAACAACAATAACAACAAAGCAAGCCTGGGCTTAAACCTGCTCACCTCTGCTCGGATTCATGGCAACCGCGTTTAGAACTAACAGTGCTGAAAGAGAGGGCCAAGGGAAGAAGGAGACGGAGCAGTGACAGTCACTACCATGTGATGTGCGTCTCCTGTGCTCCCGGCACTGTTCCAAGCCCCTCTCGTGTATTAGCTCATCCAATCTGCAGCCCCCCAACAGCCCGGGAAGCCTCTGCTGATACTATCCCCATCTCATAGACGAGAAAACTGTCCTTGTAACTTGCATAAGATGACACTGCTGGGAAGTGGCAGAGCTGGTATTTGAACCAGGGAGGCTGGCTCTTGAGGCCACCCTTTTAACCACAAAGTCTGGCCTTACAGGATAGTTTGGGAACCGGGTATACTGGCTCCCACATGGCTGAGAATTTGCTTTCACCAGTTTAACCTTCATGGTGATGCTGAAGCATAGCTCTGATTTGCCGCTCTGCTGCTCATGAGGCTCCGTGCCTCCCCATTGCATCTGTAGGGGATACCAAGCTCCTTCAGCGTCGCACATGCGGGTACCCTTCAC
This sequence comes from Trichechus manatus latirostris, assembly GCF_000243295.1. Lineage (NCBI taxonomy): Eukaryota > Metazoa > Chordata > Mammalia > Sirenia > Trichechidae > Trichechus > Trichechus manatus. The sequence continues at coordinate 15,456,136 of NW_004443958.1, forward strand.
GGTCTGACCACTTGCAGATCGTGTTTTCCACTTGTTCTTAATACAGTCTGAAGAGCCCCTCCCGTTTCTCTGCCTGGTAAACTCCTATTCACTCTTCAGTACCTAGCTCGATACATAGCTAGTATGGAGGCTTTGCTGCTGCTACAGTGAAGAAGAAAGGGAAAGTTTAGTGTAAAACTGCTGGGCGAATTCTAGAAATTGATCCTACAGAAAAACACGCACAGGTACAAAACATGGGGAATAGGACCTTCCTCTCAACATTGTTTGAAACAGCAAAAGATGAGACACCGTTTAAAGGTTCCCCAGGCGGGGGTTGGTTAATCCAATTGTGATACATCCATGAAGTGGAATAGTGTATAGTTGTTAAAAAGAGCTAGTGGTTTTATGGACTGATCTGGAACAATCCTGAAGCTATATTAACTCTCAAAAAGCAGCATCAACCTTAATAAAGTTGATGTTAAAAAATAAAGGGGAGGCTTTAGAGCAGTGTGTTTGCTAACAGCTACACTAATAGGCAGCCACCTGTCCTAGAGCAGGTGCCCTTCCTTCCTCCACACAGGCGCTTGACACATCTGTTGTTCCTGCCTCTTTACTTACTGGTCTGTATGTCCCAGGGGACAGACCGCCTCATGAGGGCAGGACCTAGTCTGCCTATTTGCAGTGGTATCGCCAGACCCAAGTTCAGAGCCAAGTACATACAAGCTTGCCATCAATATTTGTGAATGAATGAATGAATGAACAAACACAGAGACAGTAGCGGTTTTCTGTCTACAGTTTCCACTCCTGGAACAGAGGAGGCTGCAGTGGAAGGCTTGGAGGTCCTTCTCCCTCCCTCGAGCACTGTCCCTGGCACCCAGGCCTCCCTCCAGGCCCTTGATTTCTGTGCACTGCATAGCTTCCTCCTTATTCCCCAGATTACAGAGAAAGGAGAGGAGAGGAGAGGTTTGATAAAGACCTTTGAGATTATAATGTGTAGCTGACATCATTAGGTAAGTCAGGCAGATCGGATTTAATTGATTAATTTCATTGGCAGGAGCCATGCAGATCCGAAAGCTAGGATCAGCCTTGCAATGGGGCGGCATGGTGGTGAGTCAGCCCTGTGGGGGCTTGAGTCCGCGCTCTGGCAGGCTGGCTCTGGGACCTTGGCCATGTTACTTCACCTTGCTGCATCTCATTTCCTGACCTGTAAGAGGAGGCCAAAAGGGCTTCTCTTGAGGTTATAGTGAGGATTAAATGTGATAATGTCAGTGAAAGTGCCCTTTGAAGAAAGAAGACAGTGGAAGTGCCTGTTGTGTAGGGAGAGAAGTGAGGAGGGCCCCTATTGTTCTCAGGTGCCTTATCCTTCCCAGGGAAAGATCCCAACTCCAAGGCAGAACAGGCTATGATTTGGCTCTTAGTCTTTGATTCCGTGCACTTTTCTTGGCCGCCCAGGGCTTTCAGCTTAAGCAAATAAATTAGCCTGCTTCTCGGGCTCTGTGTTCTGCAGCCAGCCATATGTTTGAGCTTGATAGAGATTCTTATCGGGCCGGATAATATTACCCAGCAAGGGATGACATTTCTTATCGGAGGCCCTGCGGAATCAGAGATAGGAGCCCTGTCTTTTCACCGGCTGCCAGGCTCATTGTGCAAGGCCTGGCAGGGAAGGTGGGAGGGCCGGCCTGGCTGGAGTAGGCAGCTCGGCTGCGGCGGGCGGGCATCAGCTGGCCTCATCTCCTAAAACAGGCTCTCCCGGAGCCTGCCTGTCGGAAGTGGGCCATTTTGAGATTTGTGCACTATGGAATGGCTGATAGAGGCAGGGCGAGGAAGTGGGGATGAGGAAGGAAGGAGGCAGCGTGGTGACGCTGGGCCGGCTTCGGCTTCGGAGGAGGCAGGAGTGTTGCATGCTTGGGTGGGGTCTCGCCTCCTGCAGAGAGGCAGCTGGCCTCTTGTTGCAAAGCCAAGACCAGGGGAGTCTGTCCTGTGCTCTGTGGGGGGGAGTCAGGTGAGACCCCTGTCCTCTCTACAGTCTGGGCTGTCAGATCGATGGGGCACTGGGGAGCTTCCCTGTGCCCCCCCAGATCTACTCCCAGTCCTTGTCCACCCAGCGCTGTGCCAGGAGCTGGCTCACCTGTATGGACGCATCAACAGAGTGGGTCAACCCAGGGCTCCTGGCCCTCTGGCTTCTACCTGGATCCGGCCAATAGGAGGCACTGGCCGAGTGGGAGGACAGGAGAGGAGTGAGGTCAGGGTATTTATTCTTCTGCTTCCTTCCTGTACTTCTGCTTCCTTCCTGTACTTCTGCTTCCTTCCTGTAGGGTTCCTGACTGATACACGTAAGGTCTGCAAAGAGAGCCCTGGGTTTGAATCCTAAGTCAGGCACACACTCGCTGTGTGATCTTAAAAACCAGAAAAAACAAACCCATTGCTGCTGAGTCAGTTCTGACTCATGGCAACCCCATGTGTTCCAGAGCAGAACTGAGCTCCATAGGTTTTCTTGGCTGTAATCTTTTCAGAAGCAGACCACCAGGCCTTTCTTCTGCAGCACCTCTGGGTGCATTTGAACCTCCAGCCCTTCGGTTACCAGCCAAGTGCAAACTGTTCAGGCCGCCTGGGGAGCTATGTGATCTTAGGCAGGTTGTTTAACCTCTCTGCACCTTGGTCTCTTCATCTGTGATATGGGGGTGACACCAGTTTCCTTGACATCTCACCCCTTCTCTCGGGGCTCAGTGACCTCTTGCCCCTCGTTTTCCCTGAAACACTGGTGGAAGAGGCATGCTGGGCCCCCAAGTGCCTCCCTCTCCTGCCCCTTGCCTTTCCAGCCCTGTGACCTTCTAGGGAGGAGGCCCAGGCAGGCCCAGAAAGCGTTGGTTTGGCTTTCTGACTCTTTCCAGGAAATCCCTGCTCTGTGCTCCCAAATAAAATTTCTCTGTAATGTTTAGTTCTCAGCAGCTTCAGCCTTCTTCTCTCCTAATCCTCCTTCCTTCTGGCATCCTTTCTCCGGTGCTCAAGAGTAATCCTGCTTCACTACCTTCTTGCTTGCCTTTCTTTCTTCCCTTAATGCAGCCACGTTAAGTGTGTGCCGTTTTCTCTCTGGACTGTTCATTATCTCTTTACCCTTTTCTGGTCTCCAGATAAACAGCCTCCAGCTGTCAGAGGGACAGAAGTGATGGCTCCGTGCAAACGGACTCCTCCAGCAGTCGACCTCACCCCTGAAGACGTTTGGCCCTGCAACAGCCCCAGCCGCTGACTCATCCTGGATGCTGCACTTGCCATCCACATCATCCCTGGAAGGTCATGGAGCCTTCTCTGGCCCCAGGCCTGGACCGGAGCACAGACCTCACTGATGAGAGGAATAGCCCAACTTGGCTGCATTTTTGATTGGCAACCTCCTTCTCCATGAGTCTTTCTCTTACTTCTGAGAATCACTGCAGCCCCTGGTTGGGCCCTCCCATCTCTCCAGGAAGTGTTGCGTTTAGAGTCACAGGGACCTAGCTCCACCAGTTAGTTGGTGTGGGTCCCTTGACCAAGATTCTGGAGGCAGACTGGGTTCAGATGCTGACTCCACTCTTCACTAGCAGAGTGATCATGGGTGGTTACTTAATGACTCTGCCTTGGTTTCCTCATCTGTTAAATGGAATGCTGACCGTTGTGCCTATCTGTGGTAGATTGAACTATTGATCCCAATTCTTCACTCCTCTGTAATAAAATTATACGTCCATACCTTTGCCATGGCCGCAAGGTGAGTGGGGTTCACCTCAACCCTTGACTTCAGTCTTGGCCACGTGACTTGCTTTGGTCAATGGGATGTTAGTTAGCAACACAACCTGAGCGAAGGATGAAAATGTGTGAATGCAGTTGGGCTTCACTGCGTGTGTGTTTCGTCACGAGAACATGCCTGTGGTAGCCTCTGATCTGGAGAGGATGAGAGACGGGGAACAGATCTAGAGCTAGCACCTAGCTTGGAGCCAAGCTTAGATGAACTCTGCCTACAGCATCCAATCCCTGGCTGAGTAGCAGACCCATGAGCGAGAAATAAATGAGTATCATCGTGTGATCACATGCTGCTGAGCTCGGAGTTGTTTTGTTATGCAGCTTTTTTGTAACCATAGTGGACTAAGACACCACCTCATAGGGGTTATTATTAGAATTAAGTGAGTTGGTGCACGTATTAAGGAGTCCTGGTGGTGCAGTGGTTAAGCTCTCAACTGCTAACTGAAAGGTTGGTAGTTCGAATCCACTAGTCACTCCACAGGAGAAGAACGTGGCAGTCTGCTTCCATAAAGATTTACAGCCTTGGAAACCCTATGGGGCAGTTCTAGTCCATCCTAGAGGGTCTCTATGAGTTGGAATTGACTCAACTGGCAGTGGGTTTGGTATATGTATTAGTTTTGTATTGTTGTTGTAACAAATGACCACAAACTCAGTGGCTTTAAACACCACCAGTTATTATCTTACAGTTGCATAGGTTAGAAGGCTGATGTGGGTCTTCTAACCCAGGACCACGTTCCTTTCTGGAGGCTCTAGAAGAGAACCTGGTTCCTTGCTTTTTCCAACTTCTAGAGGATGTCACCTTGAAGACTAAGGTGCGCCTGACCCAAGCCATGGCATTTTCAATCGCCTCATATGCATGTGAAAGCTGGGTGATGAGTAGGGAGGACTGAAGAAGAATTGACGCCTTTGAATTGTGATGTTGACGAAGAATATTGAATATACCATGAACTGCCAAAAGAATGAACAAATCTGTCTTGGAAGAAGTACAACCAGAATGCTCCTTAGAAGCAAGGATGGAGAGACTACGTCTCACATACTTTGGACATGTTGTCAGGAGGGATCAGTCCCTGGAGAAGGACATCATGCTCGGTAAAGTAGAGGGTCAGTGAAAAAGAGGAAGACCCGCAACGAGATGGATTGACAGTGTCTGCAACAATGGGCTCAAGCATAACAACGATTGTGAGGATGGCTCAGGACCAGGCAGTGTTTCGTTCTGTTGTACACAGGGTCGCTATGAGTGGGAATCAACTGGACGGCACCTAACAACAACTACGTTCCTTGGCTCATGGCCTCCTTCCTCTACTTTCAAAGCCAGCAGCATAGCATCTCTTTATGCCTTTCTTCTGTAGTCACATCTTCCTCTGACTGATTCTGTCTTTTGCCTCCCTCTTCCATTTTTAAGTACCCTTCTGATTACATTGAAACCACCCAAATAATCTAGAATAATCTCCCTATCTTAAAGTCAGCTGATTAGTAACCTCAGTTCCATCTGCAACCTTAGTTCTCCTTTGCCACGTAACCTATATTCATTCACAGGTCCTGAGGATTAAGATATGGACATCTTTGGGGACCATTATTCTGCCTCCCAAAGTATACATCAGACATGCAGAACAGGCACTCTCACATACTACGTAAAAAACTAGTTGTCATGGAGTCGATCCCAACTCATGGTAACCCCATGTATGTCAGAGTAGAATTGTGCTCCACAGGGTTTTCAATGGCTGGTTTTTCAGAAACAGTTTGCCCTGCCTTCCTTCTTAGGTGCTTCTGGGTGGACTCAAACCTCTAACCCTTTGGTTAGTAACCAAGCACATTAACCATTTGCACCACCCAGGGACTCTGAATACTGCATACATATTGGTACGCCCTCTCCTCGTTTATCAACATGGTTGAGTTCCAAAGACCAAGTTGTTATGTGAGATCACTGTTAGGTAAAAATGGAAGATGACTAAATCAGATCACAAAATGGAGGATGACCACATCGTTACATAACTGCCAAACCACTGAAAATTATGGCCCAGCCAAGTTGACACATAACTTTAACCATCAAAGCTAGCGTTACTCTTGTCTCACGTTTTGGCATTGGTTACTGCTAGACATATGCCGTTAATGCACAAAATAGTTGGATAGTAGATTTTTTTTACTATCGTTGTAAATGCAAAATGTTGGATAGCAAGATAGTTGGTGAGGAGAAGGTGTATTCTGTCAGCCTTAGTGGTCTCGTCTGTGAGGTGAGAACAAGATGCAGTCCTGTCTGACGTCCATCCCAACTCCTCAGAAGGGCTTTGTTTTACTGGAGAGGTTGTCCTTGGGAAGACATATCCCATCCTTTGTCCCTAGATGGACGGGAGGCAATGGATTTATGAGACAGGAAGGGAGTGATGTAAGTTTCCTAGCTGGCTGGAGCAGATCACAGGTTCTTGAGGATGATGATAATGCTCCTGATTAATTATCATAATGGGGCTGCCCATTGTTCTTGCTGTCAGTCTGTGTAGCTGCCCCAGCACAGGGGACAGGCTGAGCGACCAGCAGGGCTGGGGTGAGCCAGGCTGGACAGTGAGCCTGTATCTCCATGTGCCCAGCTGGTTCCACACTAGCCTTTGCCAAGCACCTCTGATCTTCCCATGGATGGTAGATTGCAGGAAAAAAGAAACTTCCTGGCCTCATTGATACCAGTTGGAAGGAAACAGCTGGCTTTGGCGGGGGCAAGAAAACAAAATCCGTGAGCATGATAACCTCTGCCCAGTTTGAGTTCAGCGTAAGTTGAGGATACGTTCAGAGGTGGTGGGAGCATGTCAGTTCCTCTAAATGTTAAGTTAGAATTCAGTGTGTGAGAGTAGAGAGAGGACATGTGGTACTGGGCAGTAGGAGGAGAAGAGCCTGGGCTCTGGGGTCCAATCGGAGACTCACTGACAAGTAGGTGATGTGCTTTTCAGGTCTGTGACTCTCAGCATCTACTCTGTTGAACCTCCTGCATCAGTTTGTCACAGTTACTCGCTACTCAAACTCTGGAGCCAGCCTGTACTGTTTCAGATCCTGCCTCTGCCACTGACTAGCTGTGTGACCTTAGGCGAGTTTCCTAATCTCTCAGTGCCTTAGTTTCCTCATCAGGAAACCCGTTGCCATCGAGTTGATTCCAACTCTTAGCGACCCTATAGGGCAGAGTAGAACTGCCCCATAGGGTTTCCAAGGAGTGGCTGGTGGATTCAAACTGCCGACCTTTTGGTTAGCAGCCTGAGCTCTTAACCACTGCACCACCAGGGCTTCTCATCAGGAAAAGAGGGGTAATATTAGCACTAGAAGGAGCCCTGGTAATGCAACGGTTAAGCACTCAGCTGTGAACCAAATGGTCGGCAGTTCAAACCCACCCAGCCTCTCTGCAGGAGGAAAACCTGGCGATCTGCTCCAGTAAAGATTGTAGCCTGAAAAATCCTATGGGGCCATTCTACTCTATCATACAGGGTCGCTATGAGTTGGAATCAACTCCATGGCACCCTAACAACAACAGCAACGTTAGTACTGGAGTTTCAGTATATATTTCAGTGTCAGGATTCACTGAATATGTGTGTATGTATCAGCGTGGCTGTATGTATATTCATGCGTGTGTATGTATATGTATGTGCTTTGTGCATATGTGAGTATACATATATACATGTGTGTATGTATATGTGTATGCATACATTAGTGTATATATGTATATGTGTATACATTTATGTATACATATGAACACATGTATATGTGTGTGTGTATTTATATGTAACATTTAGTGTCTAGCTCTCAAAGACTCATGCAGGTTACCCTGTTCAGACATACATTTGCAGCTTGCAGAGAAGCCCTGACCCGCTTTATTCTGGGCCCAGCCCTAGATTTGTTTCAGAGAATTTTTAATTTGGGCTGAGAGCTGACGTGAGCGGGGTCTTGAACCAAGACCTCTGAGGACAAAGTCTTGTGCTTTCTCCACCTCATGATTGGTTCCCCAGCCTGCCCTTGGGAAGTATCAGAAGTGAAATATTGGTCAAATGGATTATCCCTAGGCCCCACCCCAGACTTCCTGAATGGGAGAGGCTGACCTAGAATCTAACTGTTTAACAAGGGCTCCTGGGGTGATTTTGATGGAGAGCCACACCGTGGGGTGCCTTCTTCCTTCTCTGGTTATTTTGGTTTCCTTTCCCCTTCCCAGAAAAATCTAACACATTCTGCCCAGGCACAGCCATGGCCTCACAGAAGCACAAAGCACAGGGCCAGTTTTATATTTGGATTTTCAGTTGAATTTCACTTTCCCACATCACTGAGCAAGACATGGTATCCTCGCCTCACCTCTTCAGGTTGAGCTGAGGTCAAGTTTAGCTCTGGTGTGGCCAGACCACCTGGGGCCTCTTCCAGTTCACAGTGAGCTGATTTCCCCCAAGGTACAGCTTCTGGGTGATGAGACTCCATTGCTTTGCTAGTGCCCTGAGACCTTCCCACTGAGAAAAGAATCAACTGCCATTTACTGAGCAACTATACTGTGGACCTGTATTGGTCTAGTTATTACACTGCCGGAAAGGTAATATCATCCTGAAGCTAAGAGATAATAAATAATTTACAAAAGGTCCCAGAGCCAGGATTCAAAGCTTCATCTATCTAACTGGAACCAACCAGTTACCACTGAGTCAACTCTGACTGTGGCGACCCCATGTGTGTCAGAGTAGAACTGTGCTCCACACGTTGTTTTTTTTTCTTTAATTTATTTTGTTGTTGCATATACACAGCACATAAGGTTTTCAATGGCTGATTTTTCTGAAGTATATCACCAGGCCTTTCTTCTGAGGTGCTTCTGGGAGGGCTCGAACCTTCAACCTTTCATTAGCAGCTTAGTGCATTAACCATTTGTACCACCCAAGGACTGCTGACTGGAAAGCCCTTTCCTTTTCTACTATACCAGAAGGCAAGATATGGAAGCTTTGTTGTCAGTCTGTAGGTCCTAAACACTTTCCTTTAAAGTATGTGAATAAAGTCTTGCCGAGAAGTTGCATCTGATTTAAAATGTACAGATTGCGCTTAGGGGTTACAAACAAGTTCCAGAAGGTCAGGAGCTGCCTTGGCTCAGGCCAAGTGGGAAGGTCACACAATAGGGAGTGTGCTCCATGTGCTGAGCATGGTGACCTGGGAACCTGCTGCTCGCCTCCTTTCTCTGTAACGTCTTTCAGTTCACGAACATGTTTTCTGCCCCCCCTTTGGCATCTGTCATGATTTAAATTCCAGGTTGTCAACTCTTGTACAAAGGGGCTCAGATCCAGGCATTAAATCACCCCTGTCATGTAAGCAGGGCATTGCCATTTGCAAAGCACTTTCCTAAGCCTTGGAGTCCCTGGGTGGCCCAAGCGGTTAATGCAGTTGGCTGCTAACTGAAAGGTTGGCGCCCTGGCGGTTCAAGTTCACCCAGAGGTGCTTTGGAAGAACCGTATGGTGATCTACTTCTGACAAATCACCCATTGAAAAACCTATGGAGCACAGTTCTGCTCTGACACACGTGGGGCTGCCGTGAATCAGGGTCGACTCGGCAACAACTGGTTTGTATGGATATACGACCATTTATCCATTCGTTGGTTGGTGGACACTGGGATGGTTTTCACATTTGGGCCGTTATAAATAACGCTGCTATGAAGAATGTGCACAAGTTTTTGTGGGGACGTATGTTTTCGTTTCTCTTGGGTATATTCCTAGGAGTAGAGTTGCTGGGTCATGTGGTAACTTTATGTTTAACGTTTTAAGGAAATGTCAGACTGTCTTCCAAAATGCCCACGCTGTTGTACGTTCCCGTTAGAAGCTGCTTGTTCTTGCTCATAGCTCATGTTGCTCTCTCAACCTATATCATGATTCCATTTAATGAATTTTTAGAACAGGCAAAACTAATAGGTGGTGATAGAAATCAGTACAGTGGTTGCTTCTGGGAGGAGGGCTGGGAAGGGGCACAAGGGTGCTTTCTGGGAGAGAGAAACATTCTCTCTCTTTGTGGTGGTCTGGTTTACTTGGGTGTATGCATTTGTCAAAAGTCATCAAACTGATTATTTAAGACCTGGGCATTTCACTGTGTGTAAATTATGCCTGGAGTCGCTGGGTAGTGCAAACAGTTAATGTGCTCAGTTGCTAACTGAAAGGTTGGAGGTTTGAGTCCACCCAGAGGAGCCTCGGAAGAAAGGCCTGGAGATCTACTTCTAAAAAAATGAGCCACTGAAAACCCTATGGAGCACAGTTCTACTCTGACATACATGGTGTCGCCATAAATCGGAGCCGACTGGACAGCCATTGGTTTTGAAATTATGCCTAAGTAAATAGACATACAAACGAAAAAAATATCAGTAGAAGGGGCAAATGGTGACAATTTAAAATATCTCCTGACATGACTGGCTGCTTTTCTTAGCCACCTTCCCGTGGACCAGAGCAGGTGCCTGGCTGGCAAGGCCACTACAGGAAGGCTCTTAACTGATGTGATTAACTACGACTCAACAGGGAGCCTCATTAACACCAAGGGGGACGAAAGGAGGCTATTTTTCACTCTCCCAAATCGTGGACGCCTGGAGGGGGTTCATGAGGGGTGGGGGATGTAGGGGACGGGGGTTGGGCTGGGGGACATCTGTTGAAGACCTTCCTACATACGCAGCTGCCTTTCCCTTTGACGTTAATATAACCTTTTTTGGGGTCAATTTCTCTTCTCAGTTGCTGCAAAACCTATTCTCCATTTTATCTATGGGAAGGAGGAAAACAACTTGATTTATTTAGCCTTTTTTTTTTAACGCTGCATCATCCACCGAAGCACAGCATTTAGGGAGAGCACTCTTCAGTCCTTCATAAATTCATTGGTGGCAGGTGGACAGATGGGCAGATACAAACAAATCATGCAAAGAAACTTACAGATTAACATAAATTTATGGAAGATTAGGATTGGACCAGTATCACTAATTGTCCATGTGGATTAAAAAAAAAAAAATCAGTATTATAAAATTTTGGCTAAAATTGCAAAAATTACATCATTTTATTTGTAGCTAGAAGACAGCCTAGAAGTATAAACCACACAATTATTTGTGGGAGCACGTGATTGCGTGCAGGTTTTTTTTTTTTTTTTTCCTTATTGCTTATCTGTGATTTACTTTTTGCAACGACCATTTATTGCTTGTGAATTAAATTACAAAGGAATTCCTTTGTTGGTTCTCTCATTGATTGGTGAAATCCATTTCCTAGGCTCCCCCTCTCTCTAGAACAGACTCCTTCATCCCCAGTACCCCCCCAATACATATTTAGCATTTAGGAGCTTGGAGGCAGCATGCAACAGGAATTGAACCTGCACTTTGGGATTAGCTAGCTCAGCGTTTAACAACTGGCTTTGCCACATCCTCCCTGTGTGGTCTTGGGCAAGTGACAGACCTTCTCTGTGTCTTGGTTGCTTGTCAGTAGAACGGAACGGGACTGATAAGAACTCTCCCCAGTGGAGCCGTATGAGTCGTTAAGTGGGAAACCCCTAACACAGTACTTGGCCTTTCCTGTCAATTCATTTCTTCTTTTCCAAGCCCTTTTCTGGTATCTTCCTGGTACCAGCACCCAACATTACAGTCTAGATGACTTCTGATTTAAAAAAAAAAAAAAAACCCAAACCCGTTGCCGTCGAGTCGATTCTGACTCATTGCGACCCTTTAGGACAGAGTAGAACCATCCCGTAGGGTTTCCAGGAGGCAGCTGGTGGATTTGAACTCCCAAACTTTTGGTTAGCATATAGCTCTTCATCACTATTCTGACTTCTGATTATTGGGCTGCGTTTCTAATGGTTGAAGTTGAAATACACGTGTATATAATGTTGGGTGTATGCGTGTCTGTGTGTACATATGCATACACACACACTTGCACACTTTAGTTTGTGTGGCTACAGAATAACCAGAACCCCCCTACCGCGGATGAGTTGAGACTGTTCACACTGATGGGGCCAGGATCTATCATTAACTGAAGTTGCAGCTAATTGCAGCACACATCTGGGTGACAGTGCTATTTATATTTCTCTTGGCAGTCCCCGTCCCTGGTGGCGGTGGCTTCGATCTTCAAGCAGTGTGCCTGCTACGTTGGAAGCACCAACTCTGCAAATGACAGTCGTGAATGAAGTCCAAGGCAAGCAGGAGTGTAGTTTTCCCTGGGTGGGGGAGGGACTCGGCAGAGGATGAGTCATGGTTTTCCAAAGTGGGTTTACTCTGGTGGAACACGTGGGCAGAAGCAGATTTGCACACATGCAAAGCATGAGCCATGCACTGTCATCTCTGTTCTGCCCCCATTCTCTGGTCTCCTTTGTAACGCTCCTTCCTTCTCTTAAACTGCCTTCCCCTGCCCCTCTCCTCTGCTCCTTTTTATGGCAGTGGTTTTCAAACATGAGTTTGCAAATGATCACCTGGGAAACTCGTTAAAATGCAGATTCTTGGGCTCCCCACCAGAGTTTTAATTCAGTGGGTCTCGGGTGGGTCTAGGGTGGGGCCCCACCACCACCCCAGACCTACTGAATTAAAATTCTGGTGGGGAGCCCAAGAATCAGCAATTTTAACAAGTTTCCCAGGTGATCATAGGGCCTGGAGCGCTGGTGGCGAAGTGATTAAGAGCTGTGACTGCTGACCAGAAGGTTGGCAGTTGGAATCCGCCAGCTGTTCCTTGGAAACTCTGTGGAGCAGTTCTACTCTGTCCTATAGTGTCGCTGTGAGTCAGGATCAACTAGATGGCAATGGGTTTAGTTTTTGGTTTTGATTGGGGGTGGGCCGCGAAAAACTGCATTGCTACCAAACATCTTCGATAGATCCATTTGATCAGTTAGGCATTATGCCAGAGACTGCCTGGGACCTATCAGCATTTCAAGGGCCCACAAACAAGTCTGAGAACTAATATATAAATTTATTAGTTTAAAAATATTCAAGTAAAACTACAAAATTGAAATAGTACTCCTTATTTATGTATCTTTGTGTCAGGAGCCCTGGTAGCACAGTGGTTAAGTGCTGGGATGCTACAAGGTCGGTGGTTTGAACCCACCAGCCACTCCACAGGAGAAAGATGTGGCAGTCAGGTTCTGTAAAGACTGCAGCCTTGGAGACCCTATGGGGCAGTTCCTCCTCTGTCCTATAGGGTCACTATGAGTCAGAATCCACTCGATAGCAGTGGGGGTGGGGGGGTCAACTTATGAAGTGCAACTCAACTTATGCAGTCACATAGGAATTATTTTTTAACATAGGATAGGGCTACTTTGAATATGCTTGATATGATGTACATGTCTACAAAAGCCTTACAAAGGCCCTCACCGGGGACCCTGCTCTGAGAAATATTGCCCTAGTTGATTTCCCCTTTCCTAGCATTTTAGGTCTGGAAGGGCGCTTATAAATGCTTTACTTCAATGCCCAGGTTTTACCATCAGGGACACTGAGGCCTAGAGGAGGAATGACTCATGAGTGTTCACAAAGAAAGTTCCTGAAGAGGACAGACTAGAGGGCAGCATTCACAACTCCTGATCCTGACCTCCTTACATCCCCTCGGCTGTCTCTTCCTCAGCTCTCTTTTACTTTGGCTTCTCTCCCCTTTGGTCTCTGTGTCCTTTGGCCAGTCAGATACCCGGCCCTGAGCTCTGAGGGAAGGAGAGGAAGGTGGGGGGAATGGTGCCTCCGAGTTGAAACCTGTCACCAACAGGCATTGCCTGTGACAAAGCCAGTCCTCAGCTTAAATCCCTGAGGAGGAAAAAGTGCTGAGCCCCATCACTTCAAGAGGAGACAAAAAAACCTGGCAGACTTCCCAGCAGCGTATGGAGTCTCGACTATGTGCTGGACATTGTTGTTTACACTGAGGTAGAGCAGTGAATAATGCCAACAGACAGTAAATGCCTGTTATTCGTTCATTCACTCATTCAACAAATATCTATTGAGCACCTACTATGTGCCTGGGACTATGAACAGGAAGATAAGGGGCTTATATTCTAGTGGGTAAACAGGTAATAAACAGGAGGACAGATTCCTAGACAATAAGACATTTCAGATAGTGCCACGTACTATGAAGAAAATAAAAGAAGATAAGGAGACAGGGAGTGGCTGGGTGAGGGTCACTACTCCTTGGCCGAGTGGTCCTTCACCAGCGGTAAATGGCCTTTCTACACTCATACAAACCATCGTCAGCATCCACTTCGTTCAGGAGGCCAGTTGGTGTTGTTGGGTGCCGTCGAGTTGATTTGGACTCATAGTAACCCCATGAGACAGAGTAGACCTGCCCCGTAGGGTTTTCTAGGCTATAATCTTTACGGGAGCAGATCACCTGCTCTTTCTGCCACAGTGCCTTTAGGTGGCTTCAAACCGCCAACTTTTTGATTAGCAACCGAGTGCTTAACCATTGTACCACCAGGGCTCCTGAGACCTGTGGCCTCTCTGAGCATCAACATCCTGGTAGTAAGATAGTCATATTAATGTAATAGCTGGCATTTATTGGGTACTGAGTTTGTGTTGGAAACCCTGGTGGCGTAGTGGTTAAGTGCTACAGCTGCTAACCAAAAGGTCGGCAGTTTGAATCCACCAGGTGCTCTTTGGAAACTATGGGACAGACCTACTCTGTCCTGTAGGGTCGCTATGAGTCGGAATCGACTCGACAGCAGCAGGTTTGGTTTTTGGTTTTGGCGAGTTTGTGCTTGTCACTGTTTCTAGTACTTTACACACATTGTCTCCCTCCGTCATCATAGCATTGCTATTAGGTTGGTGCTTTTAACATCATGCCAGTTTACAGATGAGGAAACCACGGCACAGAGAGGTAAATAACTCACTCAAGGTTGCATGGCTAGGGAGTGTGGAGAGGGAACTCACACCCGGGCAGCTTGCCTCTAGAACCCTGCGCTTAGCCACTGTACCTTCAAGCCTCTGAAATCGCTACCTGCCTTTCCAGTGTACTGACGGGAAGCCATTGGTGTGTCAGGAGGAGCGTAGGCTTTGGAGTCAGGTTCTTCCCTTAGGCACCTCAACCTCTTTGAGCCCTAAATTCCTCATTTGTCAAATGGAAGTAAGGATATGTACCTCACAGGGTTGTTGAAATTTCGAGTCAAAGGAAACAGTGATATCTCTTAACCACTTCACCACCAGGGCTCCTAAGGTGTTTGGCACGCAGTAAATGTTTTGAAGCATTTTAAAATAAATTCTTGGTGGTTGAATGAATGAATGGCAATTCCATGTGCCCTGAGAGGTGGCTTTCTTAGGCTATTCACGGGATTTGACTCTGCCTTCCAGAAAGCAGGATTGCTCTTCCTCGTCCCCTGTGACCAGTTCTGGCCAAGTAGCGAGTGGAGGTGATGTGTCATTTAGGCCTTCGCTTCTAAATGCCTGTGAGAGACCACTCAGAGTTCTCCCTCTCTTCTGCCATGGTGCTGACTATGCTCCACATAGAGGCTGCCTCCTCAGCCGGTCTCAGAGCAGGATGGTGCTAACGCTGGGCACGGTCTCCAGTTACCCACAATGGACATGCAGCCTGAACGAGCCATTCATCTTTGCTATTTTGCCACTGAAATTTGGGGGATATGTGTTACTGCAGCACAACATCGCTGCTCCTGACTGATATACCTGGAAGGCAAAGTTTTCACTGTTGCCCTGAATTGATTGGTAGGGGCTGCCTAGAGCCTTGAGTGAGAAAGAATGCTGAGGGCCCATCGAGGTTCAGCAGGAAAGTGTTCTCTGATGGACTGGTGATGTCTAGACATGGCGACTCTGGTACCATGTGCCTCCCTCTCTACTCTAACTTTTAGAGGCCTTTCCTAACTGGGTTCTTTCTCTAGTCCACCCACACTGCTCTCATTGTCTCTACTCCTGTGTGCTGTTTTCACCCCTCTCTTTCCCAACACAGACTGCTCTGCCTGGCTTTCAAGCTCCTCAAGGTTCTGGACCCAACACACCCTCCCAGGACCTCCCAGATACTTTCTGTGCTAGCCACACGGGGCTCCTTGCGGGCCATGGAGCATACAGCACCCCTTCCCACCTGTAGGCTTTGATCTTAGTTGTCCCCTTCTGCATACCCCTCCCCCACCTGTAGACCTATGGCCATCCTTCAAATCCAGCTCTCAGACGACTTCCCTCTGAGTCCACAGTGACCTGGCTCTCCCAAACCCCAGCCACGCAGTGCGCACGCCCGATTAATCTTTTACTGTCTTGTTTCGTTATTTTACACTTCACTCCTCCGTGGTTATCTAACATTCCTCATGTTTAAGTCTTGACTCCCTAACTAGGTTATACACTCAAGGAATGTACCCTGTTTTGTCCATTCACAGCATATAGGTGATAAATAGGTGCTTGAGAAGTCAGTTTTTAAAGGTTGGATTGGATCGTTGGTGCCAGGCTAGGAAGCAGAATGGGAAAACCAAAGCAAAGCCATGTAAGAGCCACCTTGTCCTCTCTTTCATTTTCCAGCCCATTCTACCCTTCCCATTTGCCATGCCTGGCTTTCCTTCCATGGCTTCTAATCTCTCGCTCCTTCATTCATTCATTCCACAGGTAATTATTGAAATAGCTCAGGAAGAACCTTTATTGTGGTGCGTTCTGTGATAAGGGAAGGATAGCATGTTTGGGAAGGCTGAGACTGAGTCCAAATCTGGGCCAGGGGTCCTTGGGGAAGCTTCCCAGGAGAACTGTTGTTTGATCTGAGCCCCGAAGCAAGTGTGGGAATTAGCCTGACAGAGGTGGTCAGATGGCTGCCCAGTGGAGGTAACAGCCTGAATGGAGGCCCAGAGGCTGGAGAGCAGAGCCAGGAGGAGCAGGAGCTATCAGGGATGGAGTGGGCAGTGGCCCCAGCTCTGCCATTCATTGAGATGACCTGGGAACTCCCAGTACAGGGCCTGGTTTAGCTAGGAGCTCTGTGAAGGACCTGTGTATCAAACAGTTCTGCCATTTTGTTTTTGTCCCACTCGTCAGGAAGTCCTGAGCACTTTGTCTCCCGTGTCTCATTTAAACCTCATCTTAACCATGCAGGGTGGGCAATGTCATAATCCTAATTTTGCAGATGAGAAAGCTAAGTCCTTAGGGATGGTGGCAGCTGTACCCAGGGAGTCCTACTGAGTCCCAAGGTCGTGCTCTGTACAACATCTCTTCTGATGTTCACAAGACAACTCTACAGGGTCGCTCTTCATAGTTACTTCTCATGACAGGGAATATGGGGCTCTGGAAGGTTAAGTCACTTGCTGAGGGCCCACAGTAGAATCATGGGAACATTCGCACATGGGTTCTGACTCCAAATACAGTTGCCTTATCATCTCTGCTCTGTGCAAGGGCCCACTCTTGCTTCTTTTTTTGCTCTCTTCATTCCCAGTCCCTCCACTCCTCCATAGGTGTCGCCCTGAATGTGTTTGATAGACGCCCTGTATGTGTTCCTGTGGTGTTCTGATTGGGTATCTGTTTTTAGAAATGAGATTTTGCTGTAGGTCTCATTCTGGTTTTACTCTTTACACAACTCTATCTTTTCAGATGCGGGCTTGTTACTCTAAGTCCAAATGAAGGATTGCCCCTACCTCTCCTGCCGTGCATCCTGCCCTGTTTTTATCTCGCCCCCTGCTGATGGACTAGCCTACCCAGCCCAGTTGATTGATGAAGACCCTCTCACGTGCACCATAAGAATTGTGTGACAGCTTCTCTGGTGTGGATGCAGGCCTGGGGTGGCTGAGTCATCGAGCACACCCATGCTTCACTTCACAAGTCTTGCCAGATTGTCTTCCAGACTGACTACCAGTTTACACATCCACAGCCATGCCCAGGGATTTCTGTTTCCCCACATCCTTTCGGACACCTGGCATTATCAGCTCTGTCAGAAAGGCTGCATTGGGCAGCTCAACTGTGCCAGGCAGTGGATTAGCGTCTCTGTGATTGTCATTCCTGTGCCAACGTCACACGCTCACACAGCATCCCGAGTGGGAAGGGAGCACCAGGCAGGAAAAAGGGGCCCTCACACTGCAACTCTCTTTCTTCTGTTAGGGAAGGAGATTTTCCCCAGAAGTCCCAGCAGACTTCCCCTGTGTCTCCTTGGCCGGAGCTGGGCCAGGTGTCCTCCCCTCAACCAATCCCTAACCGAGATCATGGATTACCTGACTGTGTTAGACCACTTCCTATTCTTCTCCTGCCCCTGGCAGGGGACGTGCCTCTTCCGAGCACACTGCTGTCTGCCCGGTACCCCAAAAGAACTTGGAATATCTTCATATGAAATAAGAGGACAATGGCTGATGGACTACCTGGCAACCAACAGAGACTTCCACAAAAAAAAAATCGTTGCCATCCAGTCAATGCCAACTCATAGCAACCCTATAGGACAGAGCAGAACTGCCCCCACAGGGTTTCCAAGGCAGAAGCAGACAGGCTGCCACATCTTTCTCCCAAAGAGTTGGCTGGGAGGTTCAAACTGCCAGCCTTTCGGTTAGCAGCCAGTTAAGGGCTCCTTAGAGACTCCCACACCACATTCTGATTGTGCCAGTGTTTTTGAGCACGTGATGCTGCCTCTTGTATACAAGGGGTCTTCCTCAAATCTGTTTGATTAACCATTTGCAGGGAATTTCAGAAGCGTGAGTCAACCAGTTCATGCCCATTGCCCTGGGGATTAGATCTGCCCTTCTCATTTTGGAAATGACCATTCTTCTCGCTAGGTAGTTACCAGACCCGTGCCTGCCCAGCTGCCCAGCTTATGTTTTTCCCAGTGGGCCCCCCACGAGAGAGGTCAATGTAAAGATTCAAAAGGCAGAGCACCAAAGCTCCACCCTGAGCCACAGTTCCAGGGCAGGATGCCAGCTGAGGACAGGTGGGGACGAACACCTGCCAGGGAAGGTGCTGTTCCAGGCAGCAGCTTCCCCTTCCCACCAGCTGCGTGAAGACTGTAGTGACCCTTGTGTTCTGGGCTTATCAAAGAAATTAATTTTTAAATGATACTTCATACCTACCACCACCTGTCTGTCAGTTTGTCACAGTGGCTTTTGTGTTGCTGTGATGCTGGAAGCTATGCCACCAGTATTTCCTGTGCCAGCAGGGTCACCCCTGGTGAACAGGTTTCAATGGAGCTTTCAGACTAAGACAGACTAGGAACAAGGACCTGGTGATTTACTTACCAGAAAAATTAACCAATGAAAACCCTGTGGATCACAACAGAACATTGTCCAATATAGTGCTGAGAGATGAGCCCGTCAGGTTTGGAAGGCACTCAAAATACGACTGAGCAAAAGCTGCCTCCTCAAAGTATGACATCTAGGAGGGACTAATCCCTGGAGAGGGACATTATACTTAGTAGAAGGTCAGCAAAAGAAGAAGAAGACCCTTAGTGAGTTGAATTAACACAGTGGCTGCAACAGTGAGCTCAAACATACCTACTGTTGTGAGGATGGCACAGAACCAGACAATATTTTGTTATGTTATACATGAGGTCACTGAGTTGAAGCCGATTAACAACAGCAGCAAACCTCATACTTACAATTAACTGAGCACTTACTTTGTGGCAGGTGGCCTGGTACGCATTTCATAGCTCTGATCTCAGCAGTTCCTCCTGACAGCTCCGTGAGGCCTTATTGCCTTAACCTGGTGAGCATTTCTGCATTAACTGTTAAAGCACAGGCTCCAAATCCCATCGCTTCTGGAATCTCAGTTCCAAAATTTACTAGCTGTGTCGCCTTAGACAGGTTACCTCACCTTTCTGCGTGACAGCCTGTTTGTACTCTGGGGATAATGATAGGATGTTCTGAGTACTCGATGAGTTAATAAACATAAAATGCTGAGAATAATACTGGCTTAGAGGATGCCCGCGATACACACTAGGTAAATATTGGCTGATGGTATTGTCATTTTAAACCATAAAGACACTGGGAAGCTCAGAGAGTGCAGCCTACAAACATCAGACAGCTTTAAATAGCAGGGCCAGGATCTGAACCTGAGTTTCTGACTCCAAGCCAGGGCTCTTATCCATCTAATAGACCAGCGTCAGTAGTGGCTGCTGTGGCCCAAGGGGACCCTGTCATGATGCCCCTTATCAGTAGAATAAAAGTTCAACTAGAAACCCAGTGATCCTAGTTGTAAAAAAACAATCTCCAACCATCAACCACAAAGATGTAGTGTAATACTCCAGCATTCATTCCACGTGTGGGCGTTTTCTGGAAGGTGGCTGGGGGCACTGGTCCAGGAAAGAAACAGCATGCACTGGGACAGCAAGGTACAGTGTTCGATTCCTGATTCCACATGAAACTTTTCATCTTTAAAATGGGGTTTTTATTATATTTCCGCCCAGTAAGGATTTAGGAAGCGCTTTATACTCTGAGCGTAGTCCATGCTGTTTATTACGGGATTAAAGTTTTACATTTTATCTTATAGCTTATGTTTCTTACCTCAGTTCCTACTTACACACACACGCACGCCAAGTTTAAGAGTTGTGTCCCCTGACTCCATTTTAGTCACTGGGCTGCTCTGGAAACCAGGGTTCAGAATCTTCCGGAAGAGACTCTTCCTTTTCTAATTACGCTAAAGGGACTGGAGTCAGGCACCGCTGGGGTTTTTAGAGGGCAGTTATCTGTCGTGTCTATGGGTTTGGGGGAAAATGAACAGGTCGCTCTTGGCCTCTCAGACTGTTCCCACACTGTCCTTTCTCCACCTGGGCGTCCTCAGACCCGAGGAGGGGGCATGTCTGCAAGGGGCCAAGTGGTCAACCTGCATGAAGGATCCCAGGCTAAGAGATGTGGCTTTAAGCAAATGCCCTTTCCAGGGCTTCATGGCCTGGGTCTCCTGGGAGGACCTTGGAACCTAACTTGCCTAACGAATGGCTCAACTTTCTTTTTAGTTTTTTTTTAAAAATTTAAATTCTTTCCCTTTCTCCCTCCCTTCTTCCTTCCTTTTGTCCTCCCTCCCTCCCTCCTTTCCCTCCTTCCTCCCTTCCCTCCTCCCTTCTTCCTTCCCTCCCTCCCTTCCTCCCTTTCCTTCCTTCCTTCCTTTTGTCCTTCCTCCCTCCC